>NC_085139.1:22118644-22723626 GCF_024139115.2 Armigeres subalbatus | reverse complement strand
TGAAAGTATTGCCGTCAAATAAGGACCATCATCAATCCGTCGTGGAGTTCCACGAGGTCCACAAGTATGAGTTCTACACTCATGACCACCCCGGCACAAGATCGCTAAAGGCTTTGCTGCGAGGACTCCACGACATGAATGAAGAGGAGCAAAAAGCTGAGCTCGAAAGTTGCGGATTGAAACCGGTGGCCGTGCACAAGATCCCTCGTCACGACAAGACGAGGAGATATCGCGACCAGCTTCACCTGTTCCACCTGGAGCACGGCTCCACCACGTTGAAGGACCTGAAGCTGGTCGGCGTTATAAATTACACCGTCGTTGACTGGGAGCGATATCGGCCAGTGTACCGCGACGTCACGCAGTGCACCAACTGCTTCAATTTCGGGCACGGTACCAGGAACTGTCGCATGAAGCCGCGCTGCAACAAATGTGGCGAGCTCCATCCGACCGATGAGTGCGACAAGATGGAGGTTGCTGATCCCAAATGCGCCAACTGAGGCGACAAACATCGGGCCACCACAAAGGGCTGCCCAAAGCGAGCCGAGTTCCTGGAAATCCGGAAGAAGGCTTCCACCAGGACCATGCCGAAGAAGAACCGTGTTCCTGTAATCAACGAGGTGAACTTTCCAGCCATCCCGGCTCCCCGTCGTGTGATTCCAATACTCCCACCGCTACAGCCGCACAAGCGACTGGCAGCGGCAGCTGCATCGGTCCAAGCTCCAACATCGTCGGCACCATCCACCAGCGAATGGCCCCCGCTCCCTCCTCCTGGGTTCCATCGGCAGTCGGAGAACGAAGCCGTCCCACCGGAAAAATCTGCTCCGCTGTACACTCCGGAGCAACTGATGCCGATCTTCGCGCAGCTCGCCACTCGGCTGCGTGGCTGCAAAACCCGCTTCGACCAGGTCTTCACTCTTGGCATGTTCATCATCGAAAATGGCTGCTAGGGTGGGCCTGATCAACTGGAACGCTTGCTCGCTAAAGAGCAAAATAATTGAGCTGAAGGATTTCCTTGAGGAGAAGGAAATAGACGTGGCGTTCATCACCGAAACGCACCTAAAACCGGAGGTGAACATCAACATCCCGGACTTCCGCATCGTGCGACTCGACCGGCCGACCAGGGGAGCCGGTGTGGCCATCGCTCTTCGCTACAGCATCAACTGTCGTCTGCTTCCAAGCTTCCAGCTCAGTGTCATCGAGGCCATCGGTGTCAAAATCACCACTTCGGTAGGCACAATCGCGCTCATCGCGGCGTACTGTCCATCGCAAGCCAAAGCCGGCGATGGATCATCGAAGTGCGTCCGCAGACGCCGGAAAGTATCGATCGCCAACTGTGCGCTATCGAGGAGGCGATCTTGGTGGCCCATGAGCAACATGTACCGACGGCTCGGCAGGTAAGCAACTCCTTAAGCATCGATACACACACCAAAGATTTGATTCGATTGCGGAATGTCACTCGCAGGCAGTTTCAGCGTACTGAACTGCCTGAGCTTAAGGCACGCTGCAATCGAATCACAAAAATTATCAAGGCCAGAATGGTGAACCTCAAAAATAACGACTTCTCGAATAAGATCCGCACTCTCCCAGATTAGGCTAAGCCGTTCTGGAAAATGACCAAAATTCTAAAATCCAAGCCTCGGCCCATTCCACCTTTGATCCCACTAGACAATAATGGCTCTAAGGATCGCTTGATAACTCCTGCAGAGAAGGTCGCTGAAATTGATCGTCACTTCGTCTGCTCACACAATCTTAGGCAGAACATCGTCAGTCCACACGAAGCAGCCGTCAACGGGCATGCTAACAACATCCATTTGATTCCCAACGACTTCTCGGAGGAGTTGGAGATCTCAGCTAGCGAATTGACGGCCTATATCAAATCATCGAAGAACATGAAGGCCCCAGGCTTCGACAGCATCCTGAATCTCGAGCTCAAACACATGAGTGCTCCGTTCTTTGAGCACCTCTCGTTGATCTTTAATCAGTGTCTCTCATCCGGAAGCCTGGGAAGGATCCTTCCTCCCCCAAAAGTTATCGTGCCATCAGCCTTCTCTCAGGATTATCCAAGCTATTCGAAAAAGCTATTCATCACCGGTTACTTGAGTCTGCCGAACACTACAACATCTTGCTCGAGGAACAGTTTGTTTTCCGACGCGGTCGGTCAACTGTACACCAACTGACTCGAGTTACCAACGTCCTCAGACGGAACAAGTTTGTCTCAAAAACATCCGCCAGGGCCTTACTCGATGTCGAGAAGGCATTTGACAATGCATGGCATGATGGCCTGGTGTACAAACTACAACGCTACAATCTTCCCAGCTACCTGGTGAAAATCATCAACAATTACCTGTCGGCAAGGACATTCCGGGTCTCAATCAGCGGAGCGAGTTCCAATGCGCACAACATCGTCGCAGTCGTCTCCCAGGGCAGTATCCTCGGGCCCCTGCTTTTCAATCTGTTCATCTCCGACATGCCAGAGCCTATAGGCGGCATTCTGTCTCTGTTCGCAGATGACACCTCCATCGGCTACAACGGTAGAGTGATCAGAGCGCTAGTGACAAAACTCCAACGAGGCCTGGATGCCCTGACAGAATATCTCACCAGCTGGAAGATCTGTATCAACGCGGCGAAGACCCAGGTCATCATCCCCCCCCCCCCTTCCACTCTAAATCCCCTAAACATGTCCCGCCTGGGGACTGTAAAGTCATCCTCAATGGCACGACTGTGGAATGGGCCAATGAGGCCGACTACCTTGACCTGACCCTCGACAGCAAGCTTATTTTCCGGCAACAGGTTGACAAACGTTTTGTTGAAACTACTGTACCCTTGGATCAACCGCCGGTCGTCATTGTCCCTGAAAAATAAGCTTGCTGTCTACAAGCAAATCATCCTCCCTGTGATCGAAAACGGCATGCCGGTCTGGGAGAGCTGCGCTAGGTGGTTTGAGGTGGTGTCAAACTTCAACGGGTCCAAAACAAATTCCTGAGGATGATCCTCAACACCCCTCCCAGGACAAGAACATCCGAGGTCCACCGTCTGGCCGGGATAAAAACCTTACATGAACGCTTTGGTCAGTGTAAAGAAAAGTTTATGTTGCTTGCATTCCGATCAGGCTCCAATTAGGGAGCTAGATCCAATCTAGGTTATCAAATTGCATTTGTATATATTAGTGTACATAGTAGTTAGGTTATCAAATATTCAAATAACTAATGCCTCCTAAAGGCAAACCTGAAAAATTAGTCATACGATAAACCTTTTTTCTTCTTTTATAAATTATAAATATAAAATCATAACAAAGCTGAAGGGCCAGAAGGTATACTAAAAAAATGAAATAAACTGAATTTAATAAAAAAAAAAGTATCGCTTCCGTTGCTGGGTCTTATTATGCGTAGAGAAAAGGAGCGATGGAACACAAGTACCGTAAAATGATGTCCGTGTTTGGGATGCATGGAGAGGATTAATTGGTTCCGAATTGTTTACTGGGTTGAATTGAAATTTTCAATAGTTTACGTTGATAATCAAAAGCTCCAATTAAATTTGCAAATCAGTGGAGAGTTTTTGTGACGTTTGATATGAATCTCAAAAATCTACACCCAACCAGAGACTGCAACATTGTTTTACAATCATGCATTAATTCCGCCTACAGTTTGCCGCCATAATTTGCGACATATGCACAGATTGTATTAAATCAACGGTGATACAAGTGGATTTGACACCATACAATCTTGTGTCCTTCTCCATCGTCAAGCTAAATGGAATCGGGAAGATTGTGTCGGTCAAAGTTATATTTCTGTACACGATGTATACTTGTTCTCGGAGGAGCCAATGAGTGTCGTTTAGATGTATTGATCGACAGTAAATAAACCAACTTAATGCAATGAGCTGGATAACCAATTATGACATTCGCTGATCGGTTTGCATGCGAGATTTGATGGAAGAGTACCACGATGGCAGTCAATATGGCACCGGACCGTCCACGGGTCAACCCCACACCTCCCACATTCTTCTCCCACAAGCATTCGAATGCATCGAACAAAAGTTTGATATTCAAATTCCTAGCCTGTTAGCATATTTATTTACTTTCCGTGATAATGAACATGTTTGTTCTAAGAGTCCTATGTATTCCGGCTCGAATTATAACATATTTCAACAGTTTCGTGCCAATTTAATAGCCGTTCGCAATTTCTTGGGTTTATCACTGCACTTCACTTCTTCTCAAAGGGTATTGAAAAATCAAGTTTTCAGTTTTCACACACTTCTCCGCACATGAGCAGTGCGAAATTTTGATCGAATGCAGATTAATCTTCACTCTTTCAAATCAGTCACTTGTTCGAAGCGGAAACTTAATATAAACTGCTATTTTTGCCGAAAAACTATTAAAAACCGATCGCAGAGCGAAAGTAAACAACGGCACCGGCAGCAGCAAACTAGTAATTAGGGTGGTACAAAAAAATTATTTTAGTTTGTCAGTCGATTATTTTTCATATTTTGGGTGTCGTTCAATGGTTTGGTAATAAGTAAGAAGTGCGAGGTGGGATGTGAGATATCTCACTACTCACTTCGCACTCATCATTTCAAACTTCTCATTTATCACTTTTGTAGTGAGAAGTGACAAATGATGATTGAGAAGTGAGACTCAAAAGACCAGTTCGACCAAATGACCTAATCGGCCAAATTACCTGTTCGGCGAAATGACCTATTCGACCAAATAACTTCCAGCTAGATGATGATCAACGCAGAGATTGTGAATAGACAACGACCATTAACGAAGTCCTGGAGTCTAGTGATTAGTGAATATGAAGAACAAAATCTGATCAAATTAGTAAAAGAAACTACTTTGTTGAAAGAATTACAATAAGAATAATAAAATATATTTATTGGGAAGGTCTTTCTTCCCAGACAGTTTAAAAAATCAAAGTCCTTTAAGTCCCACAAAAAACAGATTGTATAACATCAAGGGTGACAATGGGTCTGTGGGGTGAGAATAGGTCATCGCTCTCACCGACAGCCTGGAGGTCGAATAACAAAATCGCTCAAAAAAGTCTCTTATATTTTAGTTTTCTTGCCCTCAGATACATTCAGTCCATTCTTTTTTTTTCAGGGTATCCAGCTGGAGCTACATGGTAGCTTAAATTGTCAAGACTGGATCCGAAAAGAAGTTTTGCCTCTACTAGGACCAATACTTAGAAGAACTAGTCTATGTTGACCACTTGAACACTTTTTGTTTGAGTATTGTCACAGATAACAGATATTTAGGCTAGAACAAATTTTATTGAAAATCCAGTGTAAACTTTTGAATTGATATACGTTGGCACACTACTGCCATCTACTCAACTGACTGCGGCAGTACACACGGACGCAGCTGATTAACAACCGTCGAACGCAGCCAACTCAGAGGGTAATCGAGAACCAATTACTGAAAAGATCGTCTCTCGATTTCCGGTACGAATGCCTAATCTAAGATTGCGACCTATCTGAGGAATCTCAAGTTCGGTCTCGTCCACTTTGATCTGACCCGTGGAAGAGGCAAGAGTGTGAAGGTTCTTCTATTAGTTTCGCGGTGTGTTCCCGGGGTAGATAAATGTGAGATGTGTCTATAATCAGTGTATTAAATTATAAGAATTTTCCCTCCCGATAGGCAGTGCAAAAGCTAGGGCAATAAAAAAGCCATCTGTGCGGTATTGTGCGTGATATGAAATAGAGAAAAGGTAGGAGATTATTTTATCGCTTTCCACCGTATCAAGCTCACGCGCATCGAACCGCAGACCTCTTGATCTGGAAGCCCTGACACTGCCACGTAGCCCACTCTAGATCTATACCAGTGGGTTGAGCATACTGGATGACATTGCTCATAATTCATAGTCAATTTTGATCTAGCATGGGGGGAATGGTCTTGTTTGACTACTCTATTCAACTGTTGAGTATTTCATGAAAACTGTATTTTTACATGCCGATGATTATTTTTCAGAATAAAGTGATGTATGGTTTGGTGCATTTGGTTCCACAATACTCGAAGGAAAAGAACGAAAAATTGAATTGGGCACATATTGAAAATTTATACTACCGCCAGAACCACCTGAATTCATTTTTCTGGTTTTTAAGCATTTTTTCAGCTAAATCTTCTAAAAAGTCATAGAATAAGCACTCTAAACATCCTAGTATCAATGACAAAGTAGTAGAATATGGTCTAAAGAAGCTATTAACGACTAATGCTTCTATTATATGGAGTAAAATTGATGCATTTAGACGACATTTCTATGGGAAAGTCCGAAAAATAACAAATTTCGTTTGATGCACCTCTAAATTTCCATGGATTTGGCTGAAAATTGGTCAGGAGACTCTATTTAAGATACTCATTGAAATAGAGGGGTGGCACTTTGAATCTGGAGTACTTTTGAAAATGGTGAACAGGTCTAGGTAGCCGATCGTCGGCTTTTCATTCGACAGTTTTGTTGCTGCCCCAGCCCGCCTCCCGCTCGCCACACCGCGCCCATTACGCCTTTGCCACACTTCTGACCCCACGTGCCAGCTTCGAAGGATCCCTAACTGCCAGCCGGAGTTGGAAGGGAGTTGCGCCGTTCTATTTTGATTTGGACCATCGAGCCATTCATTCGGTGCGCCTTTGTTTATTGGGTGAACAGGCGTCAAGGATCAAGTAGACAGGATCAAGTAGAAGTCGGTAGCAAGGCACAATAACTGTAAGTAAGCGTTACAATTGTATCAGGTTAGTGGAGCTTTGGGTAAAGTGTTTTTTTGAAACGACATTTGGTAGCTAGGAAAATCCGCAGATAGGAAATAGTAAAGAGAGGAAGAAGAAGAAATGGAAAGTATGTAGAGAGAAGTGGGTACCCGAATAGAAATAATTTGTGAATAAAAGTTATGATAAAGTTTTGCGTTTCTCTAGATTTAGTTTTTGTAAATTGACCCTATGAATTCTTATATTGAGTGCACTGTTTGTTAGATGGATGTCACGTTTCGTTCGTTTTGTTGATTTAGTTGTATCGTTGTTTACTTCAAGTCGGACTGCTTGGGATTCTCAGTCCTCCATTCTTGTCCTGAAGCGTGCGGGTAATTGTGGTAGGGAAGAACTTGTCCGGTGATGAAATTGGTCGCTTAAGTGCATTCGATATTGATAGGTAATTAGGTTCTTTATTACGTTTTGAATTGGTCCGCAGGTAGCGACACGAGTACCTGAAAACATTTGGCATCATTTGGTAACATTTTCCGTTGTTACGGATAGACGTTTTTTTCTTCTTTCGCCTTATACCAAGAAAAATCACTATAATAAAGCTTTAAAAAAAAATATAGGGGGAAAGACGGCTTTGGCAGGTTTTGTTCTATTATTGGCAGGGGGGTTTTTGTCGACCAAATTTTATGAAATTTGGCCACAATATTCTTTGATATGCAAAGAATGTTTAGGTCAATTTGAGCCTAGTCAGTCATAAAAAACCCCCCTGCCAATAATAGAACAAAACCTGCCAAAGCCGTCATTCCCCCTACCAAGAAAACGTATTCATTTAAATATGGAATTATATCCTTCATTCCCTTTGTAACGGACAGACGCAGATATTTAAAGGATGCATCATCCCTTCCTTTACCTTATACCGGGCAGATTCGTTCTTTTAAAGAAGGTTTTATCAACTCCTTCTGCCTTATACCGGGCAAACGCATTCTCTTGAAAAAGGAATTATCGACTCCTTTCGCCTCATACCGGGCATATGCATCCATTTAAAGACGGCGATACCCCTCCCATTGCCTTATACCGGACAGAAGCATTCTTTTAAATAAGGCATTGTCAACGTCTTTCGCCTTATAAAGAAGGCGATACCCCTCCCTTCGCTTTATACCAGGCAGACGCGCTCTTTTCAAGAAGGCATTATCAACTCCTTTCGCCTTATACCGGGCAGATGCATCCATTTAAAAAAGGCGTTACCCCTCCCTACGCCTTATACCGGGCAGACGCGTTCTTATAAAAAAGACATTATCAACTCCTTTCGCCTTATAAAAGGCAGACTATAGTTGGATGGGTTTCGTGTCGTGTTCGGGTTTGAAAAATTAATAGCTATAATATCGGGTTCGGCTCGGGTACGGGTTTGTGAGCTAAAAAAAATCGAGTCCGGGTCGGGTACGGGCTTAAGAAATACAACACTGAATATTATTTTATTCAGTTTTGTTAATTGTGAGGCTAGTTCGTTGTTTAGGCAGGCTTACGTTTTCTTCAATTTAAAAAGAACCAGAAATTATCTTGTTTGAATTTTTGGGAAAAACTTTAGTACGGGCATAAATAATTAAATTATGTCGGGTTTACGAATGCAAAAATTCTCGGGTACGGTTCGGGTTTGATAAAGAAAAATTCCAGATTCGGGTTTGTAAAATGTGAAACTCGTCCATCTTTAAAGCAGACGGATCCATTCAAAGTAGGCATTATCTTTTCCCTTTGCTTTATACCGGGCATAGAAGGGACTACCTCCTTTATTTTCTTTATACCGCGCAAACGTGTCCATTTTAAGAAGGGATTGTTTCCTCACTTTGCGTTATACCGACTGAATACAGTCATTCAAAGAAAGCATTACCTTCTTTCATTATTTAAATCGCAATCCAAAAGAATTTAGCCCAGATTGTATGTAATTAAGCAGAAATCGGTTAATATTCCAATGATAATTATTCTGACTGAATTCCGCCAAATGGCATTCCGCGGAATGATTTTCGATAAAAAAGGTACATTCCACGACATGTATTTCAGAGAGCTGATACATTCCGCGGAATGTCGCAACGCGAAAAAAAATCCGCTAAATGTTTTTCGGCGAAATAGTATACAACCGTTCAAAGAAACATTGAACAACATTCTTTGCAGTATTTTTCAAAACTCCCATGTTGTTCCTCTCGCTCCCAGGGCTTTCTAATAAATAATGCAGTGCTTTTGCGATCAATTTCAAGATCAATTTATAATAGATTCAGTCTTTATTTTAAAATATATACATGTGAACATTTGTATAAATTTATATTAAAATAGTTGGCTCCAATAGCCAAGAAGTGATATCTTAAAACTCAAATCAGGTCTCATGGTACTTACTTTATTAGCAACACAAATATATACAAGAATTTATTTGCCTACGCATCTCATTTGCTTCGCAAAAAAAAGATGTCAGATTTTTAGCCAACCACAATAGCTCCAAATACGCATACAAATCAGAAAGAAATGAGACCAATACTAATGGTGACCATCAAACGAAATTGGTTTTCATGGCCGAATGAAAGATCCGAATTAAAAATACATGGCTGAAACAATTATTCAAAGAAAATGGTATACAGTTGGATCAATATTAATCGCCAGTTCTCTGCAATACAAAATTTAATGCAAATGATTTTCGTGATGTAGTCGAGTCAAGCACAAAACGCAATTGAGATTAACTTATTCGTGGGAATACGTGTTTTAGAAATGTGATCAGCAGTATAATTATGCTGGGTTATTTAAAAGGTTTTTTTTTCTTAATTATCATAAACGATTTCTTACCAGTACGAATAATGAAATAGTTTTTCTCTATATGATTTCCAAACAGTTTTAACTATGGATATGAATTGTATGAGAAAATATTGATCCTGCTAAGGAAAACTTCTGATCAAGAACGTTTAATGCAACGAGCTTTCCAAAACAGTGTCGTAAATCTATTCCTGTTTCGGTGACATCCAAAACTTCGACCATTAACCTAACCATGCTTCCCTGATAAAGTATACCCTTCGGACTCGTTAAATTGAACGAAAACTCATTACCCTCCATAGCCAAACTATACCAACACCAATAGTCTGTAATCTACAAAACGGATAGCTTATTGCGCCGGATACTCACTGCTCTTTTGAAACTGATCGGTGTCGTCACATCCGCTCCGTGTGCAGAACCCCGCCAACAGGAACAGCACCGCCATCAGGAAGACATTCGATCGTCCACAACCACCGTGGATGGCCCATCCCCAGCTGATACCCGCACTCCACCTAAATCTTCGGCCTTCAATCTCGCTGCTGTCACTGCACCCACCACGACCCACCCTAGCCAACGGCGGCGACTCCGACGACGAATGACCATCGACTGGTGACACTTCATCCCGGCACGACACTGACGACGCGAGCGCGCAACCGGACCCGGAACCAGACCCCAACGTTCTCCGGTAGGACTTGCACTTGTGATGCTGCTGCTGCAAGTCCAACCGCTTCTGAAATCGATACGCTTTCCCACTGCTGCTGCTGCCGCCCGCACCGCAATCGCCACTTTCGCCACTATTAGCACTGATACGGCGGCAATCATTGCCCGAATCCATCTCCGCGGTGGCGTCGGTTGATGGATTGGCTTTTAACGACGGCGACCAGGACCGACGACGACGATGGTTTCGATGGTGGGGCCACTCGGCGTCATCGTTGCGGGATCGAATTTGCTTCGACGGAGCCATCATCCGGAAGTGATCCGACGACGAACAAGAGGACATGCTCTAATTGGTAACCAAGACTGGGAGCGATTGGGGAGGGGGGGGGTGGTTTTCTCGCTACTTTTGCACCACCACACTACGAACTACGAAGCACCGCAAACATGACGAGGATAGGCGTTTCAGGATAAAGCTATTTTTCTTTTTTACTGACACTTGCACTTGAATTCACCGCGACTCTACCGGCGGGGGTGGTGATTCATTTTCTTTTGTTTGCACGCTTGGACACTTCTCACTGGGCACGTTTTGCATGATGGCGATTTGAAGAATGGTTTTATTGAAAGGCGGTTGAGTTACACCTGAAAGAAGAGAAGAAAGACGGTTGAATCAATATCGATCGATTTGTGTACAAATGAATTTAAGATGGGTTGTGTCTTATGAATAGATTTTGGTTAGATTTTCCGTATGATGCTATTGAAACCTGCAGGATGTAAAATGTTATATTTTTTATACTGTTTTTTCTACTGTCGTACCAATAAAAATTTATTGGGGGGGGCTAACTTTTTCTATTTTTATAGTCATAACACAGAAAGTTTATCTTTTTAGCATGGCTCAACTGATGTATATTAGACTGGCCCAGGAAACAAAGAGTTGTCTAATACCACGGGGCACCCCCCAGGATTGTGTCGTTGGGTGTGAAAATCAATCTCTGAAAATTTCAGCTCAATCGCTTGTTGCATAATCTGGCGCATTTGATTTGAAGTTTGTATGGGGATTTCAGCCAAAATGTATAGGAAAATACACCTCCGTCACTCATTCGATCTTGAAATTGGTTCCGATTGCTCGATTGACCTCAGAATTGCAAAAACGGCAGTTGGTGTGCTACAAAACAATTTCACAGAACATTCTATGATGATTAAATGAACTTTTATATGGGTTTCGGCTGATGCGATTCGATCAAAAAACCCAAAGATAAACAAATCAGCTCCTCATAATTCAGCCGAAAATTATATAAAAGTTTATTTAATCATCATGCAATGTTCTGTGAAATTGTTCTGTATCATACCAACTGCCGTTTTTGCAATTCTGAGGTCAATCGAGCAATCAGAACCAATTTCCAGATGAGTGACGGAGGTATATTTTCCTATACATTTTGGCTGAAATCCCCATACAAACTTCAAATCAAATGAGCCGGCTTATGCAACAAGCGATTGAGCTGAAATTTCCAGAGATTGATTTTCTCACCCAAAGACACAATTCTGGGGGGTGCCCCGTGGAATTCGACAACATTTTTTCTCCCCATAGTAATCTGGGCCAGTCTAATGTATATTGTTCGCAAGTTGGCCTACCAGATAACCATGGACGACTTAAACATTTCAAATAATTTTCATCGACGCTCATCCCCGACGTATAAAATCTAGTATATTCGTAGGATTCCCAAAAACCTTGATTGGTTCAGAGAAACATAGGTGTTGCGTTCGTCGTAAATGGAATGAAAGCTCGACATTGATCTTTGAAGGCTTTATTTATCTGCTTCGTGCCTAGAATTCATTATATATTGAATATGGGATAAATTAGCTAGTTAAATCCTTCGGCTTAAAATTCAGTGGCTTGACAGTTCCTACAAGCTTTCAAACGATGATCTGACCATAATCTAATCTAATCTAATCTAATCTCATACTTGCGTAGCCAATACTTGAAAGCATCCTGGAAAATTACGGTTTCAGAATTCCGTCATTTTTCTTTTCATATGGCCAGGCCAACTACGCAGTATGTACCGCAAAGATGACTCCTAGATATTGAGCGGCTTAAGGAATACCTGAAGTCACTCAATAGCTTGGGATCGAGGGGAAAGGAAGAAAGCGTGGACCTCCCGTGCGGGATCGAATTGTACGTGTTTATGTATGCATGTATATGAGTATGTATGTATATGTGTGTATGTGAGTACACTGATAGACACAAGTATTTGTCATGTAGATTACAATGAAAATATGACGAATACCTATGGCCATCAGTGTATGTATGTATTTGTATATGTGTATTTGTATATGTGTATTTGTGTATGTGTATATGTGAATGTGTGTGCGTTTTTGTGGGTGCGTGTTTAAATACATTTACAGTTTATCAAAGTCTTACCTCTTCTCCTTAATTAATCTGACGCTGAACATGTTTGAGCATTTACATAGGCTTGATCGAAATATTAGCAAGGGCATTGCCCTTGATAACAATTGATCAACCCTGGCATGCACGAACATGCGTGCGTCTCCAGCAGCTGTAGCACTTTTTCAACTATTTTTATTGCACTACACATTTGTTTCGACCGCGGTCACTGCACTGGTTCTATTGTTCTATTTTTTTGCGAATCACCGCACAAAAGTAGAGCGCAAAACCAACCGCACTGGATGACGGTCAAAACGAGACTCTCAAACGATGATCTGACCATAACAAACTAAACTTACTTTCCGGTTAGAATAAATTCCAGGATGATTTTTCAAAATTCAAGTCTTCATCCTAGTAAGTTGTATTACTAGTCGATGTTTTTCGATTTAGTTAACAAATTTAGCATATTATTAACCTATAGGAAAAAAAATTACAAATGCATATTATCAAATTAACTATCTGAGAAAATCCTGAACAACAAACATTGCTGAACGCTGCCTACAAGGTACTCTCCCAAATTTTATGCCGTTGATTAGCACCAATTGCAAGGGAGTTCGTAGGGCAGTACCAGGCGGGTTTTATGGGCAAACGCTCCACCACGGGCAAACGTTCACCATTCGCCAAGTACTGCAGAAATACCGTGAATACAACGTGCCCACACATCATCTTTTCATCGACTTCAAAGCCACATATGATACAATCGATCGGGACCAGCTATGGCAATTAATGCACGAACACGGATTTCCGGATAAACTGACACGGTTGATCAAAGCGACGATGGATCGTGCGTAGTCCGAGTTTCAGGGGCATTCTCGAGTCCCTTCGAAACCCGCAGAGGGTTACGGCAAGGTGATGGTCTTTCGTGTCTGCTATTCTACATCGCTTTGGAAGGGGTAATACGAAGAGCAGGGATTAATACAGTGGTACAATTTTCGATAAGTTCGTTCAGCTATTTGGCTTCGCCGACGACATAGATATTATGGCACGTAACTTTGAGAAGATGGAGGACTACTATACATCAGACTGAAGAGAGAAGCTAAGCGGATCGGACTAGTCATCAACAAGTCGAAGACGAAGTACATGATAAGAAGAGGTTCAAGAGAAGACAATGTGAGCCACCCACCACGAGTCTGCATCGGTGGTGACGAAATCGAGGTGATAGAAGAATTTGTGTAGGGTAATTCGTCAAATGTTGAACGGCTAATTTCTTCGCCTATTGTTGAACGCACGTGTATTTCTTATGGGGGTTCAACAATAGGCGACAAAATTAGCCGTTCAACATTTGGCGGTTTCCCCTACTTGGGCTCACTGGTGACTGCCGAAAATGATACCAGCAGAAAAATTCGGAGACGCATAGCGGCTGGAAATCGTACGTACTTTGGACTCCGCAAGACGCTCCGATCGAATAGAGTTCGCCGCCGTACCAAACTGACCATCTACAAAACGCTCATTAGACCGGTAGTCCTCTACGGACACGAGACCTGGACGATGCTCGTGGAGGACCAACGCGCACTTTGAGTTTTCGAAAGGAAAGGGCTGCATGGTGGGGTGCAGATGGCGTACGGTACGTGGAGGAGCCGAATGAACCACGAGTTGCATGAGCTGCTGGGAGAACCATCCGTATTTCCCACCGCGAAAATCGGACGACTGCGGTGGGCCAGGCACGTAGCCAGAATGTCGGACAGTAACCCGATGAAAACGGTTCGCGACAACGATCCGACGGGCACAAGAAGGCGAGGTGCGCAGCGGGCAAGGTTGATCGATCAGGTGGAAGATGACTTGCGGACCCTCCGTAGACTGCGTGGTTGGCGACGTGTAGCCATGGACCGAGACGAATGGAGAAGACTCTTATATACCGCACAGGCCACTTCGGCCTGAGTCTGAATAAATAAATAAATAATAATAAGAAAGCCGTTTGGTGGCATTATTTCAGTTAGATCTTCAATATACGAATATTTAAATTGATAAATGTGCTCAACCACAGTATAATAGGCTAAAGTTTAAGCCTTATGCCCTAGCATTTTGTTTTATGGATCTTTTGAATAACATGATGAAATATGAGATTTTGTTCGGAGGAAATGTAACAGAATAGAAAAACAACGTTGCCCCATATTGAATGTACCCACATATCAGTCCTATTAGGAATTTACATAAGAGGGCATCCATAAATTACGTAACGCTCAGAGGGGGAGGAGGGTTGCCTGAATTGTGATAATCCATACAAAAAATTGTAATGATTCATTCAGAAAATGTGACATAGGGGGTGGGGAGTTGAAAATTGCCATTTTTACGTTACGTAATTAATGGATCTTCCCTAAGGTAGTTGTTCAAAATTGAATAATATTTCCATTAATCTAAATTGTTCAACAAATAATTTATTGAACAAGGAATAAATTATCAAAATTTCAACAACATCGTAGTATAGACGAATCCAAGTAAAAATAAGAAGAAGACACACGACGGTGTTAACTTTAACAGATCCTACAGCACAGCATAGGAAGATCATTTTAAAATGCTTATAATAAATTCTAGACAAATTGTAATTAAAATCTGATTGATGTACGATATGGAAGAAGTTCTGAATTACATATTTAGAAGTATATCTCAATTTTTTTTAATATTTTCCAAA
The DNA here is from genome assembly GCF_024139115.2 of Armigeres subalbatus. Taxonomy (NCBI): domain Eukaryota; kingdom Metazoa; phylum Arthropoda; class Insecta; order Diptera; family Culicidae; genus Armigeres; species Armigeres subalbatus. Next base: position 22,708,425 of record NC_085139.1, on the reverse strand, counting down.
AATGTATCTATCATACATTTCTAACTTTTTCCGTACCATACATAAATCAGATATTAATTAAATTTTGTCTAGAATTTATTATAAGCATTTTAAAATGATCTTCCTATGCTGTGCTGTAGGATCTGTCAAAGTTAACACCGTCATGTGTCTTCTTCTTATTTTTACTTGGATTCGACTATAGTATCGTACATATTGAGCTTTTTTAAAGTTCTAAATGGAAAAATTGATTTGCAACGTCATCGGCTATTATCTCAGTGTGCGAAAAACCATTTTCAAATGAGCATGAGCATGAGCATGATTGACCGCCCACGGTTGCTACTCCGTTATTGCCAGGTCAGCTGTAGTTACACAGAGAACCAACAGATGAAGTTTGGGACTAAGATCATCTTCAATGTGTAAGAACTGGTGACCCAAAAGATAAGCAATACCAGCGCCGGCCGTGTCCGAATGCAGGTCAATTAGGGAATAGGTAGGAAATTGTTAACGTAATACTCGCTTTGATAGAAGCCGACGAGTCATCTGCACTTCCACGAGAGATCACTGGGATGTTGGATATATGGGGTAGGGAGTGTGGCAGGGTTCGTTTTGGTAAACGGTATGCCGTGTATAGCGTGTAGTTTGATCGATTTTTTTTAAAGGCCGCACAAAGCAGAACAAGTTTCGGTGATCGGCTGATCGTTCTGCTTACCGCACAAAGCAGAATCAAACTATGATGACCGGCCGATCGTTCTGCTTACTGAAGAAAACATGTCTAGACCCGATTTAAACTTTAACTTTCTAATTAATTTAAACACATGCACGAAGCAGAACAAAATTTCGGTTACCGGCCGATCGTTCTGCTTACTGAAGAAAACACGTCTGGACGCGATCTCCGATCGTTCTACGTCCAATACACAACACGAACAAATCTGCACTGAAATGATTGTTTCACTTTCCAGTTCACTCGCCCACACAGCAGAATCAGATATTTTGATAACCGCGCGACCGTACTACGTCCAACACGTACGTCCAAATACGAACACACTTGCACTCTTTACGATTTAACAACTTATATTTATTCCGTGGAATATCTCGCGATGAAGAAAAAAATCTCACAAACCGACGCGCACTTCAAAACGATCTATCAAGCACTCTTTTCAAAACTAGGGGTAAATGATGGAAAAAATTTGATCTTCAAAATTTATACAAAATATTTATAATACAAAATATTTTCAGAATATGTTTTAGATATTTTAAGGGACTTTCGTTTTGTCAGTATGTACACATGATATTTATCATTACTTATTAGATTCTATCACGTTCAACCATTTAAAGACCTGAACCATATCATAAACCATGTCATTGCTATAATAAAGATCTTCTGAATTAAATCGCCTATCGCTGTAGGCTTGAGTCGAGTCAAGTACGAGACACTGAAGACAGCCCTACTATTGAGGTCGAAACACGCATCTGTCAAAGGTACAATAAAGTAGTGGAACTAAATGAAATTGCACAAATTCGTCTTATGACAAGTATATTTCTGTACTGGAAGTTTTCTTCATTTCAACCAAATCGTTTAAGATAACTATCATGATAAATTAGTTAACATCTCAACATTGATCACAAAATTGAACAGCAATGTTGCTTTTAAACTCAGGGTAGGTGATTTCGAATATTCATATTTGCTGAGAAAAAACGATGATTCGCGAGTTTTTCATGACCGCTTAAAAGTTCGACAGAGGGCTCAACTTACATGAAGTATCCTGGAATAATGTATGAATACGTTGCTAGTTTTTCCTCTAGCTCTCAGAAATCAAAAATAACGAAAGAATAAAAAAACCCTTATTGGACTAATCTCACCAAATTTTACATCGGCCAGCCAGTACTCCCCATATGGTCCAGCTCGTTACTACCGGGGGAGCGTATGTCCGCAGTCACTACACTACATATTACACTGCATCAAACACGACTATAAGCACAAATTTATACATGTTTCTAAATTCATATTAAAAATGTTCTCTTCACCAGCCGAAACAGAAAAAAATGACAGGAGTTGCTGCAACAAAAAATAGCGTCCATTCGCGAGCACGGCACACTTCCTGCGAAAAACCATTTTCAAATGAATACAAAAAGTGAATGTGCAAACAACTGGTGGCAAAATGATAGTGTTGGGATTTGTTTTTGGGAATAAATCCGTTTTTTTTTTTCTTTTCTGGGAATTACTCCTGCACACTTAAATCGAGAACTTCAGCTCGGTAATATTTTTTACAGATTTTTACCAGGTAATCATGAATTTCAAACGAGAAGTCAGTTAATTTTGGGAAATTTACAAAGTTTTGTAAACAAAATTACCGACCTCCCAGCAATACATTAAAATTACAGAAAATCGGTAGAATAGGTAACCGAGCTGCTCCGTTCAACAAATTCTGATGCAAGTTGTCAAAAAATATACCGAGAACTCAGTGAAACAAAATTAACTTTGCTGAACGTACGGTTATGCTTTTTCCGAGTTCAGTATACAACAGATTTACATGATGCTCAATGTAGCGCCATATTGAACATTTATTTTCCTTCGGTTTTGTGCGTGATTTGTTTGATCAAATAAAATGTTTGAAATTGATAAGAAGAAATTAAATATAATTTATAAACATAATAAATATATGGGTAAGTAAAAGCGATCCAATTTTCAGCCAGAAAAAATTGAAATAGAAACACAATATCTTGAATTTTCAGAAAATTGGGAGAGGAAGCCAGCATTCTGCTTGTTCCAAAGCTTCATGTCGCCAACCACGCAGTTCAAGGATTAGGCGGACGCCTAATCAATTTTCTCGCAATGGATCCACCTGAGCACCGCAGTACCCGACGGAATTCATTGAGGTAGCAGCACACCTCGGGAACCAAAAAACCCGTACCATTTAAAATACATGAAGCAAAAAACCGGTGGAAAATTTTCGCGAAGCATGTGGCTTTGTTTTAGAACAATTTTCACCGAGTCGGTTTGTAAAATTCTTGGAGAAATCATTATTTTTAAATAAATAAATCAACATATGTATATCAATCGAAAATTTGTTTTTACGTTTTTTTTTTCACCAATATGGAAAACAAATGCTGAATTACATTTTGTTCGGTAATCTTCATAACAGAGGTCGGTATTCTATTTACAAGTTGATCCGCATTTTCTTACCGAGCGCTCAGTAGCGGTTACAGATCTGCTCGGTATTTTTTGACATTTCAGTAACGAAAGTTCAAGCCGGGGACTCGGTAAAGGATTCAACTTTTTACTGAGCAGACTGCCGAGAGCTCAGCTGTTGAGAAATCGGTAATTCATTTACCGAGCTCGTGTGTGGAGTGTAAACAAAAATGGAGTTTAAAAGTGTTCGTCCATGAATCTGTTTGGGAGATCTTCCAGGAATTCCTCATCAAATTCCTCTAAAAATTGCTACGTAAGTTCTTCCATGAGTCCTCAAGAAGCCATTATGCAAGTTCATCTGAAAATACTTTCATGAACTCCTCCAGAAACTACGATAGAAAATTTCATATTTCAAAAACTTCTCTTGTTATTTCGTAATTTATTGAGCATTTTCCGAGAGATTTTCCAGCAATCCCTGACTCCCTGACTTCAAGAAACATTTTGCTTTACTTTAAACAATGCACTATGTCAGCCAAATTTATTCATGAAATCGATAAACTTACGAGTATATACCCAAAGTCTTCAGTTAAAGTCATGAATAACGTGTTGATGAATGTCTCGTAGGGGTGTGTGAGTAAGACACCAGAAAACCGTAACAGATTAATATGAGAAAATGCCCCTATGATCAACGATAAAAGTTAAAACTAAGAATATAATCTGTAGATTTCCGCAGAAATTTTCAAATTTCCGTAGATCTGGCAGCGCTGCTTTGTGAACGTGTTGTAAGTCATGGCCTACTGATGCTCAATTCGAATTATTCTGCGTTGATGCGGTTGTGTATGGCGAGTCACGATTCACGAGAGACGTAATATCGATAAGGCAGATACCGGCGATGAACATTATGCATACTACACACTGCCAAACAAGATTTCGAATAACTATAAATTCATGGCACAAGTTAGTGAATTAGCGGCTAAAGGACAAATTAAATGCAGGTGGTAGGTTCGGCTTTCGTTAACACTAGTTCCGCAAGGGATATGGTACGAGGCACATATTTCGCATACCTGGTAGATGTACTCTAGAACGCACACAGCAACGGCAAGCACGCGAATCTTGTTTTCTTGGATGTTTCCAAAGCCTTCAACAGAAATTGCCTCCCTTCGCCCTCCAAAAGTTAAAAGAGTGTGAACTTTCCGGCAACCTTCTTTCATTTTGTCTGGAATTTCCTCACAGGAGCGCCCTGTTATGATTATTTATCAACGTTCGGGGACCTTTCCGGAGGAAGCCAGAGTTCCACAGCCCGATCAATAATGCATAACAAATAACAAAGGGCATCATCCTCGCCCTGTCTGACTCTACCAGCGTCATTTCTGCACTCCAGAGTGACAAGTCTAATCACTCCTGGAACCAAGCTTTAAATAAATAAATAAATATAGCGATCATGCTGCCGAAAACGACCTTTGCTTGTTGGGTTCCGAAGCAATGCGGAGTGCCTGACACTGCCACGGAAGATCTCCTTGCCGGAGTCGGAGGGCTGGCGTCGTCATCCATCCCGTTAGGTGACGTCAAAACCGGGATATAAAAACCGTACAAAAAAACTGGGATGATCCCTGGATTTCCCCACGTCCGAATACTTTCGAAAAACTAAGGGAACCAGCTCTGCATAGCGAAAGCTATACCCAGCCTAACAAAGCAGCAAATCTTTCCCCGGAGGGAGCGCTTTCCGTACTACTTGCGGCGTCTTTGATGTTCGCAACACTGTGGAACACTTTATCCGCCGATGCCCCAAGCAACGTTTCTATTTTTTTTAATTGACCTAAAAAATGGCCTGCAGCTCCGAAACCAGTGGACGCAACTTCCACTTCCTGACACATATGTTCATATTCGCCAGGTACTTTTCTACTGTTTGGTTCCTTTGGAGCTTGTTGTCACTCAGGGTAGTCGGTCGTGCGAAACCGGGCTTTCTTTCGATGCTCTTATTGTTGTCTAAATAGTGTGGAACGGGCGTATCCAGCGTCCACAAAGTACCATACGATGTCCGTTTTCGACGCAGCAGGGTTCTTTGAACGCGCACACTTCTGAACGGAGTTGCTTCACTGTGTTTCTGCCATCTCGGTTAGAGTTCGAGTTCGACTGATAGAGCTGTCAAATTTTGCCTGCTGACTCATGGGTTACTATGCTTGATACTGCATGGGTAGTTTTTCAGTGCGGGTGAAGATAAACCCTTGAAAACCAGCAACTTTTGTCCATTTTTTATTTTTTAATGAAAACGTTAGCAGAGCTACCTACGGGATACCTGCTAACATAAGGGACGCTCTATCTGACTAATGTGACCAGATATATTTTGTGCCAGCGCGGGACAACATTTTTTAAATCCTTGTTTTTATTCAAAACCCCACTTCATTGAGCGCCGTTGCTGATGAAGCAAGTGTGTAGGAGCCGGACAATACTAAATACTCATCCTACTTGGTTGACATTTGTACAAAAAATACATTTGAGAGAGTTAGTTCTGAAAATGTATTGCGAGAGATCGGCTGGTACCTGGTGCTGGGAATTTGGTTTCATCCAGTACCCGCTAAGCTGCGGTGGACGACGGAGGTCCTTCGTAGCTTAGTAGGGAAAGCGAACATGGTCATGCGAACTGGGGTCGTGGGATCAAACCCCACCGAAGGGGCGGTTACCCTCCAATACCTTTTCCGAACTAAATCTATCACACGTTGTACATATACATAATCAAGTTTCAGACATAGTAATTAATTTCCACTCCGGGTGGCTTAATACCCGGCATATAGGCAATTAACTTTGAATGTACTCAAAAATGTGCTTAAGTCAAAATTTTAAAATTTGATAAACCCCACTGGGATTCGCTTGGCCCTGGATAAATCACACAATCTCACCTCTCGTGTGAATGAATCTGTTCAACTTTTTACAACGGTGCGAGTTCCTGATGGTTAAACTTATTTGTATTGGTTGCATGATTCTTTTAGCTAACATTCAAAGTGATCGTATTATTCGTTTTATGCAATTAGGCAGAGCGCTCAAATTTGCTTAAAATGTCTACATCTTACTCAGGTTTTTTATTATTTCCCGCAAACTGACAGACGATTTATCATACATTTTTTCATAAGCTTGAAACAAAAAAAGATACGAGCTACTTAAAAATCGTCGAACTTGCTCAGATTTCAAGTAAAGTTTTTACTGAAATATTAACAACATAGGAACACGATGTGAGTTGAAATTTTTGAGCTAGGGGTCCTACATTCAGAGATCTTTAGCCAACTAACCTTTCAGAACTGTCAGAATCTGGGCCAAAGGACCATTGTTATTTTTTTTTATTATTCCTATTTGTTGTCTTCTACTGTAGTGTTGATTTTTCGGCAATGCAGTCTGATTTGTTAGAACATATTTTTAAATTTTGTACAGCGTTTCGTCATCGGGTTCGATGTCTTCTTCCAGGAGAAACAAATTGATTGCTTTTTGTTAAGTATGATAGGCGTTCCGTAACAAAGAGCAAACCATTTTTTTTCCCTCGAAAATTTTGAAATGATTTCAGTTCTTCACTTTAAAAGCATTGTTATTGTTGCAGATTGAGTAAAATATTTCTCAATAGCACGCTCAAACCTTCCATTTCACTTATTATAGCTCTTTTAGTAGATATCCAATTGAATCTTTCCTCGTTCTTGTGTCGATGAGGATTTGACTAGGATCCCTAGAATACACCAAAGCAGGCTTGTCAAAATTCCTCAAACTCGCGAGATTTTTGGACGAAATAAAATTAGAAACCGACAAACACGAGTTTTGAGTGAGCGCTTGTGTTGCCGTTCGGCGTTGCACTACCACTGTTATTATAAATTCAGTAGAAAACCGAATTATAGCCGCTATTGAAATTGGATTTTTCTCACAATCCATACGTTGAATCTAATTTCGGAAGTAGTGCGCTGTATAGCACATCACCAAATGAAAACAGCGCACCATTTCCGATGTTAGGTTTAACGTACGAATTGTGAGAAAAATCCAACTTCGTTAGCGGCTATAATTCGGATTTGCACTGAATTGATAATATAATTTTGTGGGAGACGGGAAGATACAAATGACGTTGATGATAATATGAGAAACCCTTCGAGAAACCTCCTTTCTGCGTCCAAATTATATTTCTTACATCCTAAATAAAATTATCATCAGTAACAAACAGAGTAGGAGAGAGCTAAACAAATTTGTTTAGCTCTTTCTTACTCTATTTGTTACTGATGATAATTTTATTTAAAATGTAAGAAATATAATTTGGACGCAGAAAAGAGGTTTGAACCACATGCGAGTGTGGCCGTGGCATTGGGTGAAAGACCACTCATCAAGCCTCCGGAGCGATGCTTTGTATGTGACGAAAATCGAAAACCATTAATCAATATAATAAATTTTCAAAATCTTATAAGTTCTTGAAGAACATTTACTAAATTACTGCTATTTATTAAATATTTCTTTATTTCGCGGGACATTATCTTGAAATAAGTGAAACGCGGGACATTTCGCGGGACTCTTTTCAGCGCCGGACAAATGGCGAAAAAGCGGGACTGTCCCGCGAAACGCGGGACGTCTGGTCACCTTATATCTGACGATGCTGCCAGCAACGGCGCCCTCATCTATTTCCTAAAAGATAAGGGCCTATACAAACAAATGTAAACCATATGACTTTACGGGCTTCCTGAGATCGGTCTCGAGAGTAAGTTTATTCCTTAGTTTCCCCAAGGTTGTGAGTCACCGTACAACCCTTTGTGTGTCAAAAATAAAGCAATGGAGAGGAATTTTGTTTGTTCATTATTTTTGTGATTTTTTCAGCAGTGAGCACGCATGTTGACAAAAAGAAGCAACGAATTTGGTGCCGTATTTCTTTGTTTAGCGATGAGATGGATATATGTATAGTGAGATGGAGATCGGAACAGTTCCCCTATATGATCGTCGATGATTTTTGTCTTTTTTGAATTTGTTGACATCATCATGTTCTATCCTTTTTCCGAAAATTTCCCTTCATCAAAGCCGATTTTTTTTCGAAAGGCCTTATTTGTCGGCAATTTGGAGGATTCATGTTATTTATTACACATTGGACATTGTTTTGTTGATACCATTCTATAGTGGTACGGGCATAGTGACAAGATATAAATCATACCAAAACAATGTCGGACTTTTATGCTTTCGTGTAAGTGGCAGAATTCGCTTCTTGAGACATTCCTTCCGGTACTTTTAAACGTTTATAATTGCGGTCGTAAAACAAGCGATGATTTCATACCGCATTGGCAAATCGTTTGCCAAACCATCGGCTTCTTCTCAAACTTTTCACAAAAAAAAGTACTACACCAAATTTGGGACGTAACTGTGTAAAACTGCGCCCCGGAAGTGTTTTATAGTTCAACTTGACCTACGTTTCATCATCCATAATGTGGCACATGTCATTATTGCTCAAAACGTCGTCGTGCGGCTACTGAGCCCGAGCTTTCACGGAATTCACTTGAATTTCACTGCGTTTCGACCACCTTTGTTTTCGGTAGGTCGTTAGCAAATAACATTCCTTAGCGCGTTGGATCATTCCACACACCAAAAAATTATGAATATTACAGGTCATGTATTTCAATAAAATGACACAAAATCACATGACATAAACTGAATCGTATATTTTTCATTGTCATGTGATTGAAAATTACATGTCATGGAATCTAAACACAGCACCCGATGCGACGCACCTAACGCACAAGCAGTCGATGACTTGATGAAGTGAAATACTTGTTCAGTGCAAATCGTGGAACATGTTTTACTTCGATCACCCCTCTTTCAAGAAACGAAGATAGCTGAGTGGTAAGTTGTTGGGCTCTCACTCAGCGGGCTTATGTTCGATTCTCGTTCCAACCCTTTCAATTTTTTTGTCAATAAAGTTGTGATGTAAAATTAAAGTATCACCTAATTTTACGTCAAAAATGACGCTCGTATATGTCAGCGTCACAACACCTAAAATTACATGAATATTTTTAAGTGTGCAATCAAAGTAACAAACTTTTTCGCACAACCTCTGATTGATATCTCCTTTTTGTTTCGAAAACTTTGTAAATTTTCTTGTCCAAATTTAGCACACATGCACCTTTCTTCGACAACGGTCTGGTGAATCCTTTAAAGTGTTATGCGTACCAAACCGTTTGATGGCATTTTGGACCCCAAACATTATTCCTTCTTGTTTTGCTTATTTTCTTCGCAAAATCCCTTTTTCAGTGCAGTAGGGTAAGACGGTATAATAGGCCCCCCTAATCTAGGACCGCTTTGCTCAGTAAGATGTGAAGTATGTGTCGACGTCGTCTGTCCTGGCGAACTATTCTGGTTTAGTTGAATTTTCCACAACTTTGTCTGACAATGATGCTTTAGGCGACGCGGAGCGGTTGATGCGGGAACAACCACATTTGATAGATCTTCTGCCAAAAGAGGTCAAGCATGTAAAGCTATTCACCGCCATACCGATATCTGCTGCTACTGAGCGATCGTTTTCTGGGCTCCGAGGTTTGAAAACCTATACACCCAACCGGCGGTTGTTAGATTTTCCAACAATTCTGTATAAGAATCTACCAAAACCTGTATAAGAGCTGGGCATATGCGAAATTGTTAGATTATTATACAAATATTGTATAAAAATCTAACAATTTTGTAAGCTTTTCTTACATTTTTTGTATAAGAATCTAACAATTTCGCATATGCCCAGCTCTTATACAGGTTTTGGTAGATTCTTATACAGAATTGTTAGAAAATCTAACAACCGCCGGTTGGGTGTAGGATATCTAGCATGGGACAACAGGGACTGAATTCCATATCTCTGCTGCACTTTTACAAGTACATGGCGAATAAATGTGGATGAAATAGTTAATCAATTTATTTCCGGAAATAGCCAGGGATTATTTTTTTATATGTGAGAAGGGCTTACAGGCAGGGTTTTTTTTAAACAATTGTTGTGATATTTTCATTTCCCGAATGGCGCTGTCCATAAACCACGACTCTTAAAGGGGGGATTGCGAGGGGTTTAAAAAAATCTACGTCACTCTACGAAGAGGGAAGGAGGGGGGGGGGGAGAATTCCGAAGGCTACGACTTTTTTTTATGTCATTTAATTTTTTTTAGTAAATAATCTATACAGCAGCTACGTGCAAAGTTCACTTGTTTGATTTTTCTTTTAGGATGTTTCTAGATTTTTTTTTCAAGGCTTATTTATTTATTTTAATATCTTCTAAAAAATCCAATGAATTTCACTGAAGTGATAACGATTTCTTTGACGGGAAAACTTTCGGAATTCAGAAGGAAATTCTTGGGATTTCAACAGATGATTATTCGACAGGATGAGCACTGAAATCCGTGAACGCTTAACTGCAGGGTTAGGAAAATTAAAAAATATACGGATTTCCATAAACTACTCTCTTCTTCAAAGCCGAAAGATCTGTGTTTGAAATCCGTATACCACTTTGACTCAAATTTCATAAATGACTCATATTCCAAACACTCGCTTTTAAATGGCTCATTTAACTATATTCGTGTTATTCTTTCCATAGGATATTGAATTTATTTGTAATCTTGATCCTCCGTACCTGAAATTGATGGAAATTTTAGTTTTAGGGTGCTAAAACGCCAGTGTTCGGAATATGAGCTATAACGACCCCTCGGTCGGCGCATCTCACGGCGAGTGATGATCAGCTGTGGTTACCACAATCAAACGTGACGGTTTACTGCCTATCGAATCGTAATGAAAACAACTTTAGACGGAGAACAATAGAGTGAGATAACTGAAATCTAATGTCCCATGCAAGATAGTCGAATACTATAGGCAAAATTTATTGTGAAATCGAATACATTTATTGATTCCAAACGCCAGTGTGCATCATAAACCTGGATCTGGTGTGTAGGTAGGAGCAGTGAATAGTACGATATAGTACGGAATAGAATTATTTCATTCACGCGCGGTGGTAGGCACTCAAGCATAGAGAATACGTTGAAATAGGTCCTCTCCTAGGATAGGATGTGACAACTCAATTGAGACTGCCTTGTTGTTTTTTAGTCGGTTGCTCTGACGAGGTGGTCGCTGCAGCCAAAGAAATTTGGTACAAAATCTTCCAAATATCATATATCAAAACTAGATGTTTTTCTTTCCGTTCAATCCATTATTTATGTAAGAGAAGCAAAAGACTAGCAGAGAGAAGTTTTCGGTAATGAAAATATGACTTTGAGATCGAAAATGTCGGAAATGTGAATGATAATGCTTAAAATCAACAGTTTTAAACCATAGCAACTCTTGAGAATAATTTATATGGCGTTTGCAGTTCAAAATAAATTTATTTTTTACCAAAAAACTTGAATTCAAACATTTACGTATTTTACTTAATGTTAACTTTACAAACTTGCAACACGGCCAAACTAACAACATCCTGCCCTACGAAAAACGCGCCGAAGTAATCGATTGTCATTTTCAACCAATCAGCAATCGGTACGATTGTGACAGCAAATTGGTACGATTTTTACTGACTACTTGGCACATCCTATCCTAGGTCCTCTCTATAACGATAATTGGGGTATACAATTGCAAATGCAAACTAGAAAACTCAAAACAATAACGAAAAAAAACATAATTACAATACACTCATTAGTTAAAAATTTGGACTATATATTCCTTTCTGGCCATCCAATCCCCAACAATGAACCTTTTTCGGGATTTGTGTCAAAAAACGGTATTTTTATAATGAATCAGTGTTTTGATTCAAATTCTGAAAACGCTCATATTCCGAAAAAAAAATCATGGACATTTGCATGGAATATTCAACAGAAATGTTTCAAATATAATCTACATCAGAGGCATTCCACGGGGGCATGTCAGTCGATCCTGAGCGACCATTTCGAAAATATTTGAAACTCTGCACAGTTTTTCAATTTCATCTAAATCGTCATTTTTCGATATCAAATCTTCATATTGAGTCACGACTAACTTTTCAAAAGGGTGTATGTGAAAATGGTTCAAAAATATTTAAAAAGCTGCACGGCAAAAACGGAATGTTCGATTGTTATGATTTTTTCAGCAAAGTTAGACAACTAAATGGTGATTCTTAAGAAAATGTGCACAGTAAAAAAAAAAATTTTTTTGCCTTCAAAAATATCATTTTTGTCACAAAAACTCAAATATCTCAAAACCCTATCTTTTTTCGAACGTAATTTTTTAGGAAAACGGTCCATTATATTAGCTATCTACCATAAAAATTTGGTGATGGTAAACTAATAAACAAAAAAGTTATGACATTTCAAACATTTCACAATTTTCACATTTAGTAAAAAAATTTTTTCTGTGTAAGTTATTTCGAGAATTGCAGTTTGATGCAGATTTTATTGTTAAGGGACGTGATTTAAACAAGTTGTTTTCATGATATTTTGATTTAATTATTCATAGCATCTATAAGAAACTTAGACACGATCCAGTGTTGTGATCAAAAGTATTGATAGTGTCATAATTTTCATTGCACGTGACTGGCGAAAAATTCTTTTAATAGTGTTGAAACCTGTTGATAATAACGTTGATAGAAACATATCAGAAATGTTATTTTTAAGACAAAAGCTGCAAAATCAAAGATATACAAAAAATATACCTCTTAGAGAATAGACTTTATGATCGGGAGGAAACGGGTATCTTCAACAACAACAAATGCATGATAGGTACATACCATGACAATGCTCACGAAAAAGCAAAAAAATTACTACTACTAAGGTTGTTAAAGATCTTATAGTAATTTTTTTCTTCAGTCAAGCAAATGACACCAAACTAGTCAGTAAAAACTTAAAAGTGATTTTGTTTATTGAAATATTACGAACAACATGAGTAGCCGCTTTCTCAACTGTTGTAGGCCGTTTGATGGAAAAAAGTGTTCAAAAGAGTTACGAAATCTCACCGAAAGCACCATAGATAAACTGAAAGCGACTGGTTATGCTCCAATGTCCACATTGAATACAAATTTACGCATTTGCACGTCCTGCCGTCTAAACGTTGACAAAAGAGCAATCTGTATATCATCGGTTGAGCGAGCGCAGGAAGTTCGAAAACGACAGCAACTGAGGACTTGCCAGATGTATCGACAACAACTGAGGAATTACCAGAAGTATTAAGTGCTGAGAGCCTTGCCACCGTACCATAAGCGAAATCTGTTTCAACAAATCAATCGGAAGATGAGTGTATCCAAAAGGTCAACATCGAACGCTTTAACGAGGGCATAGCTGGGATAAAAGTGACTCCGATTAAATGGAGTAAGATGGACTACGTTTATTACCCGGAGAAAAATACCGTGAAATAAACGAAGCTGTACGAAGAAACCTCTTCAAATTAGGACCTGATGATGTGGAAAATACAGACTACGATGAGGTAATTATAAATATGAAGGAAAGGTTCTCGAATGCAGCCACGACAAGGAAAGAAAAATTATTGATTTTGTCGATGCTGCCAAGTTCGTGGTCTATTCAGGATGCCATTGATGAGTTCAAAACCAATAGAAATACAGTGGAAGAGGCAAAACAATTGAAGAATAACTGTCTTTCAACCAAAAATACTAGGTCTAGTACTGCATTAACAGATGAGACAAAAGAAATAGTAGTTCAATATTTTGAAGATGATGAAGTAAGTCGAGCTATGCCTGGTCAAAAAGATTATGTATCAGTAAAAAAAGATGGAAAGCGTCAAGCAATCCAAAAACGATTAATGATGACGACTTTGAAAGAAGCGTACACACGCTTCAAGGAAATTCACGATAATATTAAAATAGGTTTTCCTCATTTGCAAGCCTTCGGCCAAGGCAATGTAAGCTTCTTTCCAATTCAGGAACACATAATGTGTGTGTGCACAACCCATGAGAATATTAATCTTATTTTACATAGTTTGAAAAGAATCAATTTAACAAAGGATATTAAAATGTTAACTGGTAGTCTTTTGTGTGAAAATACAACATCAAATTGCTATCTACGATCTTGTTCGGATTGTCCAGATTCTTCATCATTGGAAAATACTTTATTCGCTGAGTTTGAAGAAAAATATATTGATCAGTTATCATTTGAGCAATGGGTGACCACGGATAGGTGTGACATAGAAACTATTGTAAAACCTGTAGATGAGTTTGTGTCATATTTTTGCTTGAAATTAGAAAGTTTAATCCCTCACGATTTCATTAAAACAGAACAATCCAGCTTTTTAAAAATACGAAAATACATTACAAAATGGTGAATTTTTAGTCATTTGTGATTTTTCTGAAAATTACAGCTTTGTATTGCAAGATGAAGTGCAGTCCCATCACTGGAACGTACAACAAGCTACAATTCATCCATTCGTTATTTATTTTAATGGAAGTACGCAAATTGAACACTTAAGTTTTATTATAATTTCCGAAGATTTAAGACACGATTCAGTATCCGTAAACTTGTTCATTGAAAAAATGATTAACTTTTTACGCGTTGATAAGCATAAAGAAGTCAAAAGATATATTTCATGTCTGATGGAGCAGCGTCGCAGTACAAAAATCGTAAGAATTTTTCGAGCCTATGTCAATTTAAATCAATGTACGGAATTGATGCAGAATGGCATTTTTGCTACATCACATGGCAAAGGTCCTTGTGATGCTATTGGAGGAACAATAAAGCGCATGGCCACAAGAGCAAGTTTAGCCAAAGAACGTGAGCATCCAATTAAAACTGCGAAAGAACTTTTTGATTGGGCAAATCGTAGAAAAGAAAAAGATTTAACCAAATTATCATTTTGTTTTACTACTACTGAAGAGTACGAAATAAAGGCTTCAGAGCTCAGCGAGCAATTTAATAACGCGAAAACGATCCAAGGAACCCAAAAATTTCACTGTTTCATTCCATTGTCGGAAAATAAAATTAAAGCAAAACTATACTCAAACTGTGCTGATAATAATTCAAATATATTAATTAATATTAATTCATTTTTATTTATTTATACATATAATATTTATACATATAATATTTATACATATAATATACATAATATCGATGAATACATAAATATGGAATATCATACAAACAACTTGTTTAACTCACGCAAGGCCCTTAACAATAAAATCAGCATCAAACTGCGATTCTTGAAAAAAAAATACACGGAAATTTTTTTTTGTTTACTATATGTGAAAATTGTGAAATGTTTGAAATGTCATAACTTTTTTGTTTATTAGTTTACCATCACCAAAAGTTTTATGGTAGATAGCTAATATAATGGACCGTTTTCCTAAAAAATTACGTTCGAAAAAGATAGGGTTTTGAGATATTTGAGTTTTTGTGACAAAATGATATTTCTAAAGGCAAAAAATTTTTTTTACTGTGCACATTTTCTTAAGAATCACCATTTAGTTGTCTAACTTTGCTGAAAAAATCATAACAATCGAACATTCCGTTTTTGCTGTGCAGCTTTTTAAATATTTTTGAACCATTTTCACATACACCCTTTTGAAAAGTTAGTCGTGACTCAATATGAAGATTTGATATCGAAAAATGACGATTTAGATGAAATTGAAAAACTGTGCAAAGTTTCAACTCAATAGAAAATCATGAATTAAAAATTTTCTTAAATTTTGATGCTGTTGCTTGGAATCGCTCATCACTAAGTACTAAGAAGTGCTTGGTGGTGGAAAAAAAATGGATAGTGGAAACTGGAAAGAGAAAAGTAAGAAGGGAAGATTGAAAGTACGAAATGAAAAGTAGGGTGTAGAAAATGAGATGTGAACTCATGAAAATTAAAAATGAATAATGAGCAGTGGGAGTGAGAAAACATATATGAAAGGTAAGTAGTGACAAAAACAATGTAGGTGAAATATAGGAAATATAGAACAATTATGGCATTATGGCATAAATTTGAATTTAGATTTGCCATTTCGAAGTACAAAAAGACTGAAACGTTGACCGTTTACTGGTTCGATAAAACATTTAGATCACCAGAAAATGCGGTCGCTCATATTAAGCAGTTGACACAATCTAAAGTGATTTTTAAAAATTGAACCGTTTAAAAAAATATTTTAAATTTTATGTGCGATCTCAAAAACTCACGGTGGGGCTTTACTTAGCCTATCAGTAAGACACCCGAGTGGTCTCAAAGCAAGACCATATTGAAGGTGGCTTTGTTAGATTTGCAATTCATTCTATGAAATGTTCTCAGCCTCCCTGGATATAACAACACATACCTTCGTGATAGTCACAAGAAATACGAGTGCATAAATGTTTTAGCTTAGTCAGCTTGCAATTAAGTTTTTCGGTTAGTTTATTATTCTAAAATTGGGGATTTTAATTATGTTTCTTTAAATATAATAAATGAATTTTTAGAATTTGAATATCTTTTAGAATTTTTTTTAATAGTAATAGCAATTATGGGAGGAAGAATATTAAATTGATTAATATTTTTAAATTTTGAAATAATTTGTTTACCTTTTTATATAAAATTATTAACTTTATTTGTTTGTATTTTAGGTGGATTAATAGGTTATTTAATTAGAAATGTAAATTTATTTTTTTTTAATAAGTCATTTTATTATTATAATTTAAGATTTTTATTTGGGGGAATATGATTTATACCTTTAATTTCAACAATTATTACTCAATGAACATTAAGCAGCGAGGCGGCAATTTCCTAGTGCGGAATGTAATACCAACATAGGAATACAGTAAGAAGAATGATTTATCTAATGTCTTTACTGCCCTTCTACGCATACTTGAACCAAATTTTCAAAAAATGCAACTAAAAACTATAAAAACTAACATGGGACAATTATGCGTAGAAAGGTAGTTCAGGCAGTTCATATTGCTTCATATGCTTTCATCAATTATTATCACTAGTGCATCGAACAATATGGATAAAATATAATTAATTTTAAGATCAAAGAAGCATGACGCATCGCTTCTCCCCCAAAACAATCCAGTGACTAATGATTAACAATATATTACCGAAACAAAAGCCTAATGGCCTCATTTATGCATGTAATTCTATTTCTCCCTCCCATGTCGTTATCATTGCCTTACTCACCAGTAAAAAAAATCCATCACTCACTGTTCATTTCGCTCTACCACCGCAGCAACGATCTAAATCCCCTTCATCGCCCATCAACCACCTCCGCCTTCCACCGGCATTAGTAGTGGCAAGTCCTTACGGTTGAAAACAAAACACTGTAATATCGCTTTACATCCGATCGCGTGCCTCCAGGCGTCCCTCCTTGCTGTTGCCAGCGAGCTTGATACACTATCGAGCATTTAATAGCATAAGCAGCGTCGTCGCACCACCTTCATCACCGTTCTCAGCAGTACAGAAGTCACCGGCAAAAAAGCACACCACGTTGACGAGGGATCAAACAAAACCAGCGCGATGACGACGATGGGGACGAAACCAAATCCGGCGACAAATACGAACCGCTAAGCGACAACGAGGACGGAAGTGCCGGCAGTGCTGCAGCAGCTGTTGGCAACATTTTCATTTTCGTGTCGTGCTGTTGTTGCTGTTGTTGTTGTTATTTCCAAGTTGTTTTGCTTGTTTCACTTCGACCGGTCACACTTTCCTTCTTCAATTTACAAGAACTTCGTTTCACTTTCACTCTCTATACAAAGAACACCTTTTCCCCCCAACAACCCACACTGTGCGCGCGATTCCCAACCAAGAGAGAATGAGCATCACGCTCCTCGCATGTAATGCCGCCGTGCGTGCACTAATTAACATCGAAATCGTGAGCGCGCTGCTGCCGATGTGGTTGTTGTTGTTTAGAACACGCCGCGATGCGGTAATTTTATGCCGAACGAACGAACGACCGAACGCGATCTCCGCACAGCGGAACGGAACGCAGAAACATGTACGACCGACCGGGCTGACGGTTCCCGGGTGAATAATGCGGGCCCGGGTGCTTTACTGACTGCGGCGGTCGTCCGTCGTCCTCCTGATGGGGTTCCTTTTCGTTCCCGTGTCCCGTCCCATATGTGTGGTGTTTGGTGGCGGTCGGTGGTATGGTAGCTGCTGCGTGTTCCCCCTCACTGTCCACGTTGTGTGATCTTGACGGATTCTCCTCAACGGGCACCGACTGACGACGACGACGACGACGATATTATATTTACGCATATGTCCGTTCGTGGCTCTATATACGGCGTGTCGTTAGAGGATCGTATAACACTTCGAGTCAATAAATGGAATGGAAGGTGTGGGGCGCGGCCACCGGGAAAAAGGTGCGTGTGTGGGGGAGGGAACCTTTTTTTTTGTTTTAGTTGGTGAGTAATTTTGAAAACAAGATTCAACGGAGATAGAGTGTGAAATGAAGATTAGAAATAAAAGGGAACGATCGTGTTTCGTGCAGTGGAGGAAGGTGGAAAAGGCGGACTGTAGTAGCCGAATATGTTTTGGTTAATGTGTTTTGGAAAATAGGAACTGGTGCATTCCACGGTAACAATAGAGTAGTGAGAGCTAGGGTTAGCGTTGGGCACTGAGATTATCTATTTAAGGAGCAAAAATATATGATTAATATGAATCTTATTTTTTCATATGCTCAAAATAAATTTAAAAAAATTAATTGAAATAATAATAATTACAAAGTAGGAATTTAAAGTGCTTTCATGAGTAGATCTTTTTTATCACCTCTAATTTAGGAGGGTCGAATGCAAAGGCTTGTAAATGACAAAAACTTTGTTTTGTACTAAATAGGCGCAAAATGTTTTGGTACCATACAAATTGTTTGGAAGTTAAAAAAAACAATGATTTTTGGTGTATTTTCCATTTTTTTTAAACAACGTACACGCTCTAGATACGAAGCCATTTTTTGCTGAGGTGACCCCAATTTTGACCAAAATATCACTTACACCTTTCTGCTTCCAACCCCTCAATTATTTGTTCATGAAATCTAATCAATTGAGAGAATTCCTGTTCGGAATTCGGAAAATTCCTTTTCGGTATTCGTAGAATTCCTGTCCGGAATTCGGGGAATTCCTGTCCGCAAATCGGGGAATTCCGGAATTCCGGAAATTCCTGTCCGGAATTCCGGAAATTCCTGTCGGGAATTCGGAGAATTCCTGTCCGGAATTCGGGGAATTCTTGTCCGGAATTCGGGGAATTCGGAGAATTCCTGTTCGGAATTCGGAGAATTCCTGTTCGGAATTCGGAGAATTCCTGTTCGGAATTCGGGGAATTCCTGTTCGGAATTCGGGGAATTCCTGTTCGGAATTCAAAGAATTCCTGTTCGGAATTCAAAGAATTCCTGTCCGGAATTCGGAGAATTCCAGTTCGGAATATGGAGAATTCCTGTTCGGAATTCGGAGAATTCCGGTTCGGAATTCGGAGAATTCCGGTTCGGAATTCGGAGAATTCCGGTTCGGAATTCGGAGAATTCCTGTTCGGAATTCGGAGAATTCCTGTTCCGAATTCGGAGAATTCATGTTCGGATTTCGGAGAATTCCTGTTCGGAATTCGGAGAATTCCTGTTCGGAATTCGGAGAATTCCTGTTCGGAATTCGGAGAATTCCTGTTCGGAATTCGGAGAATTCCTGTTCGGAAATCGGAGAATTCCTGTTCGGAAATCGGAGAATTCCTGTTCAAGATTCGGAGAATTCCTGTTCGGAATTCGGAGAATTCCTGTTCGGAATTCGGAGAATTCCTGTTCGGAATTCGGAGAATTCCTGTTCGGAATTCGGAGAATCCTGTTCGAATTGAAGAATTCCTGTTCGGAATTCGAAGAATTCCTGTTCGAATTCGGAGAATTCTGTTCGAAATTCGGAGAATTCCTGTTCGAATTCGGCGAATTCCTGTTCGAATTCGGCGAATTCCTGTTCGAAATTCGGCGAATTCCTGTTCGAATTCGGCGAATTCCTGTTCGAATTCGGAGAATTCCTGTTCGAATTCGGAGAATTCCTGTTCGAATTCGGAGATTCCTGTTCGAATTCGGAGAATTCCTGTTCGAATTCGGAGAATTTCTGTTCGAAATTGGAGAATACCTGTTCGAAATTCGGAGAATTGCTGTTCGGAATTCGGAGAATTCATGTTCGGAATTCGGAGAATTCGTGTTCGGAATTCCGAGAATTCCTGTTCGGAATTCGGAGAATTCCTGTTCGGAATTTGGAGAATTCCTGTTGGGAATGCGGAGCATTCCTGTTCGGAATTCGGAGCATTCCTGTTCGGAATTCGGAGCATTCCTGTTCGGAATTCGGAGAATTCCTGTTCGGAATTCGGAGAATTCCTGTTTGGAATTCGGAGAATTCCTGTTCGGAATTCGGAGAATTCCTGTTCGAAATTCGGAGAATTCCTGTTCGGAATTCGGAGAATTCCTGTTCGAAATTCGGAGAATTCTTGTTCGGAATTCGGAGAATTCTTGTTCGGAATTCGGAATTCTGTTCGGAATTCGGAGAATTCCTGTTCGAAATTCGGAGAATTCCTGTTCGGAATTCGAAGAATTCTTGTTCGGAATTCGAAGATTTCCTGTTCGGAATTCGGAGAATTCCTGTTCGGAATTCGGAGAATTCCTGTTCGGAATTCGGAGAATTCGTGTTCGGAATTCCGAGAATTCCTGTTCGGAATTCAAAGAATTCCTGTCCGGAATTCGGAGAATTCCTGTTCGGAATTCGGAGAATTCCTGTTCGGAATTCGGAGAATTCCTGTTCGGAATTCGGAAAATTCCTGTTCGGAATTCGGAGAATTCCAGTTCGGAATATGGAGAATTCCTGTTCGGAATTCGGAGAATTCCGGTTCGGAATTCGGAGAATTCCGGTTCGGAATTCGGAGAATTCCTGTTCGGAATTCGGAGAATTCCTGTTCGGAATTCGGAGAATTCCTGTTCCGAATTCGGAGAATTCATGTTCGGATTTCGGAGAATTCCTGTTCGGAATTCGGAGAATTCCTGTTCGGAATTCGGAGAATTCCTGTTCGGAATTCGGAGAATTCCTGTTCGGAATTCGGAGAATTCCTGTTCGGAAATCGGAGAATTCCTGTTCGGAAATCGGAGAATTCCTGTTCAAGATTCGGAGAATTCCTGTTCGGAATTCGGAGAATTCCTGTTCGGAATTCGGAGAATCCTGTTCGGAATTCGAAGAATTCCTGTTCGGAATTCGAAGAATTCCTGTTCGGAATTCGGAGAATTCCTGTTCGAAATTCGGAGAATTCCTGTTCGGAATTCGGCGAATTCCTGTTCGGAATTCGGCGAATTCCTGTTCGGAATTCGGCGAATTCCTGTTCGGAATTCGGAGAATTCCTGTTCGGAATTCGGAGAATTCCTGTTCGGAATTCGGAGAATTCCTGTTCGGAATTCGGAGAATTCCTGTTCGGAGTTCGGAGAATTCCTATTCGAATTCCTGTTCGGAATTCGGAGAATTCCTGTTCGGAATTCGGAGAATTCCTGTTCGGAATTCGGAGAATTCCTGTTCGGAATTCGGAGAATTCCTGTTCGGAATTCGGAGAATTCCTGTTCGGAATTCGGAGAATTCCTGTTCGGAATTCGGAGAATTCCTGTTCGGAATTCGGAGAATTCCTGTTCGGAATTTGGAGAATTTCTGTTCGGAATTCGGAGAATTCCTGTTCGGAATTCGGAGAATTCCTGTTCGGAATTCGGAGAATTCCTGTTCGGAATTCGGAGAATTCCTGTTCGGAATTCGGAGAATTCCTGTTCGGAATTCGGAGAATTCCTGTTCGAATTCGGAGATTCCTGTTCGGAATCTGGAGCATTCCTTTTCGGAATTCGGATGATTCCTTTTCGGAATTCGGAAAATTCCTTTTCCGAATTCGGAGAATTCCTGTTCGGATTTCGGACAATTCCTGTTCGGAATTCAGAGAATTCCTGTTCGGAATTAGGATAATTCCTGTTCGAATTCGGAGAATTCCTGTTCGGAATTCCGAGAATTCCTGTTCGGAATTCGGAGAATTCCTGTTCGGAATTCGGAGAATTCCTGTTCGGAATTCGGAGAATTCCTGTTCGGAATTCGGAGAATTCCTGTTCGGAAATCGGAGAACTCCTGTTCAAAATTCGGAGAATTCCTGTTCGGAATTCGGAGAATTCCTGTTCGGAATTCGGAGAATTCATGTTCGGATTTCGGAGAATTCCTGTTCGGAATTCGGAGAATTCCTGTTCGGAAATCGGAGAACTCCTGTTCAAAATTCGGAGAATTCCTGTTAGGAATTCGGAGAATTCCTGTTAGGAATTCGGAGAATTCCTGTTCGGAATTCGGAGAATTCATGTTCGGATTTCGGAGAATTCCTGTTCGGAATTCGGAGAATTCCTGTTCGGAATTCGGAGAATTCCTGTTCGGAAATCGGAGAATTCCTGTTCAAAATTCGGAGAATTCCTGTTCGGAATTCGGAGAATCCTGTTCGGAATTCGGAGAATTCCTGTTCGAAATTCGGAGAATTCCTTTCCGGAATTCGGAGAATTCCTTTCCGGAATTCGGAGAATTCCTTTCCGGAATTCGGAGAATTCCTTTCCGGAATTCGGAGAATTCCTTTCCGGAATTCGGAGAATTCCTGTTCGGAAATCGGAGAATTCCTGTTCGGAAATCGGAGAATTCCTGTTCAAATTTCGGAGAATTCCTGTTCGGAATTCGGAGAATTCCTGTTTGGAATTCGGAGAATTCCTGTTCGGAATTCGGAGAATTCCTGTTCGGAATTCGGAGAATTCCTGTTCGGAATTCGGAGAATTCCTGTTCGGAATTCGGAGAATTCCTGTTCGGAATTCGGAGAATTCCTGTTCGGAATTCGGAGAATTCCTGTTCGGAAATCGGAGAATTCCTGTTCGGAAATCGGAGAATTCCTGTTCAAAATTCGGAGAATTCCTGTTCGGAATTCGGAGCATTCCTGTTCGGAATTCGGAGAATTCCTGTTCGGAAATCGGAGAACTCCTGTTCGGAATTCGGAGCATTCCTGTTCGGAATTCGGAGAATTCCTGTTCGGAATTCGGAGAATTCATGTTCGGATTTCGGAGATTTCCTGTTCGGAATTCGGAGAATTCCTGTTCGGAAATCGGAGAACTCCTGTTCGGAATTCGGAGCATTCCTGTTCGGAATTCGGAGAATTCCTGTTCGGAATTCGGAGAATTCCTGTTCGGAATTCGGAGAATTCCTGTTCGGAAATCGGAGAACTCCTGTTCAAAATTCGGAGAATTCCTGTTCGGAATTCGGAGAATTCCTGTTCGGAATTCGGAGAATTCCTGTTCGGAAATCGGAGAATTCCTGTTCAAAATCGGAGAATTCCTGTTCGGAATTCGGAGAATCCTGTTCGGAATTCGGAGAATTCCTGTTCGGAATTCGGAGAATTCCTGTTCGGAATTCGGAGAATTCCTGTTCGGAATTCGGAGAATTCCTGTTCGAAATTCGGAGAATTCCTTTCCGGAATTCGGAGAATTCCTTTCCGGAATTCGGAGAATTCCTGTTCGGAAATCGGAGAATTCCTGTTCGGAAATCGGAGAATTCCTGTTCAAAATTCGGAGAATTCCTGTTCGGAATTCGGGGAATTCCTGTTCGGAATTAGGAGAATCCTGTTCGGAAATCGGAGAATTCCTGTTCAAAATTCGGAGAATTCCTTTCCGGAATTCGGAGAATTCCTTTCCGGAATTCGGAGAATTCCTTTCCGGAATTCGGAGAATTCCTTTCCGGAATTCGGAGAATTCCTTTCCGGAATTCGGAGAATTCCTTTCCGGAATTCGGAGAATTCCTTTCCGGAATTCGGAGAATTCCTTTCCGGAATTCGGAGAATTCCTTTCCGAAATTCGGAGAATTCCTTTCCGGAATTCGGAGAATTCCTTTCCGAAATTCGGAGAATTCCTTTCCGGAATTCGGAGAATTCCTTTCCGAATCAGAATTCTTTCCGGAATTCGGAGAATCTTTCCGGAATTCGGAGAATTCCTTTCCGAATTCGGAGAATTCCTTTCCGGAATTCGAGAATTCCTTTCCGAATTCGGAGAATTCCTTCCGAATTCGAGAATTCCTTCCGAATTCGGAGAATTCCCTTCCGGAATTCGGAGAATTTCCTTCCGGAATTCGGAGAATTCCCTTCCGGAATTCGGAGAATTCTTTTCCGGAAGTCGAAGAATTCCTTTCCGGAATTTGGAGAATTCCCTTCCAAAATTTGGAGAATTCCTTTCCGGAATTCGGAGAATTCTTTTTCCGGAATTCGGAGAATTCCCTTCCGAATTGAGAATTCCTTTCCGAATTCGAGATTCTTTCCGGAATTCGGAGAATTCCTTTCAAAATTCAAAGAATTCCTTTCCGGAATTCGGAGGATTCCTTGCCGGAGTTCGGAGGATTCCTTTCCGGAATTGAGAATTCCTTTCCGGAATTGAGAATTCTTCCGGAATTCGGAGAATTCCTTCCGGAATTCGAGAATTCCTTTCCAATTCGGAGAATTCCTTTCTGAATTCGGAGAATTCCTTCCGAATTCGGAGAATTCTTCCGGAATTCGGAGAATTCCTTTCCGAATTCGGAGAATTCCTTTCCGAATTCGGAGAATTCCTTCTGAATTCGGAGAATTCCTTTCGAATTCGGAGAATTCCTTTCGGAATTCGAGAATTCCTAACTGAATTCGGAGAATTCCTAACTGAATTCGGAGAATTCCTAACTGAATTCGAGAATTCCTAACTGAATTGGAGAATTCCTAACTGAATTCGGAGAATTCCTAACTGAATTCGGAGAATTCTAACCGAATTCGGAGAATTCCTAACGAATTCGGAGAATTCTAACTGAATTCGGAGAATTCTAACCGAATTCGAGAATTCCTAACCGGAATTCGGAGAATTCTAACCGGAATTCGAGAATTCCTAACCGAATTCGGAGAATTCCTAACCGGAATTCGAGAATTCTAACCGAATTCGGAGAATTCCTAACCGGAATTCGGAGAATTCTAACCGGAATTCGGAGAATTCCTAACCGGAATTCGAGAATTCAACCGGAATTCGGAGAATTTTCCGAGTTCGGAGAATTCCTTTCCGGAATTCGGAGAATTTCTTTCCAAATTCGGAGAATTCCTTCCGGAATTCGGAGAATTCCTTCTGAATTCGGAGAATTCCTTTCTGAATTCGGAGAATTCTTTCCGAATTCGGAGAATTCCTTTCCGAATTCGGAGAATTCCTTTCCGAATTCGAGAATTCCTTCGGAATTCGGAGAATTCCTTTCCGGAATTCGGTGAATTCCTTTCCGAATTCGGAGAATTCCTTTCCGAATTCGGAGAATTCCTTTCCGAATTCGGAGAATTCCTTTCCGGAATTGAGAATTCCTTTCGAATTCGGAGAATTCCTTCCGAATTCGAGAATTCCTTTCCGGAATTCGGAGAATTCTTTCCGAAGTCGGAGAATTCCTTTCCGGAATTCGGAGAATTCCTTTCCGAATTCGGAGAATTCCTTTCCGAATTCGGAGAATTTTCCGGAATTCGAGAATTCCTTTGGAATTCGGAGAATTCCTTTCCGAATTCGAGAATTCCTTTCCGGAATTCGGAGAATTCCTTTCCGGAATTCGAGAATTCCTTTCCGAATTCGGAGAATTCCTCTGAATTCGGTGAATTCCTTTCCGGAATCTGGTGAATTCCTTTCCGGAATTCGTAGAATTCCTTTCCTGAATTCGAATTCCTTCCGGAATTCGGAGAATTCTTTCCGGAATTCGGAGAATTCCTTTCCGAATTCGGAGAATTCCTTTCCGAATTCGGAGAATTCCTTTCCGAATTCGGAGAATTCCTTCCGGAATTCGAGAATTCCTTTCCGGAATTCGGAGAATTCCTTTCCGAATTCGGAGAATTCCTTCCGGAATTCGGAGAATTCCTTTCCGAATTCGGAGAATTCCTTTCCGAATTCGAGAATTCCTTTCCGGAATTCGGAGAATTCTTTCCGAATTCGAGAATTCCTTCCTGAATTCGAGAATTCCTTCCGAATTCGAGAATTCCTTTCCGGAATTCGGGAGAATTCCCTTCCGGAATTCGGGAGAATTCCCTTCCGAAATTCGGGAGAATTCCCTTCCGGAATTCGAGAGAATTCCCCTCCGGAATTCGGAGAATTCCCTTCCGGAATTCGGAGAATTCCCTTCCGGAATTCGGATAATTCCCTTCCGGAATTCGGAGAATTCCCTTCCGGAATTCGGAGAATTCTTTCCGAATTCGAGAATTCCTTTCTTGAATTCGGAGAATTCCTTTCCGGAATTCGGAGAATTCTTCCGAATTCGGAGAATTCCTTTCCGGAAATTCGGAGAATTCTTTCCGGAATTGGAGAATTCCTTTCCGGAATTCGAGAATTCTAACCGATTTCGTAGAATTCCTCATCGGAATTCGGAGAATTCCTAACTGAATTCGAGAATTCCTAACCGGAATTGGAGAATTCTAACTGAATTCGGAGAATTCTAACCGAATTCGAGAATTTCAATCGGAATTCAATAGAATTCCTAGCCGGAATTCGGAGAATTCTAGCTTGAATTCGGAGAATTCCTAACTGAATTCGGAGAATTCCTAACTGAATTCGGAGAATTCCTAACCGAATTCGGAGAATTCTAACTGAATTCGGAGAATTCCTAACTGAATTCGGAGAATTCTAACTGAATTCGGAGAATTCCTAACCGGAATTCGAGAATTCCTAACCGGAATTCGGAGAATTCCTAACTGAATTCGGAGAATTCCTAACTGAATTCGGAGAATTCTAACTGAATTCGGAGAATTCCTAACTGAATTCGGAGAATTCTAACCGAATTCGAGAATTCTAACCGGAATTCGGAGAATTCTAACCGGAATTCGGAGAATTCCTAACTGAATTCGGAGAATTCTAACTGAATTGGAGAATTCCTAACCGAATTCGGAGAATTCCTAACTGGAATTCGGAGAATTCTAACCGGAATTCGAGAATTTCAACCGGAATTCGGAGAATTCCTAACCGGAATTCGGAGAATTTAACCGAATTCGGAGAATTCCTAACCGGAATTCGAGAATTCTAACCGGAATTCGAGAATTCCTAACTGAATTCGAGAATTCCTAACCGGAATTCGGAGAATTCCTAACCGAATTCGGAGAATTCTAATCTGAATTCGGAGAATTCTAACCGAATTCGGAGAATTCCTAACTGAATTCGAGAATTCCTAACCGGAATTCGGAGAATTCCTTAACTGAATTCGAGAATTCCTAACTGAATTCGGAGAATTCCTAACTGAATTCGGAGAATTCCTAACCGGAATTCGGAGAATTCCTAACTGAATTCGGAGAATTCCTAATCCGAATTCGGAGAATTCTAACCGGAATTGGAGAATTCTAATCGAATTCGAGAATTCTAACTGAATTCGGAGAATTCCTTGAATTCGGAGAATTCTAGCCGAATTCGAGAATTCCCAGCTGGAATCGGAGAATTCTGAAATCTTGGAAATTCGGAGAATTCCTAATTGAGAATTCTAGTTGAATTCGAGAATTCTAGCCTGGAATTGGAGAATTCCTAGGCCGAATTCGGAGAATTCCTAGTTGAATTCGGAGAATTCTAGCCGGAATTCGGAGAATTCTGGCCGGAATTCGGAGAATTCCTAGTCGGAATTCGGAGAATTCCTAGCCGAATTGGAGAATTTAGTTGGAATTCGGAGAATTCCTGGCCGGAATTCGGAGAATTCTGGCGAATTCGGAGAATTCCTACTGGAATTCGGAGAATTCCTAGTTGAATTCGGAGAATTCCTAGTTGAATTCGAGAATTCTAGTTGAATTCGGAGAATTCTAGTTGAATTCGAGAATTCCAGCTGAATTCGGAGAATTCTAGCCGAATTCGGAGAATTCCTAGCTGGAATTCGGAGAATTCTAGTTGAATTCGGAGATTCCTCAGCCGAATTCGAGAATTCTAGTTGAATTGGAGAATCTGTTGAATTCGGAGAATTCCTGGCCGGAATTCGGAGAATTCTAGTTGAATTCGGAGAATTCCCAGCCGGAATTCGGAGAATTCCTAGCCGGAATTCGGAGAATTCCTAGCCGGAATTCGGAGAATTCCTAGCCGGAATTCGGAGAATTCCTAGCCGGAATTCGGAGAATTCCTAGCCGGAATTCGGAGAATTCCTAGCCGGAATTCGGAGAATTCCTAGCCGGAATTCGGAGAATTCCTAGCCGGAATTCGGAGAATTCCTAGCCGAATTGGAGAATCTATCCGAATTCGGAGAATTCTCAACTTGAATTGAGAGACCGAATTGGAATCGCACCCGAGAATTCCAACTGGAATTCGGAGAATTCCTAACCGAATTCGGAGAATTCTAACCGAATTCGGAGAATTCTAACTGAATTCGGAGAATTCTAACTGAATTCGGAGAATCTCAACTGAATTCGGAGAATCCTAACTGAATTGGAGAATTCTAACTGAATTCGAGAATTCCTAACCGAATTCGGAGAATTCCTAACCGAATTCGAGAATTCCTAACTGAATTCGGAGAATTCTAACTGAATTCGGAGAATTCCTATCCGGAATTCGGAGAATTCTATCCGGAATTCGGAGAATTCCTAACTGAATTCGGAGAATTCTAACCGAATTCGGGAGAATTCCTAACTGAATTCGAGAATTCAATTGAATGAGAATTCCTTAACCGAATTCGGAGAATTCTCAAACGGAATTCGGAGAATTCTCAAACGGAATTCGGAGAATTCCTATCCGGAATTCGGAGAATTCCCAACCGGAATTCGGAGAATTCCCAACCGGAATTTAGAAATTTCTTTAACAATTCTTTCCGTAATTTGGATCAAATTCCTGCCTTAATTTGGAGACAGTTGCTGCTGGAATGTGGAGAA
The DNA here is from genome assembly GCF_024139115.2 of Armigeres subalbatus. Classification (NCBI taxonomy): domain Eukaryota; kingdom Metazoa; phylum Arthropoda; class Insecta; order Diptera; family Culicidae; genus Armigeres; species Armigeres subalbatus. The sequence goes on along the minus strand of NC_085139.1, from coordinate 22,679,555 downwards.
AAATTTAAAACGAATTTTTAAAATCGTGACGGAATTTGTAGAAAACACGTGCCAAATTTTGAAGAAAACTTCTGCCAATATTTTAAGTATTTGCTGCTGGAATGTGGAGCAGTTAATAATACATAAAGGTATTGAATTCAAAACTGTATTTAATTATATTAGTTTCAATTATGTAATATCCTCGATGGTGCTTAGGGCCATGTAAACGTAATCCTGTTCGGCTGCTTGTTCTATTCAGACGAATGAAATTCGGACAATATTGCTAAAGAACCTTTCATCAAATACCTCAAATTACATTTTCATTCGCCATATATCCTACTCACATTGCCCATCATATCCCATCTCCATTCGCCTACGCACGTATTCGTTCCAGGAGCCGACTACATATTTAAAAGGTCATCAGAGGTTAGTTCCGCTCCCACCACACACGCCCAATCGTTGTGACGCGTCGCATCGCCTTCGTCGCAGTCGCGGTCGTGATCGTCATCTCCATCAACCAATCCCATTTATGTACCAAGAAGTAAGTTTGACTGCCGCAGAGCCATTCCATCCTATATCAAGACCGGGAGAAGAACAATGTGCTCGGGCGATAATCGCCGCGAGGATCAACGCGCGCGCATGTGAAAAATGGTCGATTGTTTCTAAATTACGTGGATTTAAGACCGCCGATGAGCATCCTCGTAGCTCGTTTGGACTGACACGTCGAAGCAGTTTTTAAACATCGTAAATCTAGCGTGGAGTGGGGAAAGGGAACTCATCGTCATCGTCGACGACGGTCGGTTCCTTTGTGCTGCCGTTTGTAGTCTAGTTTTGGAACATTCCCGAGGGGAAAACTAATGTGATGAGATTCTAATTATCAACTATACCGTCGCCAGATGGGTGTGCAATGGAAAGCGTGAATCACTCGTCGTGGGTTGTTGCGTTGACACGCCGGAGTGGTTCCCTAAGCGATAAATCTGTCATTTTGGTTTAAACTGGAATTAGAGAAGGTTTCACTTCTGATTGATTTAGGCATTTGTCTGGATGGAATAAGAAACAATGAATTCATCCACCTAGCAATCTGAGTTTCTGAATTCCAAATTCAATTTGAAAGATCTAGAAATTCAAAATTCTAAAAATTATGTTCTGATTTTTGTATTTTCTTTTCTGACTTCTAAATTGCGAGTTCTGAAATCTGGGAACTTCAAATGTGAGAACTATACAATCAAAACACTCTTTTTCGAGCGAACAGACAGCTTTCCGATGCACTATGATCTACCCAAAAAGTCAATAATAAGAACCATTGCACGTTTACAATCAATCTTCTCCGCGTGCCGCCTGCAGGCTGGGGCGAAAAACAATCATAAGAATTCCTCTCCTTCCGTTTTGTTTGAACAAAGTGCGAACAAATTTTCCCACAATCAACAACTGCGCTCTGCGGTCACGGTTTCCGCCGCTACTACTGGACCTGATTGGAATTCGCTTATTCCGTCGTCGTCGCCGTCGCTATCCGTCCTTCCAATGAATGCCAAATAGCCCTCGGAGCGACGGGCAGGAAAAGTTTATTACAAATCACCAACTTCGACGGAGAAAGCTGTACTGAGCCCCCTCCCTTTAGTGGAAAGTCCAACAAGTTGGGAACGTGGTAGCGGGGTGGGTATGACGGGAAAAACGATTAAAATATGTACGTTTCATGGAGATTAAACTTTTCAAACACGGGTCATATTTTGGAATTAATAATCTTTACACGATTTTAAGAAATGCAAATCATTTCTATTGGAATTGAAAATTTATCAAATATTATCTGATCCCATTACCAAGAATCCTACTTTTTTATCGTCAGTTTAAGCAGCTACCGTCGCACAAAAGCCAATCATTTAGTATTCGCGACTGGAAGCGCCAGCTGTTCACTGTCCTGCCCCGTTCCTGACCGAGAGAACGAACCGCGACAAGGAACCGGATCTTACCAATTCTAATCAGTTCGGAGTTCAGCCATCCGTCGGATGGAGATTTAGGATTGTGTTTTTTTTTCCTGTTCGGATGGTCATTTGGTTGCCGCTACTGCGGTCAGGTCAGGATTTGGCTGGCAGGCCTTGGGTGGCACTTGGAATAGCAATGAGGAAACGGTGCGTGGATGCTTGAAGGGTAGCGAGGGGATGTTTATCGTAGATGTGCGTTCTTGTTTTCGAAATTAGTTCGAGTGGAATGATCGATTTCTCGGGAATTTTTCCGGTATTTAAATTGTAAATTGACCAGAGCTGAATTTGATAAATGGAATTTTTGAATTTCGATTATGTGAGTACTTCTGTCGGTCGATTGTTCAGCTAAGTAGTGGTGATTTTTGTGTTTTGGATTTAATATCAAAGCCAAAGTTTTGCCCTGAGGACATGGGCGAGTACAGGATTTTGTGACAGGTCTTGGATTATTTTGTACTTAAGTGGAGATGGTTTCGTTTTACAATTCTGTCCCGTAACAAATCAGTGGAAAAACTCGGGCTGACGAATCACGCCACAATCGCGTGGATGATTAAACACACTGTGACCATCTTGTTGTTTGGTTCGAAAACGAAAGTAATAGGTCGAGACAGAAGATGGTAGAGCGTGACCATTCGAAGAGAGAATCTGACGTTGGTTTTTGAGTGTACGTGAAACTTTAATTCCTGAATCAGTTGTGATTTGTTCCATGAATATAACCACCATGCCACTGACCACTTCAAGTTATCATCTGCCTCAGTTACCGTTGACGAATATTCATTTTTGATGCTCGTCTTTGCCTTTGAAACTCCGAAACGCTGTTGATCCACGACAAAATTGTATTTGCTCAGACATCCCTGGTAATGGAAAATACGGCCACCGACTGCTGTTCTGCGATTGCGAACTGCGGCTGGCGAGCTAGACACCTGGTAATTCTGTACAAAAAGTGTCGAAAACTTGTCGAGTGTGATTCGTTCACAGAAGGTACATATGCCATAATTCCACCAAACCGCTCTGCCCAGTAAAACACAGCAAAGATTTTTGAGGTTTCCTCACGACCTATCCCCTGGAAAAGCAAACGTTTTCCTCGAGCACCCTTGGTTCGAAGTATGGCCTTATTGTCGAACCTGACTTCATCAATGAAGAGTAAATTGCGGTACATAATCCCATTGGAAGGAAGACATTTCTTTATAATATCTGTTAACGTCGTATTCCTTTATCTCTAGAGTCGTTTGTTCTATAGTTTTCCACGCCATACTCTTGTGATGGAGGATTCTACAAACCGATGTCACAGAGATGGTTATGAATAGAGAAAAAGTTTGGCCGCTTATTTCAGAAAAGTTGTTGGCTTATCTTGATACAGCTGGACAAACCAGAGGCGCTTGTGTGCTCCAAGTAAGTTTTTTCAAGCCAAAACAGTAATAGCCGTATTGCACATGATAAACTGTATTAATAGTTGCCCATCGATTTTTCACCTCTGTTAGGAAATTTGTTTTGAAGATTACAATCTTGTTTATCAATATGAAAATCGGAAAAAACGTCGGAAGCCTCCTTTCAAGAGGCTCGGAAGCCTCCTTTCAAGAGGCTCGGAAGCCTCCTTTCAATAGGCTCGGAAGCCTCCTTTCAAGAGGCTCGGAAGCCTCCTTCAAGAGGCTCACGGAAGCCTCAAGAAGCTCGGAAGCCTCCTTTCAAGAGGCCTCGAAGCCTCCTTTCAAGAGGAACAGGCCTCCTTTCAAGAGGCCCGGAAGCCTCCTTTCAAGAGGCTCGGAAGCCTCCTTCAAAGAGGCCTCGGAAGCCTCCTTCAAGAGGCTCAAGCCTCCTTCAAGAGGCCCGGAAGCCTCCTTTCAAGAGGCTCGAAGCCTCCTTCAAGAGGCTCGGAAGCCTCCTTCAAGAGGCTTGGAAGCCTCCTTTCAAGAGGGCTCAGGCCTCCTTTCAAGAGAGGCCCAGGAAGCCTCCTTCCAGAGGCTCCGGAAGCCTCCTTCAAGAGGCTCAGGAAGCCTCCTTCAAGAGGCTCTGGAAGCCTCCTTTCAAGAGGCTCGGAAGCCTCCTTCAAGAGGCCTGGAAGCCTCCTTCAAGAGGCTCGGAAGCCTCCTTCAAGAGGCTGGAAGCCTCCTTCAAGAGGCCTGGAAGCCTCCTTCAAGAGGCCTGGAAGCCTCCTTTCAAGAGGCTCAGAAGCCTCCTTTCAAGAGGCTCAGAAGCCTCCTTCAAGAGGCCCAGCCTCCTTTCAAGAGGCCTGGAAGCCTCCTTCAAGAGGCTCAGCCTCCTTCAAGAGGCCAGCCTCCTTCAAGAGGCTCAGAAGCCTCCTTTCAAGAGGCTCAGAAGCCTCCTTTCAAGAGGCCTGGAAGCCTCCTTCAAAAGGCCGGAAGCCCCCCTTCAAGAGGCCTCGGAAGCCTCCCTTCAAGAGGCCCCGGAAGCCCCCTTTCAAGGGGCCTCGGAAGCCTCCTTTCAAGAGGCTCGGAAGCCTCCTTTCAAGAGGCTCGGAAGCCTCCTTCAAGAGGCCTCAGCCTCCTTCAAGAGGCCTGGAAGCCTCCCTTCAAGAGGCTCGGAAGCCTCCTTCAAGAGGCCTGGAAGCCTCCTTTCAAGAGGCTCAGAAGCCTCCTTCAAGAGGCCCGGAAGCCTCCTTCAAGAGGGCCTGGAAGCCTCCTTCAAGAGGCCCGGAAGCCTCCTTCAAGAGGCTCGGAAGCCTCCTTTCAAGAGGCTCGGAAGCCTCCTTCAAGAGGCCTCGGAAGCCTCCTTTCAAGAGGCTCAGGCCTCCTTCAAGAGGCTCGGAAGCCTCCTTCAAGAGGCTCAGAAGCCTCCTTCAAGAGGCTCAGGAAGCCTCCTTTCAAGAGGCCTCAGAAGCCTCCTTCAAGAGGCTCAGGAAGCCTCCTTCAAGAGGCCCGGAAGCCTCCTTTCAAGAGGCCTGGAAGCCTCCTTTCAAGAGGCCTCGGAAGCCTCCTTTCAAGAGGCTCTGGAAGCCTCCTTCAAGAGGCTCCAAGCCTCCTTTCAAGAGGCCCAGAAGCCTCCTTTCAAGAGGCTCAGAAGCCTCCTTTCAAGAGGCCTCAGCCCTCCTTCAAGAGGCCTGGAAGCCTCCTTCAAGAGGCCTCAAGCCTCCTTTCAAGAGGCTCGGAAGCCTCCTTCAAGAGGCCTCAGAGCCTCCTTCAAGAGGCTCGGAAGCCTCCTTTCAAGAGGCTCGGAAGCCTCCTTTCAAGAGGCTCAGAAGCCTCCTTTCAAGAGGCTCAGAAGCCTCCTTCAAGAGGCTCAAGCCTCCCTTTCCAAAGAGGCCTCAGAAGCCCCTCAGAGGCCCCTGCCCCTTCAAGAGGCCTCAGAAGCCTCCTTCAAGAGGCTCGGAAGCCTCCTTTCAAGAGGCCCGGAAGCCTCCTTTCAAGAGGCTCGGAAGCCTCCTTTCAAGAGGCCTGGAAGCCTCCTTTCAAGAGGGCTCAGGAAGCCTCCTTTCAAGAGGCTGGAAGCCCTTTCAAGAGGGCCTCCTTTCAAGAGGCCTGGAAGCCTCCTTTCAAGAGGCTGGAAGCCTCCTTTCAAGAGGCTCAGAAGCCTCCTTTCAAGAGGCTCAGCCTCCTTTCAAGAGGCCCGAAGCCTCCTTTCAAGAGGCCTGGAAGCCTCCTTTCAAGAGGCTCGGAAGCCTCCTTTCAAGAGGCTCCGGAAGCCCTTCAAGAGAGCTCGGAAGCCTCCTTCAAGAGCTCAGCCTCCTTTCAAGAGGCTCAGCCTCCTTTCAAGAGGCTCAGCCTCCTTTCAAGAGGCCTGGAAGCCTCCTTTCAAGAGGCCTCGGAAGCCTCCTTTCAAGAGCTCAGAGCCTCCTTCAAGAGGCCCGGAAGCCTCCTTTCAAGAGCTGGCCCGGAAGCCTCCTTCAAGAGGCTTGAGAGCCTCCTTTCAAGAGGCTGGAAGCCTCCTTTCAAGAGGCTCAGGCCTCCTTTCAAGAGGCCTCAAGCCTCCTTCAAGAGGCTCTAGAAGCCTTCTTCCAAGAGGCCTAGAAGCCTCCTTTCAAGAGGCCTAGAACCCTCCTGGCCTGGAAGCCTCCTTTCAAGAGGCTCGGAAGCCTCCTTTCAAGAGGCTCGGAAGCCTCCTTTCAAGAGGCTCGGAAGCCTCCTTTCAAGAGGCTCGGAAGCCTCCTTTCAAGAGGCTCGGAAGCCTCCTTTCAAGAGGCTTGGAAAGCTTCCTTTCAAGAGGCTTGGAAAGTCTTCCAAGAGGCTTGGAAAGCCTTCTTCCAAGAGGCTTAGAAAGCCTTCTTCCAAGAGGCTTGGAAAGCCTTCTTCCAAGAGGCTTGGAAAGCCTTCTTCCAAGAGGCTTGGAAAGCATTCTTCCAAGAGGCTTGAAAAGCCTCCTTTCAAGAGGCTTGGAAGCCTCCTTCCAAGAGGCTTTAGAAAGCATTTCAAGAGGCTTGGAAAGCCTCCTGTCAAGAGGCTTGGAAAGCCTTCTTCCAAGAGGCTTGGAAAGCCTCCTGTCAAGAGGCAGAAAGCCTTCTTCCAAGAGGCTGGAAGCCCCTTCAAGAGGCTGTCCTTCAAGAGGCTTGGAAAAGCCTCCTTCAAGAGGGGAAAGGTCTTCCAAGAGGATTGAAAGCCTCCTGTCAAGAGGCTTGGAAAGCCTCCATTTCAAGAGGCTTGGAAAGCCTTCTTTCAAGAGGCTTGGAAAGCCTTTCCAAGAGGCTTGGAAGCCTTCTTCCAAGAGGCTTGGAAGCCTCTTTCCAAGAGGCTTGGAAAGCTCTCCTTCAAAGAGGCCTTCAAGAAGCTTTTCTTCCAAGAGGCTTGGAAGCCTTCTTCAAGAGGCTTGGAAAGCCTCTTTTTCAAGAGGCTTGGAAGCCTTTTTCCAAGAGGCTTAGGGAGCCTTTCAAGGAGGCTGGAAGCCCAACTTCTTCAAGACTCAGAAGCCTCCTTCTCAAGAGGCTCATGGAAAGCCTCCTTTCAGAGCTTGGAAGCCTCCCTCCAGAGGCAGGAAGCCTCTTTTTCAAGAGGCTTGGAAGCCTTTCCAAGAGGCTTGGAAAGCCTCCTTCCAAGAGGCTTGGAAAGCCTTCTTCCAAGAGGCTTGGAAAGCCTTTTCCAAGAGGCAGGCCTTTTTGAGAGCCCAAGTTTTTCCCAAGAGGCTTGGAAAGCCTTCTTCCAAGAGGCTTGGAAAGCCTCCTTTCAAGAGGCTTGGAAAGCCTTCTTCCAAGAGGCTCAGAAGCCTCTTCCAAGAGGCTCAAGCCTTCTTCAAGAGGCTTGGAAAGCCTTCTTTCAAGAGGCCTCAAACTTCTTTCAAGAGGCTTGGAAAGCCTTCTTCAAGAAGCCTGGAAGCCTTCTTCCAAGAGGTTTGGAAGCCTTCTTCCAAGAGAAGCCTCTTCAAGAGGAAGCCTTTTCCAAGAGGCTCAGAAGCCTCCTTCAAGAGGCTTGGAAGCCTCCTTCAAGAGGCTTGGAAGCCTCCTTTCAAGAGGCTTGGAAGCCTCCTCCAAGAGCTCTGGAAAGCTCTCTTCCAAGAGGCTTGGAAGCCTCCTTTCCAAGAGGCTGCCTGGAAGCTCCTTCTTCAAGAAGGCTCAAAGCCTCCTTTCAAGCCCAGCCCCTCAGCAGGCCTGAAGCCTCCTTCAAGAGGCTCTGGAAGCCTCCTTTCAAGAGGCCCAGGCCCTTCAGAGCCTCCTTTCAAGAGGCCTGGAAGCCTCCTTTCAAGAGGCCTGGAAGCCTCCTTCAAGAGGCCTGAGCCTCCTTTCAAGAGGCTCAGGCCTCCTTTCAAGAGGCCTGGAAGCCTCCTTCAAGAGGCCCGGAAGCCTCCTTTCAAGAGGCCTCGGAAGCCTCCTTCAAGAGGCCTGGAAGCCTCCTTCAAGAGGCTCAGGAAGCCTCTGAGGCTCCTCAAGAGGCCCGGAAGCCTCCTTCAAGAGGCCTGGAAGCCTCCTTTCAAGAGGCTCAGAAGCCTCCTTCAAGAGGCCTGGAAGCCTCCTTCAAGAGGCCTGGAAGCCTCCTTTCAAGAGGCTCGGGCTTCCTCAGAGGCTCCGGCCTCCTTTCAAGAGGCTCAGCCTCCTTCAAGAGGCCTCAAGCTTCAAGAGGCCCAGCCTCCCTTCAAGAGGCTCGGAAGCCTCCTTCAAGAGGCCCAGCCTCCTTCCAAGAGGCCTGGAAGCCTCCTTCAAGAGGCCTGGAAGCCTCCTTTCAAGAGGCCCGGAAGCCTCCTTTCAAGAGGCCCGGAAGCCTCCTTTCAAGAGGGCCCAGCCTCCTTCCAAGAGGGCTCAGCCTCCAAGAGGCCCAAGAGGCTCAGCCTCCTTCAAGAGGCTCAGGCCTCCTCTCAAGAGGCTCGGAAGCCTCCTTCCAAGAGGCCTCAGGAAGCCTCCTTCAAGAGGCTCAGAAGCCTCCTTCCAAGAGGCCCGGAAGCCTCCTCCTTTCAAGAGGCTCAGGCCTCCTTCCAAGAGGCCTGGAAGCCTCCTTCCAAGAGGCTCAGAAGCCTCCTTCAAGAGGCTCAGGAAGCCTCCTTCAAGAGGCCTGGAAGCCTCCTTCAAGAGGCTCAGCCTCCTTCAAGAGGCCTGGAAGCCTCCTTCAAGAGGCTCAGAAGCCTCCTTCAAGAGGCTCAGCCTCCTTCAAGAGGCCTGGAAGCCTCCTTCAAGAGGCCCCGAAGCCTCCCTTCAAGAGGCTCGGAAGCCTCCTTTCAAGAGGCCTGGAAGCCTCCTTCAAGAGGCCCGGAAGCCTCCTTCAAGAGGCTCAGAGCCTCCTTCAAGAGGCTCAGGAAGCCTCCTTCAAGAGGCTCAGGCCTCCTTCAAGAGGCCCGGAAGCCTCCTTCAAGAGGCCTGGAAGCCTCCCTTTCAAGAGGCCTGGAAGCCTCCAAGAGGCTCAGCTCCTTCAAGGCTCAGCCTCCTTCAAGAGGCCTGGAAGCCTCCTTTCAAGAGGCCTGGAAGCCTCCTTTCAAGAGGCCCGGAAGCCTCCTTCAAGAGGCCTGGAAGCCTCCCTTCAAGAGGCTCGGAAGCCTCCTTTCAAGAGGCCTGGAAGCCTCTCAAGAGGCCTCCTTCAAGAGGCTCAGAGCCTCTTTCAAGAGGCTCGGAAGCCTCCTTCAAGAGGCCCGGAAGCCTCCTTCAAGAGGCCTGGAAGCCCTTCAAGAGGCCCAGGCCTCCTTTCAAGAGGCCTCAGGCCTCCTTTCAAGAGGCTCAGGAAGCCTCCTTTCAAGAGGCCCAGAAGCCTCCTTTCAAGAGGCTCGGAAGCCTCCTTTCAAGAGGCCTCAGAAGCCTCCTTCAAGAGGCTCAGCCTCCTTTCAAGAGGCTCAGGAAGCCTCCTTTCAGAGGCTCAGAGCCTCCTTTCAAGAGGCCCGGAAGCCCTTCAAGAGGCCTGGGCCCTTCAAGAGGCTCAGCCTCTTCAAGAGGCTGGAAGCCTCCTTCAAGAGAGCTCGGAAGCCTCCTTTCAAGGCTCAGGAAGCCTCCTTTCAAGAGCTCAAGCCTCCTTCAAGAGGCCTGGAAGCCTCCTTTCAAGAGGCTCAGGAAGCCTCCTTCAAGAGGCTCGAAGCCTCCTTCAAGAGGCCTGGAAGCCTCCTTCAAGAGGCTCGAAGCCTCCTTTCAAGAGGCTCAGAGCCTCCTTTCAAGAGGCTCTGGAAGCCTCCCTTCAAGAGGCCTGGAAGCCTCCTTCAAGAGGCCTCAGCCTCCTTCAAGAGGCCTGGAAGCCTCCTTTCAAGAGGCCTGGAAGCCTCCTTCAAGAGGCCTGGAAGCCTCCTTTCAAGAGGCTCTGGAAGCCTCCTTTCAAGAGGCTGGAAGCCTCCTTCAAGAGGCCTGGAAGCCTCCTTCAAGAGGCCTGGAAGCCTCCTTCAAGAGGCTCGGAAGCCTCCTTTCAAGAGGCTCGGAAGCCTCCTTTCAAGAGGCTCGGAAGCCTCCTTTCAAGAGGCTCGGAAGCCTCCTTTCAAGAGGCTCGGAAGCCTCCTTTCAAGAGGCTCGGAAGCCTCCTTTCAAGAGGCTTGGAAAGCCTTCTTCCAAGAGGCTTGGAAAGCCTTCTTCCAAGAGGCTTGGAAAGCCTTCTTCCAAGAGGCTTGGAAAGCCTTCTTCCAAGAGGCTTGGAAAGCCTTCTTCCAAGAGGCTTGGAAAGCCTTCTTCCAAGAGGCTTGGAAAGCCTCCTTTCAAGAGGCTTGGAAAGCTTTCTTCCAAGAGGCTTAGAAAGCCCCATTTCAAGAGGCTTGGAAAGCCTTCTTCCAAGAGGCTTGGAAAGCATTCTTCCAAGAGGCTTGAAAAGCCTCCTTTCAAGAGGCTTGGAAAGCCTTCTTTCAAGAGGCTTGGAAAGGTTTCTTCCAAGAGGATTGGAAAGCCTTCTTCCAAGAGGCTTGGAAAGCCTTCTTCCAAGAGGCTTGAAAAGCCTCCTTTCAAGAGGCTTGGAAAGGTTTCTTCCAAGAGGATTGGAAAGCCCCATTTCAAGAGGCTTGGAAAGCCTTCTTTCAAGAGGCTTGGGAAGTCTTCTTCCAAGAGGCTTGGAAAGCCTTCTTCCAAAAGGCTTGGAAAGCATTCTTCCAAGAGGCTTGGAAAACCTTCTTCCAAGTGGCTTGGAAAGCTTTTTTCCAAGAGGCTTGGAAAGCCTTTTTCCAAGAGGCTTGGAAAGCCTTTTTCCAAGAGGCTTGGAAAGCCTTTTTCCAAGAGGCTTGGAAAGCCTTTTTCCAAGAGGCTTGGAAAGCCTTCTTCCAAGAGGCTTGGAAAGCCTTCTTCCAAGAGGCTTGGAAAGCCTCCTTTCAAGAGGCTTGGAAGTCTCCTTCCAAGAGGCTTGGAAGCCTTTCTTCCAAGAGGCTAAAGCCTCTTCCAAGAGGCTTGGAAAGCCTCCCTTCCACGAGGCTTGGAAAGCTCTCTTCAAGAGGCCTCTTCCAAGAGCTTGAAGCCTTCTTCCAAGAGGCCTGGAAAGCCTTCTTCCAAGAGGCCTGGAAGCCTTCTTCCAAGAGGCTTGGAAAGCCTCCTTCCAAGAGGCCTCAGCCTCCTTCAAGAGGCTCAGAAGCCTCCTTTCAAGAGCTCAGCCTCCTTCCAAGAGGCTCAGGAAGCCTCCTTCAAGAGGCTCAGGCCTCCTCAAGAGGCTCAGGCCTAAGGCCTCCTCCTTCAAGAGGCCTGGAAGCCTCCTTCCAAGAGGCGGAAGCCTCCTTCAAGAGGCTCGGAAGCCCTTCCAAGAGGCTCGGAAGCCTCCTTCAAGAGGCCCTGGAAGCCTCCTTCAAGAGGCCTGGAAGCCTCCTTCCAAGAGGCTCGGAAGCCTCCTTCCAAGAGGCTCAGGAAGCCTCCTTCCAAGAGGGCCTGGAAGCCTCCTTCCAAGAGGCTCGGAAGCCTCCTTCCAAGAGGCTCAAGCCTCCTTCCAAGAGGCCTCGGAAGCCTCCTTCCAAGAGGCTCAAGCCTCCTTCAAGAGGCCTGGAAGCCTCCCTTCAAGAGGCTCGGAAGCCTCCTTCCAAGAGGCTCAGGAAGCCTCCTTCCAAGAGGCTCAGAGCCTCCTTCCAAGAGGCCTGGAAGCCTCCTTCCAAGAGGCTCGGAAGCCTCCTTCCAAGAGGCTCGGAAGCCTCTTCCAAGAGGCTGAAGCCTCCTTCCAAGAGGCTGGAAGCCTCCTTCCAAGAGGCTCGGAAGCCTCCTGTCCAAGAGGCCTGGAAGCCTCCTTCAAGAGGCCTGGAAGCCTCCTTCCAAGAGGCTCGGAAGCCTCCTTCCAAGAGGCACGGGAGCCGCCCTCGACGGGGCTCCAGAGCCTCCTTCCAAGAGGCTCGGCCGCCTCCTTCCAGGAGGCTCGGGAGCCTCCTTCCACGAGGCTCGGAAGCCTCCTTCCAAGAGGCCCGGAAGCCTCCTTCCAAGAGGCCTGGAAGCCTCCTCCAAGAGGCTCAGGAAGCCTCCTTCCAAGAGGCTCAGGCCTCCTTCCAAGAGGCCTGGAAGCCTCCTTCCAAGAGGCCTGGAAGCCTCCCTTCCAAGAGGCTCAGGAAGCCTCCTTCCAAGAGGCCTCGGAAGCCTCCTCCAAGAGGCTCTGGAAGCCCTCCAAGAGGCTCGGAAGCCTCCTTCCAAGAGGCCTGGAAGCCTCCTTCCAAGAGGCTCAGCCTCCTTCCAAGAGGCCCGGAAGCCTCCTCCAAGAGGCTCGGAAGCCTCCTTCCAAGAGGCCTGGAAGCCTCCTTCCAAGAGGCTCAGGCCTCCTTCAAGAGGCTCGGAAGCCTCCTTCAAGAGGGCTCAGCCTCCTGTCAAGAGGCTCGGAAGCCTCCTTCCAAGAGGCCTGAAGCCTCCTTCCAAGAGGCCTGGAAGCCTCCTTCCAAGAGGCTCGGAAGCCTCCTTCCAAGAGGCTCGGAAGCCTCCTTCCAAGCGGCCCGGAAGCCTCCTTCCGAGAGGCCCGATGGCCTCCTTCCAAGAGGCTCGGACGCGTCCTTCCAAGAGGCCCGGAAGCCTCCTTTCAAGAGGCTCAGAGCCTCCTCCAAGAGGCCTGGAAGCCCTCCTTCCAAGAGGCTCGGAAGCCTCCTTCCAAGAGGCCTGGAAGCCTCCTTCCAAGAGGCTCAAGCCTCCTGTCAAGAGGCTCGGAAGCCTCCTTCAAGAGGCCTGGAAGCCTCCTTCCAAGAGGCTCTGGAAGCCTCCTTCCAAGAGGCCTGGAAGCCTCCTTCAAGAGGCTCGGAAGCCTCCTTCAAGAGGCTCGGAAGCCTCCTTTCAAGAGGCTCGGAAGCCCCCTTTCAAGAGGCTCGGAACCCCCCTTTCAAGAGGCTCGGAAGCCTCCTTTCAAGAGGCTCGGAAGCCTCCTTTCAAGAGGCTCGGAAGCCTCCTTTCAAGAGGCTCGGAAGCCTCCTTTCAAGAGGCTCGGAAGCCTCCTTTCAAAAGGCTCGAAAACCTCCTTCCTCCTTTCTTCCGCACCATTAGTGCGGAAGTTTTAACGGAAGCTCATCGGAACTGGTGAACCACCCAAGATGCCGGAGGAGTCAGGAGGATTCGGAGGAGGGATCAAGTCCACGTAGCAGTAGATTAGCCAGCAAAGGGCCGAAAAAATTTAAAAGAAGTGCATGAGTACAGCCTTCCCGCCTCTCCGAAGTTGTTTAAGCATCTCTTGTTAGGGGGTGGGCTCTGGATTGAGAGGAGGATGAAGGACCCGGCTAACATCTTCTATGTTTCTGAGAGGTACATTTTTAGCAGGTCGGGCAGCAGCTTAACCATGTTCGCGGGAGCATTTGCTCAGGTGTTTGTCGTGCAGATTTTTGAATGCCTTCAACCCCCGTAGAAAAAACACACGCACGAACTCCGGGCCTTCCATCAACAGTTAGATTTTGGAGTGATGCGAAAGCCAGTTCGATTCCTTCTTCTTATTCTTCTATGATGGCTGTAGAGTCCAACTGGAACTTGGTCTGCTTTTCAACTCAGCGTTCTATTAGCATTTCTACTGTTATTAATTAAAATTTGTCACACACTGTGTCGAAAATGTTTTCCACCCGAAAACATCCTTGAGCGGACCGAGAATCGATTTCGCCATCTCCGGATTGGCAATCATACGCCATAAAATGCATGGCTAACAGGATACCCGTTTGACTGAATAACTTTCGCGAAGGACAGTCCGCTGAAAAACATCCATTCAAAGGATATTCGGCTTGATTATGCCCATTAAAAGATCCATTGATTAAACTGGACATGGCAAAAAATTACTTGGTCGAATGACCAAGAACCAACTGGATGACAGTTGACCAATGAATATTTAACCGGGGGACGCTATTGTGAATCCGGATTAAATTTATACCGCTTTTTATACCGAAGTTGGATTTTTCTCCAGATACAGGCAACTTTCCCAACTTCGGAAGTAGTGCGCTGGATTCGCCTAAAGATGCGCTAAACAACGCATCAATTAGTTTGACAAATAAAACTTCGGAAGAAAGTTCGGTTCTTAAGTCCCGACTTCCGAATTCTCACTTGGTGCTACGCCGACAATATTTTTAGCTTAAATTGTTTTATTTTTTCATAGGATCTTGAATTCGTTTTTAATCTTGATTCTCAGTACGGAAAACCGATGAAAGTTTCAATTTAATGGCGCTAAAACGCCAGTGTTTGGTGTATGAGTCATGTTCGGAATTTGACTCAAAACGGTACAAAGCTGAAAGTGGAACTTTCAGGAAGATAGAAGTTTCATCAATGACACGGGTTCAAAGAAGTGGAATGATGAGAAAAGGACAATTTGTGAAATGTTGAAGATGAGCTACAAAAAATTGTTCATCTGGAAATATTCCTTCCCAATAAAAAGTTACTCTACGATTGCATAACTCAGCATAACTTTACTTCCCCATGGATGCGATAATCTAACTCTGATCGAAACAGATTTACGGCATTATAAATCATTAAAAAAAAGTAACTTTCATATTGCGCTCTTCGCCAGCCTATACGAAACTGATATCGTTTCTTACAGCTGATTGCCGCGCAGTAATGGCACAGGTGGAAGTTTCATTCCGGTACATCCCTCCGAGGTTATCACTCCTCAAGAAAAAGTACAAAGTTTTGCTTCCTCTCTCTGGAAGGAGATTAAAAGTAACTTTGAATAAAAGCGAAAGCAGAAGAAAACCTGCCACTTTCATCCCATTGGCCAAACATGGTATCTCGGCAAAAAAAACGACTCTGATTTATTGGAAAGCCAAAGAGAAAAACTCCTTTGATACAGTTTGCATCCCGTTACTTCCTGGGTGGGACAGCCCTGGTTCAGGAACGGTTCGACGAGGTGAAATTAAAAGGGAAGGCCTTCCGGGAAAGCAGAAAAAATCACCTTCCCACTTTTTGTTTGCTATCATGCTGAAAAGTTTCCGCCGAGACTCACCTGCCCCGTGTTGTGTTCGTTCAATCTCAGTTACTTGGGAGTCCTCCTCTGTCACCTCCGGCATCGTTACTTTCCTGACAAGGGTTCGGTAATTGGCAATTTTATTTCACTTGTTATTAGACTTCGATTGTTCGCGCGAGGTCTAAGCTTTCAGGTTTAGCTAATTTACGAGCAAAACTTTTGGTCCGAAATCGCACTTGCACAGATGCTCCCGCCGAAATTCGAACACTGTCACGAGACTTCGGAATGGCGGATTTAATTAAATTATTCAGCGCAAGATCTTCAGCTCCCGAGTCGGCTTGTAACTTATAATTAGACAACAAGTTTCAAATTTGACACAAAAAGGGGTTGCTAAATTTGTCGAAGAAGCGAAAGCAAAACTTGTCCGATCTTTTATGCATGCAATCTTGTCGGCTGAGCCGAGAAACTTACAGCCGTTGTCACCGAGCGAGCACACATTTCATCGTTTCCATAATTTGAATAATGATTCAATTTTTTTGCTGCCAGTCTTCTGCTGGTCGTTCTGGAGTCGTTCGAAGTTCTGGTCGTCCGCCTTCTTCCAGGATGAGGTAACGCATTTACATGCACTGCACATCGCTTTATGCACTTTTCACAGGAACGGATTGTGATGAGAGCGAAAGCGGCAGGCAAAAAAAATTAAACCACTCAGCCGGTCCGGTTCTTGGTTAGTTCCGAAGATAGATAGATAGAGAGAGTGGCCAATCATCCAGCAGCAGCGCTTTGCTAGTGGAAGTAGATTTCTTAAATGGGATTAAGACTCTTTGCTCGTATTATTGGCTTTTTTATGCTTTTCAAGTTGGGCTAATGGATTTGGCCGAAAGAATGAAAGCCAGGAAGCTTTTGTGTGTTTTACTAAGTGGGAGTTGCGAAACGATGCTCCATGATGTTGATGTCCTAATGAACATGTTTTGGATGGTTGATGTCCATCAGATCCCATCAAAGATACTTTCTGATTGTGCTGTAAAGCAACTGGGCTGCATTTGCGTTGGATATGGATTTGAGTTTGAAAATTTACTATAGGACTTACGGTTTACGTTTAAATATGGAATCTCATTTTAATTTTAATTTGTAGTTCAACTTGGAATAAAACTCGAAACTTAATTCGAATACCAAGTTGATCACTTCGATAAAACAAACCCGGAACCTGCGGAAGTTGTTTTCAATTGACCTACTACATGTAACGCACGTCAATGACCATTCGACTGCAGTACCAACAAATTGAATCCAAGAAAACCAACCGGATGAAAGTTGTTAATTAGCTTCCACAAGTCACTTCTCAAAACGACTCGGAAACGCGAGTTCCATCACCAGTTGCAAAAGTCGATCATTTCTCACATTTCTCGTCCGCACTCGTTCAATCACCATCAGCTCCACCGCCATCAGCTGGAGAAATTATGAATGGAATGGAATGCACTGAAATGCGCTTCATCGAAACTGCCATCGGCAGCTGTAGAACGCGCATAAAGTGCTGCATCATTTGCCCTCGACGCAGTTTTCCTCGCCATTTCCCCGTGTTTTGTTGGTGTGCGACCGAGTGGGTAAGTGAGTGAGTGAGAAATGATGTGCAGACGGTGACATTATGCAGCAGCTGTTGCACAGAACTTGGAGTGCGGGAAATTAGCGACGCGACGGCAGCCCCGAAGTCGAGGGTCGGCGGAACCGGAATCTGCTTAATATCGATTAGCGTCAACCGAGAGCTGCTGGTTGGCAGCACCACCAACCAACGCCAATATTTTGCAGTCGAAGTCACTGCATTAGGAATTCGGAACGAGCGAACGGTTCCTCCGCCCGGGCAGTGAAGGACGTATTCTGGAGCTTCGTTCTTGAATTCGTAACTTTTCCCATAAATATTCATGTCGGGCGGAGCGCGCGGTTGGTTGGACGGAACCTTGAGCGTTTACAGTGTTCCATCATCGTCGCCGTCAGGCAGTTCTAGCGCTCCGTCTTGGCTGCAGAAATGTGTAACTGTAGAAGGGGTTTTTAAGTTTTACTGAAATTTGTCGCTGCCGGATCGTACAACTTGACACATTTTCAACGATATTATGTTGTAAGTGATTTACATGTTCGGGTCAATCTTATTTTGATTGACATAGTTTCACACCAATAAACACGTCAACTGATAGAGTCAGTTTCGAATGATCGGGTCACCTTGTATACATAATCTACACGCTTCAATTTCTCGCTCAAAAGTTAACCTTTTTACCCTGAAATATCTCTCGTATGTACCCAGAACTGTGATACCTTCCAAGTCGACCCTGACCAGAGACGTGCCGGTTAACCTCTGGCGGCAGTCGGCGTGGATAAGCTACGGATCATGGGCCATGACTCCCAGAAAAGTTCCTTGGACACAAGTATGACCAGCTGCATAGCCATCATCACGCGGCAGACAAGGCAGTCACTTGGGAATCAGAAACCGAACGCCATTACAACATATTCAATCCTGATTGATACACAGAGCACCACCTGCGAACTACAACACCCAGCAAGATAGATCACAATAGAGCAAACTGGGGATTCACGGCTAGGATTATTTCCACAGCGGAAGCTTGCATCTCAAAAACGAGTGGTAAAACAGTCACATGGTGCAATGAGTAACTTGAAACACCAATTGAAGCAAGAGGTAAAGAGCTCCGAGCATCCAGACGACTAAGCCCTGACGACGAACGTAAGCGCGACTAAGCCCACATATACGTTAAAGAGTTCGAGCAAAAATGTCGGGAAGAGTTAGTCGAAAACATTAATCCAAACAGCTTTGATAGTCTGGTGTGGAACAAAACAAAGAAAACGAATTAACAACACAAGAAGCCTCGATTTCTCAACCGGCTTTACTAACAATGGAAAATTATGGAAGATGCACTAGCTATCAGAATCACAAAAAAACTTTGATCAGACCGCATTGTACCCACGTGCTGTATGGTTCTATTTTTTCTTCGCTGAAGCGGTGATAATCCTGCAAGAACACTGTTATACGAAAAAAAAATCTTGGAAGGTTCCGGCTTCACGCTATTTTCATTCATTCATTTATTTAGTCTACATCTATACAGATAACACTGAATCAACAATTTGACGCCACAATACACGGTTCGAGGCCGCATCTCTCCATCCTCGAATACGCCCCACGCTCGCCAAGTCGTTCTGCACCTGGTCTGCCCATCTCGCTCGCTGCGCTCCACGTCGTCTCGTACCTGCCGGATCGGAAGCGAACACCA
The DNA here is from genome assembly GCF_024139115.2 of Armigeres subalbatus. Lineage (NCBI taxonomy): Eukaryota > Metazoa > Arthropoda > Insecta > Diptera > Culicidae > Armigeres > Armigeres subalbatus. Next base: position 22,661,687 of record NC_085139.1, on the reverse strand, counting down.
TCTTTGCAGGGTTGCTGTCCGGCATTCTTGCAACATGCCCTGCCCATCGTACCCTTCCGGCTTTAGCTACCTTCTGGATACTGGGTTCGCCGTAGAGCTGGGCGAGCTCATGGTTCATTCTTCGCCGCCACACACCGTCTTCTTGTACACCGCCAAAGATGGTCCTAAGCACCCGTCTTTCGAATACTCCGAGTGCTTGCAAGTCCTCCTCGAGCATTGTCCATGTTTCATGTCCGTAGAGGACTACCGGTCTTATTAACGTCTTGTACATGACACATTTGGTGCGGTGGCGAATCTTTTCGACCGCAGTTTCTTCTGGAGCCCGTAGTAGGCCCGACTTCCACAGATGATGCGCCTTCGTATTTCACGACTAACGTTGTTGTCAGCCGTTAGCAAGGATCCGAGGTAGACGAATTCCTCGACCACCTCGAAGGTATCCCCGTCTATCGTAACACTGCTTCCCAGGCGGACCCTGTCGCGCTCGGTTCCACCCACAAGCATGTACTTTGTCTTTGACGCATTCACCACCAGTCCATATTTTGTTGCTTCACGTTTCAGGCGGGTGTACAGTTCTGCCACCTTTGCAAATGTTCGGCCGACAATGTCCATGTCATCCGCGAAGCAAATAAATTGACTGGATCTGTTGAAAATCGTTCCCCGGCTGTTACACCCGGCTCTCCGCATGACACCTTCTAGCGCAATGTTGAACAACAGGCACGAAAGTCCATCACCTTGTCTTAGTCCCCGGCGCGATTCGAACGAACTGGAGTGTTCGCCCGAGATCTTCACACAGTTTTGCACACCATCCACCGTTGCTTTGATCAGTCTGGTAAGCTTTCCAGGGAAGCTGTTCTCGTCCATAATTTTCCATAGCTCTACGCGGTCTATACTGTCGTATGCCGCCTTGAAATCAACGAACAGATGGTGCGTTGGGACCTGGTATTCACGGCATTTTTGAAGGATTTGCCGCACAGTAAAGATCTGGTCCGTTGTCGAGCGGCCGTCAACGAAGCCGGCTTGATAACTTCCCACGAACTCGTTCACTAATGGTGACAGACGACGGAAGATGATCTGGGATATCACTTTGTAGGCGGTATTAAGGATGGTGATCGCTCGAAAGTTCTCACACTCCAGTTTGTCGCCTTTCTTGTAGATGGGGCATATAAACTCTTCCTTCCACTCCTCCGGTAGCTGTTCGTTTTCCCCAGATTCTGACTATCAGTTTGTGCAGGCAAGTGGCCAGCTTTTCCGGGCTCATCTTGATGAGCTTTCAGCCCGATACCATCCTTACCAGCTGCTTTATTGGTCTTTAGCTGTTGAATGGCATCCTTAACTTCCCTCAAGGGGGGGCTGGTTGGCTTCCATCGTCCGCTGAACTGACGTAGTCATCTCCTCCGCTGCCTTGACTTTCATTGCCTGTACTCTCAGCGCCATTCAGATGTTCATCGTAGTGCTGCTTCCACCTTTCGATCACCACACGTTCGTCCGTCAAGATGATGTTCCCATCCTTATCCCGGCACATTTCGGCTTCGCGGCACGAAGCCTTTGCGGGATGCGTTGAGCTTCTGATAGAACTTGCGTGTATCTTGAGAATGGCACAGCTGTTCCATTTCGCACTCCGCTTCTTCCAGGCGGCGTTTCTTCTCCTGAAAAAGGCGGGTCTGTTGTCTCCGCTTCCGTGTCTATAACGTTCCACGTTCTGCCGGGTACCTTGCTGCAGCGCGACCGCCTGCGCGCTGCGTCCTTCTCCTCCAGAATCTGTCTGCACTCTTCGTCGACCCAATCGTTCCGTCGACTTCGACCCATATACCCGACGTTGTTCTCCGCTGCGTCGTTAATGGCTGCTTTGACTGTATTCCAGCAGTCCTCAAGAGGGGCCCCATCGAGCTTCACCCCTTCCGGCAACGCTGCCTCGAGATGTTGCGGTATGCAGAGGCGACATCAAGTTGCTTCAGTCGCTCTAGGTCGTACCGCGGCGGTCGTCGGTACCGAACATTGTTGATGACGGATTGTTTTGGGCGCAGTTTAACCATCACCAGATAGTGGTCAGAGTCGATGTTAGCGCCACGATATGTCCTGACGTCAATTATGTCGGAGAAGTGCCGTCCATCAATCAAAACGTGGTCGATTTGTGATCCTGCCTGCAGTGGTAATCTCCGTGTGTACCGATACGGGAGGCTGTGTTGGATGTAGGTGCTGCGAATGGCCATATTCTTGGAGGCGGCGAAATCAATTAGTCGTAGGCCGTTTTCGTTCCTGTCAGCCGGTGAGCGCTGAACTTTCCAATAGTCGGTCTAAACTCCTCCTCTTGGCCAACCTGAGCGTTCAAATCTCCTATGATGATTTTGACGTCGTGGCTTGGGCAGCTGTCGTACTCACGTTCCAGCTGCGCGTAGAATGCGTCCTTATCATCATCAGTGCTTCCGGAGTGTGGGCTATGGACGTTGATTATGCTGAAGTTGAAGAACCGGCCTTTGATCCTCAACCTGCACATTTTCTCGTTGATCGGCCACCACCGATCACGCGCCTTTGCATGTCGCCCATCACTATGAAAGCTGTTCCCAGCTCGTGTAAAGCGCCGCAGCTCTGGTAGATGGTATGATTACCTCTAAACGTTCGCACCATTGATCCCTTCCAACAAACCTCCTGCAGCGCTACGATGCCGAATCCACGGTCCTGGAGCACATCGGCGAGTATGCGTGTGCTCCCGATGAAGTTGAGAGATTTGCAGTTCCACGAACTGAGTTTCCAGGCACTAGTCCCTTCTCGTTGCAGTAGTGGTCTTCGCTGAAGGTTCCGGTCCGTACTCTCTGTTGATTGTTCGTTGCTTATGATTTTAAAGGCTGGTTTGCAGGGCCTGACACCAAACTCCCTAAATTTCCGGAGGACCATTCCTCCTATTTCCGGTGAACCATGGTGCACAGTTTCATTTAGAGTCCTCGCTGGTACACTCGGACGATGATCAGCCGCCCCTAACATGGAGAACAGACGCTGTTGTGAGCCGATCCTGACATGGAGAACAGACGTTCAATAAGATTTGCCCTCCGAGAGGAGCAAACCCCCCTTCCCTGTCAGCATACGACCATAGTTCCCACTGGGCCACCTGATCTTCTCTAAGGTTGGTCGTATCCCGGCCAGCGCACGAGGAGGTAGGGATAGGAGTTGCTGGGTAAGAGGCTAAGGACCGCGAGATGGGGTCTATTTTATTCCTTCAGGTACGCGAAGTACCAATGGTACGCTTTACCCAGCATTTGCCGTGCCTATCACGCTATTTTATAAACATTAAGGTGAAGGTGGGTTGAGTACCAAAACAAAGCTTTGATAGTATTGGTACAGTAAAAACTTTCATATACTGTAGTAGTATTGGTGTCGTATTTATAAAAAACAAAGAATATTAGTAGGGTGGTTCAAAAAACGACCCAGCACCATCACGCTCACTCAATTCCGTCCCATGCTCCGAGTGTCCTCAAAAAACCGATTTGAACAAAAACTGGTTGAGCGCAAGCCGGTTCAAGAAGGAAAACTAGAATGGAAACTAAACCTTTATTATTACATTGATTACGGCGCTTCTCCAAACGCTGGCGAAAAGAGAACCCACATTGCTGGAAAGCAACATTCCAGAGACTTCAGTGAACGAAAATCGCACCGCAGGAAAGATCCATTGATTACGTAACGCAAATATAGCATTTTATACTAATTTATGTCACACTTTTTGTATGAAGTATCTGTCCCTGGTACGATAGTGTAGACTAGACTAGACTAGAAGTATCTGCCCCTGGTGCGATAGATATCACATACAAATTCTGGGTATTTTGTTGAATTGCACGTTTCACTGAAGCCTTCTGAGAGCCTAATTATCATGCGAAAGATTCGCAACCTCGATTAAAATCGACTCCCAACTATTGGAACGACCATTCAATATGGAGTTGAAGCTCTTAAATATTTCATCCCGTCATATGGTCTCCCCCCTCGCCATCGCCCAATGACGGAGTGCCAGAATCAGAATAATGTTAAATTCAACCTCGCCATATCAACTGTCATACAAACCTGAAACGACCTGCGCACGGTAAGCCTATTCAAACCAGCCCAAACGCCCCAAACCATTGGATGACACCCAAATTATAAATCATAATCAACTGAGCGTGGCGAAGCAAAATTATTTTTTGAGCCACCCTACTTATTAGTTTGCTGCTGCCGGTGCCGGTGCAATTCACGGTGTTTACATTTGCGTTCATGATCGTTTTAATCGTTTTTCGGGCACTAGCAGTTTATACTAAGTTTCGGTTCAAATAAGTGACTGATTTCGAAAAGTGGTGTTTAATTTGCATTCTATCAATATTTTGACCGCTCATGTGAGAAGGAAAAACTTGATTTTTCCAATGCCCTTTGAGAAGAAGTGAAGTGCAGTGATGGACCCAACAAATCGCGGATTTGCTATTAAATTGGCACGAAACTGCTGATTTATGCTACAATTCGAGCCGGAATACATAGGATTCATGGAAGAAACATGTTCATTATCACGGAAGTAAGGAAATATGCTGTGAACAGGTTAGTAATGTGAATAATTAACTTTTGTTCGATGCTGTTCGATGCATTCGAACGTTGGTGGGAGAGGAGTGCGGGAGGTGTGGGGTTGGCCCGTGGAAGCTCCGGTGCCATATTGGCTGCCATCGTGGTACTCTTCCAACTATGTCCTTAACAAAAACAAGAGGAATGGGCAGTCTCTGAATTCTCAACTTTCTTCAAAGAAACAAGGTTTCAAGGTTTCAAACATAGAAGTAAGATGGAGACTTCAGATGTTCCTTATCATTCTAGAATTGAAAATGATTTTTCTCCCAACGCACAGAGCAATCAGTTCGATTTGATTCATGGCAAAATTGAGCCCAGGTGATCGGATTTATGCGAAGAAGTAAAAGATTCCGCCAATTGTGGTATTTGTTACCGAGTTTTCTAGCTTTCGGAATGAGATTTTGAGAAACCATGTTATCAATGTAATTTATATTAATTTTGGGGAGACTTCCCAAGGAATAGTTGCAGTAATTTTCAAAATTCTAATGGTAAAATAAATCTATGCGAAAATCTTTCAGGTTTTCCCTTCTGAAATTTATCCGAGAATTCGTTATGAAGTCTCTACAGGAATTTCATTGTAAATTTCTTCTAAAAATTCTTCAGAAATTCTTTCCACTTCAGGAATTCGCTCCAGAAATAATTTGAAAAATGACTTCATTAATACTTTTTGACATTCTTGCGATTTTTCGGCAAATCCCCTGGAAAGGCATTTGTAAATTTCTCCGGAACACCCTTTGGCTTTTAGTAAATCCATACGAAATTCCGGAATTCCAAAAATAATTCCGGAAATTTTGCTGGAAGATTTTCTATGAAAATTATTTAAAAATTAAAAGGGAAGTCCTAGAGGCATTCTCGGAAGGGTTTCTAATAGGAATATTAAAGGATTTTGCAGATGAAAATTTGGGGGCAACTCTTGAAGTAACTTCCGAATGATTCTTAAAATTATTTCTAAATGAGTTTCCGAATAAATTTATGAATAAATTTCCAAGAATTTCTTCCCAGAGTTTCAGAAGGGATTTCTTAAGGAATTACTCGAAGAATTTGCTTGTGAAAATCTTTGAAATAAAATCGGTTGCAATTCTTTAACAAAAGAGGAAGTTGTTAATGCAATTTCCGCAGGAATTTCTTGAGCAGTTTTCGAAGGAATTCATAAAGAAATTCATGAAATGAATTCTGCTAGAAGTAAAACAAGTTTCTTAAAGAAAGGTAGCTATTCTTGAGGGAATTTTTGTAGGGTTTTCTGTAGAAAATTTCCAATGGAGTTTACAAAGGAATTCCTTAAATATTTTCGAAAGAATTTCTAAAAACAGTTTCTGAGAAATTTCTAAAAGAATTTGTGAAGGAATTCTCGAAGGAATTTTCGCGGAAATTTCGAAAGGTTTTTCCGAAAATAAATTGGAAATTCAAAGAGAAATCATATGAAAATTTCGAATACTCAGTCGGCAATCCTTTCTCGAATTCTTTCATGAATTTCTCAATAAATTCTTTAGAAAATCTTTCGGAAGTTCAATTTTTACTTTCGGAATTTCCATTAGGAGAAATCCTTCCAAAATTTCTTAAGGATTACCTTTGGAAAATTTTGGAAATTGATTTAGGAATTTCTTCGGAAAATATTTTCAGAATTCTGCCAGTTCTTTCTCAAGAAATCCCTTCGGAAACTCTAAGATGAAATTCTTAAAATTCATTCGAAAATTCTTATAGGAATTCCTTTGGTCATTCCTCTGCATCTTTTGAGGCAACTCTTCCAGAAATTCCTTTAGACCTTCGGGGATTCCTTTAGAAATTCGCACGGAATTTCATTTGAGCATTCGGGAATCTTTAAAAAAAAAATCCCTTTCTTAATTAAGAATTCTTTTAGGACTTCTGTGTAAATTTCTTCAGGAAATTCTTTTGGGATCTCGTTCGAGGTTTCTTTAGAAATTCTTATTAAAAAATCCTCTAATTTCCGGAAGACACTCCTTCGAACATTGCTTTATGATTTCCTATTTCCAGAGAAATTCCTGCAGGAATTTTCAAAAGAATTTTATATTATTTTACTTAATAAATTTCTGGAGAAATTAGCAAAGACCTTTCGGAAGATATTACGCAAAAATCCCTGCAGGAGTATTCAAATGAACCACTAGGAGAGTTTTGTAAATTATTCCGGGAGGATTTTCGGAATTAATTTCCAAAAAATTTTCTGCCGAAATTCTAGAAGAAATTCTAGGATTTCTGGAGGAATTCCTGACAGAGTTGTTGAAAGAATTTCCTAAAGAATTAATAAATATTAAAATTTAATTCATTCTGAAACTACTTCAGAAACTCTTGCAGGAATTTCTCAGGAAATTACTTCGGAGATAGATCCAGACATTCTTTTGGAAATGCATCAGGATATTCCTTTAAAAAATTCTATAGGAAAATACTTAAGGAAACTCCTCACGGAATCCAAACTCAAAAGTACTCGCGTTTTCAAGAGCACACCATTTTTTTTTCTTTTTTTTCTTCCTAAACAATGGAGGGGGAATCTGCTCAACAGACATCCTGGGTTGTCCAGGAAGTGCGGGGTTAGGGATCACCTCCAATAGCAAACGCGGGAGGCAGGACTATATCCCGGCTCGCTAAACCGTTTCCATTGCCGCCAAGCCCATAGTCCCTTCGGTACAACCAGAAAGTAATGCTTCAAAGGGGGGCCAGTGCACAACGCACCCTCGAGGTTGGCTGCGTGTCCTTGCAGCATAGAACTTCGTGACTCGCTTTTTTAGAAGAACACCATGGTATCGTGCGTTGCCGGCTTTCCAGGTGGCCTTACCACGCCCTATGTCCTCGGAAGGTGGGAAGGGTCGACTTCGCGCCTGCTTCCCTCTGCACGACTGGTATCAAGAATGATGATGCCGCGTGCACCCCAAATTGACCTTTCTGCGATAGGGCCTATTCGCCAGCACAGAGAGGGACTTGCCAACGCGGTGTCTACGCCTGCCCCAGCCTTGACGAGGACCCCTTTCCGTCCTCGGGCTTGGAACCCGCCCGGTTGACCGACGCCGCGAAAGCGACGATACCATGTTGTTCTTCGCGCGGCCACTTGTTCGATAAAAGGATCGAGTTCGACCACAGAGCATGACCACCGGTATGACCCATGAAGCCGACTCCGATCCCTTGGACCACCTCTTATTTGCGCCTGAACTAGCCTTGAGTCACGCGCCACCTTCTGTGTAGCGCAGAGACGATTTGGGCGATAGCCGATAAAACGGCGTTTCAGCCAACTTCATCTTTACACATCCTCCGAACTAGGTTGTCCGGGGTAGTGTCCAGACCACATGTGGCAAGCATGTGGTCACGCATTGCGTGAAAACGTGAGCACACGAACAACACGTGTTCCGCCGTTTCCTCTAAACCTGCGCACACCAAACACTCGGGCGAGGCCGAGCAAGCCAGCTGCGTTACCTGCACTGTGATTTTGAAGCACGCCTCAACGCCGGGAACATCGAACCCCCATGAAGTGCTTGCTGTTCGCAGCTTTGCTGGAACAAATCAAACAATTGGGAGGGTTCGTGTAGCATTGTGCCTTATGTCCCTCCAATCCGCAGCGTCGGCAGAGCTTGCTTCTGTCAGAGCCTTTGCAGTCCCATTGCTTGTGCCCGGTTCCAGGCACTTGAAGTAAACTTCGAGTTGCTCGACCGACCATCCCACCTTGACGCTCCCTAACTTGACTACCTTGGAAGCGTCCGCTACAGATAGCCGAACCAATGCGACCTGCGTCCCTGCCGGACCTTTCCGTAGCCGAACGGCTGCGGTGGGCGTCTCCACTTCACACTGTCGCCGCAGTGCCGTGACGAGCTCTTCGACTTCGGTGATCTCGTCCAGGTCTTTAACCCTTAGATTCACCTCCGTAGTGAGTGCCCTCACCTTGACCGTCTCGCCTAGGACTTCCTCCGTCAACATCTTGTAGGCGGCGCCCTTTTGTGAGACGCCCCGCTTCAGCTCGAGGATCATCTCGCCCATCCGGGTACGTTTTATTCGACGTACGTCGGCGCCGAGTTCACCGAGCTTGACGTCACTCCTCATCGCCTTCAAGACGTCCCAGTACTTAGCCTCGTCCGCCGTGATGACTAGGGCATCGCCCCTGGAGCGATTGGCGCCTACCCTAGACTTCTTGCTACCCTCATTCGCCAGAGGCTTCTTTTCGGCGCTTGACGTCTTCGGTTTCCTCTTGTTCTTGACCAGGGTCCAGGAGGCGTCATCCTCCTCTATTTCCCTGGTCTGGTGCGGCTGAGAACTCTCAGCCTGCCGTAACCCCTTACCACCGTCTTTCCTGGGTGGACGGACCTTTCCAGGTCCTTCCTCCCCCGGTTTTGGAGGTACCTGGCCGGGGCTCAGCTTCCCAGCCCCACTACCCTTGTTCGGGGTAGTAACCCTCAGTGTTTTGGAGCGGTTCCCATGGAGCTCATCCCCTGGAGACTGTCTCCCCCGCTTTTGTGTCTGCTCCGTTGGAGCGTACGCGCAAATACTTGAGGCTCAGTCTAGGTAGACTTTGGTACCACCGTCTTCACTGGCACGCCTTCGGTCGATTCGATCTTGCCCGAGTTCGCAAATCCTTGGGCCTCAGTCTGGGTAGACCTCGACTCCACCGATTTCACGGGTTTACACTTGGCCGTCCCGACCGCCCTCTCCAGCTTGGCGTCCAGCATCGACTTTCGAAGTTTCTGCAAGCTCCTCTTGAGGTCCTTACTGATATTATGCTTCGATGACGCAAAGTCGATGATGGCGTCCAGCTGTTCCGTCGCCACCTCGAAGGCCGAAAGCCCATCGCGTTTGCGGTTCATCGCCTCCACAAGCCATGGGCCGTCAATAACCTCTACCGGCGTTTTTTTTTAGCCGAGAGGAAGGTTAAGTGACCCACGCTGGCGCTGCGCACTGAGCTGCCGACTATTGCCTCTGGCCTCCTAGGCGGAGACCTGAACAACCCACCTCTTGCGAAGGGGTTGTCGCCTACACTACTACCACTAATTGAAGAATTGACTTGGTTTTCCATTTTGGTCCCACGAGTTGCTCGGGAAAAGAGGTCCACCACGCCAGAGCCCAGCATGACGCGGTAAAGGACAATTACTGTGGAGGGTGCCCAGGTACCCCACAGGCTCAGTTGAAGGCCTAGCTTATTATTTCACCCCCCTGGCCATGCATCCCCTCGGCACGGGTCGCTTGACGCCTTGGGATTAGGGCTTAGGGACGATGGTCCCGGTCTAACTCGCAGTGGCCATGGGGAGGGGTCGTCAAGCCCTTGGACAAAGTCCCTGCTGCCCCCAAGAGCACACCATTTAATACGGAAGCATCGCTCAACTGTCATTTTTATTGGAAGGGTGTTTTTCGACTGGGTGTTTTTCGGCTTCCAAGTCTGAAGTATCAAAACGATGGTTTATTTACTTGCAAGTAAATAAACCATCGTTTTGATACTTCAGACTGAGAAAGCCAACTTCTGAACAGTGTTATTTTTATTATCCCTGCTTTGCTTCGTCGCGGTATGCGTGAAATAATAAAAATGGCAGTTGTGCGTTGCTTCCATTCTGTGTGGTGTGCTCTTGAAATCGCGAGTACTTTTGATTTTGGATTCCGTTAGGAGTGTCCTTAAGGAGGAAAGAAAATTGGCAACAAACCAGTCCATAGATCTGTATTTTTTTGATGAGTATTTGAATCATTTGTTTGAGAAACTGCATAAGTCCATTTTACACTATTTCGAGAAAACAACAAAAAACTGTGTTTGAACAAACTTGCATCGAATCTTTCGATTTCTTCGATGCAGATCAATAGTTTTCGGCAAAACTCAACACCCTGGGATACTTTCAGTGCAAAAAATGTAAACAGTACTCCACAATTGCTCTTCAAAGTACGTGGACATATGTAGTTTCTCAAACAAACGAAAAAAATTTCATACATTCCTGAACAAAAAATTTTTTTTCGTGTTTTTTGCCAGAATACGTATTTTTGGACGAGGATTCAGAATTTATAAAAATCTCATTTTGGCCAAAAATGTTACATATGCAGTTTCTCAAACAAACGGTTCATTTGTGGTATCGTTCACTGTTGCATTACCACAAACACATTTTTTCAAAGCACGGAAAGAGACAGACGACACACCGCCGGTGGTACATCATTCAGAAAGCTCGTTTCTTTGCCCAATTTTCTAGGGCCAATATTTGCGTCTTGAAAGTTTTTTTTTTCTTTATTATCGAGATTTTCAGCCCGAGGCTGGCTCGTCTCGTTGGATAAAAGTTGAAAGTTTCTTCGAAAATTACTTTCTAAATATTTGAGGTTATGGCTTTCAGTCTTCTTATGCTCAAAACGGGTCTTACGTTTTTATCCGACGTTTCGGTTACATATATTGTACCTTTATCAAGGAGTTAACTAAGTTGTATTGTTCGGATTGAATGAAGTTGCAACGCGTAGATTTTGAACTCACTATTTCACTTATTGCGTTAGTGAATTTGAGTCTTCCGTCTTTATTGCATTTACAATACGGTCGTCAAATTTGTCTCTCACTTCGATTTTTGGAAAGCAGTTTTCGACAGTTTTTGGACGTGAAGTGAATTAATTGGTAGTCAAGATTGAAGAAAAAATGTGAAACTTTGTTAGTGAATATGTTTTAGGAGTAATAAAATCAAGGACACAGTGCACTCAACTAAACTATATTCGGAATAACATAAGCCTAATCTTATGAAACGAGAAAAAAAATGATTTTCATTTTCATTGAGTCTCTTATGATAATTAGTTAGCCTATTATGAAATTCATTGATATATCTTATGAAATTCATAGAAGTTATCTATAGAAAGAAAAAAACATAAGAGTTTTCTTATGATTTTCATCATTACTTTTGATGTGAAAAGCTCATAAGACAAATCTTATGAAATCAGAATCTAACATGGCGGGATACGTAGTGGACGAGCTAGCTCTCATCGCAGGTTTATTCAACGATACACCAGTGGAGTGCGGTCAAATATTCCGACAAGCGGGTTTGCAAACAGCAGACTTATTAACCATCAACCAGGAGAATTTTAAATATCGTCTGTCTTTGTTTCCTCATGATGTCCAGATCGACAAGATATGGGAGTCGATTGTAAATTGGAGGATCAGAAACGTGAGTATATGTTTCCTATCTATAAAGTTTTGTTTTTATTGTTAAAGTTCAATCAGATAAATAATAAGCCATATTTCACAGAACCTCGTTGACGCATCATTAGTAGAAACCGACCAGTACACCATTAGTAAGACAACTCTCGAGTATCTCGAGTACCCAACCGATGAATCCGATGCGAGTCTTCAAAGGCAAAACCACGTTACCGCTCCAGCTGAAGCAGCAACAGGCGTAGTAGAACCGAATTGGAGGATCAGAATGTGAGTATTTAGTGTTTTTTATCTTAGTATCCACAGTTTGTAAATATGACGTTCAATAATGTAATGTGATGTATTTTACAGAATCTTGCTGACGTATCTGTAATAAAGCAGAATACCAGCTTATTTGCATCTAGCAACCAGGAATTTTTATTGGTAAAAGAAGAAATTATTCACGATCTGTCAGATAAACAGAAGCAAGTAACGATCGCAGATGACCTACAACCCGGCGTTATAGAAGCGAATCATTTTCGGAAAACTAACACCCCTGGCAACGATGGAGGGAACCATAATCCGCCAACCAAAAAAATAATTGTCAATCAGAATCATGCGAAAGAGGTGGAACAGTCTCACGCAAAGGTGCATTACATTTTCTTTTGAATATCATCTGGATCGTGGCAATAGATGTACATCGGAGACACTCAACGATCTGAGCGAAGTATAATCATTAGTTTGTTCGTGAAAGAGTCAACGGTTGGTTTGGAAAGTACCTAAATTTTTCCAATTGATTTTCCATTTTTTTTCTTTAACAGGAAACATATTATATACCTAGACCTAGTTTCAATCGTCGCGGAAGCAGACCGCATCGTGCTTTCGTGCTGTGCGGTTCTTTCTCTCTTTGCGGAAGGAAGTTTTTAATACTACCCGAAGCTATTTTAATTTCAACAGTGCTTCTCAGCGCTATTTGTACCCACTGATCCCGTTACGATCTTTGCAAGGACCCGTGCCTTCGTTTTACGTTGTACCCGTTTGCGGAAGTCAAATTCCGACAAGCGGTGGTAATCCTGCAGGGACACCGTTCTGGGAAAAAACCTCTTAGAAGGTGACGTCTCCACGCAATGAGTATTAACAAAAAACAAGAGGAAGGGGGAGTCTCTGAACTCTCCACTTCCTTCAAAGAAACAAGGTTTCAAGACCGTCCTGCCTAAGCGCGGAAAAAATAGAAGGAAGCTGGAGAATTCAGATATTCCTTCTAAATCTAATGTTGACATTGTTTCTTCTCCTATCGAATTAAGCAATCAGTTCGATTTGATTAATGATGAAATTGAGCAAATCGAATATACCTCTAGCCCAGGTGATTCGATTCATGCGAAAAAGCGAAGGATTCCGCCAATTGTGGTATCTGTTGCCGAGTTTTATGGCTTCCGGAATGGGATTTTGAGTAACCTTCAGGGGATCAAGGTTTCATTTCAGATTGCTAGGAAGGGTGACTGCCGCGTTTTGCCGGGATCCTTTGACGATCGCAAACGTCTTCTTCAGTATTTAACTGAGAAGCGCCATAAATTCTTCACATACGACGACAAAACTGAGCGATTGTTCAAACTCGTCTTGCGATTGTTCAAAGTCGTGATGACAAATCACTGGATGAGATTAAAATTGAAATTTCTCAATTACTTGGATTTTCACCAGTCCAAGTAATTAAGATGAAAAAGAAATCCCACTCTGGTACTTCCCAGAGGGGCATTTCTCAAGAATTTTATTTAGTTCATTTTAACAAAAGTGAACTAAATAATATGAAAAGTTTGGAAAAGTCCTGTATTATGTCCCATGTCCGTGTTACATGGGAACATTTCCGCAGGCCTAGGGGAAATTTCCAAAACCCCACCCAGTGCCGTAAGTGCCAAAAGCCATGTTGCCGATTCAGGTAGCATGACTGCTTCCGATTTTGATTTTTTAACTGAACAATTGCATCACATGATTGATGCAATGTTCAAAGCAAATACCATTCCTGAAGCTGTTCAGGTTGGTATAAAGTACACACAAAAAATTGTTATCGGACTCCGTTTTAATGGATCTAAATAATTGTGTGAAAGTTCTAAATTGGAATGCCCGCTCTCTAAAGGGTAAGAAAGATGAATTATTCAACTTCCTAACAGTTCATAATGTGCATATTGCCATTATAACAGAAACTTATTTAAAGCCCGGACTCTCCATTAAAAGAGATCCAAATTATTTTATCTACAGAAATGTCGTCTTGACAGCGTGTGGTGGGGTCGCCATTGTCATTAATAGACGTATCAAACATAAATTATTATCTTCGTTTGAAACCAAAGTTTTTGAAACCTTGGGAGTTTCTGTTGAAACAAATTTTGGTCAATTTTCCTTCATTGCAGCCTATTTGCCTTTTCAATGCAATGGGCAGCAAAAGAATTTGTTGAAAGCTGATCTTCAAATTCTGACTCGCAACAAATCAAAATTCTTCGTAATTGGTGACTTCAATACCAAACACCGTTCATGGAATAATGCTCAAAGCAATTTCAACGGCAACTTTCTATTTGAAGATTGTTCTGCGGGATATTATACTATTCAATATCCCAATGGCCTAACTTGTTTTTCATCCACTCGAAATCCTTCGACAATTGATTTGGTTTTAACGGATTCAAGTCAGCTGTGTGGCCAATTGGTAACTCATGCTGACTTTGACTCTGATCACCTTCCTGTGACATTTGAAATCTCACAAGAAGCCGTTTATAATCCAATCAGCTCTACTTTCAATTATCATAGGGCTGATTGGGATTCATATAAAACGTATATTGATAGGAATTTTGATGTTGATATTCCTCTCGATACCAAAAGTGATATTGATAATGCTCTCGTATCTTTGACAAATTTAATTGTCGAAGCCAGAGGCATTGCAATTCCCAAATGTGAAATTAAATTCAACTCCATTATTATTGACGACGATCTTCAGCTACTGATCCGTCTTAAAAATGTGAGGCGAAGGCAATATCAAAGAACTCGCGATCCCGCGTTGAAAGTTATTTGGCGAAATTTGCAAAATGAAATTAAAAAACGTTTCGCTATTCTGAGAAATACCAACTTTGAGAATAATGTCTCGAAGTTGGATCCACGTTCGAAACCCTTTTGGAAATTAACGAAAATTCTTAAAAAACCTCAAAAGCCAATTCCAGCGCTTAAAGAGGGAAATAAAATTTTATTAACAAATGGCGAAAAGGCTCAAAAACTTGCTCAGCAGTTCGAGAGTGCCCATAATTTTAGTCTAGGTCTCACTAGTCCAATTGAGGATCAGGTTACACGAAGCTTCGAAGACTTTCTCAACCAAGATAATGTTTTTGACCCTTCGTTTGGAACTAATTTGGATGAAGTGAGATCTATTACTAGAAAATTTAAAAATATGAAAGCCCCGGGTGATGATGGTATTTTCTACATACTTATCAAAAAACTTCCTGAGAGCTCTTTATCCTTTTTGGTTAATTTATTTAACAAATGTTTTCAATTGGCATACTTCCCAGATAAATGGAAAAACGCCAAAGTTGTTCCAATTTTGAAGCCGGGCAAAAATCCAGCTGAGGCTTCTAGTTATCCTTAATCAGTTTGCTTTCTTCAATAAGCAAACTGTTTGAAAAGATTATTTTAAATAGAATGATGGTTCATATTAATGACAATTCTATTTTTGCTGATGAGCAATTTGGTTTTCGCCATGGGCATTCTCTTCTCTCTTCGTGTCATTTGTAGTAGATTGCAAAAAAAGTTTGGATATTTTCTCCACTTACTTGCAAAAATGGAAAATTTCCCCGAATGCTTCCAAAACTCAGCTTATAATTTTCCCACATAAGCCGAGAGCTTCTTATTTGAAACCTTCTAGCAGACATATTGTCACTATGAATGGGGTTCCAATTAATTGGTCTAGCGAAGCTAAATATTTAGGACTTCTGCTAGATCAAAAATTAACTTTTAAAAATCACATTGAAGGCCTTCAAGTCAAATGTAACAAATATATTAAGTGTCTATATCCACTTATAAACAGAAAATCAAAACTTTGTCTTAAGAACAAATATTTGATTTACAAACAAATTTTTAGACCTGCCATGATGTATGCTGTGCCAATATGGACTAGTTGCTGCAATACCAGAAAGAAGGCACTTCAGAGGATTCAAAATAAAATTCTGAAAATGATTCTGAAGTTGCCTCTGTGGTATAGTACCAATGAACTTCATAGAATTTCTAATATTGAGTCATTGCAACAAATGTCCAACAAAATAATTTCCAATTTTAGACAAAAATCGTTGCAATCTTCTATTGCAACGATTAACTCCTTGTACCCTTAGTATAAAATATGTTAAGATTAGTTTAAGTTGAAAACATTGTAATTCCTACATGGTTCAATTCAACCAGAGGAAAAATTCTAACTGCCAGAGGCAATTGAAATGTATTAATAATAACTAAAAATATAATTTAGCAAATAAGGATGATAGTGTTAAGAAAACACGGAACACCTAGTCTAAGAGATGAATGCATGTATTAGATAATTAGCAAATAAAATTAGTTAAAAAAAAAACACCTGCTAGCTGGCCAGAAAATATTAGGTATTTTCATCATTTTTTACATGGTTTCAAAATAAACAATGTTATTTTTTTAGTTAGTCCAGGAAAGAGAAAAATTGAATGTTTATTTTCGTTCTTACTCAACTTTGGTTAAAAATTTAATGGGAAACACGGAATTGTTGGCTACTATGCAATAACCGAGGCTTATTGATTCCGTAAACGATGACCGAAATTCGTTTTTAGGGCTTTTATTCTTGAAAAGAGCTAGTTCACACGGTTCTCCACGCGAAACATTTCAATTACATTATTCACATCAGCAAATGGTCTTGCCTTGTCTTGTCTTAGCACATGCACATTGCACAGCTAGTATTGAAAAGCATCCTGGAAATGTCGGTTGTTTTTCCGTACATTATTTTGTCAGCATTATTATTTGCAGTACATATATCATTAAAACGGCCAACGGCCAGGCCCACCGTGCAAGTTTGAAATTGGGAGATAATTCATTACTCACCGGCATTCAGATTTTTAGTAATGAATAACATGATCAACGAAGAGTATTGAATCTACGAAAGAAAGAAACGAGGACAGCCGTACCAACCGTTTCATATTCAGGGGGTATATGAAAAAGTGACGTTTGGAGTGACATTGCTAAGAAGATTAGTGTCATTCCTTGTTGATCCAGTTCCCAGGGATGGGATACAGGTGTCTCTTCCATATGCCCTGGCTCTTATGCCTAGGTTAAAGCACCATTACTCGCTCTCTGAAACGAGATGAAATGATACATCTGACCCTATAACCTAAACCAGCGCACCTTTCAAGCGTGCCCAACAACCACATTTGATAAGCTGTCAGTAAAGCCGTCATTACCAAACATACCTACATAGGGGTCGTACACTTATTACGTAAGCAATTTTTCTGGGTTTTTCGACCCCCCTTCCCCCATGTAAGATTTTTTCCATTCAAATGATTTTTTATTTATATGGCGCGTAAGAAACAGCAGACCCCCCCCCCCCCAAAAGTGCTTACGTAATATGTGTACGGCCCCATATGTGTATGCTTGTTTCGCATATTATTAAAAAATACTAAGCAATACTAAATAAATGCTAATATGCCATGGAACCTTCCTGAAATAGGGGAAGTGCACCGGTTTTGGGCAACTTAGTGCCTAATTTGGCCAACCCAGGAAAATACATATTTTTCCAAAATAATCGATCAGTTGAAAGCAGCGTTGAACCGTGAGGGATGTATCTTTTGATGAAACCCTCGCGAATTGCTTTATTTTTGGAGTTATTCGCAAAATTGGCCAAATTAGAAACATGGTCAAAACCGGTACAGTTCCCCTACTGGAGCTTCATCGGATCTTCGTCGTTCGGCTGTTCCACCTGTTGCGTTGTTGCCTTTTCGGCCAGCTCCAATAGTTTTAACAGTTCGTTATGGTCCATGCTGGGATGTTCTAGCATTTAAATCAACTTTCTGAGGGTTTCTTCCGCTTACTCTTCTTGCTGCACCAGGTCAACGTTTCAAGGCTCATCGATGGTATGGTGGTATCTTCATCTTCGGCATGCGTCATTTTTCTAGTTCCGTATAAGTCGTATAAGCATGCTTCAAATTTTCTGTGGCGTGAATTCGGGGTTTGTTCTTGGAGAAAACAAAAGTGTTCAAAAACATCCGATAGTGATCACGATGTTAAATCTGGAACTGTCCTTATTCACACCATGCGAAGTCATTTAAGGACACTGAATTCGATTAGCCACTGTAAATTTCATACTTTAAGTTCACTCCTGACAGAATCCAAGTTTCAAAGTGCTCGCGTTTTCGGGGGCACACCACTCGATACGGAAGCAACGCACAACTGTCATTTTTATTTTTTCACGCATGCTGCGACGCAGCAAAGCTGAATCAACAAAAATGACAGTTGTCCGCTGCCTCCGTATCGAGTGGTGTGCCCCCGAAAACGCGAGCACTTTGAAACTTGGATTCTGTCAGGAGTGACCTTAATATATCATCACGGATACACAAAGCGAACACTAAGGAAACACATTTTTCTTCAGTTATCAGCAGAAACGGGAAAAAATTGAGCTGTTAAATAGTATTGTCACATTCGCCCGTCGCACGCCGCACACTACGATCAGCAAACGGTGTTGCAAAAAATGGAAATTCCGTTACTGTGTTCTCGAAAATGAACGAATAGGCCAGAAAATTCCAATTAACATTCTTATATTTTACCATGAACTGTGTCAAAGTGTTAATTTTAATGAAAGTTTGATATGCTGTTCTTTGCCTTGCAGCTTCATGTTCAAGTCATTTAGAATGTTTGGTGATATCTAATAGAAAAGCTAAGTCACTCACTCATTCAGGATCATTTGGTTCGAGCATTAGTTTTTCTCTATCTTGTAAAAATAGTGCGAAAAAAAACCTCTCAAGCATAGTACCACTGCTTCCAATTCTGTGACCATAATTTGGAATTGGTGATGATTGAGCAGGGATGCCAGATACATTTTTTTAAGTCAGTATCAATCTCAGCAAAATGTCTGTATTCGTCTTTCAATAATCAAAAAGCCGACGGACGACTTTTGGGCTTACAAACGGGGAACCTTTGGTCTTTCGAACTTTTTCGGGCTTCCGAACGGAACAATTTTTCCGCTTTTGAACAAAGCACTTTTGGCATCCAAACGGAATCGTTTTAGGATATCCAAAGGATATCCCTTGTATAGAAAAGGAAAAAAATCCATTCAGAAGCCCATATGGCTCCACTCGGATTTCCAAAAGAATTCCTTTCGAAAGTCCAAAAGTCCACAATAATTTCGTTCAGAAGCCCAACAACGTTCCGTTCGGAAATCCAAAAGAATTCTGTTATGGGAGCCCAAAAGAATTTCGTTCAGAAATATAGAATTCCTTCCAGAATCCCAAATAATTTCGTTCGGAAACCGAGAGAAAAGCCATGTTTGGAGTTTATGGACTGAGAATTTTTTGGTTTCAAGAATGGAGCTCTTTTTGGCTTTCGGAAAGAACTCTTCTGGGGTTTCGAATTGATTCTTTTTGTGCTAGAAAATCCCATAAGTATTATAATCAGAATATCTTGTCCAGAAGCAGAAAAAGACTCCGTTCAGCAGTCCAGAGCGCTCCAATCGAAAGTCCAAAAGGATTCCGTTCGGAATTCTAAAATGATTTTGTTCAGAATCTCATCAGAATTCCGTTTGGAAGCCCAAAAGCATATTTTTTGGGAAGCCCAGAGTGATTCCTGGCCCGTTCATACATTTTTCGATTTCGTGTTTGCCCGATTGAAGAAAGAAACAAACGTTGGTTCGGTAATCCACCAATTATTTTAGCAAATAAGAGTTGCGGGCCGGTTCTGAAGCAGGTATTTTTTTTACACGTCGCGGACCACAAAAAATTGAGCCAAGGGCCACATCCGGCCTGCGGGCCGTACGTTGGACAACCCGGAATTACGACACGAATGTTGGTGCCCCATCATTGCCAGATTTCTGGCGTCGCCAGTGCATGGATCTAATGAAAACACTCAATTGAGTAGTCGGCTGCGATCGCCAAAGAGCTGTGCTGGTCCGCGGATTAGAAGTTGGAAACCTACGCTCCGCAAATTAAAGCACACGGAAAGTCGCGATCTAAAATTAGGAAAACCAGCGGTACTCTACGCTGCTGAGGGCCAACCCGCGACCGAACGGCATTTCGGCAATGCTTGGCATTGCAGATCGCCAGTTTAGAGAGGATTTTTCTTCCACCTTTTGACTGGAACTGGTTCGCTGAGCACTTGGCATAAAAATACACATAAATATGAAGGGCCGCATCGTCGTTCATTTTCATCAGCTCACGACGACACACCACGCAGCTTCTGTTTGCGAAGGAAGTCACAGCGTTATTGCCCGCGCCCGGCTAAAAATAGCGGCCGCGCGAATATGATGAGAAGAGGACGATGCGACGCGACGCAGCAGCACTCACGATGTGGCGCGCGGAGATGCCGGCAAAGTGGCGTTCCACCTCCTCGGAAATCAACCTAATTCAATCGCAGTGCAACGCTTTTTCACCGTCACACCTTTGAGGTGTGCGTGGAGAATTTGAATATATTGCAATCACTGTTTGTTGAGCACCCACATTTGTTTTCTTTTCTCTTGTTGGCTCCATCGTGCTCCATCAGAATTCCGTCAAAAACTGATCACGGTGATCAAATAGAGCAAGAATCGGCACTAAAACTTTTTGTCCATTCTCAATGGTTACAAATATCTATGTACTGAGAATTTTAGTAGCTCGAAAATTGACTTCCCTTCAATGGAAAACGTCCAGCATTCCATCGTTTTGAATCACCCTACCGGGACAACCATTCGCAAACATGAACAATGTTGCTGCACGTAAACCGTATGTTGATTTGGAGTTTGTTTTGCCCCAGGATCAACAGCAGCAGAAAAATGCGGTCCCACTTGATTGCCACCGGATGACGAGCGATGAAAAGTAGCAATTTGCGGTACTCGTGAATTTACAAAATAAAAATATTAATCAGTTCTCTGCGGTTGGGCATTGCGTAAATATCGGATCTGAAATGTTGCATCTGCGTGTGTGTTTATTTGCTTAGTGTGATAAAATCCGAAAATAGGATTTGTGTATGCGAATGGATGATTACAATTTGTGCCTCCGGGGGGAGTAGCTGATGAGTGATTGCTGTTTGTTTGGTTTGGCACAGAGGACTAAAACTATGGGAGGGATTGGGAACGGAATGTCTAAACTGGATCCATTTGAAGTTGGGAAACCAACTGAACAAATCTTCCATCGGGAATTAAATTTTACTACCAAATTTATCAAAATAAACCAATGAATACGTAAAAGGGAGATGATTTGATAACTAAAATGTGTATTTTATAGCACAACCCACTATCGTGAAACGACTACGCATGTTCCAGGTGTTTTGTTTTCTTCTATAAATTAAAATCAATCAGTGCAGAGTTCTGAATTTCCCAATTAGTGCGTGTTGCGCTGAAATAGGATTCGGGTGTTAGATTTGCTTTCTGTCGTGATCCGATCCAGCCATTCCGACGAGAGGAGCTAAATTAAAAATCAATTAGTGGCAGTTCAGGCGAGTATGATGTGTGCCTCGGATGTTGTGCTTCCAATAGAATAAAATGTTAATCAATTAGTGAGTGCTGAGCCGTGTTTTGATTTACACTGCAGGGAATTGAGTTTTACATATTTTTGCTGGATTGGCAGCCCTAGCTGATAGGTTGCGGATCATAATAAGACAAGCAGGATGGTGATCACAAATATCAGATTATCGTTCTATCTGTAGATGGGATAATCTACTCATTATTTCCAGTTCGCCGGTTTTGAGCATCACAAATCTAAAAATGAATGTCGCTCTTAGTTTTATATTTAAGTCAGGTTCAACACCGAGCCTGAATAACCGAATGAACATAGATCTTGGGTCGAATAGTCGAACGTTTTGACAGCAGTCAAGGGAGTTCTTCGGCAATCTTAAATGAAACGTCTGTATGAGGAACTGCAAGGCAAAATTTATGTTAAACTCCTACAAAAAGCTTCTTTTTCGAGCTACTATATGTACGATTAGGAAAGGAGTCAGACAAGAAGAGATTGCGGTAACATTAATCCTATCGAAATGAATTCTTGAAAATCGAGATTTTTTATTTCTAAAAGTATTTTTTTACTTACTTGACTCATTCGATTTTTAATTATAGCAATAGATCTAATATTCATGGGATTCGGCATTGTAAACGAATCATGTGCCATCGCATCTGAAACTCGTTGCTTCACACATCACAACCCCCATCATTTTTCAACTCCCTCATCCATCCTGAGCTCACATTTATCTTCGGCCTCGGAAAACCCCACCCATCAATTACAGTGGATTACATCGCAGGATTAAGCCCATCCGTTTGACCAACCACTCATCCACTATCCACTAAGCCGTATCAATGTTCGTCCGATCTATGACAGCATATCGGTTCGGTCAACCGGAGTGTATTTCGTTCCGTCCTTCCGCCGACGGATCAAGCTTTGGATATTTAATTAAATTCTGTATCCGCAACTAATTTTCCCATCGTATATATTTCGGTTTTGAAGAAGAGTGATGCGGTGTTGCCAAATGCGTTTTGATGGAGTTTGGAAAAATCGATTCTAGAACATATTTTTATTGTAGTTGTAGAGCTATTCCTTTAAAGAAGCCTTTCACTTAATTGAAATCAAATTTGCTCCAGATTCGAAGAAACTCGACACCACTGGTTTGAGAGTTATTTGCCCCATTCCAATGCAAGCAACAGCTTTCATATTTTGACCTCGCTTTTCAATGCGAGTCGCGACATTTGCGCTGACATCATATGACCACGCGGCG
Organism: Armigeres subalbatus; assembly: GCF_024139115.2. Taxonomy (NCBI): domain Eukaryota; kingdom Metazoa; phylum Arthropoda; class Insecta; order Diptera; family Culicidae; genus Armigeres; species Armigeres subalbatus. The sequence goes on along the minus strand of NC_085139.1, from coordinate 22,639,120 downwards.
GCATTCGATGTGAGTTATTTTTCACATTCCCATAGGGAGAGACAAAAAATTAAAATAAAATGGAAAACATTAGATTCAACCGCCACCGTCGGGACCGAATTGCCGACCGCTGGGGCCTCGGGTCGGTCGGGGGTGATTGGGGCCGAAACTGCATATTCATCAAGCGTACTCACATCCATGTGCATATGGCCGGCAGCTGGCTGAGCATGCAGCCGGAGCGAATATCTCTGTGTGAAAAACGCATCAAATTCACTGCCGATCCGAGCGAGGAAATAACTCTTTGTTACACACAAGCGAGGGAAGTCAACATCAGTCGTGGTCCAGTGAGGAAGAAAATAAAAAGCGTTGCCACTCATCGAATGGCAGCTTCACTCGATTTTCGGAATCCCGAAACCGCCGACGCAAAATGGTACAAATTCATCATGGAGGATGGTTTTTATTTCGGGCCGGAAATAGTGTTAACCGCTGGGTGAATGAAGACCAGCTTTGGATCGAAAAGTATTTAAATCGAATTTTTAAACATTTTTCTTGTGAAATTTGATCAGAGCACAGTTCTTGATGGCGCTTGAATCACATTAAAATCCGTAGATTGAACAAGTTTGAGACAAGACCAAGACAAGACCAAGACAAGACCAAGACAAGACCAAGACAAGACCAAGACAAGACCAAGACAAGACCAAGACAAGACCAAGACAAGACCAAGACAAGACCAAGACAAGACCAAGACAAGACCAAGACAAGACCAAGACAAGACCAAGACAAGACCAAGACCAAGACAAGATCAATTTGGAATGAGTTTCCTCTGGAAATTCGAATGAATTTTCTCGGGAAATTCGAATGAATTTCCTCGGGAAATTCGAATGAATTTCCTCGGGAAAATCGAATAAATTTCCTCGGGAAATACGAATGAATTTCCTCGAAATTGAATGAATTTCTCGGGAAATTCGAATGAATTTCATCGGGAAATTCGAATGAATTTCTTCGGGAAATTCGAATGAATTTCCTCGGGAAATTCGAATGAATTTCCTCGGGAAATTCGAATAAATTTCCTCGGAAAATTCGAATGAATTTCCTCGGGAAATTCGAATGAATTTCCTCGGGAAATTCGAATAAATTTCCTCGGGAAATTCGAATAAATTTCCTCGAAAAATTCGAATGAATTTCCTCGGGAAAATCGAATGAATTTCCTCGGGTAATTCGAATGAATTTCCTCAGGAAATTCGAATGAATTTCCTCAGGAAATTCGAATGAATTTCCTCAGGAAATTTGAATGAATTTCCTCAGGAAATTCGAATGAATTTCCTCAGGAAATTCGAATGAATTTCCTCAGGAAATTCGAATGAATTTCCTCAGGAAATTCGAATGAATTTCCTCAGGAAATTCGAATGAATTTCCTCAGGAAATTCAAATGAATTTCCTCGGGAAATTCGGATGAATTTCCTCGGGAAATTCGAATGAATTTCCTCGGGAAATTCGAATGAATTTCCTCTGGAAATTCGACTGAATTTCCTCAGGAAATTCGAAGGAATTTCCTCTGGAAATTCGAAGGAATTTCCTCTGGAATTTCAATTCGAATGAATTTCCTCGGATGAAATTTCAATTCGAATGAATTTCCTCGGGAAATTCGAATGAATTTCCTCGGGAAATTCGAATGAATTTACTCGGGAAATTCGAACGAATTTCCTCGGGAAATTCGAACGAATTTCCTCGGGAAATTCGAATGAATTTCCTCGAAATTCGAATGAATTTCCCCGGGAAATTCGAATGAATTTCCCCAGGAAATTCGAATGAATTTCCTCTGGAAATTCGAATGAATTTCCCCAGGAAATTCGAATGAATTTCCCCAGGAAATTCGAATGAATTTCCCCAGGAAATTCGAATGAATTTCCCCAGGAAATTCGAATGAATTTCCCCAGGAAATTCGAATGAATTTCCCCAGGAAATTCGAATGAATTTCTCAGGAAATTCGAATGAATTTCCCAGGAAATTCGAATGGATTTCCCAGGATATTCAAATGAATTTCCCAGGAAATTCGAATGAATTTCCCAGGAAATTCGAATGAATTTCCTCAGGAAATTCGAATGAATTTCCCCAGAAAATTCGAATGAATTTCCCCAGGAAATTCGAATGAATTTTCTCTGGAAATTCGAATAATTTTTCTCTGGAAATTCAAATGAATTTCCTCTATGAATTCAAATGAATTTCCTCGGGAAATTCGAATGAATTTCCTCTGGAGATTCGAATAAATTTCCTCTGGAAAATTGAATGAATTTCCTCTGGAAATGCGTATGAATTTCCTCAGGGAATTCGAATGAATTTCCTCGGGAAATTCGAATGAATTTCCTCGGGAAATTCGAATGAATTTCCTCGGGAAATTCGAATGAATTTCCTCAGGAAATTCGAATGAATTTCCTCAGGAAATTCGAATGAATTTCCTCAGGAAATTCGAATGAATTTCCTCGGGAAATTCGAATGAATTTCTTTGGGAAATTCGAATGAATTTCTTTGGGAAATTCGAATAAATTTCCTCGGGAAATTCGAATGAATTTCCTCGGGAAATTCGAATGAATTTCCTCGGGAAATTCGAATGAATTTCCTCAGGAAATTCGAATGAATTTCCTCAGGGAATTCGAATGAATTTCCTCAGGAAATTCGAATGAATTTCCTCGGGAAATTCGAATGAATTTCCTCGGGAAATTCGAATGAATTTCCTCAGGAAATTCGAATGAATTTCCTCAGGAAATTCGAATGAATTTCCTCAGGAAATTCAGATGAATTTCCTCGGGAAATTCGAATGAATTTCCTCGAGAAATTCGAATGAATTTCCTCAGGAAATTCGTAGGAATTTCCACAGGAAATTCGTATGAATTTCCTCGGGAAATTCGATGAATTTCCTCAGGGAAATTCGTATGAATTTCCTCGAAATTCGAATGAATTTCCCCAGGAAATTCGTATGAATTTCCTCAGGAAATTCGTATGAATTTCCTCAGGAAACTCAAATGAATTTCCCCTGGAAATTCGAATGAATTTCTCCTGTAAATTCGGATGAATTTCCCCTGAAAATTCGGATGAATTTCCCCTGGAAATTCGGATGAATTTCCCCTGGAAATTCGGATGAATTTCACCTGGAAATTCGAATGAATTTCCCCTGGAAATTCGAATGAATTTCCCATAAAAATTCCAATGAATTTCCCCTGGAAATTCGAATGAATTTTCCCTGGAAATTCGAATGAACTCCTCCTGGAAATTCGAATGAATTTCCTCTGGAAATTCGAATGAATTTCCCCTGGAAATTCGAATGAATTTCCCCTGGAAATTCGAATGAATTTCCCCTGGAAATTCGAATGAATTTCCCTGAAATTCGAATGAATTTCCTGGAAATTCGAATGAATTTCCCTGAAATTCGAATGAATTTCCTGGAAATTCGAATGAATTTCCCTGAAATTGAATGAATTTCCTGGAAATTCGAATGAATTTCCCTGGAAATTGAATGAATTTCCTGAATTCGAATGAATTTCCTGGAAATTCAGATGAATTTCCTGGAAATTCGAATGAATTTCCCTGGAAATTCGAATGAATTTCCTGGAAATTGAAATGAATTTCCTGGAAATTCGAATGAATTTCCTGAATTGGAATGAATTTCCTGAAATTCGAATGAATTTCCTGGAATTCGAATGAATTTCCCTGAAATTCGAATGAATTTCCCTGGAAATTCGAATGAATTTCCTGGAAATTCGAATGAATTTCCCTGAAATTCGAATGAATTTCCTGGAAATTCGAATGAATTTCCTAGAATTCGAATGAATTTCCCTGAATTCGAATGAATTTCCCTGAAATTGAATGAATTTCCTGGAAATTCGAATGAATTTCCTCAGGAAATTCGGAATGAATTTCCCTGGAAATCGAATGAATTTCCCTGAAATTCGAATGAATTTCCTCTGGAAATTCGAGATGAATTTCCTGGAAATTCGAATGAATTTTCCTGGAAATTCGAATGAATTTTCCTGGAAATTCGAATGAACTTTTCCTGGAAATTCAAATGAATTTCCTGGAAATTCGAATGAATTTCCTGAAATTCGAATGAATTTCCCTGAAATTCGAATGAATTTCCCTGGAAATTCGAATGAATTTCCTGGAAATTCGAATGAATTTCGCCTGGAAATTCGAATGAATTTCCCCTGGAAATTCGAACGAACTTCCCCTAGACATTCGAATGAATTTCACCTGGAAATTCGAATGAATTTCACCTGGAAATTCGAATGAATTTCCCCTGGAAATTCGAATAAATTTCCCCTGGAAATTCGAATAAATTTCCCTTGGAAATTCGAATGAATTTTCCCTGGAAATGCGAATGAATTTCCCCTGGAAATGCGAATGAATTCCCCCTGGAAATGCGAATGAATTTCCCCTGGAAATTCGAATTAATTTCCCCTGGAAATTCGAATGAATTTCCCCTGGAAATTCGAATGAATTTCCCCGGAAATTCGAATGAATTTCCCCGGAAATTCGAATGAATTTCCCCGGAAATTCGAATGAATTTCCCCGGAAATTCGAATGAATTTCCCCGGAAATTCGAATGAATTTCCTGGAAATTCGAATGAATTTCCCTGGAAATTCGAATGAATTTCCACTGGAAATTCGAATGAGTTACCCTGGAAATTCAGAATGAATTTCCCTGGAAATCGAATGAATTTCCTGAAATTCGAATGAATTTCCTGGAAATTCGAATGAATTTCCCTGGAAATCGAATGAATTTCCCCTGGAAATTCGAATGAATTTCCCTGAAATCGAATGAATTTCCCTGGAAATTCGAATGAATTTCCCTGGAAATCGAATGAATTTCCTCTGGAAATTCGAATGAATTTCCTCTGTAAATTCGAATGAATTTCCCTGGAAATTCGAATGAATTTCCTGGAAATTCGAATGAATTTCCACTGGAAATTCGAATGAGTTACCCTGGAAATTCGAATGAATTTCCCTGGAAATTCGAATGAATTTCCTGAAATTCGAATGAATTTCCTCTGGAAATTGGAATGAATTTCCTCTGTAAATTCGAATGAATTTCCTCTGGAAATTCGAATGAATTTCCTGGAAATTCAGATGAATTTCCCTGGAAATTCGAATGAATTTCCCTGGAAATTCAGATGAATTTCCCTGGAAATTCGAATGAATTTCCCTGGAAATTCGAATGAATTTCCTGGAAATTCGAATGAATTTCCCTGGAAATTCGAATGAATTTCCTGGAAATTCGAATGAATTTCCCTGGAAATTCGAATGAATTTCCTGGAAATTCGAATGAATTTCCCTGGAAATTGAATGAATTTCCTGGAAATTCGAATGAATTTCCTGGAAATTCGAATGAATTTCCTGAAATTCGAATGAATTTCCCTGGAAATTCGGATGAATTTCCTGGAAATCGAATGAATTTCCCTGAAATCGAATGAATTTCCTGGAATTCGAATGAATTTCCCTGGAAATTCGAATGAATTTCCCTGAATTCGAATGAATTTCCCCTGGAAATTCGAATGAATTTCCTGGAAATTCGAATGAATTTCCTGGAAATTCGAATGAATTTCCTGGAAATTCGAATGAATTTCCCTGAATTGAATGAATTTCCCTGAAATTCGAATGAATTTCCCTGAAATCGAATGAATTTCCTGGAAATCGAATGAATTTCCCTGGAAATCGAATGAATTTCCCTGGAAATTCGAATGAATTTCCTGGAAATTCGAATGAATTTCCCTGAAATCGAGATGAATTTCCTGAAATTCGAATGAATTTCCCTGGAAATTCGAATGAATTTCCCTGAATTCAGATGAATTTCCCTGGAAATGCGAAATGAATTTCCCTGAAATGCAAATGAATTTCCTGGAAATGCGAATGAATTTCCCTGGAAATGCGAATGAATTTCCCTGGAAATTCGAATGAATTTCCCCTGAAATTGAATGAATTTCCCTGAAATTCGAATGAATTTCCCTGAAATTCGAATGAATTTCCTGAAATTTGAATGAATTTCCCTGAAATTCGAATGAATTTTCCCCCTGGAAATTCGAATGAATTTTCCCCCTGGAAATTCGAATGAATTTTCCCCCTGGAAATTCGAATGAATTTTCCCCCTGGAAATTCGAATGAATTCGAATGAATTTCCCCTGGAAATTCGAATGAATTTCCCCTGGAAATTCGAATGAATTTCCTGAAATTCAATGAGTTACCCTGGAAATTGGAATGAATTTCCCTGGAATTCAGATGAATTTCCCCTGGAAATCGAATGAATTTCTGAAATTGGAATGAATTTCCCTGGAAATTGAATGAATTTCCCTGGAATCGAATGAATTTCCCTGGAAATCGAATGAATTTCCCTGGAAATTCAGATGAATTTCCTGGAAGTCGAATGAATTTCCTGAATTGAGATGAATTTCCCTGAATTGGAATGAATTTCCTGAATTCGAATGAATTTCCTGAAATTGGAATGAATTTCCTGGAAATTCGAATGAATTTCCCTGGAAATTGAATGAATTTCCTGGAATTCGAATGAATTTCCCTGAATTGGAATGAATTTCCTGGAATTCGAATGAATTTCCTGAAATTCGAATGAATTTCCCTGGAAATTCGAATGAATTTCCTGAATCGAATGAATTTCCCTGGAATTGAATGAATTTCCCTGAAATTCGAATGAATTTCCCTGAAATTCGAATGAAATTTCCCTGGAAATTCGAATGAAATTTCCTGGAAATTCGAATGAATTTCCCTGGAATTCGAATGAATTTCCTGGAAATTCGAATGAATTTCTCCTGGAAATTCGAATGAATTTCTCCTGAAATTCGAATGAATTTCCCTGGAAATTCGAATGAATTTCCCTGAAATTCGAATGAATTTCCCTGAATTCGAATGAATTTCCCTGGAAATGCGAATGAATTTCCTGGAAATGCAAATGAATTTCCCTGGAAATGCGAATGAATTTCCCTGGAAATGCGAATGAATTTCCCTGGAAATTCGAATGAATTTCCTGGAAATTCGAATGAATTTCCCATTGAAATTCAGATGAATTTCCCCTGGAAATTTGAATGAATTCCCCTGGAAATTCGAATGAAATTCCCTGGAAATTCGAATGAAATTCCTGGAAATTCGAATGAATTTCCCTGAAATCGAATGAATTTCCCTGAAATTGAGATGAATTTCCTGGAAATCGAATGAATTTCCCCTGGAAATCGAATGAATTTCCCTGGAAATTCGAATGAATTTTCCCTGGAAGTTCGAAATGAATTTCCCTGGAAATTCGAATGAATTTCCCTGGAAATTCGAATGAATTTCCCCCTGAAATTCGAATGAATTTCCCCTGGAAATTCGAATGAATTTCCTGGAATTCGAATGAATTTCCCTGAAATTCGAATGAATTTCCTGAAATTCGAATGAATTTCCTGGAAATTCGAATGAATTTCCCCTGGAAATTCGAATGAATTTCCTGGAAATCGAATGAATTTCCCTGAAAGTCAGATGAATTTCCTGGAAGTCGAATGAATTTCCCTGGAAATCGAATGAATTTCCCTGGAAATTCGAATGAATTTCCCTGGAAATCGAATGAATTTCCCCTGGAAATCGAATGAATTTCCCTGAAATTCGAATGAATTTCCTGAAATCGAATGAATTTCCCTGAAATCGAATGAATTTCCTGGAAATCGAATGAATTTCCTGGAAATACAAATGAATTTCCCTGGAAATTCGAATGAATTTCCCTGGAAATTCGAATGAATTTCCCTGGAAATTCGAATGAATTTCCTGGAAATTCGAATGAATTTCCCTAAAGTCAGATGAATTTCCCTGGAAATCGAATGAATTTCCTGAAATTCGAATGAATTTCCCCTGGAAATTCGAATGAATTTCCCTGAAATCGAATGAATTTCCCTAAATCGAATGAATTTCCCTGGATATTCGGATGAATTTTCTCTGGAAAATTGAGATGAATTTCCTGGAAATTCGAATGAATTTCCCTGAAATTCTAATGAATTTCCCTGAAATTCTAATGAATTTCCCTGGAAATTCTAATGAATTTCCCTGGAAATTCTAATGAATTTCCTGAAATTTAATGAATTTCCCCTGGAAATTCGGATGAATTTCCCCTGGAAATTCGGATAAATTTCCTTTGGAAAATCGGATGAATTTCCTCTGGAAATTCTTTACGCTGCCACATCATGACATTGTAAAAAGAATTGAAATCCACAGTTTCGATCTATGGCCATTCGGTCTAAAATCCACTCACACAAATTCTTCCTTTATGACCGAAACCCAAAAACCGTAGGCGGCGGAAACTCAAACCACGAAAAAGAACGGATTTTCCTCCCGGGGGTTGGTCGAGGTTTCACATATTTTGAAAATAATTTACGATTGCATCAATCTCAATAAAACTGACCATAAGAGAGATCCGACTGGCGAGTGGAGTGAGCGTCAGCGGAAGCACAAACACATCCACTGCCATTTGATGCGAAACCGATGCGGGTCCATACTGTTTCTCCATTGGTTGTGTCGGTATCGTGTGTGGGTGCTTGGGATCAGAAATGTGCGGCAGGACGACGTGATAGGACGAACAGAGTGACCAGAGGGAACGAGTAAATTTATCGCGCCTTCCGTGTGTTTTTACAGCCCTTTTGCGACCCATGCAGTATCCTCTTGACTGTAGCAGTGGGAACGTCATGGGAGTTAATCGATTCATCTCCTCTGGATAGAAACTTTTGATAGTTTTAAAGACATTAATTCTACCATTGAAAAAAATATCAGTGCAATTGAGATAAACCCAAACACCATTTATTCAGAACATTTTATTGATCATTAATTCGATTATAGTGTTGGATGGTTTCGAAAAGTTTCTCGACATAATGAATGTATTTAGAATGAATCTTAGAACAAAATAATTCTATTCAGCCTTGCACACGTTAAGCATTACCTTTTTCGATGCGCTTATACTTATTTTCAGAAACCGCTCAATATTGTGTATCGAATGTATTACATTCTGCGGACGGGTGCATCCTATGCCCAACTAAATAGCATACCGCTGGAATTTTTTAATTAACTTTTATTTATCGCTCCGGGCTGCCTTCAGCTGTCACCCGACTGTTACAACAACAACATTCCCGAGTGAGCGTGCAGTGATAGTTCCATATCCGTGTCGTCCAGCAGCAGTCGGTGTGATGGCGCCCACTGGCACTGAGACCGTGCAGCTGCACTACATGCGACATTGCAAAAGATAAGTGCTGTCACAGAGACCCGTCCGTCGCCAATCAGCTCGAACGCGTTTGCGAGAGCTTTAATTGAATCGCGTTCAATTGAATTGTTAAGCGTATGTGCGCTGCCCGTTGATGGAGGGGCATCTTCGAAAGTCAACGGCTGACCCTTTCTTGGCTGCTCCAGCTGATGTTGGTGGTGATGGATGAGATCTGTGCGAGATCTTGATTTCGGCGCGCGATTCTGAAGAATTTGAAAGAGACCGAATGCGGGTTCGCGATAATCGGATGGCACGGAATTTGAACAACTTTGATTATGGTTTGATCGATCTCAATTGAGTGATTTAAGTGCGGAGTAGAATCGCTTCAAGGAATTAAGGGCGTTTGTGATAAATCAGCGAATGCTGATACGGTTAAAAGCATTACTCGTCCATTATGCGTTTTCGTATGTGTACTAAATCATTTTCTCATCAGAAAAGAAAACGTAGCGGTCTAACTCATTCGCAGCTTATCTTGTGGTGATCTTATTTCGGTTATTTTCTCAAGTTTTCCCGTTCAATCGGTCAATTTGTACCGAATTAAGCATTTCCTTCTGAACGGAACACAACTGTAGGCTAAGTTTTTTTTCCAAGCGTGCTCAAGTGCAAAAGTTATTCAAAAATTGTTTTCTTCACTGCGAAATGCGTTATATTGTCACATTCGCACCCGTTATCAAGGGTTAAAGTAGGGATGAAACGATACCACTGAGGTATCGATACTTTTACTTTGAAGTAGTATCGTAAAAAAGTATCGATACCACTAAATATCGAATTAAAAGTGTCGATACATTCTCGTATCATATGAGTAACTCATATATTTTAAGTAAAATTTAAAATGATTGATTTGTCACTGTCAAGTAGTTTTACATTATTCATGTTGAATGGAACACTAAAGAATTAAGCACATTTGTTCTTATTTGTTCTTCGATACTTTAATTCACTTATCTCGAGAGTAAATTGAAATCTATTAAACTTTATTTCACGTGAAACATTCTAATTTAAGCCAACTGCATCTTTTGATCATTAAATGCATTGTTCTGTATTTTTAATTCATGTTCCTAAAGATGCGAAACTTTCTGATGCTTCGTCAATGGGATGAGACTTTCGCAACACAACTGCAAATATTAGTTCAAAGCCGAGATTACCCCAGATGTTTGAATCATTTGCCATCGAATTTGAGGAAATTTTAAACCAATATAGGATTGAGTAAAGTGACCATCCAAGTGGATCAATCCGGGACACTTTATGCATTGTTAATTTTGAAAGCTGTATTTATTGAGCGCTATTGTTATGGGTAATTATTTTATTATTAATAATAATTTATTCAATTTTTAATCAAATCGGAAGAATTTTGCGTCACACCAACAGGAATTAATTGGTCAATCCCTGCTCATCAACCTTGAACACCCAGTATGACGCCAACTACCTAATATTTTTAAAAGAAATGTTTTACAATCTTGATCTCTTGGCAGTATGGTATAGTATGTGTATGTATCAAATGCTTCAGGCGTTTCCCTGATTGTACAGATTTTCTAGATCTTTACAGATCTGTGGATGCTTCAGATTTCACACATTTTCTGATATCCCGAGATCATGGAAGTGACTCAGAGCCTTCCGACTTAGATCAAAGTCATGATCTAAACTTTTCAGAATATTTTTAAATATTTTTGATTCCGTACATTAAACTAATTTTTAATATAGCATAGCATAGCATATGTGATTGTACAAATCGTGGGTGGCTATACAATGCTCAATTCAAGCTCCATCCGGAATAAGGGCGAATGTCGCAAGAGAAGACTGTCCCCGTCGACCCCCTCTCCCTTGAACAAAAGTGACAAGCAGCAAATCTCTCTCTGGTTTATCACCTCAGAACGAAAGAAAACAATGCGAACTTGCATTCTGAGGTGATAAACTGCAAAAACTCCCTGCCTGTCACTTTCATTCAAATGAGGGAAGTCGACGAAGAGAACCCTCTCCCGCGACACCCGCCCCCTTACCAGACAGAGCTTGAATTGAGCAATCTACTATATATTGTCGCAAATTGAAACTTGGGATTAGTACCTTTTCCTATACAGTATCAGTTGTATACCTGGCCACGTCCTTACAATCACGGAAGGAAGGAAGGAATGTTAGTTCAACATCTACTAGTGAAGATGCAGGGAACCCATACTACCTTCATAGATGTCTCAGGAAGGCAAATTTGTGTTAGTGGGAAAGGTAAATAATAGGGAGCTCTATTCGACAATATAGAGCGTTTGTCAATAACAGTATATGATGTAAAAGTAATAAAATATTTTAATCAATTTACTTACGAACCGTCCTAAGGGAACAACAAAACAAAACACAAATTTTCGGCAAATCGCGCGATCGTTCTGCCGTCCGAAACAAGAGCCAACACGCACTGAACTAATTAACTTTATTACCGGCCGCGCAATGCAAAACACGAAATTTCGGCAAATCGCGCGGCCGTTCTGCCGTCCGAAACAAGAGCCAACACGCACTGAACTAATTAACTTTATTACCGGCCGCAATGCAAAACACAAAATTTCGGCAAATCGCGCGGCCGTTCTGCTAAATCGAAACAAGAGCCAACACGCACTGAACTAATTAACTTTATTACCGGCCGCGCAATGCAAAACACAAAATTTCGGCAAATCGCGCGATCGTTCTGCCGTCCGAAACAAGAGCCAACACGCACTGAACTCTTAAACTAATTTTTAATATTCTCACATTCTCCAGACCCTTAAGTTTATTCAAATACTATTCCTAGGATTTTCTATAGACTCCACAGTCTCTCGAATTTACTGTCTGGGACTTCCCCGCATAATACGTGACGTATGGTCACTTTAGGATTGAGCATAGGCCACATTTACGATCCTTAATTTTAAGTGAGTCATTTTAAATCCATAAAATAAAGCTTAGTACACTTTGATGAATTTTACTAATCATATACCGCAATCAGCAGAAATAACTGCTGAACGGCAAAAATGGATAAATGGTATTTTGATTCGAATAAAATACTAAAACAGAGAAGATTATTTCAAGAAAATACGAATGTTTCTATTAAGGTTTTTGAATTTAATAGACTTTTAACCGGGTACTAGATTGATTCAAGTACTAAAATTCGATACTTACTTGGTATCGGATATCAAAGTATCGATTCCAAAAGTACTTGGTATCGAATCAAAAGTATCAGTATTTACTCCTATTTACTAGTATCGATTCATCTTTAGGTTAAGGATATGTTCCAAAGCAGCAGGATATTGTGGAAGATTTTTACAGTTATGGAGATTGATTGAAATACGTTGTATAGTAGAATGCTAACTTTGCTCAATTGTTCCGTTAGGAAATACTCTTCAAATTGAAAAAAATAGATTTACCTTCTCGTCCTGTAAGCCATTACCTGAAAAGAAAGACAAATGAAAAGCATCAGTAGGGGTACTCGGTTTAAAATGCGCCAGTCAGTTAATATGCGCCATTGCAATTTTTGTGTTCATGATGATGATGATGATGATGATGATACTACCATCTATTGTAGCAAGGCACCTGCAGATAGCACCGGCCATATCTGACAAACGATTTGATCATGATTTACCATTTTCAAAAGTATTCCAGATTCAAAGTGCCACCCCTCTATTTCAATGAGTATCCTAAATGGAGTCTTCTGACCAATTTTCAGCCAAATCCATGGAGATTTAGAGGTGCATCAAACGAGATTTGTGATTTTTCAGACTTTTTCGTAAAAATATCGTCTGAGTGCATCAATTTAACTCCACATAATAAAAGGATTAGTCGTTGATAGCTTCTTTAGACTATTATCTACTACTTTGTCATGGATACTAGGATGTTTAGAGGGCTTATTCTATGACTTTTTATTAGATTTAGCTGAAAAAAATGCCTTAAAACCAGAAAAATGATTTTAGGTGCTTCTGGGGGTAGTATAAATTTTCAATATGTGCCTAATTCAATTTTTCCTTTCATTTCCTTTGAGTGTTGCGGAAATTTCGTCCATACATCACTTTATTCTGAAAAATAAGCTTCGGCATGTAATAATGCAGTTTTCATGAAATACTCAACATTTGAATAGGGTAGTCAAGCAAGACCATTCCCCCCATACTAAAACAAAGTTGACCATGATTTATGAGGAATGTCATCCAGTATGCTCGACCCACTGGTATGGATCTAGAGTGGGCTATGTGGTAGTGTCAGGGCCTGCAGATCAAGAGGTCCACGGTTCGAGGCGCCTAGCAGTTAAAGATATTTTATTTATCAAGCCAGGTGGCTAATTCCATGTTGTCGATAATCTGTCGCGGTCAGAAACTTCCTTTAAATTGAACGTGATAAAAAAAATCTTATAAAGTTTGAAAAACATCTTGATTTATTGGTTATCCTCTCCTTAGTTATTGTACCACACTCATGGCACAAACAAAACCGAATCGATCCCTCCCATTAACAAACCGTTACTTCACAATTGGTGGCTGCAATGATGGACATGAACTTATTACAATCTCAATCATTGAAGGTTGTTTGAAATTAGTCAGTGACATGAGTGATGCAATAACTAGGAGGAGGGTATAGAATCACATTCAAATGTAGTTAACGACCCCAAAATGTCATTGAAAACATGGTATTTTCCAAAAGACTTGACAAGAAAAAACCTTTATCGACTCGGCGCCTCGAACCGCGGACCTCTTGATCTGCAGGCCCTGACACTACCATATAGCCCACTCTAGATCCATACCAGTGGGTCGAGCATACTGGATGACATTCCTCATAAATCATGGTCAACTTTGTTTTAGTAATGGTCTTGCTTGACTATCCTATTCAAATGTTGAGTATTTCATGAAAACTGCATTATTACATGCCGAAGCTTATTTTCAGAATAAAGTGATGTATGGACGAAATTTCCGCAACACTCGGAGGAAATGAAAGGAAAAATTGAATTAGGCACATATTAAAAATGTATACTACCCCCAGAAGCACCTTAAATTATTTTTCTGGTTTTAAGGCATTTTTGTCAGCTAAATCTTATAAAAAGTCATAGAATAAGCCCTCTAAACATCCTAGTATAAATGACAAAGTAGTTGATAATAGTCTAAAGAAGCTATCAACGACTAATCCTTTTATTATGTGGAGTTAAATTGATGCACTCAGACGATATTTTTACGAAAAGTCTGAAGAATTACAAATCTCGTTTGATGCACCTCTAAATCTCCATGGATTTGGCTAAAAATTGGTCAGGAGACTCCATTTAGGATACCTCATTGAAATAGAGGTGGCACTTTGAATCTGAAATACTTTTGAAAATGGTGAACAGATCTAATGATTATATTATTGTTTGTTTCTATCAAACTCCTGTATGAAGGGCCAAAAATGGGTAGGGTGGTTCCATAAGCAGAGACACTTATGCGAATCCAACGGATGAATAGAGAATCTCCTTCCAGAAGAAAGTTCGTACATATACAGTATTACAATCTAGCCCTCGTTCCTCAGATTGACCGAAAAGATGGAGAGAAGAGCCCGCCCTTTATCCACGAGATGTTAACAATAGGAAGTTGGCGATTCCACTCTTCCTATCCAAATCGCTTCAATCGGGTGCCCTGATGTTTTTTTTTATATATAATGATATGGTTTCATATAGTTTTAATGTAAATTAATAATATATAGAATGGAATTCTCTCACCAATTTTCATTTTGAAATTCCTGGACGTGCAAGATCCTTTCCACACCGGTATGTATAGGAATGAATTTCTGTCTTCATTGATGAAAAACTAGTCGTCCGTCGAAAAATGTTCAGGTGCAAATCATGGACTATGTTTCGTTTTGATTGAAAATTGAAAGATAGAAATCTTGAATCATGTACCTCTCCTTATCCAAAAATGTGAGCCAACAATGTTAGTGAGATACGTTCCCAAAAATACCCGCTCAGTTTCCGCTCTCGCAGTCTCCATCACTACGCAATATCCGGCTGCCATAGGGGTTCGTGTTATAAAGGCTCCCCCAAACCTAAGCGATTTCACCGCCGCGACGGCGACAACTAGTCGCCGCGATTCTATCGTTGAGTCGCTGCATGCAATGTTCTATTTACGCTTCCATATCAACGGCGACAGAATCGCTGTCGCCAAGCGATAGAATCGCGGCGCGACTGTCGCATCGCGTGTGTTTGGGGGAACCTTAAATGTCCGACAACAGTTCAACATTTTGGAGACTTCCTTGCATGTGTTTCTCCGTTTTGGCCTTCTCGGTGTTTGTCGTATACGTACATTTATGATATTTCAATTTCATTTATACGATTTTGTTTTTGCTTCATGTGCTCAATCAAATGACTCTTCCCATAATTCTTCACGGAAATGGTATTCTTCTTCTTGAATTGAAGGGTATCGGTGACAACTGACAACCCGGACATGTAATGTTCAGTCGGTTCAGCTAATCGTGGGACTCGGAATGATAGTACTGCTGCTAAAGCTGTGCTGGTTATGCTGACCAGCTTCGGGACCTCGTTCTCTAGCACCAAGGAATATCGTACATACTTTCACTTATTTCACTAATTTTACTATTTTTTGAAATTTTATTTCGTTTACATCTATTTCGTTAATTTCACTTTAGAAACATAAATATTAGAATTTGGACGAGAAAAAAAATTGACAGCGTAACCAACAAAAAAAGCCGTCCGATGAATTGCAATTTTTGTGTTAATAGCCTGAATTTAGTTACAAAACCAATGGCAACTGACGTTCAAATATGTTGCCGGATAGCTAAATTAAAAATATTTGTTCAGACATCTAGGGTAACCAACTTGATTTGGACCCCTACACATTTTGGACGCCCCTGGGGACATTTTATTGAATTCTGAACTAAAATCAATGTCGCTGTTAACTCCCCCATTGGCTTTAGAAAAATAATATTGTTCAGCATCTGTTTCACTGGTTTCCTGTGCGAAAATAGCGTTATTTAAAATGTGTTCATTTGGGGTCCAAAACATGTTGTACTGTCCAAACCGAAAAATATCTTCAATTCTCAGGGATTTATCAACACTTGATGCCAATTTCAAATTTCTTTTTCATAAATGAGACTTCCATCTATGAAATAATGTGATTTCCGCCTACATCAAACGTGTCATTTGATACATATAAGCAGATATCGGTAAGCACTTCATCTAGGGGTCCAAAATGAAATATTTACCCTAAAATGAAATAAAAAAATGTGTTTTCCCCGCTACCCGACTAGAAGGTCATATACAAATTATATCAACATGTGTTATTTTGTTATAATAAAATTTTATAACAAAATTTGTTAGAAACATGGTACATGATGTAGTTAAAATATCTAAATTTCTATCAAAAATTACACCACTTGAAACAAAAAACTATCAAATTTTGTTACAATTTTATCATAAAATACATATTTTGTTAGAAATTTGTAACAGAATCAGATACAAAATATATTGTTTACTGTGCAGTTACAGGTCGTGATGGGTCTCCAGATTGTGATCAACATTCAGAAATATTAGTTTTTTCTGAACAAGAATATTTTTCAAGAACATGAAACTAAGAACATTACAAATTAGACAACTTTTTCAAATTGCATCAACGTTTGTGATATCTATGGCAGGAGACTTTGCTACATCTATTTTAATTGCTTACTGTTGGGCAATTCGGTATTAACAATTTTTTAAATCTTATTATGTTAAAATCCTGTTACAACATTTGAAAGATACCTGACTAGAAGAGCATAACAAGAATTGAACACAATTTTAACATATTGTGATATTTATAATTTATGTTGATACAATTTTGTTCTCAGTAGTCATTATCTTTCAAATGTTGTAAGAGGTTTATATCATAATATGATTTGAAAATGCTTAACACCGAATTGCCCAACAATCAAACAATAAAATAGAACATAAGCAACCGACTAGAAAGGTCATAACAAATTATATCATCCTATGTTATTATGTTACACTAAATTTTATAACAAAATTTGTTAGAAACATGGTGCAGGATGTTGTTAAAATATCTAAATTTCTATCAAAAACTACACTACTGAAACAAAAACTATCAAATTTTATTTACAATTTTATCATAAAATAACATATTTTGTTTAGAAATTTATAACAGAATCAGATACAAAATATATTGTTTCAGTGCAGTTGGAATTTTTACAGGTCGTGATAGGTCTCCAGATTGTGATCAACAAACATAGTTTTTTGCTTTTGTTTGAACAAGAATATTTTTCGAGCACATGAAATTAACAACATTACAAATAAGGCAACCTTTTCAAATTACATCATCATTGAGATATCTATGGCTGGGAGACTTTGCTACATCTATTTTAATTGCCTACTGTTGGGCAATTCTGTGTTAAGCATTTTTCAAATCATATTATGATATAATCCTGTTACAACATTTGAAAGATAATGGCTACTGAGAACAAAATTGTATCAAAATAAGTTATAAATATCACAATATGTTAAAATTGAGTTCAATTTTTGTTATGCTCTTCTAGTCGGGAAAGTCTCCCAGCCATAGATATCACAACGTTGATATAATAATTTGAGAAGGTTGCCTTATTTGTAATGTTGTTAATTTCATGTTCTCGAAAAATATTCTTGTCCAGCCAAAAAAAAAAATGTGATTCTTGATGACAATCTATAGACCTCTCACGACTTGTAAAAATTCCATCTGCACAGAAACAATATATTTTGTATCTGATTCTGTTATAAATTTCTAACAAAATCTGTTATTTTTATGATAAAATTGTAACAAAATTTGATAGTTTTTTGTTTCTAGTAGTGCAGTTTTTGATAGAAATTTAGATATTTTAACAACATCCTGCACCTAGTTTCTAACAAATTTTGTTATAAAAATTTTGTGTAACATAATAACATATGATGATATAATTTTGATATGACCTTCTAGTCGGGTAATGTTACTGAGAACAAAATTGTATCAAAATAAGTTATAAATATCACAATATGTTAAAATTGTGTTCAATTTTTGTTATGACCTCCTATTCGGGTATGCTATGGACGGGTCCGCGACGTTGAGCATAAGTACGTTAGGTATAAGGACGATAGGCTTAAGTACGCTAGGCATAATGGACGTTTGGCATAATTCAACTTTCTTTATTTCATAGGCTGTTTTTGGGTCATCTTATGCATAACGTCCATTATGCCTAACGTACATTATGCCTAACGTTCGTTATGCCTAACGTCTTTATGCCTAATTCAAAAAAAATTCTAACAAAATATGTTATTTTTATGATAAAATTGTAACAAAAATTGATAGTTTTTTGTTTCCAGTAGTGCAGTTTTTGATAGAAATTTAGATATTTTAACAACATCCTGCACCTAGTTTCTAACAAATTTTGTTATAAAAATTTAGTATAACATAATAACATAGGATGATATAATTTTGATATGACCTTCTAGTCGGGTTCCTTTAGATGGATTCAAGTAGTGCGAAAAAGTCACGAAAGAGTTGAAGCCCTTCAATACCGCACCTTGGACGACCTCACGTTCTGGTTTTACTTACGGGGATGGAAATCAAGTAAATGGACAATTCTTGATCCTGTGACGACTGATCAATTTCTACTGGATACCCGCTGCTGACCGTTGGACATTTTACAGCATTAGTCGAAACTGCCGTGCCCTGATCAATTTCGGAGCCATTTTATTATGGACTTAAGAATGAACGAAAAAATTTGGTGAGCATGTTCCAATTATATTATGTTGTATTTCATTGTTGATCCCCCATACATAACAACTAAATACACATAGGGCATTGTTGCTGCTATTGCCGCGGATATTGTGGGAGTCCCAGATATCCGGTTCAAGCTTTAGTGGGCAACGGTGGCTCTTCTCGACCTTCTACTCTCTGAGTAGTTACTATGAATAAGGGCGTCCTTGTGAAGTATTGCTGTACCTGTTATGAAGAACTAGTGCATCCTATTCCCTACACTCTCTGAAGAAATCTTTCTTCAGAAGTGAATCCTTTTTGTAGTGCTAGTCCTCGTAATAAAAAGGGCACCACAACGGAACATGAGATTTGATCAAAGTATTCGTAGTACTACTTAACCAACGCCCCCAGATGGATGAGGGATAGAGGATGAAACACACACACACACATCCGCAAGCTGGCTGTAAATACGAGATCAGTTTAGTTCGATATCTCCGGATCTGTGGGATTTAGAAAATAGTCGTCTTCTACAAAGTAAATTGGAGAAATTGTTGAGTTTAAAATTCACCCGCAGAGTAGTGCTAGCGCATATTAAAGAGTGGCCGTCTTCCACACAGCTATTCGAGGATGAAAACCAATATACTGATAAACGGGTTAGTTTGGATTACTTCCGCTGGGTGGTGATATATGGAACAACCAGTTTTGTTAGATATCTCAGGATATGTGGGATTTAAAAGTGCCGACATTTACAGTTATTTGGAATTTGAAAGCCAATCTGTTCAGAAAAGTGTGTTTGATATTTTATATGGCTACCGTTTCTGCCTAGTCCGCAGGAGGCCATGGGTTCGATCTCAGGCTCATTTCATTCTCCTACTTTGTATATTTTTTCTGTACTACTTGTCATGTTCCAGCAATCGCTAGAATAGGAAATAGGAATGAAGATTTCCGTATTTTGCGTTTCCATGAAATCCCAACAAACCTTCTATGCCAAATATGCAAGTTTTTTAGCTGAAGTAGCTTGTTTTTGGCTGAATAATACCTTTAACCTTCCGGGACTCGCACCGTTGTAAAAACACATTGAGTAAAAATGAGATATCTTTTTAGTCAGTTGACCAATTTGCACCAAACCACCATGTATTCCTCAAAAAATAGTTCTTCATCAATTGAAAAGATAATAAAAGTGATTCGATAGAAGGCTCGGGTAAATATAGCTAAATAAAAGGCTCAGGTGCACTGGGAAAAGTGACCAGTAATGAATTATTTATTTATTTCATTAACAATTCATCCTAAAGTAACGCGATTTTTTCTATATCATTTCTGATAATAACCTTGGAGTTAATTCGCAGTTCTCATTCACCTATGACCGTAGGTCGCCACCAGGAATCCGGAACGTCCGTAAAAATGGTCATTTTGTGAAATTCGTCCTGGAGTAGCGAAACTTTTTCTAAACCATTTCTGACGAGGATATTTGAGCTAAACACATTCCCCACAATGCTATGACCACAGGTGGCCGCCAGAAAAAATCCGGAAAGTCCGTAAAAATGGTCATTTTGTGAAGTTCGTCCTAGAGCAGCGCATTTTTTTCTAAATCATTTCTGATGGTGATTCTGGAGATATTCTACAGTTCTTACTCTGCTATAACCATAGGTGGCCACCAGATGGTCTTCCTTGTATTTCGGAATGTCCGTAAAAAATGTCATTTTGGAAAGTTTGTCATTTTTGGCATTTTTTAAAACATTTCTGACGTTGATCTTGGAGATATTTCAAAGTATGACTGCAGGTGGCCACCTGACGACCTTCCGGAGCTTGGCAGAAGGAAGGTCGTGTGATATGTGCCATCACAAATATTGCCCTCCGCTCGCTTTCAAATCGACTTCTATAAAAACATTCTTCAACTATCAATTCTATACTTTTGCCTCTAATTCTATCATGAACATGTACGTCTAAGTTTGAAAGATGATATTAGCATTTCCATATCATTACCGTGGGGCATCGAAATCCGTACACTTAAGCACCTTAGTATATGAAAAAGTCATTAGAAAATAGGAATCGAATGTAAATGAAACGTTTGTCATTGACACAGACGAATGAAGGCTTCTATTTTGAAGTGTTTCACATTTACTCATTAAAAACTACGAAAAACATGATAAAATAATGATTTAAATCAACTACTCTTGACTCGAAATCCGTCCACCGTGGACGGATTTCGATTCAAAGGATCAAAATCCGTACAGCTATTTCTTAACTAAATATTTAAATTGAAACAGTCTGATTGACTAAGCTACCATTGTAAATAGTTCGATACGCACCTTGAGAAGCGATCCCTTCGATTTTTATTCCGCTTATCTTATGTAATGATTTGCAATTAGCAATTAAAACACAGTCATTTTTGGTGCAATTATGCTCTACCCGAAAACAAAATGGCGGCACAAACTCCGCCTTTGGTGGGTGAAGATTTGTTTTTGATTTTTGTTGTTTTAATTTCAAAGCCTTCTTTCCAATTCTATGCCTTAAAAACTTACTGTCAAGTATCTGAACAGGATAAGATTAATTAATTCTACATCAAAATATTTCATGAGGTGGACGGGTTTCGGTGCTGTACGGATTTCGGTACCGCACGGTATAATAATGGGCCAAACATATTTGTACTACGCAAACCAAAGAACAGGGATTGCAGAAATCGCTCTCAATAGATAACGAACAATGATAAAGAGAGGCAAAAAAGCTCTTCGAATCATAGCAAGCCATGAAAACAAAACTATCGCACTTTGTATAATACAAGTTGGAAAAAACTGATTCGGATAGGCGGCCTCACCGAGGGGTTTGATAAAACGCTTTGTTCTCGCTCATTTCATGTTCAGGACCATATTTTGTCGTACAGCTGTGTAAAAACATCAAAACTGGTGCCCCCTGCAATTGTGGCTTATTGAAGGAAATTTATCATGGGTTGTAGCATCGCGAATCAGTTCATTGTCGTAACAGCTACCGAAAAACGTCTCTCACGGTAAACTACCTATCGAGAGTGTATACAGTCATGATAAGTGAGAGATTTTCTCATTCTCCTTTGGATTCAAACCCTTCCAACGAATGATAAATTCTATCATAATAATATTTAAATAGTAGTCATTGATGATAATAACCACATCAGGTATTCGAGAGATATTGAATACCAAATCAATACCTTGTCTAATTAAGTTATTTGACAAGTATGATGTGTTTGTAATAGCCATCTGAATTCCTGAAAATACCTCAATGAGGTACCATGCCTACTTGAGGTACTTACAGTGCACTTTGCCTTACTTGATGTACTGTTTTTTTTAATTTCTTTATTAAAGTGATTTTTAAATTATAAATAAACTCGATGGACTGTAAATCTATGTGAATCCTTGCTAGTATAATCAGTTTTTTGATACTAATGCCCAATCCCAACAAACATTGAATGCTGTTATAGGTCTCATTTAGCCTAAAAGAAGCTATTTCAGCAAAAAAAAAACTTTGTTAGCATGTGAAAGGAACGGAAAATACGGTATTCTAATGGGATGAAGAAACAAATTTCTCCTACATTTCCAACAGTTATTGTTAGACTAGTCAAGTTGAAGGTACAGGATTGAAATGGAAACGCTATGGAAATTCATTTCCTGTTCTAGCGATTGCTGTAACATGAGAAATATACAAAAAGATACGAAGTAGGCGAATGAAATTGGCCTGAGATCGAACCCAAGGTCCTCTGTGTAGGAGGCAGAAACGGTAGCTATATGACTACCAACTACACTTTTCTGAAAACTATGTTTATCAAATCCCAAATAACTGTAAATGACGGCACTTTCAAATCCTACATGTCCTGCGATATCTAACAAAACTAGTTGATCCATATATCACCACCCAGCGGGTGTAATCCAAACTAAAAAATTCTTCAGAATAATGGTTTTTTTCCTCGAACAGCTGTGAAGAAGACGGCCACTCTCTAATATCACAGATCCGGGGTTAAATATTCAAACTGGTGGTCTCACATTTACTATTACTACTCTACGGATAAATTTTAAAATTCACAATATTTCATCATATTGGTTTCCAGTCCTCGTTCCATATTGGTTTCCAATGCTCGAACAACTTTATAGAAGATAGCAACTTACCAAAACCAATAGATCCCGAGATATCTAATCAAACTGTTACAGTAGCGCCTCCTTGCGGATGAATTCTAAATTATTCAGTTTCTCAACATATTGGTTTCCAATGCTCGAACGACTTTGTAGAAGACAACAACTTTCTAATTCCACAGATCCGAGATATCTAACCAAACTTATAACTCATATATACTAGCGCCGCCTTACGGCTGAATTATGAACTAAACAGTTTCTCAACATATTGGTTTCCAATCCTTGAACAACTTTTTAGAAAACGGCAACTTTCTAAATCCAACAGATCCCGAGATGTTGTACCAAACTGGTATTCTCATATACACTAGCGCCGCTCAGTATGAAATTTCTAAATCAATTTTTGTTTGGACTTTAGGGCCGCATGGGATTATAGAATTCTTATAAGAAACATTGCGCCATTTATTGAGAAAATGGACTATTTTTACCGGTGTTCCGTTGGTTCCGGATCTTCCGGAGGACCAGCAGAAGATCCATTGGACTTAAAAAATGTCCTCAATGAGAGTATATATCCCCTTTAATATTTTCCCGAAAAAATCACGTTGATATCATTTGAATTGGCTTCATTATAACGGATTTTAGGACTGTTGTACTTTTTACAACACGCAAGTTCTCGTGTTATGAAAGTTGAAGCGAGTTGCGGAAGGTTAAAAGAATTCAATGCTTGTTGGGATTGGCCATCCGTTATTATTATCGAAATTATCATCAAAATCATAGTGGTCAGGATTCACATCGAGTACATCGAGTCAGACAAAGTTTACTGTAAAAAAAGGCACTTCAGGGGAATAGATCGCATGTTTTCTAGACCTGTGCGCCGCCGCCGCCATCAAAAATGAATCGGCGCGCTGCCGTATGAAAAATGCGCAAGCCGCCGAATATTTTTTTACACGCCGATGACATATCTAGCTGTTGTCGGGAAAGATATTTTCAGTTCATATGACAATTATCTGCATTATGCATCATTTATTCTCATGTCCAATAAAGTCTAGGCCCAACAAAATTGAAAGCTGTTGAAGGGCTTATATAATTAAAATCAGGCTTTTCTAGCTCAAAAAGTAGCTTTGGTTCAAACAAAATGCACCTGACATTTATTTATTCAGAAAATAAGGGAATTCGAAGAATTGCTCCTAGAACTTCTTCGGCAGTACGTACTAAATTATTTCGGCCTGAAAATATTTCAGAATTTCATTTAAAAATTATAAAAAAATCCGTCGAGAATTGTTCATGAAGAAGGAATTTCCCGGAGCAGTTCATTGAGGAATTTTCTAAAGAGATTTCCAGAGAAACATATACAGTGATCGTTCGCTAATTGGGGCACGACCTCACCCCAACTAGCGAATGCCGTTAGCTAATTGGAGCGTTTTGACAAGCGTTAACGTTGTTTACTTTTTGCGTCGAACATAGGAAAATTTTACGTGCCAGAAAACGTCGATCCCGCCAAACACGCAAACAAGACGTCAACGTGTTTTTGACATCACATTCTGACGTTTGGCTGCTTTTTAATTGAGTTTCACCCCAATGAACAGACTCCCAACTAAAAAGCGCCCCAACTAGAAAAAAAATCCAATTAGCGAACATTCACTGTAGAGGCAGAGGGCAGCAGGGACTATGTCCAAGGGCTTGACGATCCCTCCCCAGGCCATCTGTGAGTTGTGGGGCTTGCCTAGGATGTGGTGGGGTTTGACAGTGGGCCCTGTTAAACCTCTATAAAAAGCTGCATGTATCCGCAAGTAGACCCCACCAAAGCGACCGTGTGCCACTCAAAGCGCACAAACCCATGTCCTGGTGTTAGGTGGGATGCTAAACAGCCCCTGACACGACGGCCTTCCGACGAGACAGGAGGTTTGCGCAGGCCCAATAAGCCGCCTGGAAAACCAATCATTACGAACAATATAAGAGATAATGCGACTCGATATAATCGGCAAAGACCTGAGGCGACGAATACAGGATCACGATTGGAAGCTTGGAACATGGAATTGCAAGTCGCTAGGTTTCGCAGGTTGCGACAGGATGATCTACGATGAATTACATCCCCGCAACTTCGACGTCGTGGCGCTGCAGGAGATTTGCTGGACAGGACAGAAAGTGTGGAGAAGCGGGCATCGAGCGGCTACCTTTCACCAAAGCTGTGGCACCACCAACGAGCTGGGAATCGGCTTCATAGTGCTGGGAAAGATGCGCCAACGCGTGATTGGGTGGCAGCCAATCAACGCAAGGATGTGCAAGCTGAGGATAAAAGGCCGTTTCTTCAACTATAGCATCATCAACGTGCACTGCCCACACGAAGGGAGACCCGAAGACGAGAAAGAAGCGTTCTACGCACAGCTGGAGCAGACAAACGATGGATGCCCACTGCGGGACCTTAAAATCGTTATCGGTGACATGAACGCACAGGTAGGAAGGGAGGAAATGTATAGACCGGTCATCGGACCGGATAGTCTGCACACCGTATCGAATGACAACGGCCAACGATGCATAAACTTCGCAGCCTCCAACGGAATGGTAGTCCGAAGCACCTTATTCCCCCGCAAAAGTATCCACAAGGCCACATGGAGATCACCTAACCAAGAAACGGAAAACCAAATCGACCACGTTCTTATCGACGGTAAATTCTTCTCCGACATCACGAGCATCCGCACTTACCGCAGGGCGAATATTGAATCCGACCACTACCTCGTTGCAGTATGCCTGCGCTCAAAACTCTCGACGGTGTACAACACGCGTCGAAGTCGGACGCCGCGGCTTAACATTGGGCGGCTACAAGACGGTAGACTAGCCCAAGAATACGCGCAGCAGCTGGAAGTGGCACTTCCAACGGAAGAGCAGCTAGGCGCAGCGTCTCTTGAAGATGGCTGGAGAGATATTCGATCCGCCATTGGTAGCACCGCAACCGCTGCACTTGGTACGGTGCCCTCGGATCAGAGAAACGACTGGTATGGCGGCGAATGTGAGTAGTTAGTGGAAGAGAAGAATGCAGCATGGGCGAGATAGCTGCAACACCGCACGAGGGCGAACGAGGCACGATATAAACGGGCGCGGAACAGGCAAAACTTGAATTTCCGGTGGAAAATGCGCCAGCAGGAAGATCGAGATCGTGAAGAGACGGAGCAACTGTACCGCGCTAATAACACGCGAAAGTTCTATGCGAAGTGAAACCGTTCACGTAAGGGCCACGTGCCATAGCCTGATATGTGTAAGGACATAAACGGGAACGTTCTTAACAAACGAGCGTGAGGTGATCCAAAGGTGGCGTCAGCACTACGAAGAACACCTGAATGGCGATGTGGCAGACGAGGTGGCGGTATGATGATGGACCTGGGAGAATGCGCGCAGGACATAATTTTACCGGCACAGGATCTTCAGGAAATCCAGAAGGAGATCGGCCGGCTGAAGAAAAACAAAGCCCCCGGGGTTGACCATAACTACCAGGAGAGCTATTTAAACACGGTGGTGAGGCACTGGCTAGAGCGCTGCACTGGGTCATTACCAAGATTTGGGAGGAGGAAGTTTTGCCGCAGGAGTGGATGGAAGGTGTCGTGTGTCCCATCTACAAAAAGGGCGATAAGCTGGATTGTAGCAACTACCGCGCAATCACATTGCTACAAGGTACTCTCCCAAATTTTATGCCGTCGACTAGCACCAATTGCAAGGGAGTTCGTGGGGCAGTACCAGGCGGGTTTTATGGGCGAACGCTCCACCACGGACCAGGTGTTCGCCATTCGCCAAGTACTGCAGAAATGCCGCGAATACAACGTGCCCACACATCATCTATTCATCGACTTCAAAGCCGCATATGATACAATCGATCGGGACCAGCTATGGCAGCTAATGCACGAACACGGTTTTCCAGATAAACTGACACGGTTGATCAAAGCGACGATGGATCGGGTGGTGTACGTAGTTCGAGTTTCAGCGGCATTCTCGAGTCCCTTCGAAACGCGCAGAGGCAGGGTGATGGTCTTTCGTGTCTGCTATTCAACCTCGCTTTGGAAGGGGTAATACGAAGAGCAGGGATTAACACGAGTGGTACAATTTTCAATAAGTCAGTCCAGCTATTTGGCTTCGCCGACGACATAGATATTATGGCACGTAACTTTGAGAAGATGGAGGAAGAATACATCAGACTGAAGAGGGAAGCCAAGCGGATCGGGCTAGTCATCAACACGTCGAAGACAAAGTACATGATAGGAAGAGGTTCAAGAGACGATCATGTGAGCCACCCACCGCGAGTTTGCATCGGTGGTGACGAAATCGAGGTGGTAGAAGAATTTGTGTACTTGGGCTCACTGGTGACTGCCGAAAATGACACCAGCAGAGAAACTCGGAGACGCATAGTGGCTGGAAATCGTACGTACTTTGGACTCCGCAAGACGCTCCGATCGAATAGAGTTCGCCGCCGTACCAAACTGACAATCTACAAAACGCTCATTAGACCGGTAGTTCTCTACGGACACGAGACCTAGACGATGCTCGTGGAGGACCAACGCGCACTTGGAGTTTTCGAAAGGAAAGTGCTGCGTACTAAGCATATGCGGTATTTCCATTCGAGTACTCGGGTTACGGTTGGTAAACAACACACGCGAATTACTCTGCCTCGAAACCTAATTTTTCATAGGAAGTACAGAACGAAAATTGCTGCTACAGTTTTTTTTCTTAAGGTGTTCCATTCGTGATCAACGCAAAAGTGGTATCTCCGAAGAAAACTATTTGTTCTCAATGAGAAGTGCGATATAAGTTGTGCAAATATCACGCGGTTACGGTAGTGCTGAATTCATTAGCCACCGAAACAATACAACTACGACAATAATAGAGCAAACTCTCCCGAGTGGTAGAACATTCTAAAAACATTACCTTTCGGACCTTTGCTTATATTGGAGAGTATCGAGAACAGAAAGGAAGCTTCAAGTGTAGTGTCGATAAGCTCCGGTCACATGGCCGGCAGCTCCTCCGGGCCCCCCGGTGGACCCAATCATGAACCACCTGGTCACAGACAGCCCCATTGGATGCGAAACACGGATGATATGGGAACCATGGTATTGTTACTGCGACGGAAAACGAGTGAGGATACAGAAACCAACACCGATCGCAACGTAAATAAACCGCTTCCAAATGCGTTCATTATTGGAACGACAATTGAAACAGCTATTGGCTCTAAAGTGGAAGCTTCGCGAGAAGCGCGCGGTTCGCGATATATCCTCCGCACTTCATCTAAAAGTGTTTATAACAAGTTGCTGAACATAACAGAGCTCGCCGATGGAACTCAAGTGGAGATCATCTCGCATCCAACGCTAAATACAGTTCAAGGAACAGTGTATGATGTCGACTCTAAGGATATGGAGGAAAAAGAAATCCAAAATTATTTATGTTCTCAAGGTGTCCATACAGTGCGAAGGATAAAGAAACGCGTGAACGGTGCTTTACAGAATACACCCCTGCTAGTGCTGTCCTTCAATGGAACCCAACTTCCACAATTTGTTTATTTTGGGCTTTGCGTATCTCGGTAAAGGTTTATTACCCATACCCTTAATTTTGTTTCAAATGCGGCGAGTACGGTCACTCAAGAAAATCGTGCCAAAACTGCGCGATATGTTTGCAATGCTCACAGTCACATGTAATCGCCGACGAGGGAAAAATGCGGAAACGAACTATTTTGTCTACACTGTAAAAAGGATCATGCAGCTATTTCTCGCAACTGTCCGAAATACAAATCCGAAGAAAATATTCTCATCAAGATTGACAAGGGAATCTTCTTCCCAGAAGCAAGAAAAATTTTTAACGACAAAACGAAGACAGAAACTTACGCGACTGTTGTGCAGGACCGTATCAGTAATGAGCTAGCCATCAAAGACCAAATGATCGCGAAGCTACAAAGACAAGTTGCCTTCCTCGCAAAGGAGCTCGCGGAATTGAAAAATACCCTCAAAACCAAAACGCAAAACCAATCTGCTTTAATAACCAGCAAACCTTCGAGCCAGGACCTTCGAACAACTGCCTCAACACCTCAACCAAAACCTTCGCAGCCTACAAATGAATTAAAACCTGCTCCTCCTCCGCAAAATAAAAACACGAGACTGTCACGGAAAGAGCAATCATTCATTTCTCCGCCACTGAGAAATCCAGAAGGCAGTAACACCTACGATCTTCGAAACCGCAGCAGGAGTGGAAAGCGTCACATGGAAATATCGCCTACCAACAGCAACAGCATTGGTAAACGACATTTAACACAACCGCGTGGTAATAGCTCCATTGAACTCGACAAATAATGACTCTCGAACCAATCAACGAACGACCCTCGACCACCGAATCAGAAATGCATAAGGAATTCACAACGCTTGAAAAACATCCATCAACAGTCAACATCAAAAATACAATGGAACACGATTCCCGAAAAAATGTGGATAAGAACCAACACTACCGTTTTTTTCTGAAAACGTCAACTACTTGCCGGACTACTCACGCTATACCCATTGATTCGCCAAGAGCGAGGCCTTCCATGTCGACCCTGACCAGAGATGTCCCGGAGCTATCCGATGAGCCTCTGGCGGCAGTCGACATGGACCTCGTCCACCCTCGGGCAAGTATCAATTGTTCCTTTTTTTTCGCACACACAAGAAAACCTACCCCCACATCGAAACTTTCAGAATACCAACAATCGGTTGACGCAAATCGTTTCTTGGAACTATCAGCGATCAACTACACTCAGGGTATAAATAGTTCACCATTAGTAGACGACGATGCATCTTAAAATTCGACTAATGGACCAAGAAGAAGAAACACGCAGCCTTTCCGATCATTCAAATCATCACCCTGCAACCCCTCAAGAACGGACAGCAAGAAGATCATTATCACTACGACATTAATCCAGAAACATACCCAGAACCCCCGGAAAACGAAACCGATGTGCCACAGATGACAGCCCGGAATATCGTCGTCCAGAGCACTGATCGCACGAATTTCTCTTTACCGGACTACGTAAAATCAGACTCCGCCGCTTACGATCGGATGTACAACATCATCACGAAACCATCAACAAGCCGAAGCTTAATTCCAGCAAAGCATTCGGATTCGCTATACGCGAGGCCTTCCATGCCGACCCTGACCAGAGATGTCCCGGATTTATCCGACGAACCTCTGGCGGCAGTCGGCATGGACCCTACCAGCAACCCGGCAAGTATTCCTTGTTCTTTAACAACTCCTGAAACCCCTACTTCCGAGCCATACCTTTCAGGCACTTCTCAATTGCACTACAGCCCGGAGTCGTCATCAAACAGTGCGATAACAACCAATATACCTTACAACGGCACAACAAATAGAACATTGTTCCTTCAATGGAATATACGTGGACTACGAAGTAATCAATATGAGCTGAATCATCTTGTGCATCGCAAAGAACCCCTTGCTATCGGACTTCAGGAAATGATGACGAGAGCGCCCACAAACACATTGCAAAATCGATATAATTGGACGCTTGCCGATCGTCATTACACACAAGGCGCCGGTGCCGCAGGTCTTGGAATACTTAAGGATATCCCACACCAATTGAATCAAACAGCCTCACCCATTCCAATCAGCGTTGCATGGCTCGGCGCACCATACAACCTAACAATCGCTTCTATATACATTCCGCCAAACGCGAAGGAAACGGATGTGATCGAAACATTGGATGAGCTCATTGCAAATCATCAACCTCCATTCATTATTGGCGGGGATTATCTTCTAGTATCTTCTTGACTGGTTTGTAACACACAGCCTCATAGTTCTTAACAATGGAGAACCAACTTTTATTAGCTCCGCTCACGGTAGCTTCTCAGCCATAGATCTAACCGTAGCTTCACAATGCCTGGCAAGCAAACTCTCTTGGTCAATTGAGAACGATACGTGTGGCAGCGACCACTTTCCAATTGAAATACGCCTTCAGCGCCATTCACCACAAATCCGATACCGAAGGCGGTGGCTATATAAAGATGCAAATTGGAGCGCATTCGAACAAAAAGTTCTGGAAAACCTTCCAGCCGGAGAACCAATGCATATTGAGCTACTCGGAGAAACAATAATCAACGCTGCGGAGGCGTCAATTCCACAAACCACGGGCGTGCGCTATGGAAAAGCGGAAATATGGTGGACTGAGGAGGTACAATGCAAAGTCAAAGCACGCAGAAAAGCTCTTCGGAAACTGAAACGACTACCCGTTGGTGATCCACGTCATGAAAGCGCTCGCAAAGCTTTTCAAGAAGCAAGAGCTTTGTCCAGAAAAAGTATCGCACAAGCTAAACAGGAATCCTGGGACAATTTCAGCCAATCATTCAACCCCAACACCCCCTCGGACATTTTGTGGAATAACTTCCATCGCCTTAACGGTCAGAGGAAAATATTGCAACGCGGTTTAATAGTTAACGGAAAGCATGTTCAAGAACCCACCCATGTAGCTGAACACTTCGCAGACTTTTTCCAGGCATCATCTGCAATGAACGCACAGCAACATTCTGGCGTCACCATAGAACAAACCACACCAAATGCAGAATCATCTTACCTGAACGGCGACTTTACCATCGAAGAATTCTTTCGCGCCATAGACATCGCAAAGGGATATTCAACAGGTAGCGATAACATTGGATATCCTATGATTCGACATCTTCCACTAGCTGGCAAATTGGCGATGCTCCAAAGCTATAATAAAGTATGGTCGTCAGGCAAATTCCCCGACCGTTGGAAACAAGGATTAGTGGTCCCCATACCTAAAGCCGGAGGAATCCAACAGAATGTAGATGGTTATCGTCCGATAACACTTCTCAGCTGTATAGGGAAAATATATGAACGCATGGTCAACCATCGATTAATGACTTACCTAGAAGAAAATGGAATTCTGAACCCCCAACAACATGCTTTTAGAGCGGGTCGCGGTACCTCATCCTATTTTTCCGAACTTAAGGAAATACTGAATGATGCAGAGCAGTCCGGGAACCATGTTGAATTCGCTATCCTTGATATTAAAAAAGCATACGACCAGACTTGGCGACCCAATATTTTGAATCAGTTACAAAACCTTAACATCGGACATCGCATGCGCAGCTGCATCTCTGATTTTCTAGAAAATCGCCGATTTCAAGTCTTTTACGGGGGAGCAGTGTCAACTGAAAGAGTTCAAGAAAGCGGTGTCCCCCAAGGATCAGTGCTCGCGGTAAGCCTGTTTTTGCTGGCTATTAACCCTATCTTCGAAGCTATACCAAGCAATATACGAGCACTAGTTTACGCAGACGACATTATTCTTGTGGCAACATCGAAACACCTTCCTAGAGTTCGCCGAGCTCTAAAAGAAGGTGTAAGCGCCAACAGAATCATGGGCAAAAAGTGTTCACTTTTCACTGTCTGCATCAAAATCTTGCATCCTGCACGTCTGTAAAAAACGCAGACATAGATGGCGTGATTCCCGCCTAAGTATCGAAATCAATAATGAACGTATTCCAGAAGTTAATATCGCCCGAATTCTCGGCGTCTGGATAAATCGACGCGGAGACTTCACTGCACACGGAGCAAAAACCAAGGATCATGGTTCAACCAAAGTATGAAAATCGACTGGACCATACATCATAAATTCAAAAAAGGACAGATCCCCGCCAAAGCAAAAATAATTGTTCAGCATCATCTTCAAACCAAATATGAGAAACACGAAAAATTATACACAGATGGATCCAAATGCAACAACTTGGTCGGTCTAGGAGTCGTAGGAAAACACTTCACAATCGAGGAAAATCTACCATTCCAATGCAGCGTGTTTTCAGCGGAAGCAGCTGCATTGCATAGGGCTGTATGTTCGGCAAGCGAGGCCCCCACCGTTATCCTATCCGATTCGGCCAGCTGTATCTCCGCATTGGAGAAAGGCAAATCCAAGCACCCGTTCATACAGGCAGTAGAGCAGGAAGCAACGAGTAAGGATATAGTGTTCTGCTGGATCCCGGGACACTCAGGAATACTAGGAAACGAGCTAGCCGATCAAGCCGCTGACCGAGGAAGAACATCTCTGACAACGCAATACGAGCTACCTTCATCTGATATCGTCTCTTGGATTCATCACCTTTTCCAAGATATATTTCAAAACTCTTGGAACTCTCATCGCCCAACATCCTTGAAACGGTGCAAACCCACGGTCGAAAAATGGAGAGATAGAGAAGACCGTCGCGAGCAACGAACATTAACACGTTGTAGAATAGGCCATACCAGATTAACCAAAGAACACCTCTTCAACAAAACTATTTCGAACAGATGTGACACTTGCCATACTGAAAACTCTATAGAACACATTTTAGTAAATTGTATCAAATATGAATAAGACATCAACAACGATGTTCAAATAGCATTAGGCAACAACAGAACCGAAGAAAAAAATTTTTTTGAAGCAATTTAATCTATTCGATAAGATTTTCCTTCTTCTTTGAGAGGCGAATGAATCTAGTGGTTTAAGCCCTGTTTAATAAACAAAAAAAAAAAAAAAAATATGCGGTATTTCGAAAAAATTCGTTTCAGGTTGTTCGAAACGAAATTCCGCGGAATTTGAGCATGGCGAAATCTGATTTTTTGATTTCGTTTAATTTCGTAAAATTACAAAAATGTCGGTAAAAAACTAGCATCTAACGCAATTTAACGGAATTCCGCGGAATTTCGAAACAAATTTGAACTTAAACCATACTTTATATTATCAAAATTTTGGCTGCGCCGCATAACAAAATCGGTAAGTTATTTTCAAAACTTTAGGATATACATTTTTTTTCTTTTGACGCTTACTACATAACCCTATTCTTAGTCGACAAATACGTATGTGGTTTTCTCCTATGAAACGTCTTCAGTGTTTCCAAGATTCAAATTTATATTTTGTGATATTTCTTACTATTTGTACAATATGAATGCGGAATCGATCGTGTTGCTGCTGGTCACAGGACGGCAGTTAGTCCGGGAGAATGCGAAGTGAAAACATCTACCTCGCGTAGCAGAAATTTGTTTAACCAGTGTACAATCGATGGTGTTGATGCTGATCACGCCAGCTAGTGTGGGAGAACACGAAGTGATAAAACTAATGTATGCACTGAAGAGCACAAAATTATTTAGTGCGGAATCGATCATATTGTAGAAGCTTATTAAACGAAGCGCATTGATCTTGGGTTGGATTGATTTGAAACACAGTTTTCGTCTTCTTGTTTTCAAAATATCTTCGTTTACAATAAAGATTTAGTCGCTTACCAAGGGGCTTCACATTAATTACCTTCTCAACTAACCAACGATTCCATTCCCGTAGCTCTCACGGAGATGCAGAGCGGTCTCTTATAACAATGAGTGTTAAACTAATTGTCCGCTTTCAATCCTAAATTGACTGTAAGGACGTAACCAGCATCGCTATTGGTCATGAATTGGAACTACGAAGCAAATATACAATAAGAATAACTTTTTTGTATCCCAAAAATATTATTTAATTGGTGAGCTGTGTATATTTGCTGTTTCTCGGCCAATCATGATTAGCAACTACGATGTGTACAGTTAATTAAGCTAAGCTCTTCTTTGACTATTTGCACAATATGTAAGGAACATTGAAGATTTGTGGGCATTTCTAGATCTTCGCATGGAATTTGCAAAAAAAAATCCAGAACGGGTTGAATTTATAAATAAAATGGATGGGTTGAATTTATGGAATAAAATTGCCGGAATTTCTTTACTTATGATTGTTTTCAGCACATACTAAGTATAACAGCTGTTCTCATATGTCAAGGGCTCACATAAAATAACTCAGTTCGTTGAGATGATTGTATATAAGACTATGGGTCTGTGAAATTCAATCTGAAATACTTATCTTTGTGCATTTTAGAAAGATGCACAGGATTCTTTAAGGCATTCATTTTCTAATTTTGACTTAGCTTAATACTATGAAACTACGCTGACAAGACAATATGAAGTAATGCATAACTACATTATTCTTAAGTGAACTAATGTTTTAAACGAAATTTGAATCCGAAATGAACACTTCAAATTTCGTTTCGTTTCGTTTCGTTAGGAAAAAGTGTCTTATCGCATACCCTTACTGCGTACCAACTATGGTGGGGTGCAGATGGCGGACGGCATGTGGAGCAGACGAATAAACCACGAGTTTCATCAGCTGTTGGGAGAACCATCCATCGTTCACACCGCGAAAATCGGACGACTGCGGTGGGCCGGGCACGTAGCCAGAATGTCGGACAGTAACCCGGTGAAAATGGTTCTCGACAACGATCCGACGGGCACAAGAAGGCGAGATGCGCAGCGGGCAAGGTGGATCGATCAGGTGGAAGATGACTTGCGGACCTTCCGTAGACTGCGTGGTTGGCGACGTGTAGCCATGGACCGAGCCGAATGGAGAAGACTCTTATATACCGCACAGGCCACTTCGGCCTTAGTCTGAATAAATAATAAAATAAATATTTTTAATTGAATTTTCACCCAACGACAGAGCCCAAACATGGCTGTCATAATGGTCGTGCTGGCCCGCACCTTGCGTATTAGCTCGCACAAATGTAAATTTTAAAGGTGGTTAGCACATATGAAACCCATTTTTCATGTTGTATGCGGCAAGTGAGCAAAGGTGGAAAACTGTTTTTCGCTTTTGCCTGTCGTTTGCTTTTGGAGTTATGTGCCCCTGAAAGCGCTGTGTAGTTTTGAAATTGGATTCCAACGCGATTCACACGTCAATAAAAGCTCATCGAGGAAAGTATCAAAACTTATGAATAAATGAAGTGAAGCCGGGTGTCGAGCCAATAAACAAGGCACGCGATGGGAGTAATCAAGAACACGACTCACAAACATGTGATTTAGACAAACGGCTAGAGAAACACTTAAAGAAGTACAATCAATTACTGGAGCGTGTTATCTCCTAATGAATCCTATCATCCTCCAAACAAAAGCCGACAAGTCTCACCGCGGCAATGACACGCATCGTGACACGAAGTTCTTTCCGCCACGCGCCGCCTAATGGAGCCACTTAGCTGTCATTTGAGTCTCGTCATGAGCACTGGGCGTGGCGCGTGATAAACGACATTTCCAACCGTCACAAATTGTTCCGAAATTAATTCCGACTTGGCTTTCCTATGCTTTCATTGTCACGTCACGGCGGGGCGCGTTTGCTGCTGGTGACCTTGCCGGAGTGACCCCCGCACGCCCAAGCGCACTCCCAATTGCTTTTGCTTTGAGCCGTTCATCCCCGACATCAATCCATCACGCAAATTTCCCCGTCGCAAGTGCCGTGTGTTGTTGTTGCGAGTGTTTTTGATGATGAATCATGGTAAGAAACGAAAGCGGAAATCCCATTCCACTCGACGCCGATAGGCATTCGCTTCCAATCAGGTCCCGGCAGTCGGATGCCCAGCTTTGGAGAGGTGATGAACAGCGGAAGGTGAGTCTTGTCATAACTTTTTAACGATTGTTTGACACGACTTCTGATGCTGGCTGGCGCTGGAGAGCACTGTTGATGAAGAATAAGAGCGACGATTTGTCCAAGCTGGAGGATCAAGCGGATGTTGTTGGCGATGATGCCTGTGTCATAACAGAAAAGGCTCATCTGCATCCGAACTCTGGGGGAACCGGAAGTAGAATAGAAAATAATTTATCATATTTTTTTTTGCAGGAGAAAAACTTGTTTCGAGAAGTGGGTTTGTGTTTTACTTGAAGACAGCCCGTCTAAAACTAAAGCTAACTGGAACGAAGTTAGGTAATGCATTTTTAAAACACAATTCTGATTTGTTTGAAAACTAAAACTTGCGTTCCGGTGACAAAGAAACCATGGGGAACTGATTCAAGACCGACGACATAAAATATTGCAAACCCTCATCCTTGAAGCTCAAAGTCATACCCCCCGAGAGCCGTGAGACACCTCTTGGGAGCTCCAACAGCCAAGTATCTTAGCACTTCCGCTTCTATGATTAATAATAAAATTAAGCACTCCCGCTTGACGGGCGTTGATTCAACTTGATGGAGATGCGCTGCTACCGCACCGCCCCAGAACCCAATCCATCCATCCGGATCAACCTCGGCACCTATCTATGGAGATAAAATGTGCAGATGCTGGTGAGCAGCATCAACGATGGAAATGACGCACATGATAGAGACGATGATGACGGTGACGCCTCTGGAAATGTTGTTTCAATGCTTAAAGGAGCATGAGGATCATCTGTCAGGACCCAGAGGAACATCAGCAACATCACTCAGTCAAGAGGACAGACGGACATCCGACGAGTCGCCGAGTTATGATAATGACAGCAATGATATTATATGGAAATGTAATTACCTCAAATCTGTCACTTTACGGCTGATCAACGGAGGCTCGATAGCGTCATGCGTGGAGACACATTGCACTTAATCATATTGAGTTCCGCAGACCGGTTGGAAATTCGTTCGGGTGTGATTTTTTTGTGGCTTTTGTTAGACATTGAAAGCACCCTAACATCAACCCAGTAGTGGTCAATTTACCTACGGATGAACTAATATTTGATTCGCAAGTAGAACACCAAACGGTCTAACGTGCAATCAAGAGCGGTTTTGCTCAGGCGGCGGTACAATGGCTTTGATATCTTGGAAATTGCTACTCTGATTGGAAAGCTTGATGCGGGCCGGGAAACTGTCACCCACCAGCAACGACGTCCGTCCGCTGGGTTCCACTTTGGTGTTGGTGGCATCTTCCAACAACTCGACGCAGCGGTCCACGATGGCACACATCAACCCCAACCGAATGGGGCATCTCTTTCCGTCATTTCAAATTTCACCCGAGCAAGGCTCATCCGAGTAGGCGATGAAGTATGATTCATTGGGGTAAAGGGTGGAAGGGGTGATAGACAATTGTCATCGTCGACGTCGTCGTCGTGGTCGTTGGATCTCGTGACGACGGTGAACGGGTGGTTGATTTATGCGAGTGCGCTGGGATCAGGGTACGATAATGGTTATGGCGTTGTAAATGGGTGTGCCAGCAAGCGCCATTTTGAGCGCTTTCCGGATAAATTATTTGCCATAATCGTTTGTACGGGGCGGCGGATTACAGTCAACCATAAACAGTATCAATGTCGGGGCCATGGGCATGAATCACATCCGGAGCTTGATATAAAATTTATGGTATGAAAATTTGATCGGTGCGATGAGGTACATTAAATTCAATTGCTCGGAAATGGATTGAGTTAGACATCCAATTGATGCGGATTTGAATAAATGCACTTGTCGTATTTTTTACATATTCAAATTTTAATGTGGATCGTTTAAGCTAGAGTTAATGTTTAGTTTTTCAATTTAGGAACAGACATTATTTAATTACTGATGTACCGTATGCGTTCCATCTATACAACGTTTTCTTTCTGTTCAAGCACGAAAGCCATAAATCATACCTTATGATAGGCTGTGCACGAAAAATTGAGCCATTAATAAATCGCGTGGATATTTTTTATGTAGATTTTATAACACGATCCCACCATGTATGGTTTATTGTGATCTTTTGCTGAACTTATGGAAATCAAAATACCGAAAACATAACTTCTTATATTTGACATTACATTGATAAATTGTCGTTTTCCTTTTGTTCACGAATATTGTAGTGGGGCTGCTCCTACTCAATAACAAAATAACAAATCAATTGAATCCCTCAATATCAACAGTAAACAATTTTTGTATAGAATTTTAGCAAAATAAACTATAGCATGATTTACAAATGTTCAAAAGATAGAACCATCGCATGCATTGTTGAACATTTAAGATAACGGACTTAACGTTACACAATATGCTCAATAAACCTGCTGGAATATTTCCTTCAGTGTCTTTGAGTATCACACATATTCAAGGCATACGGAATATAGGAATGACATCGTTAACATAGGACCATAAAGTGCTCAACTATTGTCTGAAGAAATTCAAAACTGTTCAGATTGGTTTTGAATATTTCCAATTCATTTTGAGATAGACATGATGTCTTCATAAGATTTTAAGTGTACCAAAGATGGCAGGTATGGCGATTGATCTTTCCCTCACATATTCTAGACAACGCCATATGTTGAGAAATATTTGATTTTTTTATTTTCTTCTGGTCTATTTCTTACAATACCGATTCTTCTGACATCTTCGACACTGCTGTATCACTGTAATTCACGCAGCAATGATTTCACTCAAACACTTTTTAATTGGGATCATTTTGACGTAGGATTACGTCCTTCGGGAAGATAGGGGGCATCATTCG
This sequence comes from Armigeres subalbatus, assembly GCF_024139115.2. Lineage (NCBI taxonomy): Eukaryota > Metazoa > Arthropoda > Insecta > Diptera > Culicidae > Armigeres > Armigeres subalbatus. Next base: position 22,599,811 of record NC_085139.1, on the reverse strand, counting down.
GCAGATTCAAACTCTTTAAGATTTTGCTCAACTATTCAAAACAATAGATTAAAGGCACTAAGCTATTGTAAAACCGATTGTTACCTGGCACTGTTGAAAATCGGTAAACCATCCAATCCCGAAGGTGGATCACAAGCACAGACATCAAATTCGTGCAACTTATGGGCTGGGCTCCAATAGTTAGTTCAAACAAGGTTTCACAGTGAGCGGACACGAGGACCGTTTAGCAGCTGATGCAACGATGATGCCGGTAAAAGTAGTTCCAGCAGAAAGTAAATCATCCAGTAGTCGTCTTCGAAAGCAGCAGCACTTAAATCGTTTGGTTACTGTTAGTGATTAGAAAAGCGCGAAAAGCTCACTGTTGGTCAATTATTTTTCTCTTGCAAGCGCACAGAAGCGTTTCTCGATGAAAGCAAATCTTATCCTTTCTGTGTGCTTGCAAGAGAAAGATAATTTCTCGTCGTCGATCCATATTGTGAAAAGAAAACCGGTTCTGTTCAGGACCAACATTTTTAGAGAAGAAAATGTTGAATGTCAAAATGGCGTCGGTTGAAGTCCTACGACATCATGCAAGTTGGCCTTTTGCACGACCGGCATATCATGAGAAGAAAAGACTTGATAGTTTGATGTTCTCTCAAATGTTCTCTCAAGATTCTTAATTTGGATTTGTTACTGTTCCCGAGCAGCACAAGTTAGACAAAAATAGTTGCTGCAACTTGAATGTGACTGAATCTGGTCACAAATAAGTTGCAGTAACTTATGTGTGCTGCTAGGGAGGCCACACTATGGGGAAAGTGGTGGCCAAAAATCGAAAAATTGACTTGTTTTGAATGACGTGTCTTGTATATCATTTGAAAGAAGGATAATTCAAACCTAGATTCCCAAAATTTCAGTCCTCTGTGATGAAAACTCATTATGCCACAGACATCAAACTTAGGAAAATTGTGAAAATTGTAAAAAAAAATGCATCTCAAACAAATGCAAATTTCTCAGCAAATAACGGTCCAATTTTGGAAATTAATACACCGTTGGAAAGATAATTGTCTAAGCCTTAAAATGGGTATGCTGTTTTTGTCTAAGTTGGACTATATCTAACAAGCAGGGCCGAGCAGTCTCAAGAGACCACCACCACAGTTTAGTTTGGGGTCTATACTATCTGCGGAACGAGAATCCAGCTGCGGATGAGCGTCATTTTGGCACGAAGTCGAAAAAAATGATTTTTTTTGTTAATAACAATTATCGAGCACAAAAAAAAAATCGTACAAATCAAATACTGCTTTAAATGTATAACTGTTAAATGTTAGATTTAGTCTTAAAAATGTTACCCACTTTATTATTATTTTTGTGAAAATGGGTAAAAACAAACCGAAAATTATCATTCCATATAGAAACTTGATCTACCCAACTGGACTAAAAAGTTTTCAATGGTTTCACGATAACCTTGTTTATAATTCTCTGTTCATGTGCCATTTTACAATTTGTACCAACTATACTCAGGTATATTTTTTTCCTAATAAATATTATCTACCTACTTGCATTAAAAAGAACGAGGTAACATTTTCAAATCATGAGTTTGTTTTCGGCTTTAACGCTAACAACGGGTACATTGTGTAGTTATTTAATGAAATAAAATCTGATCTGTTTGCGATAACATGGAACATAGGAGCATCGTGTTACTTTTTGATCCAAAAAAATCTCAAATAGTCAATGCAACAAAAGCATTTGAATACATCAAAACAAAATATAATATTGATCTTGCCAAAGAAGAAAGACCTTCTTAAAAAGTTGCAATACGTAGCACAACTTTTTTACAATGCGTGGCAAAAGGCTCACCGCAAACAAGAGCGCTTTGAGAAGTACAATAAGGATTGGCTCGACGGTCATCTGGAGCTTGCAGAGTACATCGCAGAAACACCTTCAACGTCAACTGGCCGTGGACGTCCACAAAAACAATTTGATGAACTTAGTGATAGAAGTAAGCGAAGGAAAACCGATGAAATGTTCGGCGGTAATGTTGACACTATAGAGAGGGCTCTTTTAGCCACAAGAAAAAATTCATATAGACATGGCGATTAAAATATGGTGAATTTGTTTGGCCATGTTATCAAAAATCGTAAAGGTGCATCTAAAATGTTTACCGTAATCCGGGGAACATTGATCAGCGGGTAACATTGATCAGTTGAACCATTTTCAAAAGATGAATAAAGTATTACTTTCTGTTATTACGATTACTTATTATCAGTTAGGTATTTTAATCTTGACTAAATTTGCTACCGAATAATATAATCTCCACTAGAATTTGCATTTAATTTTGCCATAGTTTGAAAAATAAAATCAACATCATTTTGTTAACTCACAGTAAGCTGCCAAAAAAGCACTCAAAACAAGCATAATAACAAAAAATTGAGATCGTACCTACAATTGGGTGATAAGTAATCTTATTTTCTTTGATTATCCATATTTTTGTTTCAAAATTTTGATTTTTATTGTTGAAAAACCAGATAATTCACCTAGCGGTCATGATGCCTTACTCGAAACAATCAATACGCTTCGCCTCAGTATAAGGATTTCAAAAGTAATTGCCTACCTTAAGGCGTTTACAAACGCTTGCTTTATAGACGTAACAAAGTGAAATGATTGATGATCAAAGTTACCCCAAATTGGAAATTCGAAAAACTAGACAAAACAGATTTTTAAAACAATTTTATAATTATCAAATAATCAAGAACAATAGCCTCAAACGTTCTACACGTAGCAGTACTCGTTTTAAAAATATGAAAAAAGCAATCATTTAATTTACGGAGGAAATATTTACAAAACATTGAAAAAATTGATCAATGATACCCCGGATTACGGTACGACTCTCGAAGATTCACATGGAATGATGTCACCTGAGAGGCATTCGAATATTTTTTAGAATGCGATATTACCAAATATGCAAACAGTGAAAAAGAACCCATTCCGAGCTACCATGTAATCAAGAGCATGAAAAAAGTTTGCTCCCCTTTAGCCGAGTCAATCGAAGAGTCACCATCAAAAATTCAGGTAGATATAAATATCCACATGTTTTTCTAGTACACCAACTTTAAATGTTTCTTTCTTTTCAGGTCAAATTACAGGCACTCATGAACCATACAGCAGAAAGAATCATCAAGATCATTGATGCGGAAATCGTCCAACAAATGAATACCAACGATTACACAGAGCTAGTGCTTTTAAGCAGCTGGGGTATGGATGGCTCTACAGGCTATTCACAATACCACCAAGCGCTATCAATGTCAAATCAAAAGGATGAAAGTGACGTCTTTTCAGTGACGACAACTCCTATACAACTTTATTATCAGAACAACAAGAAAAGCATTTTGTGGCATAACTTAACACCCCAAAGCATTCGGTTCTGTAGGCCAATTATGCTGGAGTTTATCAAAGAATCAAAAGAGATGGTACTTAACACCAGGAGATATATTGAAAATCAAATAAGTGAGCTTGTCCCAGTAAAAATCCAATTATCGTATGGCGAATTTGTTTTGGTTGATTTTATTTTCGTTATGAGTATGATCGACGGCAAAGTTCTTAATTATGAAACCGATACTTCTTCCATGTCCAACTGTCCAATTTGTGGAGCTACTCCAAATGTAATGAGTGATATAAAGGTAATACTTTTTTTTATCAAACTTTAAGTGACATAAAGATAACATTTTGTTTTACTTTACAGAAGCTTGAAGCAGGATACGGATCGAACGAAGATGCTCTTCATTACGGCATATCTCCACTGCACGCTTGGATGCGATTTTTTGAGTGTTTATTACATATTTCCTACAGGATGGAAATTAAAAAGTGGAAGATCACGATGGATTTAAAGGCCAAATTTCTTGATCGGATAAAACTCGTTACTGAAAAACTGTACGAAGCATTCGGAGTACGAGTTGATCAACCCAGGGCAGGGCAGGTGGAGCAGGGACCAGCACAACAGGAAACGTGTGCCGAAAAGCATTTTCGTAATATTTTAATATAAAATATAAAATATAATATAAATATAATATAAAATTCCAGCAACAGTGCATAAAGTACTCGCTCACGCTGGAAGCATAATAATCCATTCACCGGCTCCTCTTGGCATGTTAGCTGAAGAAGTAGCAGAGTGCCGAAATAAACTACTAAAACCAATGTCGTACCCATCATGCTAAGAAAATGTCTCTAGTTGATAATCTACATGACGTCTTTATTCGAGCTATGAACCCATCTGATCCTTTGATAAGTTCAAAAATCTAGGTAGCAGAATGCGAAAGAAAGTATCACATGAATATCCAGATGTTGTAAAATCACTTTTAGTATTCGAAGATCTAATGCACTAGACGAATTAATGGATGATGTTGAACAACTTGATGATGATTTTGCTCTCGATGAAAATGAGTAGAATTGCTTGTCAATTTGATTTAGTTTTAAGAGAAAGTTAATAATTAAAATTTATTATGACAATTTATCAATAAAAATTAGGTTTTATTTTGTACTAAGCAATGAAATTTATTTCTTATTTTTGTGATTTTTTGCAGCAGTGAACACGCATGTTGACAAAAAGAAGCGATTAAATTGATGCCGTATTTCTTTGTTTCGCGATGAGATAAATATATATTCAATGAGATGGAGATCGGAACAGCTCCTATATATTCATCCCTGCAGTATGAAAAATGGAGACAAATCATCAACTTTGTTAAAGATGTTGATATATGTTCAGTAAAAATAACGGAAACATATTAAAAAATAATCCTTTCGACTAGTTTGATTGATTTATTTGTACGGAAAAAAATATTTCCATAGGGGGGCAGATAACTTTGTGTGGGGGGGGGGAGGGGGGGTTTGGAAGACAAATAATTCTTCACCAAAATACCTGATTGATAAAAGAATACTCTTATACGACATAGTTAAAAAAATGGGGAAGGGGTCAAATCTTGGTTAGGGGGGGGGGGGGTCTTCCACCTCCACTTCTCCTGTTTAATCTTATACATAGCAACCTTATTCTAGTTTTAATTTGCATTTGAACTGCCCCTAAAATTAAAAACAATCGTTCAAGTTTATTGTTTAGGAATACGTAGCTCATTACTGGGTTAAATACTAGTTACACCTTCCGGATGCGATGAAAATGCATAAATATGATTAATTATATGCTAATCTTACTAGAATACTATAAAATAATGCGGAAAAACCAAAAAAAATATTTTTGGCCACCATTTTGTGCCCCATAGTGCGGCCGGTAGCAATGCTGTTGAGTTTTGCATGGCGTGTTTGGAAATCAAACAAAACTGAAACTATCAGTTTACAATGCAAAGTTGTAGTTTCATTTTTCGAGCACCTTTCGAAACTAATTTACAACTGCTTACAACCAAAAATATTTATTTATTTATTTCGTCAACCGACGTAGACTAGTACATATACAATATACATGTTTTTCTTTATTTTCTTAATGCTATAAAAACGGTATTATAGTGTATAAAAATAAAAATAGTTTGGTTAAGTAGTGTTTAATTTTGGGATTTAATGTAAATTTAGATGTGTAGGTTTCGAATTGTGACAAAATATTTTTTAAGTTCTGCCGAGACATTAAAGTCAATAGTTTCGCAGTGTTGATTATAGATGGCCATCATCTGATTGAGAGGTCCGAATTTTGCATAATTTGTACGGCAGTGATTAATTAAAATGTATGTCGATGACGCAGTTGTCGAGATGGTGTGTAGAAATTTAATTTCGATAAAATGTTTGTTGAATCAATACGCTGCGAAACTATATCGTTAATAAATGAAACCATTGCAGTTTCACGACGCTCTTTCAAAGATTGAATGTTTATAAGCTTGCAGCGTGCCTCATATGATGGAAGTGGGAATGTTGTCCAACCTAATTTACGAAGAGCAAATAATAGGAATTGTTTTGTACTGATTCTAATCTTTCTTCGTGTGCTATTGAAAATGGAGACCATACAATGCTGCAATATTCCAGTATCGACCTTACATAAGCAATATATAATGTTGTAATTGTGTATGGGTCATGAAAGTTATAGCAGAAACGTTTTATAAAAACCCATCATATTATTTGCTTTATGAATAATGGTGTTGTAATGGTCGATGAACTTTAGTTTGGAGTCTAAGATAATTCCTAAATCCCTAACTCTATCGCATTTCTTTACAACCCGGTTTCCTAATGTAATTAAGAGATTTGATGCTGTTCTTTTCTGCTGAATGATATAAGGTTACATTTTTTACATTCAGTTGCAATAGGCTTTTTATTGCACCGTTCGTAGAATGTGCATATTTCTGTTCTGTAATATGTTGAGGTCATTTTTATTCCCTATTTCCAAAAAGAGCTTCATGTCATCTGCATAGATTAACACTTTAAGTTTGTCAAGAATGAAGGAAATGTCGTTTACATATATTATGAATAATAGAGGCCCCCAATGAGAGCCCTGGGGGACACCGAAAGTGCTTGAATGGTTTTGATCTATTGTTGTTAAATTTTATAATCAATTGGCGATCGGTTAAGTAGGATTCAAACCATTTGAGTAGTCCCGGCTCAATTCCAGTTTTTTTTCATTTGAATACAAGCATGGGTATATCTATGCGATCAAATGCTTTACTGAAGTCAGTATAAAGAGCTTCTACATGGTTTCCTTTATCCATTGCATTCAGGGTATAGTCAACAAATTCAAGAAGATTAGTTGAACTTGAACGTTCTTTAAAGAAGCCATGCTGTGCGTCTGTTATTCGGTTTTTTACTTGTTTGAATAATTTTTCGTTTACTATGGCCTCAAAAAGTTTTGGAATGCAAGAGATAATGGCTATTCCACGATAATTACCATATATTTTTTCCATATATTTGGGAATTTTCCTGATTCTAGGGACATATTAAATAATGGAGTGGTTAGTTCCACTGCTAGGGTTTTCATAAATATAGGAGGGATTCCATCAGGACCAGGACCTTTCGAAGCATCTAAACTACGTAGGGCCTGCAAAATGTCATGGACATGAAGTTGATTCACTCCAATATCATTTGAAAAGTCTGGAAAAAATGCAAAATAGTCGTGGTCACGATCATTTTCAGAAAATGTAGAATAGGTTTCCTGGAAAAAATCTGCAAAAAGGTTACAGTTCTTTTCCGAGCTATCCCCCGCGTTTTCGTCAAGATGCATAATTGATGGAAAGTTATTAGATTTCAGTTTTGTTTTTACGTAATTAAACTGAGTTTCAAATTTATTTCATAGTGTTTGTGTGTCGCAGATGATAGACAGACTCATTGTTAACAATTAATTGCATATTATTCGGCAACTCGGCCGTACGAAAACCATTTTTTTGTTAAATATCTTGGCTGTGCATATGCACAGCATATGTTTCGAAATGGACAAATTGATATGAAATTTGCGAAAAAGAATCCACGTGTCTTGGAGGGACTCGAACCCTCAACCTCCTACTCTCTAGATAGGCGTGATAACCCCTACACAACAATATACAATAGTAAAGCGCATGTGGAGATTGGACAAATCAAGCATCCGAAAGATATTCAATTTGCAAAAAAGAGAGCTAACCGCGGTGGAGGTTGGTACTCGGATTCTGTTGGCTTTTCCGCAAACGTGACCTTTAAGTGGTCTTGTTGTGTAGGGGTTATCACGCCTATCTAGAGAGTAGGAGGTTGAGGGTTCGAGTCCCTCCAAGACACGTGGATTCTTTTTCGCAAATTTCATATCAATTTGTCCATTTCGAAACATATGCTGAGCATATGCACAGCCAAGATATTTAAGTCTCATTGTTGTTCGTATGCAAGGTAAAAACTAGCGCGAAAAATGTTAGTTTATTTTGTTTGGGCGCTTTGAAAAAATAAAAATAAAACAAAGTTATATTTTGTTTACAACTGTGCATTGCGGGCACCAAGTTGTAGATTTATTTTGAAAATTTTAATTTTTATAACATCAAGCAGTACCAAACTGAAACTGCAACTTCAACATTGGGACCGGCCTTAGTAATAGGAAAGGCGCATTATTGAATATAAATCGGTTGTTTAAGGTTCACCATTTTATACTCTTGCCGGGCACCAAGGCCGGCGTTTCACGATATCGTTTCCCCATGCTGACGTAAAAGCCTGAATCAAAAAGATCGTCAGCCATGGTTGGGAGATCCAATGGGCAGGTTTCAGCACCATGCACCTACGGAAGGTCAAAGGATCCATGGCTCCTGGTACAACATGCCCAGTCTCAAGAACAGCAAGCCATCTCCCGCATTCGTACAGGGCACATCCGATTCTTACATAATTTCGGCGGAAAGCTCTTCCGGATCGTTTGTGAAATCTGCGAAGTATAAAACTAAATAGAACATGTGATGTGCAGTTATAGAAAGTTTGACATTCCTCGATCCAGCTACGGGATATCGATGCTTTGGCTGACAATGAAGCAGGCGTATCAGTCCTCATCTGTTTCATCAAAGATGGAGTAGAGCTGTACTACCAGGTCTAGACTCAGACTCCCGAGCACTATTCCCGGGTGTAAGTCCTCTGCTCCTAAAGTATCACATCAACAAGGTCAGCTGGAGGCATTTTCCACGGCAAACTTCGCTAACATCATTTCCTCCTATTGACACCAACCGACCAACTCTTGTGTAGCAGGAACACAAAAACTGTCGCTCTTAGAGTGGGCCATGCGTTCTGCGATATTTTACCTTTCGCTTGACAGCGACAGGTTGAACCTGATGGTCGCTGCTTTCAGCCCCCTCTTGGAAGGAGGCTTCCGAGCCTCTTGGAAGGAGGCTTCCGAGCCTCTTGGAAGGAGGCTTCCGAGCCTCTTGGAAGCACACACTTAATTTTTTTTCCGGGATCTCAGCAAAATGTTGAACTTTCACCGAGAATCGCACAGCCGTGCCCCAGCAAACATGTTTTTTGCCGAGATTTCTGTCAAAGTTGCTGATAATCAGCAAATAATTTGCCGAAAATCAGCTAACAAACGTAGTTTTCGCCGGAATATCAGTTTTTTATTTTGCTGGCGCACGGTTGTGCGGATTATGGCCGAGCTGCAGAAATAAAAACCGAGTGTGCAGGCTTCGAGCCTCTTGGGAGGAGCTTCCGAGCCTCTTGGAAGGAGGCTTCCGAGCCTCTTGGAAGGAGGCTTCCGAGCCTCTTGGAAGGAGGCTTCCGAGCCTCTTGGAAGGAGGCTTGAGCCTTTTGGAAGGAGGCTTCCGAGGCCTCTTGGAAGGAGGCTTGAGGCCTCTTGGAAGGAGGCTTCCGAGGCCTCTTGGAAGGAGGCTTCTGAGCCTCTTGGAAGGAGGCTTCCAGGAGCCTCTTGGAAGGAGGCTTGAGGCCTCTTGGAAGGAGGCTTCTGAGCCTCTTGGAAGGAGGCTTCCTGAGCCTCTTGGAAGGAGGCTTGAGCCTCTTGGAAGGAGGCTCTGAGCCTCTTGGAAGGAGGCTTCCAGAGCCTCTTGGAAGGAGGCTGAGCCTCTTGGAAGGAGGCTCTGAGCCTCTTGGAAGGAGGCTTCTGAGCCTCTTGAAGGAGGCTTCTGAGCCTCTTGGAAGGAGGCTTCCGGAGCCTCTTGGAAGGAGGCTTGAGGCCTCTTGGAAGGAGGCTTCGGGCCTCTTGAAGGAGGCTGAGCCTCTTGAAGGAGGCTTCCAGGCCTCTTGGAAGGAGGCTCTGAGCCCTCTTGGAAGGAGGCTTCCGAGCCTCTTGGAGGAGGCTTCTGAGCCTCTTGGAAGGAGGCTTCTGAGCCCTCTTGGAGGAGGCTTCCGGAGCCCTCTTGGAAGGAGGCTTCTGAGGCCTCTTGGAAGGAGGCCTGAGCCTCTTGGAAGGAGGCTTCTGAGCCTCTTGGAAGGAGGCTTCTGAGCCTCTTGGAGGAGGCTTCTGAGCCTCTTGGAAGGAGGCTCCGAGGCCTCTTGGAAGGAGGCTTCCAGGCCTCTTGGAAGGAGGCTTCCGGGCCTCTTGAAGGAGGCTCAGGCCTCTTGGAAGGAGGCTTCTGGAGCCCTCTTGGAAGGAGGCTTCCGAGCCTCTTGGAAGGAGGCTTGAGCCTCTTGGAGGGCTTCCCGGGGCCTCTTGGAGTGCTCTGAGGCCTCTTGGAAGGGAGGCTTGGAGCCTCTTGGAAGGAGGCTTCTGAGCCTCTTGGAAGGAGGCTTGAGCCTCTTGGAAGGAGGCTTCCGAGCCTCTTGGAAGGAGGCTTCCTGAGCCTCTTGGAAGGAGGCTCTGAGCCTCTTGGAAGGAGAGGCTTGAGCCTCTTGGAAGGAGGCTTCTGAGCCTCTTGGAAGGAGGCTTCCGAGCCTCTTGGAAGGAGGCTTGAGGCCTCTTGGAAGGAGGCTTCCCGAGCCTCTTGGAAGGAGGCTCTGAGCCTCTTGGAAGGAGGCTTCCGAGCCTCTTGGAAGGAGGCTTCCGAGCCTCTTGGAAGGAGGCTTCTGAGCCTCTTGGAAGGAGGCTTCTGAGGCCTCTTGGAAGGAGGCTTCTGAGGCCTCTTGGAAGGAGGCCTGGAGCCTCTTGGAAGGAGGCTTCTGAGCCTCTTGGAAGGAGGCTTGAGGCCTCTTGGAAGGAGGCTTCCTGGAGCCTCTTGGAAGGAGGCTTCTGAGGCCTCTTGGAGGAGGCTTCCGAGCCTCTTGGAAGGAGGCTTGAGGCCTCTTGGAAGGAGGCTTCTGAGCCTCTTGGAAGGAGCTTTGAGGCCTCTTGGAAGGAGGCTTCCGAGCCTCTTGGAAGGAGGCTTCCGAGCCTCTTGGAAGGAGGCTTCCCGAGCCTCTTGGAAGGAGGCTTCCAGGCCTCTTGGAAGGAGGCTTCTGGAGGCCTCTTGGAAGGAGGCTTGAGGCCTCTTGGAAGGAGGGCTTGAGGCCTCTTGGAAGGAGGCTTGAGCCTCTTGGAAGGAGGCTTCTGAGCCTCTTGGAAGGAGGCTTCCGAGCCTCTTGGAAGGAGGCTTCCGAGCCTCTTGGAAGGAGGCTTCTGAGCCTCTTGGAAGGAGGCTTCCGAGCCTCTTGGAAGGAGGCTTCCTGAGCCTCTTGGAAGGAGGCTTCCGAGCCTCTTGGAAGGAGGCTTCTGAGCCTCTTGGAAGGAGGCTTCCAGGAGCCTCTTGGAAGGAGGCTTCTGAGCCTCTTGGAAGGAGGCTTCCGAGCCTCTTGGAAGGAGGCTTCCAGGGCCTCTTGGAAGGAGGCTTCCGGAGCCTCTTGGAAGGAGGCTTCCAGGCCTCTTGGAAGGAGGCTTCCAGGCCTCTTGGAAGGAGGCTTTGAGGCCTCTTGGAAGGGAGGCTTCCAGGCCTCTTGGAAGGAGGCTTCTGGGCCTCTTGGAGGAGGCTTCTGAGCCTCTTGGAAGGAGGCTTCCCGAGCCTCTTGGAAGGAGGCTCTGAGGCCTCTTGGAAGGAGGCTGAGCCTCTTGGAAGGAGGCTCTGAGCCTCTCTTGGAAGGAGGCTTCTGAGCCTCTTGGAAGGAGGCTTCCGAGCCTCTTGGAAGGAGGCTTCCAGGCCTCTTGGAAGGAGGCTTCCGAGGCCTCTTGGAAGGAGGCTTTGAGGCCTCTTGGAGGAGGCTTCCGAGGCCTCTTGGAAGGGAGGCTTCCGAGCCTCTTGGAAGGAGGCTTCTGAGCCTCTTGGAAGGAGGCTTCCTGAGCTCTTGGAAGGAGGCTTCTGAGCCTCTTGGAGGAGGCTTCCAGGCCTCTTGGAAGGAGGCTTCTGAGCCTCTTGGAAGGAGGCTTGAGCCTCTTGGAAGGAGGCCTGAGCCTCTTGAAGGAGGCTCTGAGCCTCTTGGAAGGAGGCTTCCGAGCCTCTTTGGAAGGAGGCTGAGCCTCTTGGAAGGAGGCTTCCGGGCCTCTTGGAAGGAGGCTTCGAGCCTCTTGGAAGGAGGGCTCTGAGCCTCTTGAAGGAGGCTTTGAGCCTCTTGGAAGGAGGCTTGAGCCTCTTGGAAGGGAGGCTTCTGAGCCTCTTGGAAGGAGGCTTCCAGCCTCTTGGAAGGAGGCTTGAGCCTCTTGGAAGGAGGCTTCTGAGCCTCTTGGAGGAGGCTTCCTGGCCTCTTGGAAGGAGGCTTCTGAGCCTCTTGGAAGGAGGCTGAGCCTCTTGGAGGAGGCTTCCTGAGCCTCTTGGAAGGAGGCTTCCGAGCCTCTTGGAAGGAGGCCTGAGCCTCTTGGAAGGAGGCTTCCGAGCCTCTTGGAAGGAGGCTTCCTGAGCCTCTTGGAAGGAGGCTGGAGCTCTTGGAAGGAGGCTTCCGAGCCTCTTGGAGGAGGCTTGAGGCCTCTTGGAAGGAGGCTTCCTGAGCCTCTTGGAAGGAGGCTTCCGGGCCTCTTGGAAGGAGGCTTCTGAGCCTCTTGGAGGAGGCTTCCGGAGCCTCTTGGAAGGAGGCTTGAGCCTCTTGGAAGGAGGCTTCCGGGCCTCTTGGAAGGAGGCCTTGAGCCTCTTGGAAGGAGGCTTCTGAGCCCTCTTGGAAGGAGGCTTCCCGAGCCTCTTGGAAGGAGGCTTGAGCCTCTTGGAGGAGGCTTCCGAGCCTCTTGGAAGGAGGCTCTGAGCCTCTTGGAAGGAGGCCTGAGCCTCTTGGAAGGAGGCTTCTGAGCCTCTTGGAAGGAGGCCTGAGCCTCTTGAAGGAGGCTTCCGAGCCTCTTGGAAGGAGGCTTCCGAGCCTCTTGGAAGGAGGCTTGAGCCTCTTGGAGGAGGCTCTGAGCCTCTTGAAGGAGGCCTGAGCCTCTTGGAAGGAGGCTTCCGAGGCCTCTTGGAAGGAGGCTTCCGGGCCTCTTGGAGGAGGCTTCGAGCCTCTTGGAGGAGGCTGAGGCCTCTTGGAAGGAGGCTTCTGAGCCTCTTGGAAGGAGGCTCTGAGCCTGGAAGGAGGCTTGAGGCCTCTTGGAAGGAGGCTCTGAGCCTCTTGGAAGGAGGCTTCCGAGCCTCTTGGAAGGAGGCTTCTGAGCCTCTTGGAAGGAGGCCTGAGCCTCTTGGAAGGAGGCTTCCTGAGCCTCTTGGAAGGAGGCTTCTGAGCCTCTTGGAAGGAGGCTCTGGAGCCTCTTGGAAGGAGGCTGAGGCCTCTTGGAAGGAGGCTTCTGGGCCTCTTGAAGGAGGCTTCTGAGGCCTCTTGGAAGGAGGCTTGAGCCTCTTGGAAGGAGGCCTGAGCCCTCTTGGAAGGAGGCTTCCGAGCCTCTTGGAAGGAGGCCTGAGCCTCTTGGAGGGAGGCTTGAGCCTCTTGGAAGGAGGCTTCCGGGCCTCTTGGAAGGAGGCTGAGCCTCTTGGAAGGAGGCTTCTGAGCCTCTTGGAAGGAGGCCTGAGCCTCTTGGAAGGAGGCCTGGAGGCCTCTTGGAAGGAGGCTTCCGAGGCCTCTTGGAGGAGGCTTGAGGCCTCTTGGAGGAGGCTTCCTGAGCCTCTTGGAAGGAGGCCTGAGCCTCTTGGAAGGAGGCTTCTGAGCCTCTTGGAAGGAGGCTTCCTGAGCCTCTTGGAAGGAGGCTTCTGAGCCTCTTGGAGGAGGCTTCCTGAGCCTCTTGGAAGGAGGCTCTGAGCCTTGGAAGGAGGCCTGAGCCTCTTGGAAGGAGGCCCTGAGCCTCTTGGAAGGAGGCTTCTGAGCCTCTTGGAAGGAGGCTTCCAGGAGCCTCTTGGAAGGAGGGCTTCTGAGCCTCTTGAAGGAGGAGGCTTCCGAGCCCTCTTGGAAGGAGGCTCTGAGGCCTCTTGGAGGAGGCTCTGAGCCTCTTGGAAGGAGGCTTCCGAGCCTCTTGGAAGGAGGCTTCGAGCCTCTTGGAAGGAGGCTTCGGAGCCTCTTGGAAGGAGGCTTCCTGAGCCTCTTGGAAGGAGGCTTCCGAGCCTCTTGGAAGGAGGCTGAGCCTCTTGGAAGGAGGCTCTGAGCCTCTTGGAAGGAGGCTTGAGCCTCTTGGAGGAGGCTTCTGAGCTCTTGGAAGGAGGCTTCTGAGCTCTTGGAAGGAGGCTCTGAGCCTCTTGGAAGGAGGCTTGAGCCTCTTGGAGGAGGCTTCTGAGCCTCTTGGAAGGAGGCTTCCGGGCCTCTTGAAGGAGGCTTCCGGGCCTCTTGGAAGGAGGCTCTGAGCCTCTGGAAGGAGGCTTCTGAGGCCTCTTGGAAGGAGGCCTGAGGCCTCTTGGAAGGAGGCTCTGAGCCTCTTGGAAGGAGGCCTTCTGAGCCTCTTGGAAGGAGGCTTCCAGGCCTCTTGGAAGGAGGCTTCTGAGCCTCTTGGAAGGAGGCTTCCGAGCCTCTTGGAAGGAGGCCTGAGCCTCTTGGAAGGAGGCTTCCGAGCCTCTTGGAAGGAGGCCTGAGGCCTCTTGGAAGGAGGCCTGAGCCTCTTGGAAGGAGGCTTCCGAGCCTCTTGGAAGGAGGCTTCCGAGCCTCTTGGAAGGAGGCTTCCGAGGCCTCTTGGAGGGCTTCGGGCCTCTTGGAAGGAGGCCTGAGCCTCTTGGAAGGAGGCTTCCTGAGCCTCTTGGAAGGAGGCTTCCGAGCCTCTTGGAAGGAGGCTTCCGAGCCTCCTTGGAAGGAGGCTCTGAGGCCTCTTGGAAGGAGGCCTGAGCCTCTTGGAAGGAGGCTTCGAGCTCTTGGAAGGAGGCTGAGCCTCTTGGAAGGAGGCTTCCGAGCCCTCTTGGAAGGAGGGCTTCCGAGCCTCTTGGAAGGAGGCTTCCGGGCCTCTTGGAAGGAGGCTGAGCCTCTTGGAAGGGAGGCCTGGAGCTCTTGGGAGGCTTCCGAGCCTCTTGGAAGGAGGCTTCCGAGCCTCTTGGAAGGAGGCTTCCGAGCCTCTTGAAAGGAGGCTTCCGAGCCTCTTGGAAGGAGGCTTCCGAGCCTCTTGAAAGGAGGCTTCCGAGCCTCTTGAAAGGAGGCTTCCGAGCCTCTTGGAAGGCTTCTTGAAATTACCAAATCTTCATTGATAATACTTGTCATAAGACTAGTTAGTACTATGACAAGTAATGACATTCCACTAAAAGCTTGAAATAATTTTCTTATTCATTGATAAGCTATTATTGGAATTGGAGTACAATCGCCATTACGCATTCTTGTCCGAGGTACCCTTAGAGCCAGCGTAGGTACCCCAGGGGTACATGTACCCTAGGTTAGGAACCGCTGCACTGCTATCAAAAACAATAAATTGATCATACATTATATTGAAGATAACGTAAGGTATTGAGCATCGTAACTATACAAAATCCGAGATTTTTTCAAACATTTTTCTGTCAAACAGTAAAGCTATGTCCATTTAGAATCCGGAATAATAAAATCATCTGTATCTCGGTAACGAATTGACGTACAAATAAGGTTAGTACATCAAAACAAGGGTAATTCACTGTACTTTAAAGAAAAAATAATGATACAAATCATTTCTTCTTGTTTCTAGTGAAAATTCGCACCTTCTTCTTTATTCCTCTCATTAAAAGTTGCACACCTTCGGAGTCAACTTCCTTGGCACATTTGTTCCACATTTTGGTCATCTGAGTAGGCGCCCGAGCTGTTTTTCCACTTTTCTTAAACTTCCGCTTCATTACTGCCCAAAATGTCTCGATGGGCCTGAGCTGTGGGCAGTTGTGTGGATTTATGTTTTTATCGATGAAATCTTCGTTATTATCGCGGTACTACTGGATGACTTCCCGGCTGTAGTGACAACTCGCCAAAGCTGGCCAAACTTCGCGGGACCTTTATGGGCTTTATGGAAGGTCGACCGCGGTTTTCGAGACATTCCTCCTTGTACAGCTGCGAGCCCATCGTCTTATTCGTCACAAACACTTAGGTCTTTGCTCCACAGCTGCATATCACTTGCCAAAATCATTCGTTTTTTTGCTAGTTTGTCCAAAAATCAAGCGGAAACTACTCTTCGTGCCGTCACCATGTAGAATTTTTTACTAGGAAGCTGTCCGAAATCCATTATGACGTAGGTTCCATCGTCGATGAGCAGGATTATCAACGTGGGTGTGCAGACTTTTTTTCTCTCCTTTCGGCTTCCATCTGGAATGATTTTTGACACGCTGCACGAAACTTCGTGAAATTTATACCACAGCAAGTGGGCGCCTCGGTAGACAAACCGTTGTAAAAGAATTCTTGCAGCTGTCCGTGCCGCTACAATACAATAAATGATTCCGGATTCTAAATGGACATAGCTTTAAACGCGGTGCTCGGACCATTCTCATTTATGTGAGAAAATCCTGACCACGTGACAATCAATGGTTCAGCAGAACCACACTTGAGGATAAACTTGTAAGAATTGAGTCCCTGAGAAGGTCCCAAACGGACGTCAAAACGTCGGACAAGATTAAATAGAAGTGTTTTAATAAAAAGTGTTGTTGACTGAAAAGCCATCTCTAAAGAAGACACTTGCGACAGAAGTTAAATCCATGTACCGACGCCCATCTTGATTCGTGCGACAGCTCCAGAAATCGGTTGCACTTTCCAAGATATTTGCAATCTTCTTTGCACGCGGGCCACCGTCGACCCTTCTTGGGCTGCGAGTGCATGTCTTTCCTTCCGCATGACGTGGACGTTGATGAAGCGCGGTGTTGATATGGTTGCTTGAAACTTGCAGACATAGCATCTAAAATAAATTATGTCAAATTATGCTATAACATGGTTTTCCGGCAAAAATAATACATCTGCTGCAATGAATTCAAATAACCAAATGTAAATTAATGGAAATAATTGAATTTATCCGGTAGGTGAATTATTCTGGGTTTTGAGAGAAATATTCAAATGCATCGTACACACTAAAAAATTTGGTAGTCCCACCAAGAATAGGAATGGCAACCTTGATTTAGTATACTCTGTTGGCAATGTACAGAAACCAAGTACAATGAATAAAATGAGACTTAGCTATGAAACGAAGTGCTTCTCTCTATCGCTCAAAATGGACAAGCAAGGCGCCATGTAGAAACATCTTTTAACTGGTGCATTTTGTCATGGACACATCACAAACGTTGTTTTTAACCTAGTCCTCTAGTCGAACACCCTTTTTGATTCCACCTTGGGGTGTTTTCAACCCCATGCTCGAGAACACTCTTCTGAACCCCCACTCATTCTCAAACCTTTTGTTCTGCTCATCCGTTCCCCATAACGAAAAATGCGACGGCCGACATCATTAGAAGAACAATAGCCGAAACGGATGAGCAAACAACCGCCCCTCCCGGGGCTAAAAACAACTCCCCCAAGCAGCCACCTTGAACCTTCGTCTTCTTCGACCTTATCGTTCATCCGTTCGTTCGATGCAAGTGCACCGATGAGTAGGGCAATATCGCCAAATAAGTGCTCTCCTCGGTCCCCAGACTTGCCGCTCAAGCTGCAACAACACGGAGAGCTGCCACTATCAGACCGAGCGGGTAGCGTGTACGGCCTTGCTCCCGGTTTGCATTGGCGATGTTTCAAGTTGGGTTGGGTTGGCCAGAGACACGAACTAGCAGAGAAAAAGCTCCGGAGTACGCTTCCCGAGCAGGAGAAGGTAACTCAATAATACCTCATTCTGTTATTGATACCATACTCTGTTATGAACCAGCCTTGCATAAAAGGTTACAAAAAAAAAACTTCATGCAGAACATAGGTACTCTCACTCTGTTATTACAATACCAAACGCATAACAAATTATTATTCGTTTGGTATTTAAATACCTAAGCATGTTAAGCCTAAAGTATTTTACATATTAATTTTTGGTATTATTTTTTGGTGTTTTACCTCTTATGCAATGCTAGTTCATACCAATTTCTGTCATCGAGGTCGTCGCTCCTGCTCGGGTTGCAGTTATAGAAAAGTGGAATAAATCGGGCCTCGCACACAGCGGCATGTGATAACCAGTTCAAGTGTGATCGATTTTTTCGGTATCTGTTTGTTGATGGGATTGGGAATAAATTTTGCATTTTTCACACATGGTCATCATGGAAATAAGAATTGTTGGAACGTTCTTTGATTGTTTTGGCATAGCAAGCACTTAATAGGTATTCGCTTTACGAGAAAGTTGTTGTTTGTCAAGAAGAACCGAGCAGTAATTATATAAAAGGACAAACATTAAATTACTTTTGAGATAGTTTATACAAAAAAAGAAAGCTAGTAATCAAAAGATGTACCCATCCCGTGCCTGATATTTATGCATATTCAAGAATATCAAGGTTGAATAAATCTTAGTCAAAATAAAAGAAAACGCTTTTTTCCATACTTTTGTTTTCAGATTTGGTTCAGTAGGTCTCTGCTTGGTTTACGTCTGGTCTACAATTGAAACCGGTGCGGTGCTGGAAGTAGAATCGTTTCCTTAGCTACGCGCGGCGCGCAGCAGCTACACGATTCTTCCGGCTGTCACTGTCAAGAGGGCGCAACATTTCAAGGTTCACTGCGATTGTTCTGCTCGAGCTCAGCGCTGCTGCCCGAGGCAACTCAATTTGTACTTAATTTTGTTCGCTTTGATCAGGCAGCCCGTTTCGCAAAGTGCAATTTATTAAAGCAAGAATCTCGGAATGTTGTTCGCGAAAAGTATTATTTGAGTGGTAGCCCCGGGGTGAAGCGAAGAAAAAGAGGAAGAGGGCGGGAATAATGGACGGATGAAAATTCTGCCATTTTTAGTCGGTGTCGGTGTCAGTCCGTGCCCGACGTTGTCGAATCAAAGTTCATCATCTTTTATCAAAGAACTTTTACGTTCCGGAGAATACAAATTGTCAACGTAACAACAACTTTGGAACCTACCGCACCTTTCCAGAATGTTTTGACGTTTCTGACTTCCACCTTATCGTTGTTCTAACCACGAAGGAAAAATAGGGGAAGATAGATTGAAATGTACCAATGAGACACAAGAAAAGCAATGTTGATTATTGAAATACCCAACAAGTCGGCATCCACCATTGTTTTATTGATACAATCTAGGAATTTCTGAAAAATATTTCATAAACTATTCGAGAACCGATGAAACAATTCATGTAAAATATAAAGATGTTTGTTTAAATTTACGTAAATCACAAAGCAGATGGACAGAAATAGCGTTATATTAGCAAAATATTATTTATTTACTAATATTTTCAGCTATTTGCATGACATGAATATCGCTAGCGTTATTTCTCGTCTTCTCTTCTTCAATGGTTCTACATTATAACTGGAATTTGGCCTGCTTTTCAACTTAGTATTCTATTAACATTTCCTCAATTATTAATTATTAATTAATGGTTTTCTACGCCCGGCATTGAATGAGTATGTATTTTGTGTGGCAAGTACAATAAATACACTATGCCCAGGGAGTCGAAAATGTTTCCAACCCGAAAACATCCTAAACCGGACCGAGAATAGAACACGCCATCTCCGGATTGGCAATCCTACGCTTTTGCTCGGAAGGCTACTGGAGACCCCAGCGGTATTTATCGGTTTCTGGTCGATGTGTAGTGGGGAAATTGGGATCACTGGTCATTTGTAACCTGACACTGCAATTTGACCGAACGGGCAGAAAATGCCGTTTGGTGGAACAGATCAAATGACCAAAACGTCATTTGGCAGAAAGGGCCATTTGGAGGAAAATTACATTTGACGTCTCACTACTCAATTCTCATTTTTACTTCCAACTTCTAACTGCGGAAAGTGAGAAGTGAGGAATAAGGAGTAAGAAGTTAGACGTCGATCAATATTTTAGGCCATACGACCTTTGCGGTCAAATAGCATTTTCAGCCAAATGGTCCTTTCGGTTAAACAACTATTTCGGCGGAATGACAGTCTGGTTGAAATGCCCTACTCGGCCAAATGGAGTTCGCCGTTGAATGTGTTTCGTATCCGACGTATATCCGGGTGTTTAGTTCTGTTTTGTGCGGTGGGAAAGTAAAAAGTGCGCGTTCACTAGTGTTTCCTGTCGGACGCAGAACAATCGTGTGATCATGCCTAGTTCTGCTTTGTGCCGGTGAGTAAATTGCTTTAATACAATTTCAAACAAAATAATTATTTAGTCGCTTACCAAGGCGATTTCCTATAAATAACCTACTCACCTAATCAACTATCCCTATCCCAAAGGATTCCTCGGTCTTTTGAAACAATGAGTGTTTAACTCTTTTCCCATTCTAATCCTAAATTTACTGAGAAAAATTATTTAAGCTCTTTAAGTGGAATGTTGTCAACTGTCGTAAAACGAGTTAAGTACTTTCCATTTAGAACCACCACATTTTTACAAAAATACTTTTCCAGTTATCTCCCATGAAAAGAAGATAAGAAAAGAAGCTTAAAATATGCTGAGTCCACCCTCGTGACCTCGCACGAGTGCTCAATCTACGCAGTTCGTTCTCGGAGGTCGAGTGAAACAGACGTGTTTCCAAGTGCAAGGGGAAAGTTTCACCGAACAATCAGCCTCAGGGCTTCTTTTGTACGTTATAACGGCGAAATCGACTTTGCGGGCAAATACACTTCGTTTGCGTTTCGAGCGTGGTAAGCCTGAGCCAACGGATGCGGAGATGTTTACCTTCATGAAAGGAAAAATGTGTCTCAAAAGTAGAGATGGGCAAAACGGATCACTTCATTGAACGGTTCAGATCTGGATCATTCAGTCTAATGATCCGGATCTTTCATACGGATCAGATCTTTGGAACATACCGAAAGGAGGATGCAGAATGGTGAAACGGTTGTCATTCAGGATCACACTTTCGACCCGTACAGACAATAATTTCACCTTTCTCTCGTACACAAGCATATTTAACATGCGTAGAAGACTACAATAAACTTGTTATTCTGTCATTGTCTTACAAATGGTTAAATAATTTGCTGATCTAGTGAGCCGGATCTTTTAAAAAGTGAGCTACGAATCATTCACTCATTTCAAAGCTCCGGATCATTATAACGGTTCCGGATCTGAACGCCCATCTCTAGTCTCAAGAGCGACAATCTTCTCTCCATGTACAAGGACAAACCAGGGCTCGGTTATCATTAAGTTCAGATCGAAAGATGACTTTAAGGAATGCCTTTTGCGTCCCTACAACAAATACCAAAGTACAACCGTACAGGTGTCGGCAGCAGTGCGTGGAGCTTTCATCGAACTCAACGAAGGATGTGAACTGCCAGCAACATTACTCGTGCGAATTCTGCGTGCCTGGATTTACTACGAAGGTCTTTAGTCAACAAATGCTTTCAATGCGGAAGTACAAATCATATGAAAGCGGAATGTCCCAATGGGCAATCAGTGAACGATCGATTGATGACAAACAAAACCAAAACGGCAGGGAAGCTTCATACAGGGTAATTGGTCAAAGCCTGCGCCCTCAGATATCTTAATCAGCTACTCTCCAGCGCAACCGATTGGGCCTTGACGTGTCCATCGAATAAGGTTAATGGTAAGTGCTTCTGCGCGATGAAGCAGCCTACGGCCGAGTCTCATGTGGCGGATGAGTCACCCGTTGTGGCGATGGATTCTATTGGAAAGCCTATGGAAAGAATCGATCTAAGGAAACAAGAGGACACAACTCCATTGGATTGCGAAACTGTAATAGATGACACACAAGCATTTGTGTCCAAACCTACTGCTACCTCCGAATCAACGAAGAACAATTCGAGCACCGAAGGAGTTGTATCAACAGTGAATGCTATCATCGATAACCGTACCAGCACGTCCCGAGCAGGAGAAATTGGTCTAATTCTGTTATTGATGCCATACTCTATTATGAACTAGCCCTGCAGAAGAAATAAAATACCAAATGAATAAAACCAAAAATAAATAAGCACAATACTTGACCCACAACATTCTCTGTTATTGAATTATATTTCAAAACCAAATGCATAACCAATTATTATTCGTTCGGTATTGAAATACCTAAGCAAGCTATGCCTCAAGTACTTACTTGATGGGCTACAGCTCTTCGATGAACCTACGTCGAATGGAGCATCCTTCTCCACTGGACTCGATCCTGGGCCAATCGCTTCCAGTCGCCCTGAACATTGAGCGCCCTCATGTCCTCTTCAACTGCAAAAAGCCATCGTGTACGCGGCCTTCCACGAAGCCTGCGCCGTCTTCCGGGTTTTCTACTAAATATTATCTTCGCTTGACGTTTTTCCGGCATACGAACAACGTGACCAGCCCACCGTAGTCTGCCATGTTGTATAAGCTTAATAATATCCAGCCCTTTATACACCTGGTACAACTCGTGATTCATGCAACGCCGCCAGATACCGTTCTCCTGTTTACCGCCGAGTATTGTCCGCAGCACCTTACGCTCAAACACTCCGAGAGCTCTCTGATCAGCCTCCTTTAACGTCCATGTCTCATGGCCGTATAAAGCCACCGGAAGAATCAGAGTAGTATACAGCGCGAGTTTTGTTTTCGTTTGCAGACTACGGGACTTAATCTGGTTACGAAGTCCGTAATAAACCCTATTTGCAGCTGCAATACGCCGTTTCACCTCGCGGGTAACATCATTATCGCACGTCACTAATGTTCCAAGATACACAAATTCTTCTACCACTTCAAATTTTTCACCATCCAGCACTATTTCGCTACCACCACTACTAATGAACCCACGTTGATTGCCAGCGACCATGTACTTCGTTTTGCTGGTATTGATCGTGAGTCCAATCCTCGCTGTCTCCCTCTTAAAAGGCGCAAAAGCCTCTTCCACGGCACGGCGATCAATTCCGATAATATCGATATCGTCCGCAAATCCCAGGAGCATATGCGATTTTGTGATAATGGTACCGCTTCTTTGCACACCAGCTCTCCTAATCGCTCCCTCGAGGGCTATATTGAACAGTAGGTTCGAGAGTGCATCACCCTGCTTTTATCCATCTAAGGTAACAAATGACGTCGATATTTCATCCGCAACCCATACACTTGATTTCGATCCGTCCAACGTTACACGAATCAGCCGTATCAGTTTCGTCGGAAAACCATATTCAAGCATAATTTGCCATAATTCATTTATTTTCACTGAATCATACGCCACCTTGAAATCGATAAACAGATGATGTGTCTGCAAGTTGTACTCCCGGAATCTATAAAGGGTTTGTCTTGAGTAAACATTTGATCCGTCGTTGATCGGCCCTCATGAAAACCTGCATTCGCCGACGAAGGGCTCTTCAAGCGATCTCAATCTGTTGAACAGAAAACAGGACATAATTTTGTACGCCGAATTAAGGAGGGTCATTCCTCGGTAATTGGTGCACTCCAGTCTGTGCCTTTTCTTAAAGAGAGGGCAAATGAGGCCGTCCAACCAGCTAGCAGGCATTTCCTCGTCTTCCCATATTTTCGACATAATATGGTGCAGAACTTCATAAAGCTGCTCACTGCCATGTTTGAGAAGTTCAGCCGGGAGCTGGTCCTTCCCCGCAGCCTTATTTTTTCTTCAGCTCATCTAATGTACAAGACTCCACAGCTTATCCATCGTCGCTAATATTTATTCTGTTCACCGATGCACCGTCACTCCCTCCATTCAACAAAGTCTCAAAGTGATGCTTCCACTTGGCAGCCACTTCAGTTTTATCTGTCAGCAAATTCCCTTGTTGGTCGTTGCACATGACGGGAGATGGCGCTGTCTTTCTCCGCACGCCATTGACAGACTCATAAAACCTCCGCATATCGTTCTGCTCCATTTTTTCCTGCGCCTCAATAATAACTTGTTCTTCGTACTCTTTTTTCTTCCTGCGGTGGGTTCGTTTTTCGGCTGCTCTTGCTTCCTTGAACCGATCTCTATTCGATCGGGTACCTGACACCAACATCCGGCTTCTGGCAACGTTCTTCTCGTCTGTCACTCTCTGACACTCCACATCGAACCAACCCGTCCTGGGTCGCCTCTGTGCAGTGCCTACCACTTCTCGTGCTGTTGTGCTCACCGCTCATGGAACGATTCCCATAGATCGTTAATGTTGTCGCTTACGTTGATTGCACTTATGCGTTCGTCGAGCTTCTGGCGGTACTCAGTCGATACTCCTTCCGTGTCCTTCACGTCGTTTATCGTTTGTCGGTGCGTAAACGTTGATTAGGCTGTAATTGAAGAATTTGCCCCGTATCCTCAACACACAGATTCGTTCGCTAATGGGTTTCCACCGCATCACTCGCTTCATCTGCTTGTCCATCACTACGAAACCAACTCCATGCTCTGCTTTTTCACCGCCGCTGTGATAGATGTTATACTTGAATGCAGTATTGGTCGTGGGGTTCACGGCTCGGAATTCACGTTCTCCGGATCTAGGCCATCGGACTTCTTGAATAGCAGCCACGTTCACTCCAACCTTCTGCAGTTCACGAGCCAGAAGGCTCACTCGTCCAGGTTCATTTAGGGTCCTGACATTCCAGGTACCGAGTTTCCAATCATAGTCCTTATTTCGTTGCCGGGTCGGTTGCCAAAAATAACGTTCTCTTTTTCTTCTATCTCCATTTTTCGTGGTATTTGAGAAGCTTCAGTAAGCTACCTTACCGGGGTCGCGTTACCTACATCGCGATGATGGGGCTGCCACCTTAGGTATAGCTGACGCGATACAGCATTTCGTTAATCAGCCGCTGGGTACCAGGCAGACGCTGTTTGAGCCGCACCTCCTGGTGAACAGACGCTCGAGGCGTACCTTCTCACTCTAGCTGATGTCAGAAGGACAAGGACAGCCCGGACCAGATCTTTACTGTACGGCAAATCCTTCAAAAATGCCGTGAATACCAGGTCCCAACGCACCATCTGTTCGTTGATTTCAAGGCGGTATACGACAGTATAGACCGCGTAGAGCTATGGAAAATTATGGACGAGAACAGCTTCCTGGGAAGCTTACCAGACTGATCAAAGCAACGATGGACGGTGAGCAAAACTGTGTGAAGATTTCGGGCGAACACTCCAGTTCGTTCGAATCGCGCCGGGGACTAAGACAAGGTGATGGACTTGTTGCCTGTTGTTCAACATTGCGCTAGAAGGTGTCATGCTGAGAGCCGGGTGTAACAGCAGGGGTACTATTTTTAACAGATCCAGTAAATTTATATGCTTTGCGGATGACATGGATATTGTCGGCCGAACATTTGCAAAGGTGGTAGAACTGTACACCCGCCGGATGCGTGAAGCAACATAAGTTTGACTGGTGGTGAATGCATCGAAGACAAAGTACATGCTTGGGGGCGGAACCAAGCGCGACAGGGCCCGTTTGGGAAACAGTGTTAAGATAAACGTGGATACTTTAGAGGTGGTCGGTGAATTTGTCTACCTTGGATCATTGCTTACGGCTGATAGTAACGTAAATCGTGAAATACGACGTCATCTGTGGAAGTCGGGCCCACTACGGGCTCCAGAAGAAACTGCGGTCGAAAAAGATTCGCCACCGCACCAAATGTGTCATGTACAAGACGCTTATAAGACCGGTTGTCCTCTACGGACATGAAACATGGACAATGCTCGAGGAGGACTTGCAAGCACTCGGAGTATTCGAGAGACGGGTGCTTAGGACCATCTTTGGCGGTGTGCAAGAAGACGGTGTGTGGCGGCGAAGAATGAACCATGAGCTCGCCCAACTCTACGGCGAACCCAGTATCCAGAAGGTAGCTAAAGCCGGAAGGGTACGATGGGCAGGACATGTTGCAAGAATGCTGGACAGCAACTCTGCAAATATGGTGTTCGCTTCCAATCCGGCAGATACGAGACGGCGTGGAGCGCAGCGAGCGAGATGGGGAGACCAGGTGCAAAACGACTTGGCGAGCGTGGGACGTATCCGAGGATGGAGAGATGCGGCCTCGAACCGTGTATTGTGGCGTCAAATTGTTGATTCAGTGTTATCTGTTTAGATGTTAACTAAATAAATGAATGAATGGTTACGTCTCTCCGCCACCCCGTTCTGCTGCGGCGAGTACGGCGCCATGAACTGGCTGAGAATCCCTTCGCTATGCACAAATCCCTGCCGCTCTTTCGCAACATATTCCCCGCCACCATCTGACTGCTCTGCACTGCTTGCTTGCAAGACTCGGTAGAAAGCGAATGGGCTATCTCCAGATGAACAGCACGCGTGGTGAGGCAAGTAAACAATGCTATCCATCTCGTCACCGTGCTCCTGTTTACCCGAACTGTGATCGGTCTGAAGTAGTCGAAGCCTACGTAAGAAAATGGACGCTCGTACGGCCGCAGGAAGTGGAGCCATTCGGGGAACTTATGGAGCCGCCTTCTTTACTTTGCACTCATGACAAGATTTTGCCGCCTTGTGTACCTGAGCACGGAGGGCCGGCACATGGAAGCGTTGTCTCACTTCATTCACTACCGTCTCCCCGTTTGCGTGTAGGAATCTCCGATGGTACCATTGTAGTAGCAGTCGGGTGACTAAATGTTCCTTCGGAAGGATGATCGCAAATCGGGTATCATGCGACACGAACGTCGCAGCGGAGATTCTGGATTCCGACCGACGCACTCCGTCGTCGTCTATCTACGGCGTCAAATTCCGTATCTTACTCGTACGCTCCAAACTTGCTGAACTCGGCATCATCTGCTGATTACGCTCCTTGTGTAAGACGGCTACTTCGTCGGAATATTGCTCACTTTGCACCATGCGGGATATAACCAGCTCCGCTAGCACCAGCTCTTGCTGTGTCAACGGTCCAGCCGTTGTCGCCTGCTTCTTCACCTTTTTCCTTTTTCCTCACCTTTTGGGAAAATCGGAGAGCAAATGCCACAGAACGTAGTAAACGTGTCCAATTGGAAAAGCGCGCCCAGTCGATCACCAAATCCACAGTCGTCTCCGTATGCACGAGACATGGTCGCAACTCTTCCTCCGACGTCTGTTTGGACGGCTTCACTTCATTGGGCCATTTGTCTTCCGGCAAACACAAGAAGGACCAGCTTTCTTAACCTTAAACCATAAGCCACTAGGAGATAAGCAGGGAACTTTTCCCCACTTAGTGGCCAAATCAGCCGGGTTTTCCTTAGTCGGCACCCATCGCCATTGTTCAATGTCCGACTTAGATAGTATTTCACCCACGCGACATGCGACGAACTGTCGATAGTTCCTATGATCTGCATTTATCCATGCCAGCACAGTCTTGGAGTCACTCCATAAAACAGCTTTGTCGATTTTTACCGAATGCCCGTTCCGAGTGGATTTCAGGAACCGTACTCCAATCGTTGCAGCCATCAGTTCGAGTCGTGGGATCGATACTGTATTCAGAGGCGCTACTTTTGATTTCCCAACAACTAATGCTAGCTCCACTCAACTTGGAAACTCCGCCCGGAAATTCTGGATCAGAATTTTCCCGTGAACTAGGTAGAAGCATAATAACCCGGCTGGGTCGAACGGACTCATCACGACGCGCAATGCTTGCCGCTTCGTAGGATGCTGCGTTTTAATCGCTAGCTTCGTCGAAAAGGTGAACATATCTTCCTCCGGTTTCCAAAACATGCCTAGCACTCGTTCTGTAGCGCTTCTGCTGTCCAACTGGATACTCTTTTGAATTGCTGTATCGTTCTCCCCGACCCGTTCAAAAACCTCTTTGGAATTTGACAGCCAGTTTCGCAAGTGGAATCCCCTGAGGGAGTGAACATGCCTGAATTCCAATGCTATCTTCACTGCTTCCTCGATCGTGTCCGTGCTGTCGAGATAATCATCCACGTATTGTTTCCGTACTATGGCATCAGCTGCTTTCGAATACTTCAACGAGCATTCGCGTTTGGCGTTTCGGTTCTTAACTAACTGTGCCGTGCAGGGTGAACATGCCACTCCGAACGTCGCGACATCCATAAGGTACACGTCCGGCAATTTAGTTGAATCTTCTCTCCATAGCAAACGTTGAGAATGGCGATCTTCTGGCCTAATCTGAATTTGATGAAACATTTCCTTCAGATCGGCGCAGAGAGCGATTCGTTTTTCTCGAAATCCGAAGAGGACATCCAATAGCGTGTTCAGTAGGTCCGGTCCTTTTAAAAGCATCTTGTTCAGCGAGATGCCGTCTACTTTAGCCGCCACGTCGCAAAATATTCGAATTGTCAAATGCTTTTAGGATTACTGCTGCAGAACACTCTCGCCAACCACTAATACGCCGCTCCAAACATTTCAGCCGTCAAACCACCATTGCGTAACTGTCTGGGAACTCAAAACTTTCGTACTTCCATAACAGTCTGGTCTCGAACCGTTGTCCTATTCGCTTCGTGGTATTTTCCAGTATCTGCTTCGCTCGCCGCACTTCCTCCGATTCCGGATATGTCACAATGTCGACACTCAGGCTTTCTACCGCAAAGTACTGCTTCAATAGATCCTGCAGCGTCTTCTTGTCATCCCGGCATTCACAAATATGGAAACTGTTCACGTCAGTAACATCTCCGATTTGGGATCCGTGGACGATCCACCCGAGTCGCGATTTAACTGCGATAGGATCTCCTGGCTGGCCTTCCCGAACCTTCAGCAACGTTTCCGATGAGGATTCGAGGCAAAGCGTTTTCGTATCCTTTAATCGGCAATCCCTGTAGGTACGTTAATACTTCCGCTAACTCCAAGTAACGCAGTGATTGTCATGGCAGATCCAGCTTGCGTACCGTCCGCACGTCTCTCAAGGGAAATCTAGCTTCGCCGCCTTCGCCTGATATTTCTAATGCAACTTGCTGTGAATTCGCTTCGACTCGTTTTACGTTGGCAGTCCACTCCCAGCTCCTTCGCGATCTGCTCGTCCACCAAGATCTTTGCCGATCCGTCGTCCAGAAACGCGTAGGCTGTTACAGACTGATCATTGCCGTCTTGTCTTTGCAGATGAAATCTTCTTCCCGCGGCACCCAAATAGCACAAGTAAAGTGAAACTGGTTGCAGCAACCTAATTGTGACTAAATCTGGTCGTATATAAGTTACTGTGATCTTTATGTAACATGTGTGTGCTACTCAGGCACTTTAGTTACCTCTTTAGTGGAATGCGCGCCACAAAAATTCCTATCTTTGTTACCCTTCTCTCTGCGTTGCTGCAACTGTTGTGGCTGCTTCGGTTCGCTGTGTAGAGTTACGTCCGTCGCTGCTCTCACCAACGTTGCCATGTATTGCGAGAATGACAGTATATTCACGACCGTACACCGTTGTTTATACAGTGACCAGTCTAGCTTCATGCTAGCGGGTAGCTTGTCCACTAACTCGCACAGCAGCATCGGGCTATCGAGGTGGGCTTGGTGCCCTCCTACCACTATGTGATCGCTGAGGCTTTGCACCGCCATCCCATATCCAATCTCCAACCAGTTCCACATACTTTCTGCAGCAGCGTATATATTAGTAGCTCTGGTCTACTGTAAAGAGTCTCTAGTGTAGCAATAACACTGGGCACCGAGGACGGGAGCAGTAAACGACTGCGCATCGCCTCAATAGCAAACCTAGCCAGATTCTCCGCGTCTGAATACCCACACGCGTCGGTAGAGTTGATAAACGAGCTGATGAACAGAGGCCAGTCTTCCGGGTTTCCAGTGAATGTCAGCAGATCCTTGGATATTACCAAATTAGATTTAACGTATGGATTGTGAGAAAAATCCAAGTTCGCTGGCGGCTAATTCGGTTTTCTTCTGAATTGATCATATTTAGTCAAGTTGGTGATAATTACTCTACATTTACTTTCACTCAGAGCGTATTCACGTTAGGCTAGCATTACACGCCAACAGTCACTTCCTCATACATCATACATAAATACATACAGAACCAAATGGACGAAAGAACGGGACTACAATGGGGTGGGAACCATGGTGCTTTTGAAAGATGAACAACTGCCATCCGGACATAAACCGGGGATTTTTTTAGGGCTATATTGAATCATCATTTCGGCATCACCATATGTTTTTAGACGTCATTCAGCTGTCCCGAGAAAGTACCAAGTTAATAAATCCATAGAACAAGCTTTAAAAATAGTGTGGAAACATGCCCGGAATCAGAATTTTAACGACACCGCGTAAATCCAGAATTGCAAAACATAAATGTCAAATACGAGTCGTGTAAATTAAGATAATCAAAAAGTATGATTGAGAAATTGACTGTAAATTGCATCTCCATATCGACTTAAAATCAGATTTTCATTTGTTTCATTTGAAACCACATAACTCATATAAAAATCTTAAGTGGTGCATTTTGTTCTCATCTCATTACCTCCCCCTCGCACTAACCACTTATTCAAGGCAGTCAGTGCTGCGAACAGCCGACGACTGTCAAAACAGTTCGTGCCAAAACCAACTTTCGACTGGAGGCATCGTCGGAATTCCCTCGGGAAAAGTTTATTTTTTTCCCGAAACATATTTCTCCGGGACCGACTTTTTGATATTTAATTTGCAACTTCATCACGAACCTGTCACAAATCGCTTGGGGCAGGCGATTCGCTCAGTTTTCGGCTGCGATGTGTGTGGTTGTGTCTTCTTTTTCTTTTCCCGGGAACGTCAGACAGCTCAGAATCCTGACAGCCTGGCAGAATCAGCGTGGTGTGGTAAGTCCTGCTCAACGGAAAGGGGGTTCGGCTAAGCCCAAGGCCATCGTCATTCGCATGACGGAAACAGTGGAAATGGGTTGGCATTATTCGTTCAAGGTATTGCGAATGGCTATATTTTCACATCTATAAATCATGTTTGGTGGAAGGCCCCGATGGGAAAAAGTACGATCCATAATAATGTAACAATCACTATTTGAAAGCCAGATGGATTAATCTCACCATTTATTTAATCCATGAACGGAAAACAAAATCCATCCCATGACTCAAACGACCCACAACATGTTCTTAGGGGTACTTTGTTGTTGCCACGCGTTCGACAGCTGAGCTTAAAAAAGCTTACGTGCAACATTGCGAAACCTCACCGCAAGGTGGATAAATCTGACAATGTTTCCACGTATGTGTGTCCCGTTGTTATTCGACTGTCACTTTGCCAAACAAAATATCGCACGGCACCTGTCTCCCGTGTGAGCAATCAAACGAATTCCCCGGGGGTCTGCGGTCTATTAAAGGTGTCAGATTTGTTACGAAGCTAAGCGATGGCGTTGCTGCTGGTGGTGGTGGGCTGGTTAGGTGAGAGGACAATTCGTGTCATCGTCACCCTGGCGACGGCGCCAACTTTGACGAGGACGTGTCATCGCGCGATGTTTAATCCTGGCAGGCCTTGATCCATGCCGCTGTAATGCGAACCGCCTATAAGCGACACCACGGGTGTGGGAGTCCCAAAGGGTGTTCGAATGCTGGTGCGGGTGGGCCTGGGGATCAAATTCGAATCAGCAGTGGGTTGTGAGTTGCTGATGGAGGGTGGGTGACAGAACGATGACACGGTGTTAATTTATGCTCCATTCGATAGCGCTTATACGCCTCCCACACTCGATTCGGTGTCATTTTGCACCTTTATGCTCGGTTCGCGCTGGAAACTGATAAATGCAGAGTTTTAGGCCAACCACCACCGCTCCTAACTGCTCTGTCCTGGGAATAAAAATCAAGGCTCAGTGGCAATGGCTGTACGGTAATGATTCTCTCCGAATGCTATACATGGCATTGGAAAATTTGTTTTGAACAAAAGTGTAGGTATGGACCACACACATGGAAACAAAAAGGGGCCTAGTACTGCAATTCAGGTAAACAAAACCACATTTGTTGATGACAATATTTATTCGAATAATTCGCTGGTTATCATTGGCGAAAAAGAAAGGCTTATCTCGTGGATTGTCTTTATCTTATTGTAATTAGTTATTCCATGATATTCTCAAGGCAAAGAGCATTTTTCTTCGAAGTACCGAAATTTCTATTAAATTAATTGTCTTTTCTGCCTATTTTTTTAGTCCTATCAACAGGTAGACTACGATTGTCAGGAAACGTTATTATTGCATCTGTCGACAATAAAGCCAAAGAACAAAAACTTCAACGTGTCCATCATGTCAGCTTTACAAGGAAAGTGAATTGAGACTGTCGCATGAATTGAACAAATTGAACGTCTAAACAGTTTCCTTCAACTCACTTGAACGAAAAAAAAAGATGAACATGTTCAACTTTTGCCAAGTCAATTGAGTTCAAGTGGATTAATCAATTCACTTGCTCTGTCAAAACATAGCATCATACAAGTGGCTAGCAGAAAAATAAGTGCGAGCTTATGACATTCTTCTGAATAGCTGTGACTGGGACTATATCAGAAAACAAAGTCTTTTATGACAAATGTTTTCTCAGCCATTTCCATCTCTCACGCAAAACTCATCCAGCCACACATATTAATTACACTTGGGCATATCCTTTCCAGGGATTTCCAAAATCCCTTTCAGAATATCTGCTGAAAATATCTTGGACCAAAGCCAGCAATCCGAGCCTAATCCTACCGTTTCAGCCTAGATTGTGATACCACTGCTCAAATCTCTATGAGGCCTAGCCACAGAAGCAGGGCGCAACACTTTCCGAAGTAATTTCATCTCCTCGACCCCTTATAAGTAGGCGTACAGAGTACCATCCGTAGGATACGAAACGTGTCACGTTATTGTAAAAACCACTTGGCATAAGATGACAATTTTTTGTAAAAGTCATTTTAAAAACGCTGAAATTAGTGGAGTTCGAAAAACAGTGAATTGCGGCTCTTCGTAATTAATGTACGTCGCATGAGGACACCAATCCCCTCGATATATTTCGCTTCCCCTTTCCGGTAGCAAACCCCTTTCTCATCGAGTCACCGCAATGCCGGGGTGCGCTTCGAGCCGATTGTATGATTGCTACCGACCGCACGCTCGAAAGGCCGCCGCTCTGTGTAGGTTGGGTCACTCGTTTTAGGCTTTGAAGTCCTTTCAGTCGAATCGGTCTGTATAGGTCTGTAGGTCTTGGTCGTCGTCGACAGCAGCATCGACCACTATATCCGAGAGCCGATCCCCAGCTTGAGTGCCTCGACTGTGGGTGGGTGATTGCAACTGAATTCGAGTGCTTTGCGGTCACTAAAGTTGCTACCGATTGCTGCCATCTCCCTTTTGGGAACGGACCTATGCGGGACTGCCAGCCATTATAGGTGTATAGATGCAGATAGAAAGCTGCAACTTGGTTCATGCAACCGAACTACAGTTTTTGATGCATTATTTATCGAGAACATTCCAATTAATTTGTGTCTCATTCGACAATGGCAACAGCAACAACATGGAAAGGAATTGTGCCGGGATGCGAAGACAACGACGACGTCGTGCCAGAGCCTTGTTCTTGGGCCTTGGCCAGTTGACCCGAAGTAGCAGCTCGTCGTCGTGCGGCAGATTGAAGGAGCATCTGTCTTCGGTCGATTGCATATTCATGCCATAATCTGGTTCAATCTTCTTCTGAGTACTTTCAATTAAATGCGGAGAAGAAATCGTAAAGGGTATTGCTTTGGACAGGATGGATGTTCCCTTCTTCAATGACTTCAATGGATGGGAAAAGTTTCGTAGCTGATTAGAGGGCACCTGGGATTGATTGTTGGAGAACCTCTGCGTAGGTTTATTCACTACCAGAAAGGATGCATTTGTTTGCATGAATTGTAAAATACCAAATAGGGAGGGATTTCAAGTGAAGTGGTCTTCGATTACGAAGATCTGGAATATGGGAGGATACTGCTCATGTGGTATGAAATTGTGCTTTGAAGAGGGAGTACCTAATGGGAATTTTCCGATTGAACTAACATCCATCTGTTGAATGAATTGATTTTTCCTTCCATCATGTTTTTTTCTGTATTCCTTAGTCGAAAGTCTTGAGTATCAATCAAATGACGTAATGGGTCTAATACTACTTCTAATTTGCACTTGGCTTATGGTAATCCTCTACGATAGATATTCTCAATGAGATTAAGCCCCATCATAGTGTACTAAAAAATAAAAACAACATGCCGTTGAGTTATTGTGTAAAGCTTACAAGAAACAAGCCCAATTTTAACCTGGGAGGGCGAAACAGATTAAAAAAATGTGTATGCCAAGCCGAGCCGAATTCTTACTGTCAGTGAGAGCCGATAACAAAACTGTCGGCTAGAAAATTTTCCAAGGTATAAAAACAATAACACACACAAAACAAAACTTGGTCTCTCCAGGTGGCACCTACGTTGATTGTTTTTCCTTGCTGAAAATTTACTTGTTGCATGACGACAGTATTTATTTAAATTGATGTGTAGTATCGAGAGCTCCCTCCCAAATGTTAACATTACAAATGACCACCCCAATGTGAGATACACGTCTTCAAACGTTTCGGGAAAGTATCCACGATCGTTGCAAGTTCTGCTATACAGATTTATAAGATTCAGTGTCAGTGTCTGAGATGGTTTGAGACTGTGAGAGATTTACTTGGTGTTCCACAGGCTTTTCATTCCAAAATGAACCAGGCATAGTCCACTGGATTGAAAATTAATTATGGAACAGATTTGAACTCACCAATTTCGAATATTTCTGTTTGGGTTAACACAATGTGCAGGTATTCGCAAGTCAAAATATTACTGCCGATTTCATTCAGGAGATGAAAAATAATTAATTACAATACAATTCTACTCAATCACTGGGGTAGCGTGTTGCATAGGAAAATAATGCAAAACAGGCGAGAGAGCTGCAACACTGCGGAGTAGGGTCGTTTGACCGAATAGGTCATTTGGCCGAATAGGACATTTGGACGAATAAGACATTAAGCCGAATAGGACAATTGGCCGAACTATTGTATGACATTTGCCAGATAACAATTTTTCAGAATAGAACATTTGCCGGAATGTAATTTGCCAAAATGTACCATTTCCCAGAAATAGTAAAACTGGAATTTACTATTATTCCACCAATAATAAAGAATAGAAAAAGAATAATATAAAGAAGGTAATTTTGCACAACGGGGATTTGGCATTATTTACTAATGAAGGGATTCTCGGTATGATTAATTTTCATAAAAGGGATTATTTAACATATTTGACATTGTTCAGAAAGATGGATACTGTACGTGGATTTCCCTATTGGACCCGACCGTTCGAAATAGTCGCTCCTTGAACGGTCGTTAGAATCGCCGTTTTCACCTTGACACCCATCGTCATAGTAAAATCTGTCAAAACTGACAAGTCTGCCACGTGCCTTTTGTTGTTTCCTTTGGAATTTTCTTTCTTTTTCCAATGTTTTTACATCTTTTTCGGCAGAAAAGGAGCAATAAAGAAGGCAACCTATCAAACATTTATTGTGTTTGACAAACCTTACTGCAAAAGAGAACGTATGAAACAGGAAAGTAAACCGACCTTCGAATCCATTGGTTAAGTAAATCCATAATATTATTTATCAAAAAACTACCTTCATATTTGCCTAATACAATACAAACTGTTTACGAATGGATATCATTCCAGACGCAGAGTTCATTCCAAAAATTGAGTCATCATCGATTGGACAATATCACTTTAAGTCATACTAGACACCTACTTGCTTTCATTGAAGAAGTTATATAGTCTAGGCAAAATGTCCACTTCTATGGAAGGAATCTTATCCACAATTGCCATATTCAAACACGAGGACGGGCAAACACCTACTTCTAGAGAAGGGATAACATCTACCCTTGCCTTTATCCGGACAAGCGCCACCTTTTAATAAAGGAACTACATACATCATTGCCTTAATCCGGGCAAGCGCCTTATTTTGTAGAAGGGATCATTTCCACCATTGCTTTAATCCTGGAAAACGCCTATTTTCAAAGAAGGGATCACATCCACCATTGCCTTAATCTGGGCAAGCACCTACTTTTAAAGAGAGAATTACATCCACGATCGCCTTAATCCGGGAAAGCGCCTTCTTTTGAAGAAGGGATCATATCCACAATTGCTTTAATCCTGCCAAACGCCTATTGTCAAAAAAGGGATCTCATCCACCAAATAGGCAAACACCTATTTGAAAGAAAGGATCCTCCCGCCATTGGCTTAATCCGGGCAAGCGGCTATACCCGGCTAATTATGCTTTCTCCGATGCTGGGTCATTAGGCCGAAGGCCGTAGGCCATTAGGCCGAATGGTCATTAGGTCGAATGGCCATTAGGCCGAACGGTCATTAGGCCGAGTTAAAAGTGAGGAAGAAGTAGAACGGAATAAGAAAAACGAAAAAGGAGGAAGAAGTAAAAAAGAAGAAGGAAGTAGGAATAAGGGAGTAAGGAGAAGGGAAAAGGAAGAACAAAGAAGGAGGAAAGAAGAAGGAAGAAAGAAAAAGGATGAAGGAAGATAGAAAAAGAAAGAAGCAAGACGGGAGAAAACGGAAGAAGGATAAAAAAAGAAGGAAGAAGAAAGAAGGTAGAAAGAAAGAGGGAAGAAGGAAGAAGGAAACCAGAAGAATGAAGGAGGATAAAGGAAGAAGAAAGAAGGAAAAAGGAAGAAGGAAAAAGGAAAAAGGAAGAAGAAAGTAGGAAGAAGAAAGAAGGAAGAAG
The DNA here is from genome assembly GCF_024139115.2 of Armigeres subalbatus. NCBI lineage: Eukaryota > Metazoa > Arthropoda > Insecta > Diptera > Culicidae > Armigeres > Armigeres subalbatus. Next base: position 22,563,670 of record NC_085139.1, on the reverse strand, counting down.
GGAAAAGAAAGAAGGAAGAAGGAAGGGGAAGAAGGAAAAAGAAAAAAAGGAAGAAGGAAGAAAGGAGAAGCAAGACGGGAGAAAGAAGGAATAAGAAGGAAGAAGGAAGAAGATAGAAGGTAGACGGAAGAGGGAAGAAGAAAAAAGGAAGACAGAAGAAGGAAGAAGGATAAAAGAAAAGAAGGAATATGAAAAAAGGAAGAAGGAAGAAGGCAAATGGAAGAAGAAAAAAGAAAGAAGGAAGAGGGAAGAAGGAAAAAGAAAAAACTCAAAGGTGCAGCCCAATCGGGTTGTACGCAAAGGTGACGATTGAACTACGTAGCTGTATGCAATGTACCGTTTTCGACTTTTCTGTTTGATGAGACCAAAGCAAGCGTTTTTCAAGCCCAGTGTGAATTTGTTTCGTTGTTTATCCAGTGATCCTGATATTGACACACACTGGAGTCGGTTTTTACGCGGAAGATATGGGCGCCGTAATTAAAACAACGTAGAAACCCGTGTAAATCCCAAAATATGTTTGCATAAACAGCGGAAATCCCGAAATTCGAGTGAAAAAAAATCGCATGAAATACGATTCGTGGAAAAAAAAATCGCCTATAAAACTACTTTAGTGTATATCGAATATGACTCTTCCTTGATCGAATGGTCCAATAAAATTGAAAACCCATCCAGAAACGGCTGAGATATTAACGATCAAAGTCTATCATACTTTCGTGACGTTCTCAGATTTTTGCAATCGAAAAGAGTACCCCATTATAGAAAAAAACAGACGTAGTTCTACGTCAAAAGGAAGAAGGAAGAAGGAGGAAAGGAGAAACAAGACGGAAGAAAAAAGGAATAACAAGGAAGAAGGAAGAAGGAAGAAGGTAGACGGAAGATGGCTGAGGGAAGAGGGAAAGAAGAAGGAGGAAAAAGAGAAGAAGGAAGATAGAAAAAGGAAGAAGGAAGAAGGGAGAAGGAAGGAAGAAGGAAGAAGGAAGGAGGAAGAAAGAAAAAGGAAGAATGAAGAAGGAAGAAGGAATTAGAAAGAACGATGGCCTAATAGCCACTCGACCTAATGACCGTTCGGTCTAATGACCATTCGGCCAAATGGCATTTGGCCAAACGGCCTTCGACCTATTGGCCTGACACCGCTTTCTTCGAAAGAATTACGTTTCTTCAATTCTGTTATCGAAACGGTGCGGTGTTAAATTAAGAACAAGAAATAGGAGATGACTAAATCTGGAGAATGGTGCATTCTGGCGAATGGCTTTCTGGGGAATGGTGCATTCTGGAGAATGGTGCATTCTGGCGAATGGCTTTCTGGGGAACGGTGCATTCTGGCAAAAAGCCCTCTGGCAAATGACATTTTGGCAGTGGTGGAAATACTCGCTCCACGAGTAAGAAAAGAGTGTAATTAGGCCTACCAGGGTTTGCAGAAATCGCTCTCAACAGATAACGAACAACGATAAAAAAGGGCAAAAACTGTTCCGAATCATAACAAACTATGATAATAAATTTATCAAACTTGTATACTTGTATGTAAAGAATCGGATAGGCAGCCCCCCAAAGAAAAATAGTGATTCTAGCTTTGTTTTCACTCCTTTCGTGTTGGTTACTGCACAGCTGTGTAGTACAAGTTGAAATGCATCATCAGAGCCACTGCTCCACGAATCCTGAATCAGTTCTTCATCAAGGCGGCTTGCGAAAAAGTCTCTCGCTGTATGCTACATATAGTATATTATTCGGGATTAATTATTAACTCTTAGGCGAAGACATTGCTTGTTCCAACAGCCCTGAATAGTCCTGGCCACGTCCTTGCAACTGGTGAGGATGGGAAAGGAATGTTAGTTCAACATTTACTTGAGAGAGATGCAGAGATGCAGTTTATTTTCAAATCGTTCTTTATTTTTGGCCAACTCATACCATTTGCAGCTGCAAATAGGGCTTATTACGGACTTCGTAACCACCTTAAGTCCCGTAGTCTGCAAACGAAAACAAAACTCGCGCTGTATACTACTCTGATTCTTCCGGTGGCTTTATACGGCCATGAGACATGGACGTTAAAGGAGGCTGATCGGAGAGCTCTCGGAGTGTTTGAGCGTAAGGTGCTGCGGACAATACTCGGCTATAAACAGGAGAACGGTATTTAGTGGCGTCGCATGAATCACGAATAATACTAGGTGTATAAAGGGCTGGATATTGTTAAGCTTATACAACACGGCAGACTACGGTGGGCTGGTCACGTTGTTCGTATGCCGGAAGAACGACAAGCGAAGATAATATTTAGTAGAGAACCCGGAAGAGGCCGCAGGCTTCGTGGAAGGCCGCGTACACGATGGCTTTTTGCAGTTGAAGAGGACCTGAGGGCGCTCAATGTTCAGGGCGACTGGAAGCGATTGGCCCAGGATCGAGTCCAGTGGAGAAGGATACTCCATTCGGCGTAGGTTCATCGAAGAGAGAAGAATTCGAATTCATTTTGTAATGGATCTTGGTCCGTCACAGGTATTTGAAGAATTGTCTTCCTTACACATTCCCCCTATTTGACCATATATTTGCTTCTGATATCTTCGTAGGGATTGCCGGGAACGTTTTGTAAGTACTGTTGCTTGTGTTCCGTAAACCATTGTTGGGGCTACCACAGCTAGAATGGTTCCTAGTTTTATAGATGGGTTCCTTTCCTTAATAAACTCTAAGATGACTTTCGATGCAATGACTGCATATTTGGAACGCTTCTTCGTTGTCAACTGGCGATTTCACTTCTCCGTGATTGGAATAGCCAAATAGTACAAGCAGGATGATGTCTTCAAAACGACTGATCTTTATTTCTGTAGGCGCTTTCCCAAGAGGTGTTCTCACCATTATTTGACTTTTTTTTTCATGTTCAGATGAAGGTTCACTTCCCCAGATAATTTTCCAACACAGGCAGTAGTTTGTTTATATCGTTAATTTGTTGATATTTTTCGGTGAACACCGAAAAATATCAACAAATTAACGATATAAAAGTTCACGGTGACCCAAACCCTACCAAGTAGTTTGTTTAGCTCTTCCACTGATCTTGCAATGATCAAGACGTCGTCTGCATATACCAGAATTATTGGAAACTTGAGCGTCCTGTTTGGTTGAGTTTTCCGTCCAACTCGTCTTCCCCCGTGATCAACACTTCTTCAATTATTATCTCAAACAAGAAAGGGAAAGAAGACATCCCTGTTTCACTTCTTTTGATCTGAATTGAGATGCTGTTTTCTGGCCGTTCCATAAGATCTGCTGTTCTTCCGAATTTAGACAATTGATAACTCTGTTGGCAATTTCTATTGGCGCCCCTTTAGACAATAATATATCAGGAAGTGCCGTTGAGCTTACATTATCAAAAGCTTTTTCTAAATCCAAAGCATTAGCATTAGCATTGTTACGGTGTAATTCGTAGATTGGACACTAGTGATACTCATGTTTTTACTTTTGAGATCCTTATCTAGAATGCTATCAGAAATCAAGAAGGGGAGTGGTCCTTGATTCCAGTCTCAAACAAAAATAACAAAATCATGAGGATTACTACTCCTGGCCACGCCCATAAGCTTTTTCTAAATCCAAAGCCATCACAATAAGATCATCTCCTGAATTCCACTTTTCTTCAAGAATTCTACGCGCTGTGAAAATATGATCCATTGTGGAACGCTTATTAAGAAAGCCTGCCTGATGTGTTCCTATAGGCATCGTGTTTCTTGTCAGGTTTCCCAGGAACCAGCTCACATAACTTTTATAGCCTACACTAGCAACACAATTTTTCGGAAATCTTTAACATTTCTCAGTTGCCTTTTTTTGGAATAGGAACGACGAGGGTTTTTCTTCTGCCATCGGCGATGCTGTTTTTCAATCCACACTCGTTTCAGCAGATTTTCAAATTTGTATTATTCTCACCCGTAAAGCTCTTTGTTCGACAGTAGAAAAAGGATTTTTAATAATATGAATCCTAAATGTTCAAAATGAGCTTATGATCACTTGGAAACTCCTCTATCAGCTGCCCTCTCAATTTCTTTACGAAAACTTTGGAACAGATAGTATACAATATGTGATCAATTTGTGAAGCTTTATCCTTGCATGACCTTATTATCAATAATGATGAATGAGCCATAGTATTCTGTGCCGCCAGGTTGTGTGTACGCATAAAAAAATTCAGTTGGTTTCCATTTTCGTTTGATTTGGCGTGTCCTACAAACTTTCCGATTAGATGTTTTTCACTCAAACTTATATCCATTTTGCCCAACTGGGCATTAAAATCTCCACATATTAAAACTTCGTTCAGATGTTCACACTACATGAGTGCGGTTCCCAATTCAGTTAAGAATGTGGATAGTCCCGTATTAGGTGTATGCACATTGAAAATAATACATTGTCGGCTCGCTTTCACTGCTCCAATTGAAATCTTTATTTTCATTACGTTATTACTGACTCTTTCATTGCTCAAGATAATTATTTCTGCTGATTTCATTGTAAGTACCGCTAATCCTCTTTGTTTCCAGTCGCTTTATTCTCGTGCCATTTAAAGTTGTCCGTCAGGATTGAAGTGCATTCAGTGTTCACTTCTTGCAAAAGGGCGATGTGAACGTTGTTTTCCGAAAGGATCTTATCGATATAGTTCCTTTTTTCACTTCTGCAGCATCCTCTCACATTCCATGACGCAACAACGCAGTAGCCATTGTCGATATTATCGGAAATTTTATCTTGTGTAGTATAGTTGGGCTCTGGATAAGGGGTCCCTAGTCCAGCTTCAACATCATTGATTAACTTTCTCTTATTTGTTCGCAAACAGCTCCCAATAAGACAATGCTCTGCATCGTAACATAAAGTGATTCATTGCGTAATGTGACCAGCAAGCGTCCTGCGAAACGCGGGACGCCTATCTGGATTGCGTCACTGGCTTGAGAATGGATCCTCCAAAAACGCATTTCGCATAGATTTTGGCCCAAAAAAAATTGGAAAAATATTTGTAAGGCTGTATGAATTGTAATAAATCTGTAAAACGAAGTTGAAAAAAGCAGCGTCCCGCGAAACGCGGGACGTCTGGTCACATTATCATTGCGCCAAATTTGCTCTTTGATGAAGTGGAGAAAAGTCTAATAGTTGGTTTCCAAATAAGTCAATAACTAGTACCTTTTTGACCAATACATTACATATGATGAAGAAAATTTGTGGTTACTTAGTATACAATAGATAAATTTCACTTGAGAATAACACAATAACAATAAGCAAATGTGTTCTTACTCGAATATTCGTGAAAAACATGTTCCAATGTTGTTTTGTGACATTTTGTAAATTAACCCGCATGACTCGCGAAGCTAGAACATTTGGCCGAATAATAGTAATAACAGTTAGCTGAACAGGACATTTGGCCGAATAAAACATTTGGCCGAACAAGTCATTTGAAAAGTAAGAAATGAGGAGTGAGATGTGAGTAGGGTGATGTCTGACTTCTTACTTTGCACTACTCATATTTCACAGTCACTCCTTTTTCTCCCTGCTGACTGTTGAAAGTGAGTAATGCGAGTAATGAGAAGTGGAACGTCTCGCTACTAACTTCTCACTGCTCACTTTTCACAGTGATCAGTGGGAAATGAAAAGTGAGTAGTGAGACGTCTTACTTCTCACTAATCATTTCTCACTTCTCATTGTAACTGTAGTGAGACGTCTCACTACTCACTTCGCGCTTCTCACTTTTTACAGTGAGAAGTGAGAAATGAGGGGTGAGAAGTGGAACGTATCACAACTCACTTTTCATCTCTCACTGGTCACTGTGAAAAGTGAGAAGTGAGAAGTGAGAAGTGAGACGACTCGCTTCTCACTCCTCATTTCTCACTTCTTACTTTGAAAAATGATTAGTTCAAAATGGGTAGTGATCCGTCTTACTACTCACTTCGCGCATATAACTTTTCCAAGCGGGAAGTGAGAAATAAGTAGTGAGAAGTGAGACGTTTCACTTTTCACACTTTTCTAATTACCTATTCGGCCAAATGTTTTATTAGGCCAAATGTCCTATTCGGCAAATTTTCCTATTCGGCAAAATGTTCTATTCGGCAAAATGTCCTATTCGGCCAAATGTCCCATTCGACAAAATGTCCCATTCGGCCAAATGTCCTATTCGTCAAAATATCCTATTCGGCCAAATGTCCTGTTCGGCAAACCGTCCTTTTCGGCCAATTGTCCTATTCGGCCAAATGTCCTATTCGGCCAAATGTCCTGTTCGTCCACATGTCCTATTCAACCAAATGTCCTATTCGGCCAATTGTCTTATTCGGCAAAATGTTCTATTCGACCAAATGTCGTATTCGGCTGAATACCTAAATGTATAATCGGCCAAACAACCTTCGGGCTACGTTATTCGGCCAAACGGCCCTTTCCCCTGAGCACAAGATAATATAATAAAAATGATAATTGTGAAGAGTTTGAGATCGACTTGTTTCACAGAAAATTTCCGGTAGTTTCGATAATTGTTTCGATCTTACCGAAGACTTCAGGTCACTGGTTGACCATATTCATTCCAAGTAGAACGGGTGAGGTTGTTTTGAGCTTCAAAAGGTATATTCTACCATTTCCATTCAGCCTGCTCTACCCTTAACTGAATTGTATTCTGATACATTCACGAGCAGCTCGACTTTCTTTGGCTCATACTGCTAAGTTTTCCTAATAATCAGGGTGCTCTTATTTTTTGCAATCGCCAAAGCATAATTACCACTGCACATCACATCTTTGGTAATTTCCGCATTCCTCCAATCCAATTCTACCCTCCCTCCAACCTCCAAAATGTCATTTCCATCAACCCGCCCAAATTCAATGTCAAATGAATTCGGTAGATGTTCGTTTTTGGATCCCTTCCATCGAGCATATGGCATCGCATCTCGGTCCAGTTGGCGCCGGAGACAGCGCATTTTCTCCGTGACCGCGAAAATACATGTAAGTAGTAGCTCTATCTATGAAAGAAAATAGAAAATTACGTGAAGAAAAAAAAACCAGAAACTCCCCAAGTCGCTGCAGTTGGACACTTGTCAGCGGTGATTTACGAGCAAACTTTTCTGTCACTACCCTTCGCTTGCCTTGGCAACGGGACGACAGCCAGCTACAAGAAAAATGATGTCCAATTCATCCAAGGGTAGCAAAATTTTTCGCGCACCAATGACTAATTAAACTGCTTCCGGTTTGATACACCACGTCGTCGGATGGGGTGGGGGACGATTGGAAAGTAGGTACATGATTTTTTTTGCTGGGATCATTAACAACTTTGGCATTTTTCGCTGCTTCTGGTGTAATGGAGTGTATCGAAAGGCTATTCTAGATAATTAATTCCTAATTTGTTATTGTAAGATATCGCAAACTCAGTGGGTACACGCGATCGACCTCTGAGGTAAATATCCTGAGATCTGATTGTGACAGAATTCATTTTTCCGAGAAATTTTTCTTCATCGTTATTCCTCAATGGCAAATTTCTTTCCTTTGCAAGAACGAATTGACTTCAACTTTATTATCGCCCAACATACCGACACACAATGCTGATTGTGCTTCACCCCGATGAATTGCTTCCTACATTTTTCCAAGTTCATAACGATTCTTCCATTGTTCACTCTTCCTCGCAAAATTCAAACCCCTTTCCCCGATCGCTTTCCATTTCTGCCATCTCACCCGCCCGCGAACAACAATGTGATTATGCTTCTCCGGATGAAGATTTATGGCAGTGGTCCCCACCTCCCGGCGCAGCGCCACACATCCGTCGAAAATGGCATCGCTCCGAATTTTAATGGAAACGGATGATGGAAGGCGGTGAATGGTGGTGGCACATGTTTGCACACTTCTCCAAGGCCGCACCGCACACCGACGACAACGACGACGACGGCGAGTAAAGTGAAACCGTTTTGATTATGTAAATGTTTATCCGGTTGTAACAACCGATTCTTCCAAACTCACTCCGACTCTCGGGCGAAAGGTTTTTCAAACGCCAAATTTTTCATCGTTTTTCATTGCGGTACACCAGGTTGGGGCACTGACTGGGATGCTGAATTGTGCTCGGTGCGAGAAAAATTGTGCTTGTGAAACAGCTGCTTCCTTGTGGGATTTTGCTGTGCCTTCTTTCGTCGGGGTTTTACGTCCATTCGATACGCATCCCATCGGGCTGGACGAATGGCCCCCAGGATGGAGCAACAATCGGCCACCTCACCTGCGAGGAAAAAAAACGGAAGTGGGTAGGATCAGCTTGACAGAGTGATGAGTGGTCATTTCTGCGAGAGCCGCAATCGCAATTTTGGAAAGTGGGTTGTTTGTAAATGTCTCCTTTTTTGTTGCAGCCTAGCGAAATTGATTACGGTGATGAGAAATAAACGTTTTCATAATTTAGATTGCCATTTAATGCTTGTGCTCAGATTTTTTTCCTGGATATCATGAGAATTGCAAAGAATACTTGAATTAGGTTTGCTAATAGTTAAAAAGCAAATAAGGTACCACGAATGTAATTTTTTTTCAACTAATCATAGTCGCTCTCCGAAATTATTCTTGTGCTCCTACTAAATAGTAAATTCCATCTAATAAATCTCGAGAATTTACTACACTTACCTACGTTGCTATGTTAAACCAATTTCGCATCGGATTTCATGTCTACAAATATCCGTTAAATTGTAGCTCATAAATTCAATTACGAAACATACACGCAGATTCTCAACCGACCGAGCAATAGTTTCTGCATAGTTACACGAGTCGGTAAAATTTGCCAAATTGAACCCAATAGCAACAATCTTTTTTTTCTCCGAAACAAGTATGAAAACGAATGGATGCAACAAATTTTCATCAAAGCTCGAACCGTCCGATACGACCGCGACTGGGCAGTCAGTGGCGGGGTGAAATCTAGAAAAATGTTCACTATGAACAGCCATGGCAGTTTAGATCCCTACCCAGAACGCATGGCTAAATCACCGTCCGGGCGGAATGGAGGTTGATCGGTCCCGCGCCGCCGGCTGCTTTCCTAATCCAGTTAAAGCAGTTGCGTCGATTTTTTGCCTCCAACTTTCTGCATAGCTCAACTTTATGGACGAGCGCGCACTCAATGTTTTGCGCGAATTTTGCATCCACTTACTGAGGCGGTTGTCGGTTGGTGTGCAAAGTGGAATCCAAAGCGACAACCATCAGGGCACGTCACCACACTGTTCTCGAAACCCATTGCAATCCGTAATGTATGTGGGGTCGTACGATAGTTGGGACGGATAGTGGTGACGATGTGGCGGCGGCGGCCGGCGGCATCATCGTCGTCACTGCTTTGTATATTAAATTCCTCCGGTGTCTAGGCGGTGCGGAATGTGGAAAAGTGAAAGGGACAGCGGAAACAGAACATAATCAAATTTTACGAATCGACCGACCCATGATGCCACATGGAATAGCAGCGGCAGCCGGTGTGGTTCGTATCAGCTTTTTTCCAGTTTCCTAAATTTTTTTTGGAAGTAACCAATTACCGGGAGAAAAATATTAAAATTCATATCGAAATTAATTGGATCACATTCCCACGGATATGTGTGTTTCCCATGGTAAGCATTTTTGATCAGCTAAAATATCTATGTAGATGAGAATATATAGAGGGTTTACCTATCAGATTTTTAGAGTTTTTAACTTCGCTACAACTTATTTCAATACAGCTCAAATTGAATGGAATAATGTGATCTCATGATATTTGAGTCTTGATAAATGAACTTGAAAGATTTGTTTTGAAGGCCCTAGATCGTTAGAGTCTATGTACATTAGGGCAGATCAAATTTCAAAAATGTTCGAAAATTCCAACTCCCATATGTCTATTAGCATCATTTTGATAATTTGAACTGCCCTAATGTACATGCATTTACATTGTAGAACCCTTTAGAGATTTGTTCAAATCTGTGTATTATTCGTGATAAGCTTTACTATCTGGTGTTGGCTGCGCCTGAAGAATCGCCTAGCTGCAGTATGACGCGTAGATGATGGCCGTTCTATAATTGCAAAGTGGGTGGCGGCTGGACAGAAGGCCTCCGGTTTTCTCGAGAGAGCTGCGGATGTCACGCTTTCCGGATTGATCCTTCACTCCGGACAAAGGTCCACGTACTACGGCGGAGACCCCTGCCTTCAGTTCCGATTCGCCACTATGGTACGCTATGTATTGGCGACATATTCTACGCGCGAGCTCTCTGAACGGTCCATAGGGTTAGACCTGTGCGCCGCCGCGCCACGCCGCCGCCGCCGACACTAATTGACGTACGCCGACGCCGGTCAAATTGTCGGCGGCGCGCCATACGCCGGTTGGCTCCACGCCGCCGAATTTCGTATTTCACGCCAATGTTTGGCCAACACAAAAATCACATAGTGCGTTCGCATCTGCCGAACCAAGGCAACCAATCAAGCATTAATGAAATAGCTATTTTACCTTTAGCAGATTTGTTTACTTTTATCCCTGTCACTTTAACCCGGTTTGGCGTGTTAAATGTTAGGTCATCTAAAAACTTCTTGGCTACAGATCTACAAATCAATGAGCGTTTCGATGAACTTGTAATCTCAGATGTAACTTCATGTGGAATAACCTCATTCTGGTCGCATTGGGTGGTTCATCATCTTTTAAAATGTTTTAGGCTTTGGTCCGATTTGCGAATTAAAATCAAATTAAACTTAAAAATGACAGTTCAATAATTTCCAAATAACCCTGCCCGCAGAGCAAGCTTACTTTTGACAGATGTTGAATCATTTTTGATAGTTGTTTTGATGTTCTTGCTGGGTAGCACCAGCCATTCTTATGGACGGGGGATTTCATAATTTCTGAACTGTCACTTTTAAGTTAAATTTGATTTTAATTAGCGAATCGGATCAAAGCCTTAATGTCACATATATTAATATGTCCAGTGCTCACAAACACGGCTACAAATCAACACCATAATGAATGTTGGATTTGGATTCCCAGTCTCGTAGGATTTTTTTTAACTTCCCTGGGCATGGAGTTTCATTGTGTTAGCCTCATGATCTGCGAATGCAAAACTGATCTTTTGGCTTCTGGAGCTGGAGCACGATGGGGCACGTGACCCACCAAATTAAACATTTCCTTCACTCTTTTTTGTAATTGCTAGAATTGTCCTGAAAAAAATGGTTCGATTTGTGACCGTTCATTTTCGGGTCACAATTAAATATTTGGTGGGAAGGCCAGTTAGTGGTTTAGCTTGGAAAAAAATTGTTATAAATGTTTTGTGTTGTCATAAATGTCTGAATATTAAATAAATGTCTGTCTCCACTTTTTGTAGTGTTTGAGTGATATTTATTATGTGTTCAGTAGCTTTTGGTTGATGTCTCCAGATTTATTATTTATTTTGTTTGTTTCGTTCACTCCAACTTTAGTTCATTTATTTATTTATTTATTTATTTATTTATTTATTTATTTATTTATTTATTTATTTATTTATTTATTTATTTATTTATTTATTTATTTATTTATTCATTTATTTATTACTTATTTATTTATTTATTAAAAAGTTTATTTATTTATATATTTATTTTGTTTGCACTTTGATATTTATTTACTTATTTATTCAGGCATAGTTTTTTCTTAATTTTTATTTTGATATTTATTTAAATTGATAAGCGGAAACAAGTGTTAGGGACTTTTTAATTGTTAAGGCTTAGCATGCAGCCAGTGTCGGAGTGAATATTTAAAGTAGTATGGGACATCAGCCAGCTCAATACGTGAGCGTAGATATAAGATGTGTGCCTGTGTTATCGTCGTTCGTCCATCATTAGATCATCGTATGCGTCGTAGTCTTCTATTGCTGTGGTTCGTCATTGTCATTGCTCAATTTTGTCGAGTCATATGCCGTGGGAAAAAAACTATAAATACCATTCCCCGAATAGGGTGAGCTCTCTTTTTTTGAATATAGTCCGGAGGAGTGAAGAACGGTGTGACGGTTCGCGGTATAGTTCGCCTGATATACTAACCGTAGTAGTTCCGCGTAAGTTAGTGACTAGTTTTGAGAACTTAAGGTGGTTATACAACAAAGCCAAAAATCGGCCATCTTGGAAACCACGTGCTTTTTCTAGTGATTTTTCTAGAGCACGAATTGAGAGAATTACAACGCCCATGAGGATGACACATCCGTAGATCGTTTGCTTATTTATTTATTTATCATCAGACTAAGGCCGGAGTGGCCTGTGCTGCACATAAAAGACTTCTCCATTCAGCTCGGTTCATGGCTGCACTTCGCCAACCACGCAGTCTGCGGAGGGTCCGCAAGTCGTCCTCCACCTGATCGATCCACCTTGCCCGCTGTGCACCTCGCCTTCTTGTTCCCGTCGGATCGTTGTCGAGAACCATTTTTACCGGATTACTGTCCGACATTCTGGCTACGTGCCCGGCCCACCGCAGTCTTCCGATTTTCGCGGTGTGAACGATGGATGGTTCTCCCAACAGCTGATACAACTCGTGGTTCATTCGCCTCCTCCACGTACCGCCCGCCATCTGCACCCCCACTATAGATGGTACGCAACACTTTCCTTTCGAAGACTCCCAGTGCGCGTTGGTCCTCCACGAGCATCGTCCAGGTCTCGTGTCCGTAGAGAACTACCGGTCTTATAAGCGTTTTGTAGATAGTCAGTTTGGTACGGCGGCGAACTCTATTCGATCGAAGCGTCTTGCGGAGTCCAAAGTACGTACGATTTCCAGCCACTATGCGTCTCCGAATTTCTCTGCTGGTATCGTTATCGGCGGTCACCAGTGAGCCCAAGTACACGAATTCTTCAACCACCTCGATTTCGTCACCACCGATAGAAACTCGTGGTGGGTGGCTCACATTGACCTCTCTTGAGCCTCTTCCTATCATGTACTTCGTCTTCGACGTGTTGATGACTAGTCCAATCCGTTTAGCTTCGCTTTTCAGTCTGATGTAGGCTTCCTCCATCCTCTCAAAGTTACGTGCCATGATATCAATGTCGTCGGCGAAACCAAATAACTGGACGGACTTCGTGAAAATCGTACCACTCGTGTCAATCCCTGCTCTTCGTATTACATCCACCAAAGCGATGTTGAATAGCAGACACGAAAGACCATCACCTTACCGTAGTCCTCTGCGCGTTTCGAAGGGACTCGAGAATGCCCCTGAAACTTGAACTACGCACATCACCCGATCCATCGGCGCCTTTATCAACCGTTTCAGTTTATCCGGAAATCCGTTTTCGTGCATTAGCTGCCATAGCTGGTCCTGATCGATTGTATCATATGCGGCTTTGAAGTCGATAAATAGATGATGTGTGGGCACGTTGTATTCGCGGCATTTCTGCAATACCTGACGTATGGCGAACACCTGGTCTGTGGTAGAGCGTTCACCCATAAATCCCGCCTGGTACTGCCCCATGAACTCTCTTGCAATTGGTGTTAGTCGACGGCATAAAATTTGGGAGAGTACCTTGTAGGCGGCGTTCAGCAATGTGATTGCGCGGTAGTTGCTACAATCCAGCTTATCGCCCTTTCTGTAGATGGGACACACGACACCTTCCATCCACTCCTGCGGCAGAACCTCATCCTCCCAAACCTTGGTAATCACCCAGTGCAGCGCTCGAGCCAGTGCTTCACCACCGTGTTTAAACAGCTCTCCTGGTAGTTGGTCAACTCCAGGGGCTTTGTTGTTTTTCAGCCGGCCGATCTCCTCCTGGATTTCCTGGAGATTCGGAGCCGGAAGTCGCATGTCCTGCGCGCGTGCTCCTAGGTTCATTACCATACCGCCACCATCGTCTGCCATATCGCCATTCAGGTGCTCTTCGTAGTGCTGCCGCCACCTTTGGATCACCTCACGCTCGTTCGTAAGAAGGTTCCCGTTTATGTCCTTACCAAGGAATGTAATTGTCGCTGAAAAATGCAAAAAACAAGCGACAAAAGAGAATAGCGATAACTCTTTGTCCCCATCTGCAGAGGATAAAGACATTGTTGCGTTCCATTTTATTTGCAACAAACATGGAGAGGTAATTGTTGTGAACTTTTCAAACTGCGATAACTTGTATATTTCAGAAGTAAAACGCAAATCATGTCAACAGACGGTTAGGTTTATGTCTAATCTATGATAACTGATACTAATTTAACCAAAAACATCATCGGAAACCAACTACTTCTCAAAATGCGTGGCAGGCGATCATTGTCCTATTCTGTTGCAGTTTGGGACAAACGCTTATTGCGAGTTGAGTTTGTCCCAACATTTACAAGAGAGGATAATGTTGTTGTCATTGGCAATGTTGTTATTTTACATTCCTTGGTCCTTACACATATCGGGCTGTGGCACGTGGCCCTTACGTGAACGGTTTAACTTCTCATAGAACTTTCGTGCGTTATTAGCGCGGTACAGTTCCTCCGTCTCTTCACGGTCTCGATCTTCCTGCTGGCGCTTTTTCCTCCGGAAAATCGAGTTTTGTCTGTTCAGCGCCCGTTTGTATTGTGCCTCCTTCGCCCTCGTGCGGTGTTGCAACAATCTCGCCTATGCTGCATTCCTCTCCTCAACTAACTGCTCACATCCGTAGTCATACCAGTCGTTTCTCTAATTCGGGGCCACCGTGCCTAGTGCAGCGGTTGCGGTGCTTCCAATGGCGGATCGAATATCTCTCCAGCCATCTTCAAGAGATGCTGCGCCTAGCTGCTCTTCCGTTGGGAGTGCCACTTCCAGCTGCTGCGCGTAGTCTTGGGCTAGTCTACGTTCTTGTAGCCGCCCAATGTTAAGCCGCCGCGGCTCCGACGCCGACGCGTGTTGATCACCGTCGAGAGTTTTGAGCGCAGACATACTGCGACGAGGTACTGGTCGGATTCAATATTCGCACTGCGGTAAGTGCGTACGTTCGTGATGTCGGAGAAGAATTTACCGTCGATAAGAACGTGGTCGATTTGGTTTTCCGTTACTTGATTAGGTGATTTCCATGTGGCCTTGTGGATATTCTTACGGGGGAAGAAAGTGCTTCGGACTACCATTCCGCGGGAGGCTGCAAAGTTTATGCATCGTTGGCCGTTGTCGGTCGATACGGTATGCAGACTATCCGGTCCGATGACCGGTCTATACATTTCCTCCCTTCCTACCTGAGCGTTCATGTCACCGATGACGATTTTGACGTCCCGCAGTGGGCATCCATCGTATGTCTGCTCCAGCTGCGCATAGAACGCTTCTTTCTCGTCGTCGGATCTCCCTTCGTGTGGGCAGTGCACGTTGATGATGCTATAGTTGAAGAAACGGCCTTTATTCCTCAGCTTGCACATCCTTGCGTTGATTGGCTGCCACCCAATCACGCGTTGGCGCATCTTTCCCAGCACTATGAAGCCGGTTCCCAGCTCGTTGGTGGTGCCACAGCTTTGGTAGAAGGTAGCCGCTCGATGCCCGCTTTTCCACACTTTCTGTCCTGTCCAGCAGATTTCCTGCAGCGCTACGACAACGAAGTTACGGGGATGTAATTCATCGTAGATTATCCTATCGCAACCTGCGAAGCCTAGTGACTTGCAGTTCCATGTTCCAAGCTTCCAATCGTGATCCTTTATTCGTCGCCTAGGTCGTTGCCGATTGTATCGAGTCGTATTATCTTCTATGTCGTTCGTAATAGTTGTTTTTAAAGGCGGCTTATTGGGCCTGCGCAAACCTCCTGTCTCGTCGGAGGGCCGTCGTGTCAGGGCTGTTTAGCGTCCCACCTAACACCAGGACCAGATCGTTTGCTTACTTATGGTATACAATCGACTTTAATTTCAGCATGGTACGAAAATTATTACGCTGGATTTGAACTTTTGACAATAGCAGTAGAAAACCTTGTGGTGAATTTGAAATTCACCACATGGCTTGATTGTATAATCACCTTAACAGCTAAAGTTAAGGTGATTATACAATCAAGCCATGTGGTGAATTTCAAATTCACCACACGGTTTCTACTCCTATTATGAAAAGTTCAAATCTAGCGTAATAATGTTCGTACAATGCTGAAATTAAAGTCGATTGTTTAGCATAAGTAAGCAAACGATCTACGGATGTTTCCTCTCCATGGGCGTTGTGGTTCTCTCAATTCGTGCTCTTGAAAAATCACTAGAAAAAGCACGTGGTTTCCAAGATGGCCGATTTGTGGCTTTGTTGTATAACCACCTTAAAACTAGATAAAACTTACGAACTAATAGGTGAAGCTAAAACAGTAAAATATCACTAAATTAAAAATGCCTTAAATAGCTAAATAGTACGGGTCAATTTCGAAAGCCACCACAAACGATTAGGAATTTAAACCAAATGTAAAAAGTTTATCTTAGTCGCGTTTTTTTCGTTTTGGCCATACAACGTACCCATGAAATCAAGCGAGCAGTGGTGAATATTTAAACTGCAGTGACAAAGTGACACAAAGGACAGTGGTCGAACGAACAATACTAGTGGTATTCCGTAAAGACTGTGATTGTGACTGTGTGACCACTAATAGTGCGCGCAAAATTCGTACCACTCCCCGGACTCGGAACTGTGGCTAACGCTATGACAGCCAAACCGTCAGTATAGTGATTCCCTTGTCCAGTGTGGGAAAGTAAGAAAAGAAAAGAAGAACAGAAGAAGAAATTTGAAGCAGATATTTTACAAGGAGTCCCGCAACATGGTCCTGTATACCAACCAGCAAGCATGCTAACGGTTCCTGTATCGGCCGCAACGGTGAGCTCAAACAAAAAGAAATTAAATAAAACATAAACCCCAAATTGTAAATGTGTCCAAATTAGTTTAATTAAATTTGTATGGCCTGCTAAATCCTAACTTTGTTGTGTTAATTTTATTGTTTAAAAGAAATCTTGTTCTCCGCCATTTTCTTCTGTATAGTCCGCCTTGCCACCAATTATAGGAAGAAATATCCGGGAGAATCGAGTTCGAAAACGACCCTGAAGTGAAACCGTGTTGAGGACCACTGCTCCTATGGTAATACTGTTACAGGGGTTCTCAACCGGTTTCCACAAAGTTTCACTAAGTATCAGATTTATTTCGATAAACAATTCCCAAAAAAATTTCTTGGTTTTAATTTTGCGTTTATTTGGAAGGCTCAATTGCTATTTGGTGTTACGGAGCCGGATTTTTGTTGTACAACTCATTTTACAATTTCTTCTTATAACTAGAGTTAGTTGGGGTAACCGACGTACACGCAGCTAGGGATATTATTTCTTGGTTTTCTTGAGGTTTTCCTGGAGGAAGTTCTGAAGGAATATCTGAAAAAAATTCTTAGAGCCTCGAGGAATATCTGGATTTATCTCCTTTGTAATTTTTGGAGAATTATCTGAAGGAATCTCTGGAGAAAATTTTGAAGGAATTCTTTGAGGAATGTCCAAAGAAATTCTTTAAGAAATTTAAGAATGTCTGTAATTCCTTTCGTACGGAGATATCTGAAAATTCGTCCTAGAGTTTTGGAAGGAAATGGCGTTGGAAATTTCAAAAGAATTACTAGATTAATTTCCGAGGGAATGGAATGTCTTATCTCCAGTGGAGTTGTTGAAATAGTGTCTAAAGGAATTTTGTAGAGATTTTTAAAAGTGTGTATGTGTGTATGTTGGTATCCATCAACCTGGATTGAGTCTTGCTCTGCATGCGGCTCCATCCAATAGTACAATCGAATTTAATTACCATTCTGCTTTCAATGCACTTCTGTGTGAAGGAGATGGAGGTGGTGGACCCGTAAGCAGAGACACTTACGCGAAGCCCACGGGATAGAAAGAATATCCTTTCAGCAATGTAATCAAACAGACTAATAAGTAGATTCGCAATCCTTTTTGAGCTTTCCGAAGGACGGCTTCTTTGAGGGCCACGTCGTATCCATTACAACTGTGGGGAAGTGTAGTATTCCAAAAAAGAATTTCTGAAGGAATTCTTGATGGAATGGTCAGAATGAATCTTATAAGAATTTTCGAAGGACTATCCAGAAGAATTTCTTAAGAAATTTCTTAAGGTCCTAAGAAGTTCCGAAGCAATTCGAGAGGGGAATTTCAAAGAAAAGCCTGGATTCATTTGTGGAGATTTTTTTAAAGGACTTCCTGAAGAAATTCTCGATCGAATTCCTGACGCAGTTTTTGAAGGTATTTTAGAATGAGTTTCTTGATGACTTACCGAATTATTTCCTGAATATTTTTCCTAGGGAACTATTTAAGGTATTTATGAAAAAAAAAAATCTGTAGGAATTTTCGAAGGTATTCGTGCAGTAAATTCCCAAAGAATTCTTGAGAATACCGAATATCTAGATATTTTGGGAGTTTTTCTTGGCATGTAGTCTTGATTTCAGAGCCAAAACTGAGTTTGTTTTAGTATTCTTTCGGATACTCCTTCAGAAATTCATTTTTTTTATTCTTTGTTATAGAGTTGATGTGACACTTTCGACTGTTGTGCTCTATTTTGTTTGACTATTATCGGCTCTTTCAGTCATATAAAGCAGCTAAAACGTTGTTGCGTCTATTTTCCGACGTTTCGGTGTATATTTCACCTTCTTCAGGGACTTAGAACCTACTTTTTGTGGTATATGTGTGTGTCCTGTATGACATAACGTTGTCAATTAAACAGATAGATACGACATTACTAGTGCTCGGGCGATAAATTCAGAGAAGCTTTTATCGAAAGTGGAGGTGGGAATTAGCTTGAAACATTTCAGAAGCCACAGTGAAGTGCCAAAAAAATAGACGTGTGAACCTTAGTGTAACGCCATTGTTAATTGACAACGTTATGTCATACAAATAGAGGTAGTAAACTATAGAGGACGGTTGTCGCTGAGGTTTCCTTTCTCGTTCCCAAACATGTTGGCTACATATCTGTCAAAACGTACTGAGTTTTTCTTTGTTGACATTTAGCACCCTTTCATCACCAGCAAAAGATGTTTCGCCAGTGACGACAGCGACAGTCTCCTCTAGTAGCTCTATTGTCATACAGGGCACAAACATACCCAACAAAGCCTCTAAATCGCTGAAGAAAGTGAAAAGTACACCAAAATGTCGGAAAATAGACGCAACAACGTTTTAGCTGCTTTATAAGACAGAAAGAGTCGATAATAGTCAAACAAAATTTATTATAGAGGTTTTCAGCCCTTGACTGGTTCACCTCTTTGAAATTCATTTAAAAATTCTGTTAGAAAATCTTTTCAGGTTCTCTTTTGGTTATTCCTTCAAGAATGGAGTCGAAAATTCCTCCAGAAGGTATGTTTTTTCAGAAATTCCTCCAGAAGGTCCTAAGGAAATTCCTTCAATAAACCATACAAAATTGATACAGAAATAATTCCGGAAAGAATTCTAGTTGGAGGAATTTTCGAAGAAATTTCCTAGGGTATTTGAGTGTTGAACTTATTTTCAATTGAAAAAAAAAACACTTTAACAACGGTTCAAAAAATTAAAGGAATTTACGAACGAAATTTCCGAAGATTTCCCAAAAGAATTTCTGAAGATATTCTCGAAAGAATTCTTAAAGGAATTTAAAAAGAAATTCTCGAAGTTCTACCGGAATTTCTGGAAGAGTTTCTAAAGGAATTTCCGGAGGAATGTCCGAAGGAATTCCTATAGGAAATTCAGATTGGAAGAATTGAGAAATAAGAAGTGGGAAGTTAAAAGTGAAAGTTTAAGAAGTGAGAAGTGAAAAGTGAGAAGTGGAAGATAAAAAGTGAGTGATTAGTAAGAAGCGAGAAGGTAAAAGTGATAAGTGAAAAATAAGAAGTGAAAAATTCGAGGTGAGTAATGTGAAGTGAGAATTGAAATGTTAGAAGGGAGAAGTAAGAAGTGAGGAGCAAGAAGTGCAAAATGAATAGTGAAAAGTGAGAAGAGTGAAATGAGAACTAAGGAGTAAGAGGATCAAGGAAGAAGAAGTAAAAAGTGAGTAAATTTTTTTTTAAATTAATCTCTATTCCTTTTCATCATTCCTTCTCCCTCCTTCCTGCTTTCCTTGAGGAGTAAAAAGTAAACAGTTTGTGAAGTGAGAACTGCGAAGTAAAAAATGAGTTTTTTTAATAGGATTAAGTCAAAATTATTTTAAAAAATAGGATGAAGTCAAACAAGCAGTCTGTGCAAGTTATAAGTTGGAGACGATGTACAATAAGTAAATAAATATCGAGTAATGAGAGTCACTGTACACTGGAGTCGGTTTTTACTCGAAGGATACGTTACGTGTGAATCAAAACCGCGTAACAAACGACTTCACTAAAAACCAATTTTTTTGTGGTTTTCACGTGTTTCCCAACCTTTTTGAAAAATCGCGTAAAAATCTTTTGAAAAAATCTGCGTGAATCCCGGAAACCGCGTAAAACCTGACTATTTATCAAAAATCGTAACCAAAGGTCTATCGACCTGTTTCAAATATGGTGCATGCTTTTCGGTCGATCGCATCAACGTCGGCATACTTATCCCTACACGCAGAAGAATCTTGCAAGATTGAAACAACTATTTCGATTGTTGCACCAAACTACGTGCATATTGTTGTTTCAATCTTCAACATTGTTGTTTCAACGATGATTCATTGCTTCTTTCAATTGAACATTATTGTTGTTTCAATCCTGCATCGCATGATTGAAACAATAATAATATCGTTGTTCTGGCAACTATTTCGTAATATGAAAAACCTGTAGAAACTGATCAACATAAATCATTCTGTCTACTAGAAGTAATTATGGAGCAGAGGTAAGGTGGATGACTCTTACTCCTCTTGTAACTAGTTCGATTCTGCTTCTGTCACATTTTCCTATTTTGTTGATGTCATCGTAGTGTCGATAAAGTAGTTTCGTAGCATTTTCGAAAGTGAAAACAACCATAAAAATAATTGTTTTCTGATGTAACATTTGACAGTGAAAGCTGAAAAGCATGGTTGAAACAAATATATCCGATAGTTGAATCAACTATCGCGTATGGTTGATTCAACCCTATTTGTGGTTGTAGCAACCAAAAATGTTGTTATTCATAAATCAATGCAAAAAAAATTGTTGATTTGAAGCAGAATCAGGTTGATTCTACCACATATTTTTCTCCGTGTATCAGTTTTCGCCAACAATGTACAACATAGCCTCTACTCTGTCCTTAATTTTCTTTGTGGGTCGAGATGCGCTCGACTTCCACTTTGAGCTACTGACCAGCTGTCAGGGATTTTGGCACCGGCTGGCTGGTACGTTCTTGCGGCCCTGTGACTTGCGTCTGGTAGGTGTCTTTCGCTTCTTTGGGCCTTCGGGTTTCACTACACCCCGATTTGCTCCGTCAAGACGACGTTTGGTCTTTATGGTCGCCAACTGTTTCTTTTTGCTCTGAGCACTTTCGTCGGTTTGGGGGTCTCTACTTAGCCTCTACGGTAAGATGCACGGCTATAAAGCAAGACCATGCTGAGGGTGGCTGGATTTGATTGCCCGTGCCGGTCTAGGCAATTGTCGGTTTGGAAATTGTCTCGACTTCCCTGGGCATAAAAGTATCATCGTGTTAACCTCATGATATACGAATGCAAAAATGGTAACTTGGCTTAGAAACCTCGCGGTTAATAACTGTGGAAGGGCTGAATGAACACTAAGCAGCGAGGCGGCAATGTCCCAGTGGGGAATTTAATGATAATAATAATAAGAAGAAGAAGAAGATTCGCCGGTTTGCTGCCTTAGGCCTTGATTGTGGCACCATTGTCGGTCTTCTCGCTTCCCCCGGGTGGCTGATAAAAGCGTTCTGTTCTTGTTTTACGACTCGAACAGCATGGCGATGCACCAGCAGTTTCTGTTCCAGATCCTTACTGATGTTCTGCCTTCCGCTTGGAAACTCGATAATGTAATCGAGTTGCTCGACGACCACCCGCATCGGGCTGTGGCCAAAATATTGTACCCAAATCGCAAATTAGTTAAGATTAGAGACATCATAGGTTCCATAGACGAGCTGAGGAGAAGACGAGTGTAGCCAAATGAACTCTCAATTAGTGTAACTAAACGGGCATGACGTCATAGTTGCAATCCAAGCAATAGAATGAGTGACGTCAATCGCGTGGTATACTTCTCCCTTCTCACTTCTTAGATCTCACATATTTATCTCATTTTTCACTTCTTTCGTCTCGCTTCTTCTCAATATTCACTTCTCACCTCTCACCTCTCGATTCTCATATGTCTCACGTCACACACCTCACTTCTCCCTTATAACTTCTCTCTTTTTGCTTCTCACTTTTAAAATCTCACATGTTGTTTTTTATTTTTCACTACTCACTTATCATATCTCACATCTCACTTCTCACATCTTACATCCCACTTCTTCTATTGAATTTCTCACTTCTTAATCTCATTTCTCATTTGTGTCTTCTCACATCTCGGCTCTCACTTATAACTTCTCGTTTATCACTTCTCGCTTCTCACATCTTACATCTCACTTCTCGTGTCAAAATTCTTACCTCTCACTTGTAGCTACCCATTTCTCGACTCTTACTTATCACTTCTCGTTTCTCAATTTTAACTTTTTAAATCTCACCCCTTTATTTCATTTCTTACTTCTCACTATTCACTTCTCGTCTCTCACTTCTTATTTCCCGCTTCTTACTTTTTACTTTTCGCTTTTCGCTTTCCACTTCTTACTTCTCACTTCTCGCTTCTTACTTCTCACTTCTTATTTCTCATTTCTACCTTCTCACTTCTCCCTTCTTATTTCTCACTTCTTACATCTCACATATTACTCCTTACTTCTCATTTCTCACTTCTGACTCCTCACATCTCACTTCTTACTATTTACTTTTCACTTTTCACTTTTCAAACATCACTTTGCACTGCTCACCTTTCACTTGTTACTACTCGCATATCATTCCTTACTTCACACTACCCAAATCTCACACCTCACTTTTCACTTCTCATTCCTCCCTTCCAATTTCTCACTTCCAGTGATGATAGAATCATGCTCAAATCTCACTCACCGAAGCCTCATGCACGAGCTGACTCGCTTGCGATTCTGCATGGAGAGCATCGCGCATGAGTTTTTCACGCAGAATCGCATCGTTTCGTACATTCGCCGAAAAAGGATTTCGCTCCAAAAAGTGTCGATACCGAATATGTTTATGTATGGATTTGTTATACATTGTTTTAAGCAAAAAAAATTCCGATGAATTTAACGAAGAAGCACACGCAAAATTAACGCAATGATGTAAATCGCTAGTTGAATCATGGACGATTCTCTAGCCCATGAGTCGGTTGAGGTTTGCCTCGCGCTTGATTTGAATCGTGGATAAGATTTGAGAATTTCAGTTTTTACCAACACTGGGTCACTTCTCACTTCGCCCATCTTACTTCTTATCCTTCACTTTTCACTTCTCCCTTCTCGCTTCTCATTTCACTTCTTACTCCTTATTTCTCACTTTACATTACTTACTTCACACTTCTCATTTTTCGCTTCGTACTTCTTACTTCTCTCTTCTCTCTTCTCGCTTCACACTTCTCAAATATCACTTATCGTATTTAATTTCTCATTTGTTACTTCTCACTTCTCGATCTCATTGCTTACTTATCGCTTCTCACTTCCCGCTTCTCACTTATCACTTTTCGCTTCTCACTTCTCCCTTCTCAAATCTCACATCTTTATTTCAATACTCACTTCTCCTTATTCAATTCTCACCTCTCACTTGTCACTTCTCATTTCTTCCTTCTTATTTCTCACTTCTCGCTTCTCACTTCACACTCCTCATTTCGCTTTTCTTGCTTTTCACATCTCATATTTTACTTCAAATTTCTCATTTCTCACTTCTCCCTTCTCACTTCTCATTCGGCCTAACGGTTGTGGCCAACTGATCTTCGGAACTGATAGCCTTCGCTCTAGTGACCCAGCATCGTACCTCCAAAAAAATCTCTAATTATTTTCCCGTGAAAAGGACCTAGAATATTTATTCGAATACTGCCGTGAATCGCATATTTGTCCCATCTTTGCTGGGT
The DNA here is from genome assembly GCF_024139115.2 of Armigeres subalbatus. Classification (NCBI taxonomy): domain Eukaryota; kingdom Metazoa; phylum Arthropoda; class Insecta; order Diptera; family Culicidae; genus Armigeres; species Armigeres subalbatus. The sequence continues at coordinate 22,539,802 of NC_085139.1, read as the reverse complement.
TTCCAACCATATGGGACAAATATGCGATTCACCGCAGTATAATCCGAAACCCGCGTAAAAAACGACTGTTGCAAAATCGATCAGAAATCTTTTTTTTTTACGATTTTTACGTGATTTCGACGTCATTTGTTACCTTAGATGGATTAAAGCAGGGTGATGCACTCTCGAACCTACTGTTCAATATAGCGCTCGAGGGAGCGATTAGGAGAGCTGGTGTGCAAAGAAGCGGTACCATTATCACAAAATCGCATATGCTTCTGGGATTTGCGGACGATATCGATATTATCGGAATTGATCGCCGTGCCGTGGAAGGGGCTTTTGCGACTTTAAGAGGGAGACAGCGAGGATTGGACTCACGATCAATACCAGCAAAACGAAGTACATGGTCGCTGGCAATCAACGTGGGTTCATTAGTGGTGGTGGTAGCGAAATAGTGCTGGATGGTGAAAAATTTGAAGTGGTAGAAGAATTTGTGTATCTTGGAACATTAGTGACGTGCGATAATGATGTTACCCGCGAGGTGAAAAGGCATGCAGCTGCAAATAGGGCTTATTACGGACTTCTAACCAGCCTAAGTCCCGTAGTCTTCAAACGAAAACAAAACTCGCGCTGTATACTACTCTGATTCTTCCGGTGGCTTTATACGGCCATGAGACATGGACGTTAAAGGAGGCTGATCGGAGAGCTTTCAGAGTGTTTGAGCGTAAGGTGCTGCGGACAATACTCGGCGGTAAACAAGAGAGAACGGTATCTGGCGGCGTCGCATGAATCACGAATTGTACCAGGTGTATAAAGGGCTGGATATTGTTAATCTTATACAACACGGCAGACTATGGTGGGCTGGACACGTTGTTCGTATGCCGGAAGAACGTCAAGCGAAGATAATATTTAGTAAAAAAAATACCGGTAGACGCCGCAGGCTTCGTGGAAGGCCGCGTACACGATGGCTTTTTGGAGTTGAAGAGGACCTGAGGGCGCTCAATGTTCAGAGCGACTGGAAGCGATTGGCCCAGGATCGAGTCCAGTGGAGAAGGATACTCCATTTGGCGTAGGTTCATCGAAGAGCTGTAGCCCATCAAGTATCAAGTAAGTACGTGATTTCAATCGCTTAATTTTTTTTTTTTAAATCCGCATGAAAAAAGTCACGTAAAAGCGATTCGCGTATATAAAATCGCGTAAAAAGCGTCCCCAGTGAATAAATTTGATAGATTTTCAAATATTCATGGTTTCTTAGATCTTCTAAAACTTTTATATATCTACACCGGTAAATTGTTTTTCCGAATACTTCCGTTTTAAAAAAAACTTTTTTTTATAATGCGTGATAATAAATGAGAATAGGGTAAGGGAGGTATTTTGGACCTCCAGTTCGACGGCTCATATTTTGGACCACGGAGAGCAAATTCCTCTTGGTGGTCCAAAATAAGAGCCCCCGTAAGATTGGTTCAAAATTCATCCTTTACCCTAAAATGCGATTTTCTGCGGAAAATTATCAAAAAAAATGCATTTTTATTATATTTAAATTATATTTAAATGGTTCTAGATGGCATATAATTGCATATGTATTGTCAACCGAATAAACATGTAGCATACTCATTATGGTTCACAGAAAAATACAAAAATAATTAACAATCAAAAAAGAGATTTAAATGTTGCGAATATAGCCAAGATATGACAATAAGTGCGGAAAACCGCTTTTTATTTTCAAAAATCGCTCTGTCGTAACCTCCAAACTATTTTTAGAAATTTGGGTTGTTGTACAGAAATGCTTCAGATACAGTTATCTTTAATAAAGGGATTGAGCACCATAACTTTTTGAACAAAGTGTTTTTTTGGAACATCCTACAGAGTAATTAATTAACAATTAATTAATCCGCTAGATTTGCTTTTCTCCTACAGAGTATCCTATTTCATTTTTTTATTAACCAGATAGTTTTTTGAAAACCTCAGATACTATTCTCTGACCAACCATATATTTTAGAATGATATAAAATGCATATTAGAATAAGTGATAAAATTCAATTATATTATCATTTCATAACAATTTTCAGAACCAATGCAAATTTTTGTTTCAGCTCACCAAAAAGTTTCTAGTATTTAAACATTCGGTTCTATTTCGTTGAACTCATTCGAATAATAAAGAAATGTAACCGTTCGGTTCCAATGAACAGCTTGTTGGCTCCACCACAAGTCCCCATCCAATTTCCCTCCCTGATGACGACCCTGAAAACCGACAAAAAAACAATAAGACATGTCTCACTCCTTGTGCATGGAAAAGACAACGAGTGAGAATTCCATTTCCACGTCACACCAAATTGACAGATAACAAAAAGCGAGCAGTTTGAGTTAAGGCAAAAGAGACCCAGCCCTGTTACTGTTAAACTCACTCATAGAGGGTGCGACGATACAACACGGTGGGCATGCAAAGCATAAATTTAAATGTACTATGCAACAAAAATTATGATAATTCATTTTGTATATAAAAGAAGGAGTCCCGGCAGAATCGTTCTCTTTTCTGTGTGATCCTCGAACGAAATTGTAGTGCGCGCGTGTGTAGAGTTCATTTATTAGAGGTTAGAAAGTTGTTAAAAAAAACCTCGTGGCAAATTTCTTAATGTCGAAGTGTTGTTTCTATTCTAAACTTTCAGGAATCATTTCAAATCTGCTATAAGTACTTAGTAAAAGAAAGTAGTTAGTAGAATTAACAAGATATGTTTGTGAGTTCAAAGTGTTAATGTGGTTAGTATTGTTAGACCCTTAAGTGTTAACCTAAAACTAATGTGAACCTAAATTATAGTATCCGTGCTATAATACCACACAAACGAAGAACAAAACATCCAATTAGCCAGAAATCTAAAGAAAAGGTAATAGTGACATGATAGCTACAGTGACGTCGCAGGGTATTTATTGGTGGTGTTCAGGCCCGAACAAAGGGCCTTTTTCTTCTTGTTCTTCTCCGAGTATTTCGCAGCACTGATGTCCGGCAAGATCGCCGATAGGCAGCCAGGAGGATTGGGTACACGGGTATCGAGTGAACGAAATGACGGGCGGCCATCTTGCAAAATTGCCGATCGGAGCCGATACTCGTTCCGCCACCATCTCAACTGTAGCGGACAGTTCAACGGCCGCTGGCATCCGTCTTCCGTCAACCCAACAGCATGCACGAGCAACGAATCCCAATATTCGTCGTGTCACCTACTCCGATACTCCGTCGTCTTCTCCGGTCTGCAATCCGGCAGCCAAATCCAGTCTGCCATCCGACATCCACTCGGTGCTGCAATCTAGCAGCCAATCTTCGGTTGTAATCCTGTGAGCAACACTAGATGGTAATCCCACCGTCCTCAAATCAATACCCCAAGCCACCAACGAGTCCTGAAGCTACAACCACCAAGATCCTGATCTATTCCGTCGAACCAGCATGAAAGTATGTACCCCTGTGTGACGTCACTAATAAATAGTTAAATTGTAACAGCTTCAGGTGTAGCCTATTTTTAGAAAGACCAGCCCTGAGTCATATGGTTATTTGCCGAATTTTCGTGTTTCGTCATACCGGGTTCATAACGGAACCGTCAAGCCTCGTCCTTCGGGGATCCTTGTTTTCAAACCGATTCTATGACTTCCAATAATGCTATGCTTGCCTTCCCTAAGTACGGAAAACCTCCATCAGTCGAGTTCAATTCCAAACCTACTCCTGCTCGAGATAGTTTATGTTGGTTTGAGTGTGCATGTGGTACGAATGTCAATCAACGACCCTTAGATTCCCGTACCGGTGAGTCAGCTAGTTTCAGAAAACACTAAGAAAATTATTTTGAGCTTTTTAGTGGAATGTCTTCACTTGTCATAAGACGAGTTAATACAATCCCATTGAATTCCACCACTTAATTGTATCTTGACAGATACGTATTTCGACCTCAACAGTAAGGCGGTCTTCAGTGTGCCTTACTGTTGAGGTCGAACTGTTGAGGTCGAAATACGTATCTGTCAAGATACAAATAAGTGGTGGAATTCAATGGGATTGTATTAACTCGTCTTATGACAAGGAAAGAAAACACGTTATGGCCTTTCAGTAAACCCCGACATTCGGAAGTAGTAAAAATCCGTCTCCCAATATACTCAGACTACCACCCCAATATACGCAGGAAGAAAAAGCCTCTTTTGTCTGAGCTTCCCCTGAAGCAAACAAAAAAAATCAAAAACTCGTCAAAGCAGAGATCTCGTTTTCTGATTACTACGTTTCGGGGAATGGAGAAGTGTCCTCATCATCTGCCAGTTCGCCAACAAAGGCCAAAATCAGTGGTTCGGCATAAAACTTAGCACAATGAAGTCTAGACGAGTCTTGCGGTGGAGCCTATTGTACGCCTTCACTACGGTGGCGTTACCCTCTACGACACCATTGTTCATTCACGATTAATTGCTAGGTGCATTTCACATGTCAGATCGAAAAAAAAAATCTGTTTTGCATTTCTCGTTCATTTCAGTTTTCCTCTCATATGAACGACTTGATCCAAGCACCTCTCATAAATGAAACAGATTATTCGGGCAGTAGTATCTTCTTTCTATTATCGTGTCAATTTGTATCGAGTTTGGTTATGAAACAGTGGCTCTGCGTCTATTCCGTTCTGACAGTGAATTAATTGGTTTGATATGCGAATTGCGTGATACCTTTTTTCCCCAGGAACAAAGACTTCATTTAACTTCTAATTGTAATTTTAGCCAATTTTGTACGACTTTCTACGAGTTACCCTTACGAGCGGCGAAAGCCACATAATGAGTTCAAATTTTCCACCCTTGGAAAAGAAGAAATCATAATAATACTTGAGTTAGCCCACAGACCCCACCCACCGCAATTGCTGTCGGAAAACGGAAATGATAATCAGCTGGCTCGCCTGTTTGTTTACTGGCCTCTGCGTTCATTCGTAGTCCTCCTGTTATCTAGCAGTAATATCTGAAGTTTATTGGCGTGGGGTGTCCTCTGCTGCTACTGTCTGTGTGTGTGTGGGTTGGCATTTGCGATTATGCTAATGGTTTGGGCGTTTGCGAGCTAGCGGCTTTAGTCGGTTTGCGGACTGACCATTACTTATGTTGGTCTGTTGGCCCGTTGATGACCCTTTTGTCTAAATTACAAATCTATTATTTCCGTTGAATCAGCGCTTATGTGTGGATAAATGAATTCGCTTTATTGACTTTCATGTTACAGCAGTCTGAAGCTCTGTTTTTGCACGCATTGGTTTTCATTAGATCGAAAACCCGAACGATTTCTTTTTATTAGTAAGTGTTGGGTGAATCAATTTTCAGTTCAGCAATTGTTACTTTTTATATTAGCTAACTATCGGCATTCGAGACTTAAAGCCTTTGCGTAATTATTGTATCTATATTGTATAGTCTAACAGAATAGTTAATTCAACTGTAAAATAATGATGAAGATTGGTCTTTAACGAAGAAGGTCCTCCGGAGATAAGGATCGGTAAACCACGAAGACTATCATCAGATTGAAAGAGCTATACGGGGCAGTAATGTTCCAGTTGTGAGAATCAATTTCAGCTAAAGGAAAGAGTAAGTGTCTTGTTCAGAAGTTCTTGACGAATGTTCGATTAATGTAATCACAAAGAGGTATCCCTGAACGAATCATATTTCTCCAACACGAGGTCCCATCAAATATGTAGCAAAGCGCACCCAGCGCAAATGAGAGAGAACCATGGGAGTGCACTACTTGCGAAACGTGTGCTTTATTTGATTATAATTATGACCGAGTAAACAAAGGTCGATTGAATGATTAATTGAGTTTGTTCGTCCGCTGGTTGTTGGCTCCGTTGCGTTGGTATGTCTGGTTCTGGTAGTCAGTTAGCTAAGTTCCCATCCCATTCCACCACAGCCACTGTGCTGCCTGTGCAAAGTCAGACTCTGAATGAGCTCGAACATGTTTGAAGAACACTACAAACAAAAGTTGTTTGGGGAATCATTTGACGGTTGGCAATTTGGTGGGTCAAATTCATGATTAATTGAATCTCCGACTGAGAGGCGGCGTCACACATATTTAACCGTGTGTGTGCTGCATTATTCTAACTCATTATGATCATTGACACGTTTTTTTGTGACGACGACTAGGTACTAATTTGAACGCTAATGATCAAACGTGATACCTAAATGCACTCCTCTCTGGTGATGAAAGCTAAATGTGCGAGTGGGTGTCTAATCAGCGGCCCAAGCATCGCGTAGTTGCGCCCACGTTCAATGTTTTGTTTTAGCAGTAGGTGGGGCTACACTCGGGTTAGAGTGTGTAATAATTGAGCTGTAGCCGGATCCGTTAATGGTTTCGATGGGAGGGAGTCGATAATTATTTCGCACAAACAGCATCCTTTTCCGACCATGGTTTACTTTGCCAATGCAGACAGAAGAGAGTGCTTCAATTATATATTTAGTACATTCGCGTTGAAAACTTACCAGTGGAGATTTCTGAATACAAACGCTTTATAATTCTTTCAGTATTTCAGAGGAAGGAAGAAAGTATTCACAAGGAAAATAGAATTATCGTAGAATCGTTAGAAAAAAACTCCATTAGAAAACTGTCATTAAATCAGTTACAATTCCATTGAGGGAATGCATTCGAACTGCTTCAAAAAATCATCGAAATGAATATTCTCAGACAAAATTACCCTTTTGAGTTTTCATTTCTCCATAAATAAATTTAGCTTTTATCAATCACTACCATGGATCATGGTGAGCAACAATCGGAGTCACTATGTAGGTAAAGTGGGACAAAAATTCAAAGTTGCGCTTTTGTCTGTGTTGACCATGCGTCTCCACCTGTTTGTATTTGGCGTACCTTTTCTACTCTTGGTGATGTAATGTCCCCCACACAGCAACGATTATGGAAAAAGAGCATTGCCTTTTGGATGTACTACAACAAAGTGCAAAGGAAGTCATCTTTTTCCCTTCTTTCCAACACGTATTATCTTTATCTCCAAGATTTTTTAGAGCTGCAGAAGATCAACGTCAGCGTGATGGCAATTCAGGAAAAACCAGAGAACTGAAGGACTAAATGGTGAATCCCTCCGGAAACTCTTCACTCAAGTACAACTGTTATAGTGGCGGCGACAGAGCTAAACTTGGAGTTTCCTCAACGGAAATCTGGAAGCAGATAAAGCGAGTTCTTGATGTGGAATTCCTTGAAGGACAGAATTTCAACTCAAACCACTGGCTTGTAGTTGCAGAAATTCAGTCTGGTACCCGATTCAACAACTTCATGAATTTGCAAGTTCATAGGAATGTTTTCTGAGAGTATTTGATCTATCTGGTCACATTCTGGGACACACTAGAATACTGGTATCCTGGTAGAAGTGACCACTTTTTGATCAATTCTGAAGCCTGAACAAGTCTATTGAATGTATTCTGAGGGAATATCCCGAGCAGCACACATGTGGTACAAAAGTTTCTGTGACTTATATACAACCAAATTTGGTCACATTTGAGTTGCTGCAACCAAATCAGTCCACATTGTGCTGCTAGGGTATGGTTCATCTGATCGTATTCCGGAACGGCTTGAAATGCTGATTCCCTGGGGAAAGTGGCCACTTTTTGATCAATTCTGATACCTGCCGACTTCGAAAAAGCAATGTAATTTCAAATACCCCGAGACCGACACCCACGAGCATCATTATTTATGCGAAATTGTATCGTGACAAAGATGAAACTACGTAAGCCTCCTTTTAGAGATTTGGAAACCTCCTGCCAAGTGGCTCGCCAGCCTCCTTTCAAATGGCTCGGAATCCTCCTTTCAAGAGGCTCGGAAGCATCCTTTCAAGAAGCTTGGAAGCCTTCTTTTAAAAGGGTTGGAAGCCTTCTTTCATAAATCTCGGAAGGCTCTTTTCAAGAGGGTCGGAAGCCTCCTTTCATAAGCTCATTTTAAGGCTTGGAAGGCTCCTTTTAAGAGGCTCGGAAGGTTCCTTCCAAGATGCTCGTAAGCCTCTTTTTAAGGCGCTATGAAGCCTACTTTCAAAAGACTCGGAAACCTACTTTCATCTGGTTAGTAAGCATCGCTTCAAGAAGCTCGGATTTTTTTTTTCAAGATGCTTGGAAGCTATTTTTTTTTCAAGAGTCTCAGAAGCGTCTTTTCAAGATGCAAAGGCCACCCTCTTTTTAAGTGGCTCGAAAGCCGCCATTCAAGAGGCTCAGAAGCCTTTCTACAAGAGGCTCAGAAGCCTCTTATCAAGAGACGCGGAAGCCTTTTTTCATGAGGGGTACCTCAATTAATGCAAAAGTTTGAAGGGGTACCTCTGAAGAAAAAGGTTGAGAACCGCTGGTCTAGAAGAAGTACGCCATTGAGTTACCTACGCTAAGAATTGAGTCTTATGAGTTCCCTACAGTCAGCTACCAAAGAAACACACGGGGTTTAGCCAGCATATAGCGCATTATGACGCCAAAAGTAGCGCGTGGCGTGCGGCCAACGACCCGCACGCCGGTCTTTTGAAGTTGCGTTGACCTTTGGCTTGTCCGGCATTCCACGCTTGGCACGATTCTTAGCGAGCTTACTGGCTAATTTGAATCGTCTGTGGGAATGAGATGCACGATTTTGGGGGATTTCGTGGATAAATTCTTTTGATACTCGGGTTCGCAAATTTCAACTTCGTTGAACTTCGCGAACTATGGAGACAATGTCTAAAATTTCGCGGTATCTGAGGATTTTCCCAACCCGGAATCGTGACAAAGTTCCGTTCCGTGGAAGAGGCAAAAGCGGTAAATTTTGTTCCGCACCGTAGTGTGTTTTGTAAGGTAAAAGTGACATAGTTTTTTTAGTAGGTTGTTAGCTAATATACGTTCTTTGTTTCCCTCTAGTCAAGCATAAGTTAGAAAAGCTCAATTCGGTCAGTTGATTGTATATTGTTTGTGCGTAGATCCGTGTTAAGAAAGGTAAATTGTGACATTTTTTAAAATGTTAGATAGTTCTCAAACATCGTGCGTGTGTACAAATAGGTTCGTGGCAGCATTGGTGAAGCCGACACACTGTCCGCTGTAATCAAGACCGTTTTTTGACCCCACGCCTTGGCTACAAAGGTTCCCGGGGTACACTTGGCCGGAGAAGGTTGCGAACCGTCAAAATCGGCGAAGCCAAACCACCGCAAAACAGCATCCAATCAATTTCAACGTCCTCCAACAGCATAGCAGCAGATCGCCGTTGTCGTCGTCGTCATCGTCAAGCAAACTACCGACGGCGCATCAACTTTGCTTTGCGCGCCAGGAGACGAACGGACGCTTGTACCGCGCCCATGCGTAAGCCCGCGCACCGAATGAGGGAGTGAGTGACCACAACATCGAAGCAAAGCGCCGTCCGTCGTCGGCGTGAATTTCTGGCCCAGAGTACACGCTTAAAGCCAAGCACACATCGCATGAATAGCTTTCACACATCACGGCGACGCCTTGGCCAACTCTCACTATGAGTGAAAATTTTGTGTGAAACACAAGCAGTCGCTGTGTACTGTCTCACATGTGCATGATATGTGTAAGTGAGTTTGCGTCGAACTGTCAAAGTCCCTTCGGGTCGCTATGATGGCGAACGTGTGCAGAATGTGCTGCAAGAAATCGTACTTTTTCGGAGGTTTTTCCTTTTGTTTTGATGGCGAAACAAAAAAAAAGTGCGAATGCAATCATCGCACTTTGTTTTGTTGATCGAAACCATTGGAGAAGCCTCCGAATAAGTATGGAAAAGTTCGCTTACTTTAACATTAACAATTGAGGTTAGGTTCGATTTCCGACTGCTCTCTCGCTGTGTAAAATGTGTAGGAAGTAACTAGAAGAAATATAAAAAAATGACAATATACTTCTATGTTGAGCCATACATGAAAAATCCAATAATTTAGTGTCTAAACGATATGCTATGTTGATAATATTAATGTTAAAGTATTTCAATAGCGTAGCGCACGCCGTGATTCGTATTCGAGAGCTTAAGATACATAACTGAGCGGAGAGCGGAGAGGTGCTCCATTTCATCATGCAGGGAATACGAGAGCCTCAGTTTTGTGACGATTAGTGTTGAGAACGGACGGGTGTAAAAGGTGAAATAAAAAAATACGAATTTGAAAAAATGGAAGCCTACAATAAAAAAACAAATTTAAAGAAAAGAATGTGATTTTGAGTTTGGTGTTTTAGTGTATATGAAATGAAACCCCGACAATGGCATGGTCGGTAGAAGTTGTGCGCTCCCTGTTGACGTGCCATTTGTGATTTTTTGTGGAAGTGGTGAAATTGGTGCAGCAGTGAAAATAGATGCACTGCCCATATCATCCATATTCCATTTGATGCTTTCGCACATTTTTCAGCGAAGTTAAGTTTATGCGACATTCGATGATACGTAAGTTGATATTTATTAATTTATTTTATTGTGTCACGCCAGGAGAAACCATGATATTTTGGCAAGTCGTGTTTTGTTTTCGTTCGATTTTCCGTTTTGAATAGTTGTCGAGTTGGTAGCCAATACTGAAAGTTAAACATCAGGCGGTACAAGAATAGTTATCGAATTGGTATTCTTGAATTTAGAAAATAATCAGAAATAAGTAAAAAGCGATTCATTATTTCGTGATTTGTAATGATTCTTATTATGTTATTTTTGAAGTTGCAATACACTTGTATTTTCATTTGGATAAGTGTGTCATGTTTTGTAAATGGACGCGCAGTACAGGGTTGGTAAGGATTATCATTGAACATAGCCTAAATCGGAGGGCAGTTTGAGACCGCAATTTACCGCATTTTTTTGTTTTTAAAATTATTGAATCACAACTGTAATATAGAACATATGTGTCTTAATTATATTATATTTGCAATAGTACTGCCCAAATATAATCGATTGGTGAGAACAGATCATATTACAGAAATCCTATCTCTGAGTGGGTAGGTGCGTCCCTGAGAGGACATGAGAGATATGTGAGGACGTTTAACAAGAATGGATTCAACTTCCGAGTTAATTCAACTTCCGAGTTGGTTGGTGCGTCTCTGTGAGGACGTTCGATCCGTGAGGATCATATGGAAGAAATCCAATCTCTGAGTGGGTTGGTGCGTCTCTAAGAGGACGTTCGATCCGGGTGGATCATGTGAGAGAAATCCAAACTCTGAGTGCTTTGGTGCGTCTCTGAGTGGACGTTCGATCCGGGTGGATCACACGTAACAAAATCCACCCTACGGGTGGGTTGGTGCGTCTATGTGAGGACGTTTAACAAGAATGGATTCTATCTAAGCTAATTAAATCTCTGAGCAACAAAATCAACAATAAATGGTTTGTGTATAGAGTTAGAAAGTGTAAACTGAGTTGAAATGAGAATTTTGTCGATACTTTTCTGATTTTGATGCAAGATTGATATTCAAAAGCCTGGTAAGCTCTATCCATGACTGCATGACCAAGATCAGCGACTGCCTTATGTAAAGAGTTAGAAAGTGTAAACTGAGTTGAACTGAGAATTTTGTTGATATTTTTTTGATTTTGATGCAAGATTGAACTTCAAAAACTTGGTAAGCTCTATCCATGACTGCATGACCAAGATCAGCGACTGCCTTGTGTAAAGAGTTAGAAAGTGTAAACTGAGTTGAATTGCGAATTTTGTTGATACTTTTCTGATTTTGATGCAAGATTGATATTCAAAAAGCCTGGTAAGCTTTATCCATGACTGCATGACCAAGATCAGTGACTGCCTTGTGTAAAGAGTTAGAAAGTGTAAACTGAGTTGAACTGAGAATATTGTTGATACTTTTCTGATTTTGATGCAAGATTGATATTCAAAAGCCTGGTAAGCTCTGTCCATGACTGCATGACCAAGATCAGTGACTGCCTTGTGTAAAGAGTTAGAAAAGTGTAAACTGAGTTGAATTGAGAATTTCGTTGATACTTTTCTGATTTTGATGCAAAGATTGATATTCAAAAGTCTGGTAAGCTCTATCCATGACTGCATGACCAAGATCAGCGACTGTCTTGTGTACAGAGTTAGAAAGTGTAAACTGAGTTGACCTGAGAATATTGTTGATACTTTTCTGATTTTGATGCAAGATTGATATTCAAAAGCCTGGTAAGCTTTATCCATGACTGCATGACCAAGATCAGTGACTGCCTTGTGTAAAGAGTTAGAAAGTGTAAACTGAGTTGAACTGAGAATATTGTTGATACTTTTCTGATTTTTATGCAAGATTGATATTCAAAAGCCTGGTAAGCTCTGTCCATGACTGCATGACCAAGATCAGTGATTGCCTTGTGTAAAGAGTTAGAAAGTGTAAACAGAGTTGAATTGAGAATGTCGTTGATACTTTTCTGATTTTGATGCAAGATTGATATTCAAAAGCCTGGTAAGCTCTATCCATGACTGCATGACCAAGATCAGCGACTGCCTTGTGTAAAGAGTTAGAAAGTGTAAACTGAGTTGAACTGAGAATTTTGTTGATATTTTTCTGGTTTTGATGCAAGATTGATTTTCTAGAGCCTGGTAAGCCCTAATCATGACTGCATGACCAAGATCAGCGACTGCCTTGTGTAAAGAGTTAGAAAGTGTAAACTGAGTTGAACTGAGAATTTTGTTAATACTTTTCTGATTTTGATGCAAGATTGATATTCAAGAGCCTGGTAAGCTCTATCCATGACTGCAAGACCAAGATCAGCGACTGTCTTGTGTACAGAGTTAGAAAGTGTAAACTGAGTTGAACTGAGAATATTGTTGATACTTTTCTGATTTTGATGCAAGATTGATATTCAAAAGCCTGGTAAGCTTTATCCATGACTGCATGACCAAGATCAGTGACTGCCTTGTGTAAAGAGTTAGAAAGTGTAAACTGAGTTGAACTGAGAATATTGTTGATACTTTTCTGATTTTTATGCAAGATTGATATTCAAAAGCCTGGTAAGTAAGCTCTGTCTATGACTGCATGACCAAGATCAGTGACTGCCTTGTGTAAAGAGTTAGAAAGTGTAAACAGAGTTGAATTGAGAATGTCGTTGATACTTTTCTGATTTTGATGCAAGATTGATATTCAAAAGCCTGGTAAGCTCTATCCATGACTGCATGACCAAGATCAGCGACTGCCTTGTGTAAAGAGTTAGAAAGTGTAAACTGAGTTGAACTGAGAATTTTGTTGATATTTTTCTGATTTTGATGCAAGATTGATATTCAAGAGCCTGGTAAGCCCTAAGCATGACTGCATGACCAAGATCAGCGACTGCCTTGTGTAAAGAGTTAGAAAGTGTAAACAGAGTTGAACTGAGAATTTTGTTAATACTTTTCTGATTTTGATGCAAGATTGATATTCAAGAGCCTGGTAAGCTCTATCCATGACTGCATGACCAAGATCAGCGACTGCCTTGTGTAAAGAGTTAGAAAATGTAAACTGAGAATATTGTTGATATATTTCTGAATTTGATGCAAGATTAATGTGTAGAAACTTAGTGAACTCTACCCAAGCAGCACATGTACCACGTAGGTCACTGCCACTCATATGTAACCAGATTTGGTCAGAATCAAGTTGCTGCAACTATTTTTGCCTGACTGGTGCTGCTCGGGTATCCAGACTACATGCCATGATCAAATGATTCCTCATGTATACCATTAGCAGTTGAATACAAGTTAATTCAACCTCCGAGTTGGTTGGTGCGTCTCTGTGAGGACGTTTGTTCCTTGAGGATCATTTGGAAGAAATCCAATCTCTGAGTGGGTTGGTGCGTCTCTAAGAAGGCGTTCGATCCGGGTGGATCATGTGAGAGAAATCCAAACTCTGAGTGGTTTGGTGCGTCTCTGAGTGGACGTTCGATCCGGGTGGATCACACGTAACAAAATCCACCCTACGAGTGGGTTGGTGCGTCTATGTGAGGAGGACGTTTAACAAGAATGGATTCTATCTAAGCTAATTAAATCTCTGAGCAACAAAATCAACAAGAAATGGTTTGTGTATAGAGTTAGAAAGTGTAAATGAGAATTTTGATGATATTTTTCTGATTTTGATGCACGATTGATATTCAAAAAGCCTTATAACCTCTATCCATGACTGCATGACCAAGATCAGCGACTGCCTTGTGTACAAAATTAGAAAGTGTAAACTGAGTCGAACTGAAAATTTTGTTGATATTTTTCTGATTTTGATGCAAGATTGATATTCAAAAGCCTGGTAAGCTCTATCCATGACTGCATGACCAAGATCAGCGACTGCCTTGTGTAAAGAGTTAGAAAGTGTAAACTGAGTTGAACTGAGAATATTGTTGATACTTTTCTGATTTTGATGCAAGATTGATATTCAAAAGCCTGGAAGGCTCTATCCATGACTGCATGACCAAGATCAGCGACTGCCTTGTGTAAAGAGTTAGAAAGTATAAACTGAGTTGAATTGAGAATTTTGTCGATACTTTTCTGATTTTGATGCAAGATTGATATTCAAAAGCCTGGTAAGCTCTATCCATGACTGCATGACCAAGATCAGCGACTGCCTTGTGTACAGAGTTAGAAAGTAAAACTGAGTTGAACTGAGAATTTTGTTAATACTTTCTGATGTTGATGCAAGATTGATATTCAAGAGCCTGGTAAGCTCTATCCATGACTGCATGACCAAGATCAGCGACTGCCTTGTGTAAAGAGTTAGAAAGTGTAAACTGAGTTGAACTGAGAATTTTGTTGATAATTTTCTGATTTTGATGCAAGATTGATATTCAAAAGCCTGGTAAGCTCTATCCATTACTGCATGACCAAGATCAGCGACTGCCTTGTGTAAAGAGTTAGAAAGTGTAAACTGAGTTGAAATGAGAATTTTGTCGATACTTTTCTGATTTTGATGCAAGATTGATATTCAAAAGCCTGGTAAGCTCTATCCATGACTGCATGACCAAGATCAGCGACTGCCTTGTGTAAAGAGTTAGAAAGTGTAAACTGAGTTGAATTGAGAATTTCGTTGATACTTTTCTGATTTTGATGCAAGATTGATATTCAAAAGCCTGGTAAGCTCTATCCATGACTGCATGACCAAGATCAGCGACTGCCTTGTGTACAGAGTTAGAAAGTGTAAACTGAGTTGAACTGAGAATTTTGTTAATACTTTTCTGATTTTGATGCAAGATTGATATTCAAGAGCCTGGTAAGCTCTATCCATGACTGCATGACCAAGATCAGCGACTGCCTTGTGTAAAGAGTTAGAAAATGTAAACTGAGAAAATTGTTGATATATTTCTGATTTTGATGCAAGATTAATGTAGAAACTTAGTGAACTCTATCCAGACTGCATAACATGATCAAATGATTCCTTATGTATACCATTAGCAGTTGAATACAAGTTAATTCAACCTCCGAGTTGGTTGGTGCGTCTCTGTGGAGGACGTTTGATCCTTGAGGATCATTTGGAAGAAATCCAATCTCTGAGTGGGTTGGTGCGTCTCTAAGAAGACGTTCGATCCGGGTGGATCATGTGAGAGAAATCCAAACTCTGAGTGGTTTGGTGCGTCTCTGAGTGGACGTTCGATCCGGGTGGATCACACGTAACAAAATCCACCCTACGAGTGGGTTGGTGCGTCTATGTCAGGACGTTTAACAAGAATGGATTCTATCTAAGCTAATTAAATCTCTGAGCAACAAAATCAACAATAAATGGTTTGTGTATAGAGTTAGAAAGTGTAAACTGAGAATTTTATTGATATTTTTCTGATTTTGATGCACGATTGGTATTCAAAAGCCTTATAAGCTCTATCCATGACTGCATGACCAAGATCAGCGACTGCCTTGTGTACAGAGTTAAAAAGTGTAAACTGAGTTGAACTGAGAATTTTGTTGATAATTTTCTGATTTTGATGCAAGATTGATATTCAAAAGCAGTAAGCTCTGTCCATGACTGCATGACCAAGATCAGCGACTGCCTTGTGTAAAGAGTTAGAAAGTGTAAACTGAGAATATTGTTGATACTTTTCTGATTTTGATGCAAGATTGATATTCAAGAGCCTGGTAAGCTTTAATCATGACTGCATGACCAAAATCAGCGACTGCCTTGTGTAAAGAGTTAGAAACTGTAAACTGACTTGAACTGAGAATTTTGTCGATACTTTTCTGATTTTGATGCAAGATTGATATTCAAAAGCCTGGTAAGCTCTATCCATGACTGCATGACCAAGATCAGCGACTGTCTTGTGTAAAGAGTTAGAAAGTGTAAACTGAGTTGAACTGAGAATATTGTTGATACTTTTCTGATTTTGATGCATTTGATGATATTCAAGAGCCTGGTAAGCTCTAATCATGACTGCATGACCAAGATCAGCGACTGCCTTGTGTAAAGAGTTAGAAAATGTAAACTGAGAATATTGTTGATATATTTCTGAATTTGATGCAAGATTAATGTGTAGAAACTTAGTGAACTCTATCCGGACTGCATACCATGATCAAATGATTCCTTATGTATACCATTAGCAGTTGAATACAAGTTAATTCAACCTCCGAGTTGGTTGGTTGCGTCTCTGTGAGGACGTTTGATCCTTTGAGGATCATTTGGAAGAAATCCAATCTCTGAGTGGGTTGGTGCGTCTCTAAGAAGACGTTCGATCCGGGTGGATCATGTGAGAGAGAAATCCAAACTCTGAGTGGTTTGGTGCGTCTCTGAGTGGACGTTCGATCCGGGTGGATCACACGTAACAAAATCCACCCTACGAGTGGGTTGGTGCGTCTATGTGAGGACGTGTAACAAGAATGGATTCTATCTAAGCTAATTAAATCTCTGAGCAACAAAATCAACAATAAATGTTTTGTGTATAGAGTTAGAAAGTGTAAACTGAGAATTTTGTTTGCTATTTTTCTCTCATTTTGTGCAAGATTGATATTCAAGAGCCTGGTAAGCCCTAATCATGAATGCATTACCAAGATCAGCGACTGCCTTGTGTAAAGAGTTAGAAAGTGTAAACTGAGTTGAACTGAGAATATTGTTGATATTTTTTCTGATTTTGATGCAAGATTGATATTCAAGAGCCTGGTAAGATCTATCCATGACTGCATAACCAAGATCAGCGACTGCCTTGTGTAAAGAGTTAGAAAGTTGAGTTGAACTGAGAATTTTGTTGATATTTTTTCTGATTTTGATGCAAGATTGATATTCAAGAGCCTGGTAAGCTGTATCCATGACTGCATGACCAAGATCAGCGACTGCCTTGTGTAAAGAGTTAGAAAGTGTAAACTGAGTTGAACTGAGAATATTATTGATAATTTTCAGATTCTGATGCAAGATTGATAATTAAGAGCCTGGTTAGTTCTATACTTGATTGCATGACAATAAAGCTATAGTATTGTGTTAAAAGTTATAACATGAATGCAATGATTATTGTTATTTTTTATTAGTTTTGACGTTTCTTTATTAAAAAAACCATATTGTAACTTGTAGCAAGGTAAGCATCGTTCAATATTTATTTATTATATGTGATATTAACATTTTTTCTCTTTTCAGAAACAATAAAATATTATAGTTATGACGTTGATCAGGTTTTTTTTTTCTTTTAAATTATTAGTTGTCTTAGTTTGTAGAGCTTTGGGATTTTTTTTCATAAAATATATGATAAATTTGAAATGCTGAGAGTAGTGGAGAGGAAAGATGTAGGAAGTAACTAGAAGAAATATAAAAAAATGACAATATACTTCTATGTTGAGCCATACATGAAAAATCCAATAATTTAGTGTCTAAACGATATGCTATGTTGATAATATTAATGTTAAAGTATTTCAATAGCGTAGCGCACGCCGTGATTCGTATTCGAGAGCTTAAGATACATAACTGAGCGGAGAGCGGAGAGGTGCTCCATTTCATCATGCAGGGAATACGAGAGCCTCAGTTTTGTGACGATTAGTGTTGAGAACGGACGGGTGTAAAAACGAGAAATAAAAAAAACTACGAATTTGAAAAAAATGGAAGCCTACAATAAAAAAACAAATTTAAAGAAAAGAATGTGATTTTGAGTATGGTGTTTTAGTGTATATGAAATGAAACCCCGACAAAATGAACTCACCGAAAATCATCGGCCATCGGTTACACAAAAATGAGTAACATCTTAATTACTCATAATATGAGTTGTTCCAGGAGAGGCCTGTTTTGTGTGAACGGAACACAAAAATATGTAAGTCATTTTAAGCGTGTAATGCGCAAAGCAGCTCCGGCCCTACAGTTCTGTTCTTGAGATTTCGGTAAAATTTACCGAATACGGTGAAATGAGGTAAGTGTGTATGAAGTAATCGGAGCCGAAATAAAAGTCCAGAGTTGAGACGTTAGACTGATCCAAATGCGTGTAGTTTGAATGTATTTAGTTACTGTCCTTTAAAGAATAATTTATGTCGCTTCGTGTTCGAATTTAGGTTTTTTGTTGATGTATTTACTGGGTAGTCAGCCCGATTTGACTTTTGGTAGCTTTACAGTCTTTGACAGGGTGGAACGGACCCGTAGAAAATTTGACAGCTGGAATCGATCGATTTCGTCGGGTACAATCAGCCGATTGTTGCAACCTGCGCTTATGAGATTTTAACTCAGGCGTGGGTCAATTAATCACCCTATTTAATATCATGCCGACGAAATAGCTTGTTTAGTAATGGAATTTCGTGCACACCAATTTAAACGAACGACGAATCAACCGATTTGATCGATAAAAATCGGCACTACCGACTAAGTACAGTGATTGATCGGCCAATGCCTGTAAACCGGAAACACGACTGGCCGACCCGTTATAATTTACATCAATATACAAGAAATATTATTTTGAACTTTTAACATTACTATAAGGTGAGCAGCAAGCCATGACTCGGCCTCTCCTCGTCGGATCTCCGTGGTGTGCGCACGCACCGACAGAGAGCTGCTATCATCGCATTTTGCTCCAGCCATTTGGAGGCACACATTTTGGCGATCCTGTCAGGTTGTTTTTTGTATCCTGACGCCGATTTCGAAAGGTGAGCTGAATTCAAGTGGTTAATGTGTGAAAAATACAATATTTAACGGTTTGGAAAGAATCACAAGCAAGGTGGTTTGTATTTCAACAAAGCGCGTCTGGAAGACCACTGGAAAATGGATCCTGGTTTGTAAAATCACAAAGTGCATCGGGACAACCGCTGAAAAGAGGATTGTGGTTTGGAAAATCACAAGGCGCGTCGGGACGACCGCTGGAAAATGGGTTGTGGTTTGAAAAACCATAAAGTGCGTCTGGAAGACCGCTGGAAAAGTGGATTGTGGTTTGGAAAATCAAAAAGTGAGTGGCTTGGAAGATCACAAAGCGCATCTGAAAGGCCGCTGTAAACTATTTTGTGATTTGGAAAATTATAAAGCGCCCCTGGGAGACCATAAAAAATGGTTTGACGATCTAGAAAATCCCAGTGTGAGTCCTAGAGGCATAGATTTTGGTTAAAATAAATTTTATTTAAAATGTATACAATTGAGTGTTCATGAGACCACAAGTTAAGCTTATTCTAACGAAATCTGAGAGACATAAAGAACTATCATATTGCACAAGATTGTTTGGAAGGCGAAATAGATTTTCTTGAAGTTTATTTTGGGATTCACTGATAGAGGTGTGCGCCGGTCCGATATTCGTCGGCGGCGGCGTTTGTCAAAATTTTGGTCGACGGCGGTGGCGTGAATCGGCGTGGCGATTTTTTCATTACATTTTTCAAAGGTTTGTTTTGCATTTTTTCGGAATATTTTCAAGACATTAAAAGTAAAAACTTTTGAATTTCTCCAGAAAAATCTATAAGTTTTTCCAAAATTTGGAAAATATTTTCGAGCAATCTTTGGATTTACCAAAAGAAGGTCTTTGCAATTCCCAAATAAAATTGTTTAGAATTTCAGCAGAATAATTGCATGAGAAACTTCAGAATTTTCACAAAAAAATGTTCTCAACTTTTACAGGAAAAACTTCAGAAATTTACGAAAAGTTCCTGTTGAGTATTCTTCGAAATTTTCACATAAAATTCTTGATAATTGTAGGATAGTTCGGTTGGTACAATGGGTGTTTAACCGTTGGCTTTCTCAGTCTAGAATAATAAAGACGGCTAGCTTGGCATGGCCAACAATAAAACATTAAGTTCTTAGGAATTTCCGCGGGAGGCTCTAAGGAGTTCTCAAGAAAAATTCTCTGGAATGTTCACGAAAAATTCTCCGTAAGTTTAATGGAAGCTTCTTTAGAATTTCCGCGGAAGATTGTTCAAAATGTCTCCACGAAAAATGGTCCGAAATATTGGGTGTCTACGCGAAATTCTTTGTACATTAGACGTTTTAACAGCATTTCGATAGTTACATCAGTTTTGAAGTTGTCGAATAGCTGTGCTTAAAAACGATGTCAATGTCGATAATAGCTGCATAGCGCTGAACAATCAGGTGCACTTCTATTCTGATATCGTCTGACAATTGTTTGCCGTCTTGAACGCGTCGCAGTTATCGAACGCCATTCGCTAACTGATACGAAAACAAGTTGCAGTTATGTAGACTAGTGTATTGTCCATAAGACATCGTTGGAAAATCCCATTGGCCGCAAGCGACAGACGGCCGAACTGGTAATTTGGCCCAAATAGTCGTTTGCCCTAACAGGTCGTTTGGCCGAATAGGTCATCAGCCCATAAATGCTGTTTGGCCGAAATGGTCGTTTGGCAGAATGGAATATTAAATTTTGTCCGAAAACATAGTTTAGGCCAACAGGTTATACGGCCAAATTTCAATAACTGAATGGGTAATTTAATCCAAAATATCCATCCATTTGGCCTAATGACATTTACGTTGAAAAGGCTAATTGTCAAACGACCCTTGAACGAAATTTCGTAACCTCTCTACTTTTTAAATTGACACTGGCCTTTAAGCGAAAAGCCATCTAACCAAATCCCATTAAGGCGAATTGAACATTTATCCTAAACTGTTATCAAGTCAAAAATGGTTTGACCATAAATGTACTGCAGTTTGACCGAAAACGACATACAGCCGAAATGGACCTTCAGCCGAACTGGTAATTTGGCCGAAAAAATAGTTTAACCGAATAGATAATTTGATCGAAAATGCCATTTGGTAGGAATGGTAATTTGGCCCGAAAATGTCCTTTCTGCAAACCCTTCTAGCCGAACGGCATTTTCTGTCAAATGACCATTCGGATAAACGTCTTTTTGGAAAAATGATCAATTCAGCCGAACAACACTTTTCAAAGAAGGTTGCAGAAAGTACATTTTTGGGCCAAATGGCTCTTTCTACAGAATGACATTTTTTACTAACGGCATTTTTGGTCAAATCAATATTCGGTCAAACGACTTTTTCATCCAAACGGCACACCAAACCGGCTGTTAGATTTTCTCTATCTCTCTCAATTCTATATAATAATCTACCAAAACTTGTATAAGAACTGGGCACATGCGAAATTGCTAGATTCTTATACAAATATTGTATAAAAATCTAACAATTTTGTAAGCTTTTCTTACATTTTTTGTATAAAAATCTAACAATTTCGCATATGCCCAGTTCTTACACATGTTTTGGTAGATTCTCTTACAGAATTGTTAGAAAATCTAACAACCGCCGCTTGGGTGCATATTCAGCCAAATAGTTAAAGTAAACAACTTTTTACAAGTCTGCCAAAATTTCCCTTTTGCTATTGCTTTCGGCCAAACTACATTTTCGGTCAAACCAGTTTTGACCTAATAACAGTTTCCGTATACGTTTAGTTTTCCTAAATGGTACCTGGTTAGATGTCTTTTGGCCTAAAGACCAGTATCGACTTAAAAATATAGAGGCCACGGAATTTTGTTCAATGGTCCATAGACAAAAAGACCATTTCGCCAAACAAATGGCCATTTCTGACCATATTACCCGTTCAGTACGAGGTTCAGTCATTGAATTTTGGCCGTATTACCCGTTGGACCAAATGACTTTTTCGGCCAAATGGCCCATTCTGTCAAAAAAACTATTTCTGTTAAACGGCATTTTTCGCCAACGATTATGGCGGCCGGACAACCTTTTTTGGCCAAATTGCCAGCTCGACCGTCTTTCGCTTTCGGTCCATGGAGCTTACCAAGAATTTCTAATCGAAAATAGAAAGAAATTTCTGAAGAAATCCTCAAAATTTTCGAGCATTTTTTTCGATGTGTTAAAGTTGGCTATGCCAAACTAGCCGTTTAGTGAACTTCTCCCTGCGAAAAACACTCTAATAAAGGATAAAAAAAACTAACCTTATATAATCTAGATTGGGGAAGTCAACATAAAGCATCTCTTTTACCAGTCACAATTTACTGTGTGAATTTCAAAGAATACTCAACAGAACAATCAATAGGAACATTCCGTGGATATTCCGAATATTTTCCTATAGAAACCAAATTTGGAACAACTTCTAGTGAAAACTCTGAAGAGATTCTCATGTAAATCCCAAACAACTTTCCTTGGTAAATCCAAATAGCTCCGCTTGAGATAATTCCAAAGAGTTCTCGATACTTAAAAGTAGTTTCCGTAGAAAATCTGAAAATAATTTCCTAATAAATCTTATGGAAAAACCGGAAATCTTTTATTAAAAATTTGAGGCGAGATTCAAAAGATTCTCCCTTTATTGTCTTGAAAATATCCAAAATGACCAATTCAGCCTAACGACACTTTCGACCGAATGTCTTTTTCAACCAAACGACTATTTGGGCCGAAGGACATATTCACGATTTTTTCAGCCAAAGGAACTATTCGACCAAATGACATTCTCGGCCAAATAACTTTATGCTAGATATCCTAGCGAAGTCGGAAAACATAATGAGATCAGTACATCAGTACAACTGGGGTCGTGGGATCAAACCCCACCGAAGGGGCGGTTACCCTCCAATACCTTTTCCGAACTAAATCTATCACATGTTGTACATATGCATAATCAAGTTTCAGACATAGTAATTAATGAGATCATATAGAAAACATATTTTGATTTTGACGTCAATTGAGTCACAATTCGTTTTCTATTATATTTTATTTATTTACAGTCTTCGACTATGTTATTCATCGTACAGACTACAGAAAACATAAGAACTGATACGCGACTTGAACATCCGTTTACTTAAATTAAAATCATACAAATGACTGATAACATTAAAACATTCACAACAAACGTCAAACGGATTTTTTGCCCATACAATGTACGGTGTGCAGGGCGTCGGAAAAAGTCTGCTCTCCTTACTGTTCTTTCGGGGGCATTAAAACGGAGTTTCGCCAAGAGATAAGGACAGTCGATGTTGTTCTGCAGAAGGTCGAATACGAAGAGCCTCTGAAGAAGCATTCTCCTACTCCTCAATGTAGGAAGACTCACGAGTTCACAGCGGTGCTCATATGGAGGCAGCTCACGTCTATTACGCCAAGGAAGCCTTCGTAGCGCAAATCTGATGAAAGCTTTCTGAACATGTTCGATTCTAGCTATTTGCGTTGCGTGATACGGTGCCCATACGACTACGCCATACTCCAGAATACTGCGAACCAGCGATGTATACAACGTCCTGAGGCAGTAAATATCGCTGAAATCTCGGGTATTGCGCTTCATAAGTCCCAATATGTCAAAAGCTTTAGCTGTTGTGGTTGAGATGTGCTCACTAAAACGAAGTTTACTGTCCAGTAAAACACCTAGATCTTTGACGAGCGAGACTCGATTCAAAGTTAGCTCATGCATAGTGTATTCGAAAATTATTGGAGAGCACAGACGTGTGAACGTGATAATGTTACATTTGTTTACATTCGCCGTCATTCCATTTCTGTCACACCAGTCCGAGAGCTTATCAACATCGGCTTGCAACGCGCAACAATCCACCAGCGACGTTACGGCTCGAAACATTTTCAAGTCGTCAGCATACATTAATTTTGAAGATTTTAATTCGCTGCATAAATCGTTCACAAAAAGTACAAAAAGTAGGGGCCTAAGGTGGCTTCCTTGCGGCACTCCGGACGTAATACGGAAAGGAACCGATCTGACTGTCTCTAGTTTCACAGATGCATAACGGTTGTCGAGGTATGAAGCGATCCAAGTGGCTAACCAGCCAGGGAAGCCGATTCTTCTGAGTTTCTCCACCGCAAGTTGATGAGGAACTCGATCGAAAGCCTTCTAAAAGTCCACATACACAGAATCGATTTGTTGTCGCTTTTCTATACTATCGATTAGCGACATAATCGATTAGTATAAATTATTATGATTGATTGCATATTTTGATCTCATTTTGCAGTAGATTACTTAATTGAATGATATAACATAAAACAGTGTACTTATTCTGTTATCGGAAACCAATATCAAAATTAGTTTTCGTTTTGCTCTCATCGACAGCAGGAATAGTTTATTATTGAATGTCACAGTAAGATATTTCTGCTATTACGTTTTATTATTTAAACCGTTAAAACGACCAAAAAGATATCAAATTAAGTAAACATAATCGATGATTTCACAACACTAAAAAAAGTTATCGATTTGCTCGGAAAGGCTTCTATCAAATAGTCTTTTCGGTTAAACGACATATTCGGCCTAACAACTTTCAGCCTTGTGGATTTCTGCCGAACGACTCTTTTCTGTTCAAAAATTCAATTTCAATTAGATTTTTTTGAATTTCAACCAGAACTCCTTCGCAATTTTCACGCTTAGTTTTTACAGAGAGCTTTTCAAAATTTCAACAAGATATTGTATTTAATTTTCATGGAAATAATTGGTATTTTCACGAAAAATTCTCTGGAGTTTCAACATGATGTTGTAGGGATCTATCAGGAAATTATACGGAAATTGCACTGAATCTTTGGAGCTTCCACTGAAAATTTGAATTGGCGTAGGAAATTATAAATCAGCGGCGTGACAAATTTTAAATGGCGGCACGCCGATGCAAAAATGTCGGCGGCGGTGGCGTGCCAAAAACTGTCGGCGGCGGCGGCGTGGCGCGGCGGCGCACACCTCTATTCACAACTTAGTAGTCATAGCGGAATGGCCCGTTGGATCAGATATTCGAAATTCACGAAGTTGAAAAAACGTTGCCTGCTTTCATGAAGCAATTAGTTTGGAGTTGTTGGCTAATAGTACAAGTTAACATAATTCTTAAATTGAGGTATGATATCTCTAACTTTTTTAGAAATAAATTTAATTTTCTATGCGGTTGTTCGGAAGTTTAACAACTACAAGTTGAAGGTCAGCTTGGTGGTGTTACTATAC
This sequence comes from Armigeres subalbatus, assembly GCF_024139115.2. NCBI lineage: Eukaryota > Metazoa > Arthropoda > Insecta > Diptera > Culicidae > Armigeres > Armigeres subalbatus. The sequence continues at coordinate 22,514,676 of NC_085139.1, read as the reverse complement.
ACGAGGCTGATAGTTGGATAAATTGGGCGGACTAAATTATTTATATTATTGCTGCAATCTTTAATTTGTCTTGAGAGATCAATATCATAACACTAGGTACAAACTTCGATTAACATTTAAACAATACATTCTATTAACTTCAATACAGTTGTTCTGCGATTGAAAACTACGATGTTAAGACAAGTTTATTTTGGATTTCAGTTTTCAAATGCAACATGTTCAACGTTTATCTTCGTTTCGCAAAAATAACTAAAGAATCACTGCATCCTGTGCTATTTAGAGGTTTTTTGTTGCTTTTTTTGAGAGAGGAGAAGGGGAATGTGGAGTTTGAGTAAGTTACCACCAGCGTGTGTGTTCATATATTACTACCTCAGCGTGTCAATCGGTGAGCAGCAAGCCATGACTCAGCCTCTTCTCGTCAGATCTCCGTGGCCGACAGAGAGCTGTTATCATCATATTTCGCTCTAGCCATTTGGAGGCACACAATTATATCCACTTCGGGGTATTGGGACAATTCGTCGAATGTCATTTAGTCGATAGAACATTTAGTAGAATGGAAATTCAGTCGATAATAGGCAGTTTAATGGGCTTTGGGACAGTTCGTCGAATGATATTTAGTCGAAAGGACATTTTGTCAAAGGGACATACGGTCGAATTAACATTCAGTTAAATGGACATTTAGTCGAATGGACATTTAGTAGAATGGGGCGTCATGATCAATTTTTCACATCAAAGGTTTTTCGATACTATTTGGGGTCCCAAACAACTGTGCAGAATTTGGGACCGATTGGTCGTTTCCTAGCTTTCCACATAGGCGTTGGAAGTTTGTATGGAAATTAGCATGGGTAACATAAATTTTCGCATTTTTACTTCTAGAGTTTTCAGTTTAACGTAAACCAAGTGAAACATTGTGTTAAAGTATAACCCGAAGGATGCCGAAAAACGTTGCTGAAGAAGGGTCGTTGCTGGTATGTCCACAAGTTATAACTCTTCAAAGATTGCTTGTTCAAACCATATGGAAAAAATCGATTATTCTGCCAGCACTGTCGCTACATGGACCAATAATTTAACTGAGTGTTGATCTTATAGGGCTGGGATGCAAATTGGAGTTATTCAGAATCATTTCTCAACGTAAGAATCGGGACAAGAAGCAAGAAAGGTTTTGCCCACAAACAACCGTAGGTTGCCTGGTAGTGCTGGCAGAAACATTGATTTCTTCCATATGGTTCGAACAATCAATCTTCGAAGCGTTATAACATTTTTTGTAGACGTTCCAGAAACGTACCTTCTTCAGCAAAGTGTTTCGGCATCTTTCAGCCTATATGCTAACGTGATGAGTCATGTGATTGACGATAAATTGAAGCCGTTTGCAGCAGAAATGCAAAAAAAACCTATTCCCATATTATTTTCTACATAAATTTCAATCGCAATACGGAAAGCGGGGACGCAATCAATCGAGCCCACCGATTGGGGTCCCAAAACGATTTAGAAAAACAATGGTTTTACTTGATTGGATGAAGTTTGCGTTTTTTCATATAACTGCGCCCCACTTTAACAATTAGTTGAATGGTCATTTAGTCAAATATACATTTAGTCGAATGGAAATTTGGTCGAATTGACATTTAGTCGAATGCTCATTCAATCAAGAGGACGTTTAGCCGAATGGACATTTAACCGAATGGACATTTAGTCGAATGGACATTTAATCGAATATAAATTCAGTCAAATGTTAAAACCGGAATTTAGTCAATAATAGGCAGTTTGATAGGCTCCGAGACAGTTCATCGGATGACATTTCGTCGAATGACGTTTATTTGAATGATATTTAGTCGAAAGGACATTTTGTCAAAGGGACAATTGGTCCAATGGACATTCAGTCCAATAAACATTTAGTCGAATGGACATTTGATCGAATGGACATTTAGTGCAATGGACCGAATGGTCATTTGGTAAAGAGGGCATTTAGCCGAATGGACATTTAGTCGAAAGGACATTTAATCGATTGGATATTTGGTCAAATGGTCATTTAGTCGAAGGGACATTTGGTCGAATTAACAGTTAGTCGAATGGACATTTGGTCGAATGGTCATTTAGTCAATTGACATTTAGTCTAATTAACATTTAGTCGAATGGAAATTCAGTTGAATGTTAATAATGGATTTCAGTCGATAATAGGTAGTTTAATAAAACGGACAATAAATCAGTAGCTTTTTTGTTGAATTTGATTAAATAATTCGCAGGATACATGGATAAACTGAGCAGAGGAATTCAGTGAACGTAAGAAAGTTCAATCAGCAGCAGAATAAACTACTGAGGATTTTTCACCTGCTCAAACGAAACTGTGTTACCGGCCGAAACGGTCACATTAAACCTCTACATGTTTTTCCAACTTTATATTACTATTGAATTATGGTGGTTCGACTTACCGGCTAAGAAATTATGAATATAATTGAAAATCACACATAAAAGAATTATTGAACAAACCCAAGACCTAAGACCAAAATAAGAATAAACCCTCCTCAATCCTTCGAGCACATCTACAATCCGTGAACGCACACTCGTCGTTATACCGTCACGATGACAACTGACGTTTTGCGTCTGTTCGTCGGAACGCGGTCGGAATAGGAATTAAACCTTTTGCCGCCAGGCATCGGGGGCTCGTGTAAATTTTCTGTCTCAGAAACCCAAAAGGGTGACTTTGGTCGCGTGTGCAGTGTAGTGTCGTGTGGAAGCCGAGAATTTGTTGTCTCCGGAATATGGGAGTGATTTTGACTGTCCGCCGCGACGAACGAGCCACCATTTTGTAATTACGGCCGTGGCGCCGTGCGAAGGTCCTCGTGGAAAAGCGTCAACCATCGCTGGCGTGCCTTGTCAAGGCCCAGCCGAATCAAAACCATCCACCATCGTTGGAGTGCCTCTCCAAAACCCAGTCGAAGCAAAAACCTCCACCACCGCTGGCGTACCTTGCCCAGGCCCAGCCGAAGCCGAAAATCTCCACCATCGCTGGCGTGCCTCGCCCAGGCCCAGCCGAAGCCCAAAGCATCCGCCACCGTTGTTGGCAGGCCTCACCCAGGCACATCCCAAGTCTATCCGCCGAGCAGCATCGCGAACATGGAGCTTCGCCCTAGACACGACCAAAGACGAACCAAAAACGACCCTGAGGTCACTAAAGGGAAGGCAAAAGTCCCCCAGCAAAGTTTATCTAACAACTGCTGGAACCCTGGTGGACTCTAGAAATATTGAAAACATACAGAACTAACAAAGTATTAGGTACCGATGAGGAAATATCCTTTATTCTATTATTTTTTTTTGCACAAGCCCAAAAGCCAATGATATCAATATTATTTTGTCAATACTTCATCGTAGTCGGCTTTGGAACATTTCGTTGATTGACATTTAGTGGAATGGCATTTGGTCCAATAGCACTTTGACATTGTTGTGTCATAAGGGCGCAAGTAGCAAACGTAAACAATGACGTTTGCTGCAGATTCCATAAATATTTCGGCCTACTCACTGTAATTTCCACTTCCATCCCATGAAAGGAGCGGAAATCTATTTATTCTTTTCATGAACCCATCATCCCTTGAACAATATTGGAGCAATATTTATGTGACTTTTTGAAACACCGCAATAAATCATTTTGTTTTTAGTTATTGCACGTTGCAAAATATGTCGAAATTGGATAGCAAATATTGAGGAACGTCAGAAAATATTGCAACCAGTGTTGTTGGTAATGAAAATGAAAATGCTTTGTTACTACGGACATTAATTGTTTTTAGTCAACAAAACTCTTTGGCCAACAAAACTCTTTGGTTTTTAGCCAGACTGTATTCCAAGAAATATCCAATAGAATGAACGTTCGCAAATTGTTTTTTTTTCTAGTTGGGGCGCTTTTTAGTTGGAGGCTCGCTAATTGAGGCGACACCCAATTAAAAAGCATTTAACCGTCAGAATGTGATGTCAAAAACGCGGTGACGTTTTGTTTCCGTGTTTTGCGGGATCGATATTTTCTGGCATGTTACATTTTCCTTTGTTCAACGCAAAAAGTATTGAACATTGACGCTTGTCTAAACGCCCCAATCAGCGAACAGCATTCGCTGTATTAAAAACAGTAAAACACGATGAGGTGAGCCAGCCTAGGGCTGAAAGCCTCTAAAACAAAAGACAATAATAATAAAGTAAAACACGACAAATTTCACTTCAAAAGAATATTTTTTTAATTATCGTAATTATAATATTAAAGTCATTCCTGAAGGTCTGGTATCTCTGTTTGTGGCGCGCTCTGAGATAAAAAAATCGACGAAAACAAACTAACAGCTTTCAGCTGACGTCTAATCATCTTTCTCTTTCAAGCTCATAGATCAATGCAAGATCTTGACCTAACCTCACTTATTTGACAGTTCACAGAGATTGTTTGAGAATTAAAAACGATGAGCCAGGAATAAAAATTCATATGTTCCGTTCAAAATCATTTTGATTCGAATATCTCACTGATATACTTTGATTGGGCTGCAAAATGGTGGGTTGATATCAAGGAAGGAGCGCCCAACAGAGCCCTGGTCCCCACAAGTTCCTATCTCACGCTTCCACGGGTCGTCCGATGACAAAAGACCGCCAGCTAAGGGTTGTGTACTTAGCTGGTAGTGCAGCCTGGGCACCGTTGTCCTTCTGACATCAGCTGAAGTGTGAACCCACGCCTTGAGCCTCTGTTCACTAGGAGTGAAGTGGCTAGGCTCGAGGAGTGGCTCAAACAGCGTCTGCTTGGTACCAAGCGGCTGATCAACGAAATGCTGTATCGCGTCAGTTATACCTAAGGTGGCAGCCCCACCAGCGCGATGTAGGTAACGCGACCCCGGTAAGGTAGCTTACTGAAGCCTTTCAAATACCCAGGGAATCAATATTCGAGCAACGCCTAAAAATATACCCTTTGTCGTCAACAGAGTTTGTTACTGACAACCGCACCTAGCGACACACCTTTATCAGAACCGATCCGGCAATGAAATAAGGACTATTAATGGAAACTCGGTACCTGGAATGTAAAAACCCTAAATGAACCTGGACGAGTGAGCCTTCTAGCTCGAGAATTGCTGAAGGTTGGAGTGAACGTGGCCGCTATTCAAGAAGTCCGATGGCCCAGATCCGGAGAACGTGAACTCCGAGCCGTGGACCCCACGACCGACACTACATTCAAGTATAACATCTATCACAGCGGCGGCGGCGGAAAAATCAGAGCATGGAGTTGGTTTCGTAGTGGTAGGCAAGCAGATGAAGCAAGTGATGCGGCGGAAACCCATTAGCGAACGAATCTGTGTGTTGAGGATACGGGGCAAATTCTTCAATTACATTATTTGCATAATCAACGTTTACGCACCAACAAACGATTAATCCGACGACGTGAAGGACATGTTTTATGAATGTCTTGATAAAGCCTATGGAGAGTGCCCAATTGTTAAAAATTGTTGTGAAATTGTTAACGTTCAGGTCGGTAGAGAGGACTTTTTCCGTCCCATGACAATGACAACGGCCTACGGCTAGTAAATTCCGCTGCTGCCAGAGGAATGGCCATCAGTAGCACCTACTTTGCACGAAAGAATATCCGAAAGCACACCTGGAGACACCCAAATGGTGAAACTTGCAACCAGATAGACCATGTTCTGGTGGATGAGCGCCATTTGTCAGTAAATTCGATCACGGTTGTGAACTGTATCGAACGAAAGAGAAGAACCGATCGAATAGATATCGGTACAAGGAAACAAGAGCAGCTGAAAACGAATCCACCGCAGGAAGAAGAAAGAATATGAAGAACAAGTGATTAGCGATGTGTAGGAAAAAATGGAGCAGAATGATATACAGAGGTTTTACGAGTCTGTCAATGGCGTGCGGAGAAAGACAGCGCCATCTCCCGTCATGTGCAATGACCAAGAAGGAAATTTGCTGACAGATAAAACCGAAGTGGCTGCCAGGTGGAAGCAACACCTTGAGACGTTGTAAATCGTGGTGGAAGTGACTGTACATCGGTGAACAGAATAAATATTAGCGACGATGGGCAAGCTGGGGAGTCGCCAACACTAGATGAGGTTAACAAAGCTGATAAAGAGCTGAAAAACAATAAGGCTGCGGCTGAACTTCTCAAACATAGCAGTGAGCCGCTATATGAAGTTCTGTACCATATTATGTTGAAAATATGGGAAGACGAGGAAATGGCTGCTAGCTGGTTGGACGGCCTCATTTGCCCTCTCTTTAAGAAAGGGCACAGGCTGGAGTGCACCAATTACCGAGGAATAACCCTCCTTAATTCGGCGTACAAAATTATGTCCCGTATTCTGTTCAACAGATTGAGACCGCTTGAAGAGTCCTTCGTCGGCGAATAACAAGCAGGTTTTCGTGAGGGCCGATCAACAACGGATCAAATGTTTCCCCTGGACAAATCCTTGATAAATTCCGGGAGTACAACTTGCAGACACATCATCTGTTTATTGATTTCAAGGCGGCGTTCGATTCAGTGAAACGGAATGAATTATGGCAAATTATGCTTGAATATGGTTTTCCGGCGAAACTGATACGGCTTATTCGCATAATGTTGGACGGATCGAAATCAAGTGTAAGGGATGCAAATGAAATATCGACGTCATTTGTTACCTTAGATGGATTAAAGCAGGGTGACGCACTCTCGAATCTACTGTTGAATTCAGCGCTCGAGGGAGCGATTGAGAGAGCTGGTGTGTAAAGAAGCGGTACCATTATCACAAAATCGCATATGCTCCTGGGATTTGTGGACGATATCGATATTATCGGGATTGATCGCCGTGCCGTGGAAGAGGCTTTTGTGCGTTTCAAGAGGGAGACAGCGAGGATTGGACTCACGATCAATACCAGCAAAACAAAGTACATGGTCGCTGGCAATCAACGTGGGTTCATTAGTGGTGGTGGTAGCGAAATGGTGCTGGATGGTGAAAAGTTTGAAGTGATAGAAGATTTTTTGTAACTTGGAACATTAGTGACGTGCGATAATGATGTTACCCGCGAGGTAAAAAGGCGTATTGCAGCTGCAAATAGGGCTTATTACGGCCTTCGGAATCAGCTTAAGTCCCGTAGTCTGCAAACGAAAACAAAACTCGCGCTGTATACTACTCTGATTCTTCCGATGGCTTTATACGGCCATGAGACATGGACGTTAAAGGAGGCTGATCGGAGAGCTCTCGGAGTGTTTGAGCGTAAGGTGCTGCGGACAATACTCGGCGGTAAACAGGAGAACGGTATCTGGCGGCGTCGCATGAATCACGAGTTGTACCAGGTGCATAAAGGGCTGGATATTATTAAGCTTATTCAACACGGCAGACTACGGTGGGCTGGTCACGTTGATTGTATGCCGGAGGAACGTCAAGCGAAGATAATATTTAGTAGGAAACCCGGAAGAGGCCGTAGGCTTCGTGGAAGGCCGCGTGCACAATGGCTTTTTGCAGTTGAAGAGGCCCTGAGGGCACTCAACGTTCAGGGCGACTGGAAGCGATTGGCGAGTTTCTTCTCAGATACATCCTGAATTTTAAATGAACACAATTTGGCCCTATGTTACGGTTCTAAGATTTTCTTCAACAAGCATTTTCCTGCCAACTGTAATCAAGACGCTGAATATTGTAAAGCGCAGATCAAATTTTCTTGCAAAATCACGAAAATTTGATTTAATGTACTCCTCCACTTCTTCAAAGCTAGGTGGATCGTTCACGGGTTTCGTTTCATTGTTAATTACGCTCAACTACGCTGTTGGTAGACGACTGAGTACGAACGTAACTGGAATTGCACTTCTTCGTTATATATGTACGGTAGCAATTGTTGCCTCTTGCCAGGTGCCAGATGGCTGTAAGTTGTTTGTAATTTTCTACCGGTTGCACACTTTGAACTTGGGTATTCATTAAAAGTTACGGCGCTGCTGCTGCTGCCCTCGCACACCCATGGAGTCATGAATATTTTGCAACTGTTAGGTTGCTCTGCGCGGCACATGGGGTGATGGGAGATGAATCCTAATTTGTTATAAACTCTAGAGACAGAGATGCTCTTGTGCACGTGCTTCGCTAGGTAGGGTAGTGAGCTAATTCCCGTCGTAGTAGGTAGTGCTTGGTTTTCAAATCTAATTTATACGCCAGCCCAACTACTTACTCTAACTAAGTTGTATGCAACACGTATTTTAGAGTTCCTAGTTTTCATTGTGTACTATTAGCGCATTGAACAAATCATAGTTTATTGAGAATCGGCAATCAAAAATACCTTCAAATTTTCAAATTTGTCTTAAGAAAATCTGATTACGTCCATGAGAATTTTCATTCGTCCAGTCTAAAACTCGATGGATTGCTGTCAAATAAATCTGTTGGTATTGGTGTGCGATTTCTACAAGTACACCAAATTAGTTTTTATGCGGTATCATACCGTGTTAAATAAAATAACATAAATTCAATTAATATTGGCCTGTTCTGAATATGATATGTACATTGTGAAACATTGAATAGAATATGTGTACGGAGGATGTTCGCGGTTATCCAAGAAATACCGGAAGTGAAGGCCTTCAGATCTACACGCGTAACCAATGATCTACAGGCCTATTTTGTTAATGTAATGTACCCATTGTGGTACATGTAACAGAATCTGCGTATCGAAGACGTTCGCGGTTATCCAAGAAAAACCTGAAGTGGAGGTCTTCAGATCTACACGCGTATCCAATGATCTACAGGCCTGTTTTGTAAATGTAATATACCCATTGTGGTACATATAACAGAATCTGCGTATGAAATATCTTCACGGTTATCCAAGAAATCCCTGAAGTGAAGGCCTTCAGGTCTACACGCGTAACCAATGATCTACAGGCCTGTTTTGTAAATGTAATGTACCCATTGTGGTACATATAACAGAATCTGCGTATGGAAGATCTTCACGGTTATCCAAGAAATTCCTGAAGTGAAGGCCTTCAGGTCTACACGCGTAACCAATGATCTACAGGCCTGTTTTGTAAATGCAATATACCCATTGTGGTACATATAATAAAATCTGCGTATGGAAGATCTTCACGGTTATCCAAGAAATTCCTGAAGTGAAGACCTTCAGATCTACACGCGTAACCAATGATCTACAGGCCTATTTTGTTAATGTAATGTACCCATTGTGGTACATGTAACAGAATCTGCGTATCGAAGACGTTCGCGGTTATACAAGAAAAACCTGAAGTGGAGGTCTTCAGATCTACACGCGTAACCAATGATCTACAGGCCTGTTTTGTAAATGTAATGTACCCATTGTGGTACATATAACAGAATCTGCGTATGTAAGATCTTCACGGTTATCCAAGAAATTCCTGAAGTGAAGACCTTCAGGTCTACACGCGTAACCAATGATCTACAGGCTTGTTTTTTTAAATGTTATGTACCCATTGTAGTACATATAACAGAATCTGCGTATGGAAGACGTTCGCGGTTATCCAAGAAATACCTGAAGTGGAGGCCTTCAGATCTACATGCATAACCAATGATGTACAAGATGGTTTTGTAAATGTAAGGTCCCTTTAATATCGACTCATGGAGGTTTCACAGTAACAGAATCTGCGCATGAAAGCCGTTCGCGGATATCCAAGAAATACCTGAAGTGGATCATTTCAGATCGACACGCGTAAATAACGATATAAAGGCCTGTTTTGAATATATAATGTGCCCATTATTTTTGCCTTTCGCATACAACAAAGTTGTACCGAAGGGCTATCATTGGATAAACCGGGTCCCTTATCCTCCTTGCCTCGATCCCCCCGGGACCACGGGATGCTGCGACTACTTCGGGGGAGGGGGCTGTGCTCATGCACTTCTTCTAAAATTCCGGCCCCTAGCTTAGGCTAGTTCGCCGACTGGCTTGCTGAGATCCACTTCTACGTTGTCTCGATCCCTCGGCGGTCGTGCCGCAAATTTCCTCACTCGAATCCTCCTGACTTCCCCCGGCGTCGAGGGTGGTCCACCAGTTCCGGTGAAGGAAACTTCCGCACTGATGGTGCCCCGACTACCGGCAGCTATCGCAGGGGACGCTTTCGCGCATTGCGCCGTCTTCAGGTTGCAGAGGTGGTCCGACAGTTCCGGTGGTGTATGTGTGTATGTGTGTGTATGTGTGTGTATGTGTGCACAAAAGCCAAGAAAAACAATAGACAACTTATCTTATAGCAATCCTTAGCCGATTTTCTCGCAACAAGTTTTATTCGATAGAAGGCAGTGCCTAGTTGATCGCGTTTGAAAGTTATTACGCAAATGGTACATTAAACCGAGCCATATAAGCGACATATAAGGTCTTGACTAAATGCGAGAAAGGCAGTATCACTATTCGGTGAACTAAGTTGGTTTTTTTTTTCTTTGAGGTCGTTCAACAATGATGTCACAGGTTTTAGGAGGGGAGGGGTTTGTAAGATTTTGTGACACTGCATATACAAGGTATACAAAAAAGCGTGACAGAGGAGGGAGGAGGGGTCTAGAAATCTAAAAAAATAGTGGACGTCATATTTGAATCATCCCTTTATTTGTGTGTTTTTTAAGTTTAACATCAAGTTCAACACAAATGTATTCAATATGAAGAGAGCATAAACCATATTTAAAATCGGAAAATTGATCTTCAGTTACGCGTGTAGATCGAAAGGCCTTACTCCAGGGATTTCTTGGATGACCAAGAACATATGCAGTGAACGCATTCTGTTCTTTGTACTACAGAGAGCATGTACCATATTTGAAACCGGAAAATTGATCTTCAGTTACGCGTGTAGATCGAAAGGCCTTACTCCAGGGATTTCTTGGATGACCAAGAACATATGTAGTGAACGCATTCTGTTCTTTGTACTACAGAGAGCATGTACCATATTTGAAATCGGAAAATTAATCTTCAGTTACGCGTGTAGATCGGAAGGCCTTACTCCAGGATTTCTTGGATGACCAAGAGCATATGCAGTGAACGCATTCTGTTGTTTGTACGAGAGAGAGCATGTACCATTTTTGACACCGGAAAATTGATCTTCAGTTATGCGTGTAGATCAAAAGGCCTTACTCCAGGGATTTCTTGGATGACCAAGAACATATGTAGTGAACGCATCCTGTTCTTTTGTACTACAGAGAGCATGTACCATATTTGAAACCGGAAAATTGATCTTCAGTTACGCGTGTAGATCGGAAGGCCTTACTCCAGGGATTTCTTGGATGACCAAGAACATATGCAGTGAACGCATTCTGTTCTTTGTACTACAGAGAGAGCATGTACCATATTTGAAACCGGAAAATTGATCTTCAGTTACGCGTGTAGATCGGAAGGCCTTACTCCAGGGATTTCTTGGATGATCGAGAACATATGCAGTGAACGCATTCTGTTCTTTTGTACTACAGAGAGCATGTACCATATTTGAAACCGGAAAATTGATCTTCAGTTACTCGTGTAGATCGGAAGGCCTTACTCCAGGGATTTCTTGGATGACCGAGAACATATGCAATGAACGCATTATGTTCTTTGTACTCACAGAGAGCATGTACCATATTTGAAACCGGAAAATTGATCTTCAATTACGCTTGTAGATCGAAAGGCCTTACTCCAGGGATTTCTTGGATGACCAAGAACATATGCAGTGAACGCATTCTGTTCTTTGTACTACAGAGAGCATGTACCATATTTGAAACCGGAAAATTGATCTTCAGTTGGATGACCAAGAACATATGCAGTGAACGCATTCTGTTCTTTGTACTACAGAGAGCATGTACCATATTTGAAACCGGAAAATTGATCTTCAGTTACGCGTGTAGATCAGAAGGCCTTACTCCAGGGATTTCTTGGATGACCAAGAACATATGCAGTGAACGCATTCTGTTCTTTGTACTACAGAGAGCATGTACCATATTTGAAACCGGAAAATTGATCTTCAGTTACGCGTGTAGAACGAAAGGCCTTACTCCAGGGATTTCTTTGATGACCAAGAACATATGCAGTGAACGCATTATGTTCTTTGTACTACAGAGAGCATGTACCATATTTGAAACCGGAAAATTGATCTTCAGTTACACGTGTAGATCGGAAGGCCTTACTCCAGGGATTTCTTGGATGACCAAGAACATATACAATGAACGCATTATGTTCTTTGTACTACAGAGAGCATGTAACATATTTGAAACCGGAAAATTGATCTTCAATTACGCTTGTAGATCGAAAGGCCTTTACTCCAGGATTTCTTGGATGACCAAGAACATATGCAGTGAACGCATTCTGTTCTTTGTACTACAGAGAGCATGTACCATATTTGAAACCGGAAAATTGATCTTCAGTTACGCGTGTAGAACGAAAGGCCTTACTCCAGGGATTTCTTGGATGACCAAGAACATATGCAATGAACGCATTATGTTCTTTGTACTACAGAGAGCATGTACCATATTTGAAACCGGAAAATTGATCTTCAATTACGCTTGTAGATCGAAAGGCCTTACTCCAGGGATTTCTTGGATGACCAAGAACATATGCAGTGAACGCATTCTGTTCTTTGTACTACAGAGAGCATGTACCATATTTGAAACCGGAAAATTGATCTTCAGTTACTCGTGTAGATCGGCAGGCCTTACTCCAGGGATTTCTTGGATGACCAAGAACATATGCAATGAACGCATTATGTTCTTTGTACTACAGAGAGCATGTACCATATTTGAAACCGGAAAATTGATCTTCAATTACGCTTGTAGATCGAAAGGCCTTACTCCAGGGATTTCTTGGATGACCAAGAACATATGCAGTGAACGCATTCTGTTCTTTGTACCACAGAGAGCATGTACTATATTTGAAACCGGAAAATTGATCTTCAGTTACGCGTGTAGATCAGAAGGCCTTACTCCAGGGATTTCTTGGATGACCAAGAACATATGGAGTGAACGCATTCTGTTCTTTGTACTACAGAGAGCATGTACCATATTTGAAACCGGAAAATTGATCATCTACGTATTCTTTCTCTGTACCACAAGGAGCATGTACCATACTTAAAACAGGACTGCAAATCTTTGTTCCTGAGCTCAAACCATTTCTTGGATAACTGGACGACTTATCTGTGACTTTATGCAGAATAACTATCATTTCGGTCAATTTTGAAAGTCAAACTTAAAAGTTTATTTCGGTTCCAGTTAACAAAAATTTCTTATTGCAATCCCATTTCGACCGCATAAAAATGGTTTTGATTGTGCTGCCATTCAGTTAAATGCATCAGTCTGTCAAACAACTAACACACATGCTTAACATGTACGTGGGTAGTGCCGCTAACTGATTTCTGTTATGAAATTATTTCTCCTGTTTCAAACTTTTGGAATAGTGGAAAACTTTAGTATGAATGGCGAGTGTGTATGAAAAAACATATTTGAATGACTTTACTTTTATTACGCTAGCAGAAAATAATTGAAAACCCCACTTTCATTGACTGCATGATGTATTATCAGATGTGTAATATAAGATTATTTCAGTTCAAACCGCCAGTTTGGCAACGCGTTTTTCGACTATAAACGAGGCGACGAAGAAAATAAATTTCAAACGCTCTAAAGTTTGAAAAAACAGATCATTTGAACGCCTTCCGGTAGTTATTTTTCAATTATTTTTCACTTGAGCAATAAACATTGCTTTTATTTAGTGCGCAGTGAGAAATTTATGTGAAAAAGTGCGGTGAAAATCAGTGAATGATTTTGGTGACGGTGTTGCGCGTCTTCTACAGCAGTGAACGAACTGGATTTTCCTTCGTCGCACGGATAACGTAGGAAATTGTGAAAAAGTCACTGCCGCAAAGTTAAATTTATCTGTATTTCAAGTAAGTAACACCGGAATGTAATTTAAATGAATGCAGATCGTAGTGTACACTTTTTTCTATCTCGCCAGATGGTTAGTTCATTATTTTAGTTTACGATTCGCGAGTATTTAGTGATTTAGAATTTGATATGACGAATGCTAGCGCCATGGACGAATTAGCGCATAACCCTATGTGGGGCAGACATTTCAGCTGAAGTTTTTAGCCACATGACTGGCTTTCTGTCTTTGGTTGTAATGGAAGGCATCAGGCATGGTTTAGCAGGTCCAATTAACATACATCTTTCAGTATTTTTGCAACGTCGCACTGTGTAATGAATCAAGCTTCTCTGAAGTAGTGGAATTATAAAATAGTTTCCATTCCAAGAAATCATAAGAGCAGCGCTACATGCCAAGAGGAATACAAAACTTTTAGTCACTGCTCCTGGGACGGATTGAATTATCTGTTTTAAGATTGTTTACCTTCCACGAAACCATCCATCAAATAACGTCAGAATGTCGTACCTGAAACGAAACAGAAGCAAAATACGAAATGTTACTCGACATGTCTCATCAATTTTTGAATAGCACCCATTCCCAACAATCCATATCTCTAACCTGGCCAAACTATTCCAATCTTATTCAACCAACGAGGCAGCATTCCTTACCGCAGCCAAGATTCCCCACCGACCTCAACCCCAAACAACGTGGACTAGGCACATGGTCAGGAATGAATTAATGTCGAATTTATTCATATTCAACAGCTATCTGACCCCGATATTCCTCATCCTGTGCACAGCCAGCAGCCCCCGCACTCCCAGTAGGGTGTGGGGCACGCAAGACGAAAATTCAGGTCTTTTCACAAAACTTCTGTCTGGCTTGCAGTCTGAGTTTGTCTACGGACACATATCTTCGTCGTCGAGCTGAATTTAAACCGGGACGAACCACCCTCCATGGCCACTAGCCGCTTCCAATCCGTATGAATATTTCACCGAAATTGTGGCCTAGCTGGCCAACAAGGGGTCGGTGAGGTGCGGAGGTGGGAGTTGGGCCGCGGCAAAGAGCATAATCAAATCTATTTAGAAGTTAGTCAAACACACGACCAGGATGGGTATCTGTCTGGTCTGGTGTCCCCCACACTTTGACTGCGGTACGGGAGCCAGAGAGTGTGTGTGTGTTTAGGCCGAGAGGACAAGTTTAAATCTGATATGCACATATTAAAACGGTGACAGAGCGCTCCAGTTCCTTTGAGGATGAGCAGCCTGGCCTGGCTCTCGAGTGAATGATAAGAGTTGTTGATAAAGTCATAAACCGTGACGAGGTATTTGGCCCGGAAAGTTTCAGTTTGCTGGGCGATATTTTAGCAGAAAAATGAGAGCCACTCGGTACAAGGATTTAACGAAAATTTAAATCATTATTTGAGAATCACTAAAATATTTTCTATAGGGAATTAATTAAATTGTTTCGATTATGTTTGTGCCTTTAGGTTTGGCAAATACTTTGATTTCACTGTTTAAAAATGTCTTTGAAGATTCTTTTCTTGCAAAACTTTGGCAACGTAATTCGCAACTTCCGAAAGTTATGACATCCGATATGCGATTTGGGCCAAATCAGTTCTGAATTCATCTAAATTCGGAGCAATCCACGTGCTTCCTCCAATCCATCACACTTCACAACATTTTCCACGACTATCATGCTTCATGGTTCCACATTCCACGTTTTCTGACATCCCGTCGCGAGTACCCCCCCGACAACCACACGTGCCGCCGTTTTACTGTCTTTCCTTTCCACACATTCCGCACCCAGATACGATCAACGCCATACGATGAAACCACAAAACTTTTCAATCAATGACAACGAGGACGCCGACGACGCATTTTTCCCGAGATTCCTTTTTCCAACGCACAAAAGAATCTCGGAACCGCCGGAGAAACAAAATTTGCCAAGGAGAAATTCCTGCAAGCAACCACACAGTCAGCCCCACTAGTCTGGAACGGCGACGGCGGCGGCGGCAGCAGAGGCGACGACAACGACGACGCCAGGGACGACCGCTTCAAGGAGAAACCGGAGGATGGCCTTGACGGGCTGATGCTGTGCGGTGCGTTGATATCCGGCTATTGCTTCGCTGTCGAAGAGTTTTCCTCCTATGAAGTGGCTTTGAAGCGAACAGAGCAGATAAGCTTGCCGGGAGATCGAATCGCATTCCAGTGGTAGCAACATCAGCGCTTTTAAAATCAACAAACATTCTTTTGCGGTGCTGCTGTGTGTGATGTGTTCTTGGCTTTGTTTGCTCGGTGTGGGATGTGTGCCGAAAATCCGTTGTTTGGTCCTTTCGGAACATTTGAGTCGATTGGTTTGTTCAAACAGGAACTGAGAAGGAATTTGGCATTCTTTTGGATCAAATATTTTTAGAAGCAGAGATTTCTTTTCTGACCAAGCGAAGAAAAACGGTCACTTCTTCGTGGCTCAATGGTGGAAGCATTGGCTTTTTGATTAGCAAATTACAATTTGTTTCAATCGATTAACGTCTTGCATTTTGCTGTCTTTTGTCTTTTGCCGCCTTCTGTATTTTGCTGCCTTTCGCCTTTTGCTGGCTTTTGACTTTTTCCTTTTGTTGCCTTTTGTATTTTGCTGCCTTCTGCTTCCTTTTGCCATTTTCCTTTTGCTGGCTCCGCATTTTTCTGTCTTTTGCTTCCTTTTGCTGCCTTCTGCTGCCTTTGCTGCTTTCTGCATTTTTCTGGCTTTTGCTTCTTTTTGCTGCCTTTTGCTGCCTTCTGATGCCTTTTACTGCCTTTTGACTTTTTGCTTTTGCTGCCTTCTGCTTCCTTTTGCCTTTTTCCTTTTGCTGCCTACGCATTTTGCTGTCTTTTGCTTCCTTTTGCTGCCTTCTGCTGCCTTTGCTGCTTTCTGCATTTTGCTGGCTTTTGCTTCTTTTTGCTGCCTTTTGCCTTTTTGCTTTTGCTGCCTTTTGCTTCCTTTTGCTGCCTTCTGATGCCTTTTGCTGCCATTTGACTTTTTCCTTTTGCTGCCTTCTTTTTTTTCTCTCTTTATTTGAGAGGCTTTCAGCTCTTGGCTGGTTCACCCCAGTTTGCTGCCTTCTCCATTTTTCTGCCTTTTGCCTTTTCGCTTTTTCTGTTTTTTTTGCTGCCTTCTGCTGGCTTTTGCTGCCTTCTGTATTTTGCTGTCTTTTGCTCCCTCTTGCTTCCTTTTCCCTTTTCTTTTTTTCCACTTTTTTCTACTCGAATCCCGAATGGGATTCTACTCGAATCCCGAATGGGATTCTACTCGAATCCCGAATAGGATTCTACTCGAATCCCGAATGGGATTCTACTCGAATCCCGAATGAGTTCTCGAATCCCGAATGGATTCTGCTCGAATCCCGGAATGGGATTCTCGAATCCCGAATGGGTTCTTACTCGAATCCAGAATGGGATTCTACTCGATCCAGATGGATTCTACTCGATCCCGATGGGATTCTCTACTGAATCCCAGATGGGATTCTACTGAATCCCGAGATGGGTTCTACTCGAATCCCGAATGGATTCCCACTGAATCCAGATGGGATTCTACTCGAATCCCGAATGGGATTCTGCTCGAATCCCGAATGGATTCTACTTGAATCCAGATGGATTCTACTGAATCCTGAATGGGATTCTACTCGAATCCAGAATGGGATTTCTACTCGAATCCCGAAAGGGATTCTACTCGAATCCCGAATGGGATTCTACTCGAATCCCGAATGGGATTCTGCTGAATCCCGAATGGATTCTACTCGATCCAGGAATGGGATTCTACTCGAATCCCGAATGGGATTCTACTCGAATCCCGAATGGGTTCTACTCGAATCCCAGATGGTTCTCGAATCCAGAATGGGATTCTACTCGAATCCAGAATGGGATTCTGCTCGAATCCAGATGGGATTCTACTCGAATCCCAGAATGGGATTCTGCTCGAATCCAGATGGGAGTTCTACTCGAATCCCGAATGGAAGTTCTACTCGAATCCTGAATGGGATTCTACCGAATCCTGGAATGGATTCTACTCGAATCCCGAATGGATTCTACTCGAATCCCGAATGGGATTCTACTCGAATCCAGATGAATGGATTCTCACTCGAATCCCAGATCAGATGGGATTCTCACTCGAATCCAGATAGTTCTGCTCGAATCCAGATGGGTTCTACTCGAATCAGAATGGGATTCTACTCAGATCCCGAATGGATTCTACTCGAATCCAGATGGATTCTACTCGAATCCGAATGGGATTCTCAGATCCCAGATGGGTTCACTCGAATCCAGATGGGATTCTACTCGAATCCCGAATGGGATTCTACTCGAATCCTGAAATGGGTTCTGCTCGAATCGAATGGGTTCTACTCGAATCCAGATGGGTTCTACTCGAATCCAGATGGGAGTTCTCGAGATCCAGATGAGTTCTACTCGAATCGAATGGGTTTCTACTCGAATCCCAGATGAGTTCTACTCGAATCGAATGGGTTCTCCGAATCCCAGAATGAGTTCTCGAATCCAGATGAGTTCTACTCGAATCCCGAATGGATTCTACTCGAATCCAGAATGGGTTCTACTCGAATCCCGAATGGGATTCTACTCGAATCCAGAATGAGTTCTACTCGAATCCCGAATGGGATCTCTACTCGAATCCCGAAGGGGATTCTACTCGAATCCCGAATGGGATTCTACTCGAATCCCGAATGGGATTCTACTCGAATCCCGAATGGGATTCTACTCGAATCCCGAATGGGATTCTACTCGAATCCCGAATGGGATTCTACTCGAATCCCGAATGGGATTCTACTCGAATCCAGAATGGGATTCTCACTCGAATCCCAGAATGGGATTCTACTCGAATCCCGAATGGGTTCTACTCGAATCCAGATGGGATTCTGCTCGAATCCAGAATGGGTTCTACTCGAATCCCAGATGGGATTCTACTCGAATCCGAAGGGATTCTACGATCCCGATAGGTTCTACTGATCCCGAAGGGATTCTCACTGAGTTCTCTCAATGGGATCTCAGATGGGATTCTACTCGAATGATGAGTTCTACTCGAATCCCAGAATGGATTCTACTGAATCCTGAGATGGGATTCTACTCGAATCCAGAATGAGTTCTACTCGAATCCAGAATCACTCGAGATCGGTGGGATTCTACTCGAATCCAGATGGGATTCTACTCCAGATCCCGAATGAAGTTCTACTCCAGATCGAATCAGATGGGATTCTACTCAGATCCCGAATTCTCAGATGGTTCACTCGAATCGAGGGATTCTCTACTCGATCCAGATGGGTTCTACTCGATTCCAGATGGGATTCTACTCGAATCCCGAATGGGATTCTACTCGAATCCCGAGATGGGATTCTATTCAGATGGGTTCCCGAATGATGGGTTCTACTCGAATCCCGAATGGGATCTCTACTCGAATCCGAGATGGGATTCTACTCGAATCCAGAATGGAGTTCTACTCGAATCCCGAATGGGATTCTACTCGAATCCCGAATGGGATTCTACTGAATCCCGAATGGGATTCTACTGAATCCAGAATGGGATTCTACTCGAATCCCGAATGGATTCTACTCGAATCCTGGAATGGATTCTACTCGAATCCCGAATGGATTCTACTCGAATCCAGAATGGGATCTCTACGAATCCTGAATGGATTCTACTCTCGATCCCGAATGGGATTCTACTCGAATCTTCCCGAATGGGATTCTTCTCGAATCCAGAATGGGATTCTACTGAATCCAGAATGGGATTCTACTCGAATCCCGAGATGGGTTCTCACTCGAATCTTCCCGAATGGGATTCTACTCGAATCTTCCCGAATGGGATTCTACTCGAATCTTCCCGAATGGGATTCTACTCGAATCTTCCCGAATGGGATTCTACTCGAATCCCGAATGGGATTCTACTCGAATCCCGAATGGGATTCTACTCGAATCCCGAATGGGATTCTACTCGGATCCACTGAAGATGGTTCTACTCGAATCCCGGATGGGTTCTACTCGAATCCCGAATGGGATTATACTCGAATCCCGGATGAGTTCTACTCGAACTCGGATGGGATTCTACTGAATCCCGATGGGAGTTCTCGAATCGAATCCCGGATGGGATTCTACTCGAATCCCGGATGGGATTCTACTCGAATCCCGATGGGATTCTGATCCCACTGAATCGGATGGATTCTACTCGAATCCCGAATGGGTTCTCGAATCCTGAAATGGGATTCTGCGAATCCCGAATGGGATTCTACTCGAATCCGAATGGGATTCTACTCGATCCCGAATGGAGTTCTACTCGAATCCCGAATGGAATTCTACTGAATCCTGAATGGGATTCTACTGAATCCCGAATGGGATTCTACTGAATCCCGATGGGATTCTACTCGAATCCCGGATGGGATTCTACTGAATCCCGAATGGGATTCTCTACTCGAATCCAGATGGGATTCTACTTGAATCCCGGAATGGATTCTACCGAATCCCGAATGGGATTCTGCTCCAATACCGAATGGGATTCTACTCAAATTCCGAATCTCGAATCCCGAATGGGATTCTACTCGAATCCCGAATGGGATTCTACTCGAATCCCGAATGGGATTCTACTCGAATCCCGAATGGGATTCTACTCGAATCCCGAATGGGATTCTACTCGAATCCCGAATGGGATTCTACTCGAATCCCGAATGGGATTCTACTCGAATCCCGAATGGGATTCTACTCGAATCCCGAATGGGATTCTACTCGAATCTTGAACAGGTTTTTTTTTAATCCCAAACGGGATTTTACTCGAATTCCGAATGGGATTCTACTGAAACCCTGATTAGGATTTCAGTCGAATCCAGAATGCGTTCCTTCTCGAATCTCGAATAGCATCTTGTCTAGGATCTTCTCGAAATTAAATGGGATCTATTCGAATCTTGAATAAGATTCGATTCGATTCTCGAATAGAATTCTACTCAATAGGAATAGGATTTCACTCGAATCTCGAAAGGGATTCAACTCGAATCACGAATGTGTTTCCACTTGTGTTTTTTTCACTTGTGAATCGGTATTTAAACGAATTCAGAATAGAGATTCACTTTGTGGGATTGAATGTGACTTGAGTTCCAAATGGGATTCCTTTCAAATTTCGAATGCGATTTACTTAGTTTTCCGGAAAATTCCATTCCGAATTTTTTTTCTCGAAACTGGAATCTTATTCATCACGTATCTCAAATAAGATATTTCGTATGACCCCAATCCCCACACAAAAAGGCAAACAATCGTTGAATGTTTATGATTTCCGAAGAATCCGGACAACCCATCTTGCATTATCTCACCATCGAAATCTTGTCTTAACCCATTTTTGTCACCATTTTCAAATCCAATCAACACTTCTGAGTCTGTTCGACGGCCCCTCTCTCTATCTCTTGGGACTCACAGCGGTCCCCGGAGCATTTCCTCGTATTTAACCTCGATTCTGGGGCCGAATTCGAGACTAAAAATAAAGCGTTTCCACTTTGTTTCCTTCACATTCATGCTAACAGGCAGAGTCTCATCAGCAGAACCATGCATCGTCGTTCGTCAGTTCGTTTCGTCGTTCGTAAGATGTTATGCTCTGTGGTCGTCCCACATATTAATGCGAGTGTCTGTGCGGTTGGATGTCACCGGCATATATCTATCCGGCGGTGTTGCCTCGTTGGCCGAACGAGCAGCAGCAGCAGTGCGTAACCCACTTCAACTTCAAACTTCGATGATGGAATGTTTGCCGGGCGAGGAAACCCCATGTAGAAAAGGCAGGTTTGAGGTTAGGAAAAGTGTTTGGGCTGTTTTCGTCGTTGTTGTCTGCGCTCTGTACATCGGACTTGAACTCTTTCTGTTCGTATCTCTGGTGATGAAAATTGTACAACATTGGGGGAAAACATGGTGGAAGAGAACGGGAGACGGTAAGCAATTTGCTGTGTGCTGCATATTTTCGGCGAATGGTTTTCGTTGTCGTTGGTGAATTCCAGTAGTCGGAAAAGAGGATGTGATTTTTTTCCTTTTTTTGGAAGAATAATGTTTCCCTTATGGTTTTCTTTTTGGTCGGTTTACCCGGTAAAAAAAATCCTCAAATTCTTTAGATCGCACATTGTGCCAATATTTGGCATTTTATAAATACTAAATATCTTAACAAATACTATTTTGCGGCAACTTTGACATTTGATTTTGATTGCGTAAACCGAATTATTTTTTTTTGTAATGCATATAACAAAAGTTTCACACCGATTCAACCATAGCCGACACAAATCATGTTAAAAAGTAACCAACCGCATGAAGCTTAGTGGAAAAGCAACCAACTGGGACTTAAGTTTTGAAACTCACATCCAACGAATCAAGACCACCTTGCGCGACACCCTGTCTGGGGGTAAGCACTGTCCATTATTTCAGCAAATAGACACAAATGGAACCAGACAGCAGAAAACCCAGCGGAGGAAAAACAGAAATAATCCCATTCACGTCGCCCTGATCCGGACAAGGCAGGCCAAAATTAACTTAGTTCATTCTTTCCAGCGGTCAGCATCTGCTCTAAGTTGTGCGAGATTTACACAGGGACCGCAAGTTCGAAATGTTCCATTCCGCATTTCTTTTCTCTCCTATAATGGCTATGGATTCTTTTAAAAGATGTTGAGTCTTGTTTGGGTCAGTCAAATATATGGTCTGCGAAATGCTTATCTTTTCCGATTGCTGGACATAAATAGAACCCGCAAACTGATCATTCACGAAAATAAAAGAGACCCGACATCCGTCGACGCCTCCACCGTCCGATTCTGACATAATTTATTTAATTTCACCAAAGGTTTCCATTAGATCCGGCGAGATCGGGTGAAACTGATTGGCGCAGGGGAAGGCGATTCCGAACGAACAAGGAAATCCAATCCCCCAACGGACCTGGGAAATAATGGTGTTACGATAATGAAAAGATTCCCCACGATGCCAACAAAAACAACAAACCGGCCCCGTGTGCACCAGGAAGAAGTTCTCCTCACTTCTTCATCACGCTCCCAAGACGTCGTCGCCGTGTGGCAGAAGTTTGTTCGCCGACCGGAGATGGAACCCCTTCTAGAGATTCCACCGCAAACACGTTGTTTTAGTTTGGTCGGCAGTCTATCCGGGTACGGGCAGCCACCGCAGCCTTAACAAATACCTACTCAGACACAAAGACGACGAGCGTCGGATTCAGAAAGAGGCAGAGGCCAATGACGTAGCTGGCGTTTTTCTTCTTTGAAGGGGAGCAAATGGAGAGAAGCTAAGCTGTCAAAATTTTCTTCACAAAATACTCAACACCAGTTTCAAGAAAAAGTTAGGTTACAAAACAAGTAGTCTTCAGTAAATTCGCAAAATAAGTCTAAAGTCCTAATAGAAGTTATATAATTTATGAAATAACTTTCCATGAACCTGAGAATTCAATTGATTAGATCGCGATTTATTTCAAACAATTCTATGATCGAACTCAGAAAAGAATTTCCATCGAATCCCGGATGAGTTTCTCATCGAACCGCAGATTAGGTTCCCATCGAATTCCGGATCAGATTCCCATCGAATTCCGGATCAGATTCCCATCGAATCTGAGATTCTCACCGATCCCGAATGATTCTCACCAGATCGAATGGGATTCTCACGAATCGATCCCGAAATGGGATTCTCACCGAATCCGAATGGGTTCTCACCGAATCAATGGGATTCTCACTGAATGGGTCCCCGAATCCTGAATGGTTCTCACTGAATCCAGAGGATTCTACCCGAACTGAATGGGATTCTTACCGAATCCCGAATGGGATTCTTACCGAATCCCGAATGGGATTCTTACCGAATCCCGAATGGGATTCTTACCGAATCCCGAATGGGATTCTTACCGAATCCCGAATGGGATTCTTACCGAATCCCGAATGGGATTCTTACCGAATCCCGAATGGGATTCTTACCGAATCCCGAATGGGATTCTTACCGAATCCCAGATGGGATTCTTACCGAGATCCCAAATGATTCTTACCGAATCCCAAATGGGATTCTCATCGAATCCCAAATGAGGTTCATCGAATGAATGGGATTCTACCGAATCCAGATGAGTTCTCATCGAATCCCGAGATGGGTTCTCACCAGAATCTCGAATGGATTCTCGAATCCCGAATGGGACTTCATCGAATCCTGAATGGGATTCCTCATCGAATCCAGATGGGTTCTTACCATCGAATCGAATGGAGTTCTATCGAATCCAGAATGGGTTCTTCGAATCCAGATGGGTTCTCATCGAATCCCGAATGGGATTCTAACCGAATCCCGAATGGGATTCTAACCGAATCCCGAATGGGATTCTAACCGAATCCCGAATGGGATTCTAACCGAATCCCGAATGGGATTCTAACCGAATCCCGAATGGGATTCTAACCGAATCCCGAATGGGATTCTTACCGAATCCCGAATGGGATTCTTACCGAATCCCGAATGGGATTCTTACCGAATCCCGAATGGGATTCTTACCGAATCCCGAATGGGATTCTTACCGAATCCCGAATGGGATTCTTACCGAATCCCGAATGGGATTCTAACCAAATCCCGAATGGGATTCAGATCGAATCCAGATGGGATTCTTACCGAACCCGAATGGTTCTCATCGAATCTGAATGGATTCTCATCGAATCCAGATGGGTTCTACTGAATCCAGAATGGATTCTCATCGAATCGAATGGGATTCTTACCGAATCCCGAGATGGGATTCTCATCGAATCGAATGGGATTCTTACCGATCCAGAATGGATTCTTACCGAATCCCGAATCGGATTCTCACCGAATCCCGAATGGGATTCTGACCGAACCTCGAATAAGATTCTGACCGAATCGTCGAATGGGTTTTCATCGAATCCCGAAATGGGTTCTTATCGAATCCCGGATGGGATTCTCATCGAATCCCAAAATGGGATTCTCATCGAATCCCAAAATGGGATTCTCATCGAATCCCAAAATGGGATTCTCATCGAATCCCAAAATGGGATTCTCATCGAATCCCAAAATGGGATTCTCATCGAATCCCAAAATGGGATTCTCATCGAATCCCAAAATGGGATTCTCATCGAATCCCAAAATGGGATTCTCATCGAATCCCGGTTGGGATTCTTATCGAATCCCGGATGAGACTCTTATCGAATCCCGGATGGGATTCTTACCGAATCCCAAATGGGATTCTTACCGAATCCCAAATGGGATTCTTACCGAATCCCAAATGGGATTCTTACCGAATCCCAAATGGGATTCTTACCGAATCCCGAATGGGATTCTTACCGAATCCCGAATGGGATTCTTACCGAATCTCGAATGGGATTCTTACCGAATCCCGAATGGGATTCTTACCGAATCCCGAATGGGATTCTTACCGAATCCCGAATGGGATTCAGACCGAATCTTGAATGAGATTCAGACCGAATCCCGAATGGGATTCTAACCGAATCCCGAATGGGATTCTAACCGAATCCCGAATGGGATTCTAACCGAATCCCGAATGGGATTCTAACCGAATCCCGAATGGGATTCTAACCGAATCCCGAATGGGATTCTAACCGAATCCCGAATGGGATTCTAATCGAATCCCGAATGGGATTCTAATCGAATCCCGAATGGGATTCTAATCGAATCCCGAATGGGATTCTAATCGAATCCCGAATGGGATTCTAATCGAATCCCGAATGGTTTCTCATCGAATCCCGAATGGGATTCATCGAATCCAGAATGTGATTCTGATCGAATCCCGAATGGGATTCTAATCGAATCCCGAATGGGATTCTAATCGAATCCCGAATGGGATTCTAATCGAATCCCGAATGGGATTCTAATCGAATCCCGAATGGGATTCTAATCGAATCCCGAATGGGATTCTAATCGAATCCCGAATGGGATTCTAATCGAATCCAGAAAGGGATTCTCATCGAGATCGAATGGAATTCTTACCGAATCCCGAATGGGATACTCATCGAATCCCGAATGGGATTCTCATCGAATCCCGAATGGGATTCTCATCGAATCCCGAATGGGATTCTCATCGAATCCCGAATGGTTCTTCATCGAATCCCGAATGGACTTTATCGAATCCCGAATGGGATTCTTACCGAATCCCGAATGGAGTTCATCGAATCCCGAATGGGATTCTCATCGAATCCAGATGGGATTCTCATCGAATCCGAATGGGATTCTCATCGAATCCGAATGGGATTCTTATCGAATCCCGAATGGGAGTTCTCATCGAATCCCGAGATGGGATTCTTACCGAATCCCGAGATGGGTTCATCGAATCCCGAATGGGTTCTCATCGAATCCCGAATGGGATTCTCATCGAATCCCGGAATGGGATTCTCATCGAATCCCGAATGGGATTCTCATCGAATCGAATGGGATTCTCATCGAATCGAGATGAGTTCTCATCGAATCAGATGGGATTCTCATCGAATCCCGAATGGGATTCTCATCGAATCCCGAATGGGATTCTCATCGAATCCCGAATGGGATTCTCATCGAATCCCGAATGGGATTCTCATCGAATCCCGAATGGGATTCTCATCGAATCCCGAATGGGATTCTCATCGAATCCCGAATGGGATTCTCATCGAATCCCGAATGGGATTCTCATCGAATCCCGAATGGGATTCTCATCGAATCCCGAATGGGATTCTCATCGAATCCCGAATGGGATTCTCATCGAATCCCGAATGGGATTCTCATCGAATCCCGAATGGGATTCTCATCGAATCCCGAATGGGATTCTCATTGAATGGGATTCTCATCGAATCCCGAATGGGATTCTCATCGAATGCCGAATGGAATTCTCATCGAATCCCGAATGTGATTCTCATCGAATCCCGAATGGGATTCTCATCGAATCCCGAATGGGATTCTCATCGAATCCCGAATGGGATTCTCATCGAATCCCGAATGGGATTCTCATCGAATCCCGAATGGGATTCTCATCGAATCCCGAATGGGATTCTCATCGAATCCCGAATGGGATTCTCATCGAATCCCGAATGGGATTCTCATCGAATCCCGAATGGGATTCTCATCGAATCCCGAATGGGATTCTCATCGAATCCCGAATGGGATTCTCATCGGATCCCGAATAGCATTCTCATCGAATCCCGAATGGGATTCTCATCGAATCCCGAATAAGATTCTAACCGACTCCCGAGTGAGATTCTCATCGAATCCTGAATGGGATTCTCATCGAATCCCGAATGGGATTCTCATCGAATCCCGAATGGGATTCTCATCGAATCCCGAATGAGATTCTCATCGAATCCCGAATGAGATTCTCATCGAATCCCGAATGGGATTCTCATCGAATCCCGGAGGGGATTCTCATCGAATCCCGGAGGGGATTCTCATCGAATCCCGGAGGGGATTCTCATCGAATCCCGGAGGGGATTCTAATCGAATCCCGGAGGGGATTCTAATCGAATCCCGGAGGGGATTCTAATCGAATCCCGGAGGGGATTCTCATCGAATCCCGGAGGGGATTCTCATCGAATCCCGAATGGGATTCTCATCGAATCCCGAATGGGATTCTCATCGAATCCCGAATGGGATTCTCATCGAATCCCGAATGGGATTCTAATCGAATCCCGAATGGGATTCTAATCGAATCCCGAATGGGATTCTCATCGAATCCCGAATGGGATTCTCATCGAATCCCGAATGAGATTCTCATCGAATCCCGAATGGGATTCTCATCGAATCCCGAATTGGATTCTCATCGAATCCCGAATGGCATTCTCATCGAATCCCGAATGGGATTCTCATCGAATCCCGAATGGGATTCTCATCGAATCCCGAATAAGATTCTAACCGACTCCCGAGTGAAATTCTCATCGAATCCCGAATGGGATTCTCATCGAATCCCGAATTGGATTCTCATCGAATCCCGAATGAGATTCTCATCGAATCCCGAATGGGATTCTCATCGAATCTTCTCGCCGAATCGAATGGGATTCTCATCGAATCCTGAATGGGATTCTCATCGAATCTCGAATGAGTTCTCAAATCTCGAATGGGATTCTCAGAATCCCGAACCTGAATGGGTTCTCACCGAATCCCGAATGGGATTATCACCGAGTCCCGAATCGTATTCTCACCGAATCCCTAATGGGATTCTCATCGAGTCCCGAATCGGATTCTCACCGAATCACGAATGGGACTCTCACCGAATTCCGAGTGGGATTCTCACCGAATTCCGAGTGGAATTCTCACCGAATCCCGAATGGGATTCTCACCGAATTCCGAATGGGATTCTCACCGAATTTCGAATGGGATTCTCACCGAATCCCGAAATTCTCACCGAATCCTGGATTCTCATCGAATCACGAATGGGATTCTCACCGAATCCCGAATGGGATTCTCACCGAATCCCGAATGGGATTCTCACCGAATCCCGAATGGGATTCTCAACGAATCCCGAATAGGATTCTCAACGAATCCCGAATAGGATTCTCACCGAATCCCGAATGGGATTCTCACCGAATCCCGAATGGGATTCTCACCGAATCCCGAATGGGATTCTCACCGAATCCCGAATGGGATTCTCACCGAATCCCGAATGGGATTCTCACCGAATCCCGAATGGGATTCTCACCGAATCCCGAATGGGATTCTCACCGAATCCCGAATGGGATTCTCACCGAATCCCGAATGGGATTCTCACCGAATCCCGAATGGGATTCTCGCCGAATTCTCACCGAATCCCGAAAGGGATTCTCACCGAGTCACGAATCGGATTCTCACCGAGTCACGAATCGGATTCTCATCGAGTCACGAATCGGATTCTCAATGAATCCCGGATAGGATTCTCAACGAATCCCGGATAGGATTCTCACCGAATCCCGAATGGGATTCTCACCGAATCCCGAATGGGATTCTCACCGAATCCCGAATGGGATTCTCGCGAATCCAGAATGAGTTCTCACCGAATCCCGAATGGATTTCACCGAATCCGAATGGGATTCTCACCGAATCCCGAATGGGATTCTCACCGAATCCCGAATGGGATTCTCATTCGAATCCCGAATGGGATTCTCTCATCGAATCGAATGGGATTCTCATCGAATCCCGAAATGGATTCTCACTGAATCCAGAATGGGTTCTCACATCTGAATCCCGAATGGGACTTCATCGAATCCTGAATGGGATTCTCATCGAATCCTGAAATGGGATTCTCACCGAATCCCGAATTTAATTCTCACCGAATCCTGAATGGGATTTCTCAACGAATCCCGAATGGATTCTCAATGAATCCCGGATAGGATTCTCTCCCGAATCCCAGATGGTTCTCCTGAATTCGAATCCCGATGGGATTCTCACCGAATCCAGAATGGGATTCTCATCTGAATCCAGAATGGGTTCTGAATCGAATGGGATTCACCGAATCCTGAATGGGACTTCTCATCGAACCTGAATGGGATTCTCACCGAATCCCGAATGGGATTCTCATCGAATCCCAGAATGGGATTCTCACCCGAATCGAATGGGATTCTCATCCGAATCCCGAATGGGATTCTCACCGAATCCAGAATGGTTCTCACCGAATCCCGAATGGGATTCCCCATCGAATCCCGAATGGGATTCTCATCTGAATGGGATTCTCATGAATCGAATGGAGTTCTCATCGAGTCCCGAATGGGATTCTCACCGAATCCAGAATGACATTCTCACCGAGTCACGAATCGGATTCTCACCGAGTCACGAATCTGATTCTCATCGAGTCACGAATCGGATTCTCACCGAATCCAGAATGGGATTCTCACCAAGTCCCGAATGGGATTCTCACCGAATCCCGAAAGTAATTCTCACCGAATCACGAATGGGATTCTCACCGAATCCCGAATGGGATTCTCACCAAATCCCGAATGGGATTCTCACCGAATCCCGAATGGGATTCTCACCGAATCCCGAATGGGATTCTCACCGAATCCCGAATGGGATTCTCACCGAATCCCGAATGGGATTCTCACCGAATCCCGAATGGGATTCTCACCGAATCCCGAATGGGATTCTCACCGAATCTCGAATAGGATTCTCACCGAATCCCGAATGGGATTCTCACCGAATCCCGAATGGGATTCTCACCGAATCCCGAATGGGATTCTCATCGAATCCCGAATGAGATTCTCATCGAATCCCGAATGGGATTCTCATCGAATCCCAAAATGGGATTCTCATCGAATCCCGGTTGGGATTCTGATCGAATCCCGAATAGGATTCTCTCAACGAATCCCGAAATGGATTCCTCATCGATCTCTGAATGGGGATTCCTCATCGAATACCGAATGGGATTCTAATCGAATCCCGAATGGGATTCTAATCGAATCCCGAATGGGATTCTAATCGAATCCCGAATGGGATTTTAATCGAATCCCGAATGGGATTCTCATCGAATCCCGAATGGGATTCTCATCGAATCCCGAATGGGATTCTCATCGAATCCCGAATGGGATTCTCATCGAATCCCGAATGGGATTCTCATCGAATCTTGTCCTCGCCGAATCTCGAATGGGATTCTCACTGAATCCCGAATGGAATTCTTACCGAATCTCGAATGGGATTCTCAAATCTCGAATGGGATTCTTACCGAATCTCGAATGGGATTTTCACCGGATCCCGAATGGAATGTTCATCATTTCAACATTGCTTACAAGGTCAAGCAAATCATAAGTCTCAAATCAAGTCCAAAGGCGAGTCCAAACACAGTCTTCAAAACCAGTCTCAATACTGTTCCAGGAGAAATCTCAGAACCAGTCTCCAAATGTTACATTGCGCATCACGACTCACCGGGCAAACCATAAAACAGATGCGCGATGATGCTCCAATTTCAAGACATATCTCAAAACAACTTTCAAAGAAAGCCTCAATACAAGTTTGAAGACAAGTCTCAGAGTTATATCTTATTTAAGATTTAAAATAAGTCTCAGAAGTTCTGAGAAGTTCGAAAGATTGAGTCAGAACATACCTTTTGAAATAGTCCTAACATGCGCTCAAAATCAGTCTTAAGGTGTAAACCGAAACAACTAAAAAAACGATTCTAGAGGCAAGCCACAGGACACGTACCCAAAAGTTTCATTTTTTTCCTTATGCCTTAATTATCGAGAAATTTGTCAGAGACTACGGCAAATCCCAAGTCCGATTACTAGACGATTATCAGGACATTTAACGCTTAAAAAAGTTTCGAGACAAGTTCCGTGTCAATTCACACAGGCCTCAGAAAATGTATCGAGAAAATTCTCAGGACAATCA
This sequence comes from Armigeres subalbatus, assembly GCF_024139115.2. Lineage (NCBI taxonomy): Eukaryota > Metazoa > Arthropoda > Insecta > Diptera > Culicidae > Armigeres > Armigeres subalbatus. Next base: position 22,483,571 of record NC_085139.1, on the reverse strand, counting down.
GCGTAAACCATAAGACAAACTTTAAAACGAGTTTCATAACAAGCATCATAACTTTTTTCAAAACAAATCTAAAGAAATGTCCTAGTACAAGAATACAATATTTGATATGCAACATCTTCACATTGCTGCAGACAGGTTATAAATTTATTATTAGTTTCTTCTCCAATTGTTTCAGCTGTACCAAGATTTCTCAAGATCTTCCTATAGGTAATATGATGCACTATTGCATAAATGAAAACTTTAACGCTAGCGAAGTTACTAGCTTCAACAATTCATTTCCAGAGTAATTTGCTGTGAAGGTAATATCAGATCGTTACACATAATATACCAGGTGTAGAAGAAACCCTAAGAAAACCCCGATTTGTCACCCTATCTCAACACGCCAATGGGCTCCAGCAGCAGTAGCACCATCATCGGGGAATAAAGCAAATTGTTTTATATCTTCTGGGCCGTTTTATTTGCGCAAACACTTGCCACCCTCGCACCACCCGACTACCGTCCGGCCATCCGACCAACCGACCGAGATGCAGAGCATTATGTACCGTACCTTACTGGATAAGGAAGACAATCAACGACGACGAAAGCGACGTGCCAGCTGTTACTACTCAGACCGGGAGACCGGAGCAGGACCATTATTGGGCGAGCGGATTGAATATTCGATGCAGCAGTGCCGCCGTTCCAGCTCCTCCGACGCCCAACGTTCGTCCGCCCGGTGGTAGGTGATCGATTTTGCAATGTTGTTTTCTTTTCGTCGGGGATAATACAATTTATGTTGAGTGCGTGATGATTGTCCCGTTCCCGACGTCCGTCATCGAAGCGCGGGGCGCCCTCCATCGAGGCGGTGGAGAAGACTTCCTTCTTTCTGTGAGCGGTGTTGCGACTGGGAGAAGTGTCTCATAAAATCGAGCTGCTGTCGCAGCAGCACTGGACTCGGATGGTTACTTCGAAGATGGATTACAACTGAAGCGAGCCCGAGGGGGTGCCCGGTGGATGTCGACGATGCAGGAACTGGTTTATTGACATTGTGACAGCTTGCTGTAATGTTGGTTTGCAAGATGCCGGGTTCGGGCTTGAGATGGATCGATTTCGCCGGTAATGCGCGGTGGACTAGTAGTGTTCATCAATCTTTATACAATAAGGAGAATTCATAGAAGTGCAGCCTATGGCTTGGACAAGTTTGTTACTTTGCAAGAAGAATCCTTATATAATGACTATAAATTTAATTTCAAATGTGAACAAATATTGTTTTGAATCAGTTCCCAAGCATTGTCTTTTGATTGGACATTTTAACTTAAGAAACAAAATACATTTCTTGAAATTGTTTGTGTTATCTTCCATACTGAAAACTATTAAAAAACTGGCTTTAATGGAATTGCTTTTCGGAATTTTAGTCGAAATGGTATCATTGATATTTGAGTCATATTTAGTTGCATTGGAAACTGTTTTTTCAAGACCCGCTTCCGAGCTCAGATCAGTACTGTAATTTGTCATTTTCAATTGATGTCACGCGATGTTTACAAAATATCGCAAGTCAGTCAAAAAGCAGCTTGGCGTGGTTTGGCAGAACCCTGACCAAATGCGGGATCAAGTGGTCATCCAGTCTCCCAAGGGTACAAGTCTTCCCACCTTTCCCTACATTATTCAATTCCGAGGGAATAAATAAGACCAGATATAGCTGAAATAATTAAAGCGTACCTTACATTCAAGGAAGACTGGCACATTATTGATAGCAGGAAATTATAATCGCCCTATAGATGAATAAATTTCTCCGATAAGAGCATAACAAATATTGCCCTTCCAAGGGAGCTGTAATCCTATCAATAATCTGACAGAAACATAGGATCAAATACGAGTGCGATTACTTTTCTACCATATGTTCAGGAAAAATCGATATTATATGCCATGGGTTTGGTTCAAACTGGTGATGTAATTGTTGGAAGAATTCCAATCACTCATCATGATTTTACATTTGTGAAGCATATATGCATTATCCTGTCCAACTAGTACCTATAATGTTTGTCATGCTAACAAACCGTGTCTTCAAAGACGCAGCTTTTCGAACGGGCCTAATAAATTCATATAATTCTTCAACCCATCCGAAAACAACCAACGGCAGACAAAGCCCGTGATCGAACCCAACAAGCCGCTCCAGGGGAGTTTATTTTTCACACAAATTCCCATTAACACTAGGATTGATTCGCTAAAAAATTACGCGGATACATTCGTTGCAGAAAATCGTTGTAACTAAATTTTCAAATGGCTATATCTCAGTGGTCTTTTAACCGATTTTCTCAGTTTTTTCACCAACTTCTTAGCTATCTCTTTTAGTCTCCAGACATTGCAAAATATTGTATCTAGGGGTGTTCAATTTTTCACTAGAGCTGTGGGAGTAAAGCAACGGATTTAGAAAAATGCGATTTTGGAGATATACTTATATTTTATTACCAAAAATGATATCTATTCATATAGTGATGATGGAAATCACAAAATAATAAATAAAAGACATCACCTGGAACATAAGAACACATTTGGAGCATCCCTACTATGCATACGATGATAATTCGGTACCTTTAGGAACCACTTTATACTACACGATGTATAAAGCTTCAGAAAATGTTTTCAAGCATGTTGTCTACCCAATTATGTCCTCCGAGTATTTGTCTTTCACTTGCGTCTCAAATCCAAACATATGAGATGTTGTAAGATCTCCAAATTGTCCTGGAGTTTGAGTAAAATGGTCTATCGAATCAACCAGGGCATCCATGATGTCCCCAGCCGCGGTATCAACCCAATTATGTCCTCCGAGTATTTATCTTTCACTTGCGTCTCAAATCTAGGTATTTGAGATGTTGTAAGATCTCCAAATTGTCCTGGAGTTTGAGTAAAATGGTCTATCGAATCAAACAGGGCATCCATGATGTCCCCAGCCGCGGTATCAACTCAATTATGGCCTCCGAGTATTTATCTTTCACTTGCGTCCCAAATCCAGGCATTTGAGTTGTTGTAAGATCTCCAAATTGTCCTGGAGTTTGAGTAAATTAGTCTATCGAATCAACCAGGGCATCCATGATGTCCCCAGCCGCGGTATCAACTCAATTATGGCCTCCGAGTATTTATCTTTCACTTGCGTCTTAAATCTAGGTATTTGAGATGTTGTAAGATCTCCAAATTGTCCTGAAGTTTGAGTAAAATGGTCTATCGAATCAACCAAGGCATCCATGATGTCCTCTGCCGCGGTGTCAACCCTATTATGTCCTCCGAGTATTTATCTTTCACTTGCGTCTCAAATCCAGGCATTTGAGTTGTTGTAAGATCTCCAAATTGTCCTGGAGTTTGAGTAAAATGGTCTATCGAATCAACTAAGGTTTCCATGATGTCTTCTGCCGTAGTATAAACCCTACTATGTCCTCCGAGTATTTGTCTTTCACTTGCATCTCAAACCCAGGTATTTAAGATGTTGTAGGATCTCCAAATTGCCCTGGAGTTTGAGTAAAATGGTCTATCGAATCAACCAGGGCATCCACGATGTCCTCAGCCGCGGTGTCAACCCAATTATGTCCTCCGAGTATTTATATTTCACTTGCGTCTCAGATCCAGGCATTTGAGTTGTTGTAAGATCTCCAAATTGTCCTGGAGTTTGAGTAAAATGGTCTATAGAATCAACTAAGGTTTCCATGATGTCTTCTGCCGTAGTATAAACCCTACTATGTCCTTCGAGTATTTGTCTTTTACTTGCATCTCAAATCCAGGTATTTAAGATGTTGTAAGATCTCCAAATTGCCCTGGAGTTTGAGCAAAATGGTCTATCGAATCAACCAAGGCTTCCATGATGTCTTCAGTCGCAGTATAAACCCTGTTATGTCCTCCGAGTAATTGTCTTTCACCTGCGTCTCAATTCCAGGCATAGGCGATGTTGAAAGATCTCCAAATGGTCTGGAGTATGAGTAAAATGGTCTATCGAATCAACGAAAGCTTTCATGATGCCCCTAGCCACGGTATCAACCCAATTATGTCCTCCGAGTATTTATCTTTCACTTGCGTATCAAATCCAGGCATTTGAGATACTGTAAGATCTCCAAATTGCCTTGGAGTTTGAGTAAAATGATCTATCGAATCAACCAAGGTTTCCAAGATGTCCTCTGCCGCGGTATCACCCCAATTATGTACTCCGGGTATTTGTCCTTTACTTGCGTCTTAAATCTACGCATATGAGATGTTGTAAAATCTCCAAACTGTCTTGAAGTTTGAATCAAATGGTCTAACGGATCAACCAAGGCTTCCATGAAGTCCCCAGCCGCGGCATCAACCCAATTATGTCCTTTGAATATTTGTCTTTCACTTGCGTCGCAATTTCAGGCAATTGAAATGTTGTGAAATCTCCAAATTGTCCTTGAGTTTGAATCAAATGGTCTACCGAATCAACCAAAGCTTCCATGAAGTCCTCAGTCACAGCATCAACTCAATAATGTCCTCTGAATATTTGTCTTTCACTTGCGTCGCAGTTTTAGGCAATTGAGATGTGTTAAGATCTCCAAATTGTCCATGAGTTTGAATCAAATGGTCTATCGAATCGACCAAAGCTTTCATGATGTCCCCAGCCACGCTACCAACCCAATTATGACCTCCGAGTATTTGTCTTTTACTTGCATTACAAATCCAGGCATATGAGTTGATTACTTTACTTATGATGTTTATTGTTTGTTATTATTATTATATTCATCCGACAGTGTATGTTTGTCTTAATGAAACTTTACTCTAAAAACCTCAATTTTAAGAACATCACTTTGTCAGTCGAAGTCTAATTTCAGGCACGTCTTGTTAAATCCGATCATCATTGATCAAATTAGTACAATCCGGTCCTAGTAATGGTGTCCTCGAGGTAAATGGAAGAAGACACTAGAATGGAACGTATAGGCAAGCATATTGATGTCCATTATCGTCAAAAAATAGGGGGAGGGGGTGATTACCCGATACACCAACAAGAACTTTGGTAAGTCTGCAAGTTGTACTCCCGGAATTCATCAATGATCATCCGCAGGCTGAACATCTGATCCGTCGTTGATCGACCCTCACGAAAACCTGCCTGCCCGAGCAGCACACATGTTGTACATAGATCACAGTAGCTTATGTGTGACCCGATTTAGTCACAATTAGGTTGCTGTAACCAGTTTCATTAGACTTGTGCTGCTTGGGTGGTATTCGCTGACGAAGGACTCTTCTAGCGGTGTCAGTCTGTTAAACAGAATACGCGAAAGAATTGTGTACGCCGAGTTCAGAAGGGTGATCCCTATTAATTGGCACACTCTAGTCGACGGTCATTGCTTTCAAAAGTTATGAAGAGAATGGGAAACAATCCAAAAAGGTTGGTGTTTTGGTTAAACGGAAGAAAGGGGAGATCACTTACTACCTGGTTTATTTCGGTTTTTTCTCTTTGAATCGAGAAAATGAGGGAACCGAAAACATTTCAGAGAGGCATCGTAAAGCGTGTTGTTTTGGGAGGAGTACGTTAAGTATTACGTAGGACCAGTCACGGCAGCAGAAATCTCACACTCCGGTACACTGTCATCCCTAATTGTAACTTACCAGATACATGAGGCCTTCTTTAGTGTCTCGTACTTGATTCGACTAAATGTGTGCATGAGCTCGGAAGACATGATTAGATACATACCTTCGCTGGAGACATAGTTTTAGGCGAGGTTGATTTGGTTGACAGACTACTTGATCCACATCCAGGGCGATTTGGAGGACTAATAACATCGAATTTTTATATACCGAACATGTGCATGGGCTCGGAAGATTGGATAAAAACATCTGCTGGAGACATATTTCAAGGTAGGGTTGATTTGCAAGTCGTGGTTCATTTGGAAAGTAATTTAAAAACAATTATGTCCACTAAATTGCGTTGATATCGTGGCTGAAGACATCATGGAAGCCTTGGTTGATTCGGTAGACCATTTGATTTAAACTCCAGAATAATTTGGAGATCTTCCAACATATGATAAGTCTGGATTTGTGACGCAAGTGAAAGATACTCGGAGGAAATAATTGTGTTGAAACTGCGGCTGGGGATATTATGGAAGTATTCGTTGATTCGGTAGGCCATTTGTTTCAAACTCCAGGACAATTTGGATATCTTTCAACATCTCATATGCCTGGATTTGTGACGTAAGTGGAACTTGAAGACTCGGAGAACACTATTGGGTTGTTTCCGCTGCTGGAAACAGCATGGAAGCCTTGGTTGATTTGCTAGACTATTTGATACAAACTCCAGAATATTTAGGAGATATTACAACATCTCATTTGCCTGGATTTGAGACGCAAGTGAAAGACAAGCTAGCGACTTCATGGAAGCCTTGGTTGATTCGGAAGACCATTTCACTCAAACTCCAGGATAATTTGGAGATCTTACAACATCTCATATGCCTTGATTTGAGGCGCAAATGAAATGCAAATACTCGGAGGTAATAAAAGAGTTGATATCGCGAATGAGGACATCATGAAAACTTTGGTTGATTCAATAGACCATTTTGCTCATATTCTAGAACCATATGAAGATCTTACAACATCCCCTATGCCTGGATTTGAGACGCAGGTGGAAGACAATTATTCGGAGGACATGATAGGGTTTATACTGCGACTGAGAACATCATGGAGGCTTTGGTTGATTCGATATACTATTTTACTCAAATTCCAGGACAATTCGGAGATCTTAGAACATCTCAAATGCCTGGATTTGAGACGCAAGTGAAAAATAAATAAGGGAGGGACATAATTGGGTTATACTCAAGCAAGAGGACATCATTGGGGCCTTTTGGTTGATTCGATAGAACCATTTTACTCAAACTCCAGGACAATTTGGAGATCTTACAACATCTCATATGCCTGGATTTGAGGCGCAAGTGAAAAACAAATACTCGAAAGACATAAAAGAGCTGATATCGCTGCTGGGGACATCATGTAAGCCATGGTTGATTCGATAGACCATTTCACTCAAACTCCAGGCAAACTTGGAGATCTTACAACATCTCAATTGCCTGGATTTGAGACGCAAGTAAAATATAAATACTCGGAGGACATAACTGGGTTGAAACCGCGTCTGGGGACATCATGTAAGCCATGGTTGATTCGATAGACCATTTTACTCATACAGGGACAATTTGGAGATCTTACAACAACTCAATTGCCTGAAACTGCAACGCAAGTGAAAGACAAATATTCAGAGGACATAATTGGGTTGATGCCGCGGCTGGGGACTTCGTGGAAGCCTTGGTTGATTCGTTAGACCATTTGATTCAAACTGCAAGAAAATTTGGAGATCTTACAACATCTCATATGCCTGGATTTGAGACGCAAGCGAAAGACAAATACTCGGAGGACATAGTAGGGTTTATACTACGGCAGAGGACATCATGGAAGCCTTAGTTGATTCGATAGACCATTTTTCTCAAACTCCAGGACAATTTGGAGATCTTACAAAAACTCAAATGCCTGGATTTGAGACGCAAGTGAAATATAAATACTCGGAGGACATAATTGGGTTGACACCGCGGCTGAGGACATCATGGATGCCCTGGTTGATTCGATAGACCATTTTACTCAAACTCCAGGGCAATTTGGAGATCTTACAACATCTTAAATACCTGGGTTTGAGATGCAAGTGAAAGACAAATACTCGGAGGACATAGTAGGGTTTATACTACAAAAGAAGACATCATGGAAACCTTAGTTGATTCGATAGACCATTTTACTCAAACTCCAGGACAATTTGGAGATCTTACAACAACTCAAATGCCTGGATTTGAGACGCAAGTGGAAGATAAATACTCGGAGGACATAATAGGGTTGATACCGCGGCTGGGGACATCATGGATGCCCTTGTTGATTCGATAGACCATTTTACTCAAACTCCAGGACAATTTGGAGATCTTACAACATCTCATATGTTTGGATTTGAGACGCAAGTGAAAGACAAATACTCGGAGGACATAATTGGGTAGACAACATGCTTGAAAACATTTTCTGAAGCTTCATACATCGTGTAGTATAAAGTGGTTCCTAAAGGTACCGAATTATCATCGTATGCATAGTAGGGATGCTCCAAATGTGTTCTTATGTTCCAGGTGATGTCTTTTATTTATTATTTTGTGATTTCCATCATCACTATATGAATAGATATCATTTTTGGTAATGAAATATAAGTATATCTCCAAAATCGCATTTTCTAAATCCGTTGCTTTACTCCCACAGCTCTAGTGAAAATTGAACACCCCTAGATACAATATTTTGCAAATGTCCAGAAACCAGAAGAGATGGCTAAGAGGTTGGTGAAAAACTGAGAAAATCGGTTGAAAGACCACTGAGATATAGCCATTTGAAAATTTAGTTACAACGATTTTCTGAACGAATGAATCCTAGTGTTAAAGCACTTTCAAACCATCCCCAACCAGATGGTTCCCTCCTATCGGGTCGGAGCAGTTGTGACACGAGACAGATTACACACATACATGGGCACAGGGAAGTGTGCTTCTTCGCTTGAGCTGATGGGTACCGAAGAAAAGGCGTCCCACGGTCGGAAGACTTGCTGAGCAATAATTCAGTCAACTGTTCATAAATTTCATAATTACATTACCGAACGCGAGGAGTTGGGCCGCGGCGCGATGGCAATGCGCCAGCCAGCCAGCCACCACACACCGGTAGAAAATGTCATGCTGCTCTATTCCAGGAGCCCGGATGAGAGGCTGGCAACCAGGCAGCCGGAGTGGGAGCCGAAGAATTGGCTTCCGTAGTCTTCACTTGGCTTGCAGAATGAGGGGGATGAAATGTGAATTTTTATGTGGAACGGGAAGGAGGTGGGGTTTCTCCCTTAGTGCTATCTTTTCCAACAATGACATGGTAGCAGGGATAAATACGTGTATATAAATATTTTGAACGTTATATTTATAAATTATTCTCTTGATTGGGAGATAATTGAGTGCTGACGTCGGAAATGATTGAACGAATTTGTTGGAAAATTGAACATGCGTACATTTATTTACAACAAAGGAAAAAGAGCATCTATGAAGCAACAAAAGTTTTGGGGATATATACATTTCGTGTAATATGTAGATAGGTATGGGAATATGACAAACCATCGTTTTTCTGGTTGGATAATGTAAGAGAAGAGGCTCGGTTATGGGCACCCTTTTGTTATTGGTCCATAACTTTGGCTCTAGTTGACATTATGCCGCCTACTACTGGCGATTGATCATTATCCCGAGGTTTCGACTCTATTTCGAGTCCTTTTCAAGGGGAGACTGTAACTGGTTTTTTTTAAATTTTTGAACTGTATATCATTATGTTCAGACTTACATGTGCTTACATTCTACAGAATCGTTCGTCGTAGAAAAGCACATATTCTGTTACCGTCGATCCTCTAATTGTACATTGTCTGTGAACAGAGTAGAGAGTGCACGCAAAAAAGCGTTCCCGAATTTGTGAACCAGCAAAAATACACCGTGATTTAAATCATGGATTCGGGAACACCAGTCACGTTTTCCAGAACGTTCCAGAAAACGTGACTGTGTTCCCGAATCCGTGGCTGTTGTTCACGAAAAAAACACCGTGAACTAGTTAGTTCACGAATTCTTGAACGCTTTTTTTTGCGTGTGTTTTAAAGCTGTGTGTCGTGTTGATCCAGCTATGGCACTTACATATGTAAGAAGGTGAAACGAAGCCGAAGGCTTTTTTCACCGAATGCGGTAACGGTTGATTTAAAGATAATTGATGCAAAGTTATAATATCATTTTTGGAATATATCCCGAAGTGTTTGTAATATACGGCAGCGCAAGTTGTGTTCGGACCAGGGTTTGCAGAAATCGCTCTCGATTGATAACGAACAACAATAAAAGAGAGGCAAAATCTCTTCGAATCATGACAAGCCATGATAACAAAACTATCGCACTTGTATACAAGTTGGGAAAAAAACCCCATCGAGGGGGTTTGATAAAACACGATTTTCTCGCTCTTGGTTTTGCACCATGACCTTTGCTCATTACTAATTATTAGAACGATTAATTGAGATCCAGTTTTCACTGAGTGAAAGCTGTTGAGTATTCCTTTTAGCTATGTGGGTTTTCTTTTAATCTGCGCTTGTTGGGGAAGCGTCATTAACAGTATAATGAAAAAAAAAAAAATTTCCCCATACTAATTTGCATGCAAACTTGAAACGGCTTGTGCTAAATCAGTTTTGATCCAAATGAGCTCACATTTTCAGAGGACACACAGAACATGGTAAAGAATCAGATGAGCACTGTGGAGCAAAATCGATTTTTGAACCACCCTACTATCCAGTGCAAGGAGTATCGAAGTGAAATCACTTCCTTTAGCTTTAGCTTAGCTTTAAGCTTGAAGCTAGCTTTAGCTTTTGAAGCTTTAGCTTAAAGCTAGTTGAGTTTAAGCTTTTATTATAGCTTGAAGCTTTAAAGTGAAGTTTAGTTTAAGCTGAAGTTAAGCTTGCTTGAGTGAAGCTAGCTTTTGAAGCGAAGTTAGTTGAAGTTAGTTTTAGTTTAAGCTTTTAGCGAAGCGAAGTTTAGTTTAAGCTTTGAAGCTTAAGTTAGCTTTAGCTTAGTGAAGTTGCTTTTAGTTAGTTTTTAGTTAGCTTAGTTAGTTTACTAGCTTTAGTTAGCTTTAGCGAAGTGAAGCGAAGTTTTGGCCAGTGAAGAAGCTTTTAGCTTTTAGTTAGCTTTGCTTAGTTTTTTTAGCGAAGCGAGCTGAGCTTAGCTGAAGCTTTAGCGGCGAAGTTAGCGAAGCGCTTTTTAAGCTTAGGCTTAGTTAAGCATGAAGTGGCGAAGTTAGCTGACACAGCTGTTCAGCCCACCCCAGCTGTTCCACCAGTTCCTGTTCACCTGAGCTCCACCTGTTCCCAGCCCCACCCACCCTGTTCCTATCTGTTCCACCCCAGCCCTGTTCCACCAGCTTCACCTGTTCAGCTCCCTGTCTGTTCCACCAGCTCTGTTCCCACCCCACTCCAGCCCCACCCCTGTTCCCACCAGCCCAGCCACCTGTTCCCTGTTCACCCCACCCAGTTCCACCCCAGCCCTGTCTGTCTCCACCAGCCCTGTTCCTGTCTGTTCCACCCCACCTCCTGTTCTGCCCCTGTTCAGCTGTTCCCACCACCCCTGTCTGTCTCCTGTTCCAGCCCCACCCCTGTTCAGCTCCCAGTCTCCCAGTTCCTGTTCAGTCTCCTGTTCCCAGTCTGTTCTTCCACCTGCACCCACTCCAGCCTCCCACCAGCCCCACCACCCCAGTTCAGCTCCTGCTCCAAACTCCCTGTTCCTGTTCAAAATTCTGTTCCCACCCCTGTCTCAGCTCCCACTGTTCACCCCAGCCTGTCTTCCCAGCCCTGTTCTCACTGTCACCACCCCACCTCATTCCAGCCCCAGCTCCACAGCTCCAGCCTCCCCACCTCAGCCTCACTCCCAGCCTGAGCTCCACCTCTGTTCACCACCCACCAGCCCCAGCTCACTGAACAGCCTCAGCCAGCTTTTATTTCCCCAGCCCTCCAGCCATTTAGCCCCAGTTTTAGTTTATTTTCCCACTGTTAGCCAGCTCCACTGCACCTGCCCCAGCTCCCAGCCATTTTTAGCTTAGCTTTTACTAGTTTTTAGCCCCAAACCCTTAGTTTTAGCTCCCCAGTTTAGTTTTAGCCCAGCTTTTCCACTAGCTTAGCGTCCCACCTTTCCCAGTTTTTTAGCTTAGTTCTCAGCTTTACCTCTAGCTAGTTTTTACTAGCTTTAGCCTTTAGCTTAGCTCCCCAGCCATTCAGCCACTTTAGCTCCAGCTTTAGCCCTTGTTTAGTTTTCAGTTAGCCTAGCTCCAGCCTCAGCCTACCACTCCCCAGCCTCAGCTTTTTAGCCTTTCCAGCCTTTAGTTTAGCTTGTGCCTCCCTTAGCTTAGCTTTGTTTAGCTTAGCTTTAGCTTAGCTTTTGAGTTTCATCGAAAAAAAAGCTATGAACTACCACTTGATATTCTTCAAAATTTTCCCCAAAATATTCATTTGGAAATTATTTTTAAGATTTCGGCGAAAAAATCGTTTTATGGTTTCCACTGGAAACTCTTTGAAATTTCCAGGGGAACTCCTTTAGAACCTTCAAGGGAAGCTTTGACGAGGAAGGCCAATTTTCTATAAGCGAATAAGCTGCTTGCCCTGACAGGTCCTTTGACCAAATAAGTCATGTGGCCGAAATGGTCGTTTGGCAGAAAGGGCCATTTGATCAAAAATGTCAATTGGCCAAAAAGATCGACCCGTTCGAACAAATAGCTCTTTCTTGTAGTGTTGCCAAATCGTCGTTTGGCTGGAAAAGTCGTTTGGCCGAACGGTCGAAAATGTCATTTGCTGAACCATATGGCGAAATATGTCAACTCGTTCGGCCAAATGACCTATTCAATCAGACGACTTTTTCGGTTGAATGAGCTGTTCGACCGAACGGCATTTTTGACCGTATTTCTAATTCAGCCAAATGACTTAATGACTTAAAGACTAAGAAAACTAGCCTCCCGGAATCCAAAACAAAATTTACTTGCGTTTTCAAGGGCACCCTATCCACTACGGTAGCGCTGCGAAATTGTCAAATATCAGCATGCGTGGAATGATAAAAATGACAGTTGTGCGTTGCTTCCGTATCGAGTGGGGTGCCCTCGAACTCGCGAGTGAAATTAGTTTTGGATTTCGGGATGCTTGTCCTTCAGAGCACAAACTCCATTCTAAAAATGAAAGTCAGAATCAATCACGCCCATTTGAAAAAATGTTCTCAGAATTGTTTTTTTTTTGGTATTTATCGGCGAGTACAACATCTATACCGTGATGTGGGGCTACTTTGTTCACTTGAGTTTTTCATTATTTTGAAGAATAACTTCTGTTATAGCATATTATGACTTCAGCATTTTGGTAAAATACTATTTTTTGTCATATTACATAGACATTTTATAAAATCAGATTACCACTAGACCTGTGCGCCGCCGCCGCCGGTGGTTTTACACACGCCGCCGCCGCCGACGATTTTGGGTCGGCGCGCCGCCGATCATAATTTTGCCATGCCGATGACTAATCGCAATAAAAAAATCAATTAACTGGAGTCGAGTCTAGTAAAATAAGAGACACTGAAGGTGATTATAGAATAAAGCCAGAAATCTGCCATTTTGTAAACCACGTGCTTTTTCAATATTTCTTTCAAGAGCACGAGATGGGGCTGAAATAATGATAGATCGTTTGCTTAGTTATGCTGAACAATCATAATTTGAGTTTCGGCACTATACGAAAACTATTACGCCAGATTTGGGCTTTTGAAAATGTATGTAGATAAACGTGTGGTGAATTTGAAATTCACCACGGGCTTCATTCTATAATCACCTGAAGATGGCCTTACAGTTGTGAGACAATACATCGTGGTGGAATTGATTGGAATAGTACTAAACCCGTCTTATGATTGTTGTTGTTAGTTAGTCGTTAGAATGTTGTTGAGGTGGAACTCGTGAGAATTCAATTTCAAATCTACCTCATGTGATGGTGTATCTAAGACAGTGAGGTGACAAACATTGGTTAATGAATAAGTTGGTTGATTAGTTGTGAATTTGAATTAGGTTGTCTACTAGAATTTAATCTACTTAGTAGAATAATACAAAAAATGTTTAACTGGTCTTTGGAATTCGTCTAAGCCAAAGCCTCATTCACTCGGGCACCCAAATCTGTAGGCAATGTGTCCAACCCTCTGTGCAAAAAATCTGCTCTTTAATTTTACTCCATCCAAACGATTTTACAATCTTTACTAAGTAAATGCTAGAAGGCTATTTGAATTTTCTAAATGTTCATATCGTTTGGATGGAGTAAAATCAACACTGTAAGATAACACTGCCTGTGACTCACAAATGATGTTTGTTGTGGTACAAAGGCTTTTGTGAAGGCTTGAATACATGCCTAAAGCCAAAACGCCAAAACCACTTGGTATATTTCTTAGTAAATTCCTCCAGATATTCGTCCGAAAAGTTTCAATAAAATACATCAGAAAATTACTCTATGTATTTTTCTATGAATTCCATAAATAAATTCTTCAAGAGACTGCATAAGGGATTTCTTCCAAATTTTCCTAAGGAATTTCTTCAGAACTTCTTCCAGCTATTCCTTTAAAACATTATCCGGGAATTCTTCCAGAACTTCCTGCAGGAATTCCATCGAAAATGCTTTCATGGGTTCTTTACGAAATTCTTTCAGTAATACCTTCGGATTTTCTCAGTGTTAGTTGTTTATTTTGTTTGTTTAGCAACTTTGTTTAATTAGCAACTCCACCGAAAACTATTTCATTCTCTAATTAATTTTTAATGGATTTCCTGGAATAAATCTAAGTAGAAATCCCGGAGGCTTTTCGAAGAAACTTTTAAAGAAATCCCTGGTGAAATATCCAAAGAAATTCTTGGTGTATTTTTTTAGATTATTCAAGGAAATTTTTTTAAGGTGCTCTTAACCTTCGGGGACTCACGCCGTTGTAAAAAGTACAACACCTTTGAAAAAAGCACGCTTCTCGTTCACAACAGAAGTGGGACTGCGTGAGCGGTTGAGGACCAAGCGAGTTCCGGAAGGTTAATTAATTTTTGGAGAAGTTTTGAAGAAATTCTTGGAGGGTTTTGTGCAGGAATTTCTAAATGTCTTTCCGAAGACATTTTTAAAAGAGAGCCTGAATGGATTTTCAAAAATAATTCCCGTTTGAACTACTTTAAGAGATTTTGAAGGTATTTCTGAACGACTTCCCAAAAGAATTCCTAAAGGAATTTCCATAGGAATCCATAGAGGAATTACAGAAAACATTTTTGAAGGAATTTTCAAGGAGAAAGGAATTTATGAAGCAATTTCTAATAGAATTTCAGAGAAATGCCTACTGGTATTTCTGAAGTAAATCTAGATTTCTCAGGAATTCCTTCGGATTTGTTTCATAATTCTCCAAAAACTCATAGGAGATTCCTCCAGGAATTCCCTCGGAAATTTCCTCATGGAGTTCTACAAAAACTCCTCCGGAAACGAGTTCCAGAAAGTCTTTCGGAAATTCTCGCTGCTATATTTTGGAATTTCTCTCAGGAAAAAAATACCTTCAGAAATTTATTCAAGAAAACCTTGGGAAAATCATTTTCCGGTAATTCCTTAAGAAATTCCTAAGAAGCTCTAAAACGAAATTTTCTTAAGAATTCCTGAAGGAATATCCGAAGAAGTCCCTGAAGGTTTTTTTTTTAAAGTAACTCCTGAAGGAACTTCTGACAGTCTTAGATATCTCCGAAAATTCCTTTGTACATTCCGTCAAGACTTCGTTCAGAAATTCGGATATACCTTCTGAAAATCTTTCGCAAATTTTGAAATATCTACAGAGAATGTTTTAGGAGTTCCTTTGAAATTGTTTCAGAATTCCAAAACATTCTCTAAAAACTCCTTCAGAAATTTATTTACGGATAACTTCGGAAATTTCTTTCAACTTTGGAGATTAGCTTTGGAATTTCTTTGAAAATTTATTTGTTATTTCTTCGGAAGATTATTAATTTCTTCGGTATTTTTCAGTAATTCTTCTAGAAGCTCATTAGCAAGTTCCTTGACAATTTTCCTGAAATTCCCATAGGAATTCTTCCAAAACTACGTTAAGCAATTTCCAGAGAATTTCTCAGGGTAAATTTTTGAAAATTCCACCAGTAAATTCTTCTGTTACTTTATGAAGCTACCTACAGGCACTGACAAACTAGCTCTATACACACCGTTATGGACGTAAAAGATGCAGATTATCGAATTATCTAAGTGTTTGAGTTGATAATACTGCTCTCAATAGTTGGCAGCGTGGTGGATAATGGTAAATGGCGCAGACGAATAAATGAATCACGAGTTAAACAAGAATACAAAAATGCAGATATAGTCAGGTTGATAAAATAAGGCAGATTACAATGGGTTGGACATGTAGTGCGAATGCAGGAAGAGAGACCAGCTAAAGAATTTACAGAGAACCTGGCTCTGGGGTGTGCAATCGAGGAAGAGCAGCCTCTGATGCATTTTGGAAATATTGTTAGGAATTCCTTCGAAAATGTCTGTGGGGATTTCCTCAATATTTTCTCAAAAGGTTCCTACTCCGCTTTTCCACACTACTTCAGGAATTCTCTCTGAAAGTCATTTAGAAAATTCTTTTGGGAATTCCATCGAAAAATAGTTCATTCTTTAATAAATTTACGAATTAATTCCTGCAAGAATATTGTATGTTTTACTTAAGGAATTTCCCAAAGAGAACCTGAATGGATTATTCTTTCTTAAATCAAAAAATTCTGCAGAAATTGTCATAGGATTTTACAAAGGAATTCCTAATGAAATTTTCTGAGAAATGCCTGTAGGAATTTAAAAAAAATCATAGTTTCGATTATTTCAGAAACTCCACCATGAACTTTGTTGGCATATTTAACCAAATTTCATGAAAATATTAATTTTTTTCTGAAATTTAGATATTTCAAAACAACTGGAGTGCATCAAAATCCTGAGTTGGAAATAACTTTTTAAAAAAAATATTAACAAATTAAGTTCTATGACACCGAAATCTAATTCTTAACACTTAGGGGTCACGAAACAGTGAAGCAGGATTTATTGTTGAAATTTGATTAATCAAAAAATAACAAAATAGTGGTAATTCAAATAACATTTTGAAATCAGGTATTGATTAGTATCAACGGCAATCGACTATTTCGAATGTGCTGTTCGATGATCGGCAAACGCAGAATATTGCAATTTTAATCAGCTGAAGTCGGTTTTCATACGGACGATTCCTACCGTGTGAATCAAAACCGCGTAATTCAAAACCGTGAATCAAAACCGCGTAAAATTGATTTTTTTAGCCATTGATTTTTTCATCCACGCCGGTTCACGCCGCCGCCGCCGCAGCCGATAAAAGTCAACGGCGCGCCGCCGTGACACCGCCGCCGCCAAGGCAAAAGTGACCACTACGCCGCCGCCGCCGATAATATGACCGGCGCACAGGACTAATTACCACTGCTTATCAAAACGAGAAAAACCTTCACGGGCCAATCTCAAGCTTTTTTCAGCTGCTGAAACTTTTGCTTGGTAAACGTTGTTTTTGATATCCATAAATCAAGGTAAGCCTTTGTTTAGCATCTGTATTTCTTTTGCTCTATCATCTGTACAAGCACCCAAAATTGGGAATTAAGTGAATAAAATGCAAACTTTGCAAAAGTAATTCATTGAATTCATATTTGTATATAGGGTAAAAGTTCCAATAGTCGTGGGTGTTCCTATAGTTGCGGTAGTGCTATTTTTACAAAATTCACGTCTCAAACGCAGCAACCCATCAATAGACGAAATAACAGAAAATAGTTATGGATTTCCCGTAAAATCGGTAAAGTATCATTTAAATACCTTAAATTTTTCTCAGCCTTGCACCAATAGTTGCGGTAGTGTTCCCATAGTTGCGAGTCTCATATGAAAACAATGAGATTCGCAACTATAGGAACCCGTATTAAAAATTACCGCAACTATTGGAACACTGCACCAATAATTGGAGATACCATTTTAGGAAACAATGATGGGTGTTGCTGCAATAAGCTCAGTTTGTGGATGAAAAATAAGAATAACCTTTCATATGCCCACTCGAGGTAAGTGGAATGAAGTATGGACTTGGTGTGAACCAACAAATAGTGATAGAGCGTGCTTAGTTCCTCCACTATTGGTTCTTTTACCCTAGTGTGTAAAAAGTAGCCCACAAAAAGTCATGCAACTTATTTTTACTCGATACATGTATATGGAAAATATTTTTCTAATTTTTTTCTATTCAATCACGGTTATTTTTTGTACAAATGTTTCTTATCTATGTGCAGCATATAAAAAAAAATACTGAAATCCGTTAACCCTTACAGATGTTAATGTCACTTAAGGCTCAAGGCTCCGTAACTCTGTTTTGAAAATTAATGACGTTTTTGCTTGTTAGTATTGGTGAGGCAACTTGTACGAAAAAGTGACGAAAATTTGAGGTGGGTGGAAATGGGGTGGTAAAAGCTTGTCAGCTGCTACGTAATGTTGCCAAATGCAACAAAATGTTTATTTTTGAGCATTTATGAAATATTTATTATATGGAAACTTATTTTAAATTTCTTCGTACACCACTGGGCTTTCAACATACAGTGTTGGGGAAAGTACAGTAAAACACTTTGATTCTCCGAATATTTACATTTTATCCGGAAAATTTCGTGCACTGAGCAGTCGAGCACACTGAGACAGTTTCCCAAATAAATGTAAGACGAAATTGATTTTTTTATTCTTCATCCGCAGACTGTTTGTTTGCTGCTGCGTGAGTCTCGTGCCATCCATCCACACTTGCTTGTGCGCAGTGCAAATAGAACAGAATCGAGTTGAATTAGGCTGTGGCACGCAGCCTTGAAATAGTGCTAGCCACAGATACTGATTTATTAGTTCTAATCTGTAAAATGAGTAAGGGATAACGAAATGTATATTTGCCACCAAAACCGGCTATACGTTGAGAAATTATTCTACGAAAACATTGATTGTGGGTTGAGAAAATAGTAAAATTATGTGCTGTCGTCTGCTTGGTCGTGGCTGCTGCTGCCGTAGTTTTGTTTTTTTTTTTGACTGCATGGTAGGATGAATGGTACGGTAAAATTAAATGTCGACCATTCTCCACCCTGCCAACAGAAGCTTGCATAATCTTTTCTTTTTTTCTGGTTGATTTGATTAATTCGACAAACCGCAGTAATTATTTGATCAAATAAATCTGGCAACGATGAAATGATGATTTTTTTCTTGTATATGCATAAAGTTGTTTGCGTGTCGACTAACATATTCGATGTATTGTTTTGATATTTCTAAGTTGCTTTGCCGAGATTTTGAGCGCACTATTTCACCTAATGCGGTAGTGAATTTGGATGTTCCGAATTTTGCAACATTCACAATACGGCTGTCAAATTTGTCTCTCACTTCAAATTTTTTAAAGCAGTTTTCGTTGGTTTTCGACATGAAGTGAAGAAATTGGTGTTCAACATCAAAGACAAAAGTGAAAGTTGAGTAGTGAATTATGTTTTGTTGTGATAAAATAAAGAAAACGGCGAGAAAAGATCAAGTGAAAAACTGAGTGCATGTGTGTGTTTCGATCGTTCGGAGTTGGTGTGTGTGCTAATTATGCATAGGAAAATTTGTCTAGGAAAAAAGCAGTTTTAAGCGCTTTTCAGTCAATTAATTGATAATTAATTAGCTAGGTGAGTGAAAAATTCATATGAAAATACCATGAATATACGTTGACAGAGGTAAGTTGATGAATAGCAGTGAAATATTGAATTTTGGCTAAAATTGCATTAGTATTAGTGCGAATGAGAACAAAATCATCTTCATCATCAAATTGATTACGGTTTATAGAGCCTTAAAGCACGACGGTAGCTCAAGGTAGAGACTTCTATGAGTTGTATTGAAGAAACGTGTCCACAAAAGTGAACAAGCAAAAGAAACAAAGAGGACAAACATCACCGGAAGCAATGAAAAATGACGTCATTGAAGTGCCAGATAAAGAGGGTTCAAATAGAAAAAATCTGATTGAGTTGGTTGCAGCAACTCTTATAAGATATGATTCAGTGTTTTGGAAGTTCGAGCAACTTGTCATTGGCAAATGTGATTCGTGTAGTTGAATTGGATACTGGCAAGCGTCGTGCGTAAAATATCCCGTGAACTGTCGCGAAATCAGCGTAATACCAAGTTTACATTGGCCGAAAGCACCTAAGCAACCAGGCGAACATGAAGTCATCAGATAACCACTACTTAGGGCTTTCTTGCTATGTGGACCAAAATTACTTCTCTGGATTACTGCTAGTGCTACGAATGCAGAGACCACCACCACATAATCGGTTCTCGGAGGAATCAACGACAATGCGCAAAAGGAGAACCATCGCGCAAGCTATATCCAGGAGGTTTGCAGTCAGAATGGTCCTAACCTGTCCTAACCATGACTGACAATAGTCATTCTCGTCGTATGAAGAAAGCGAAAATAGGCTTCGTCATAACAATAAACAACGCAACACCGTGCCGCATGCCTACCACGAAGATAGTCGCGCATCTAAAAGATATGACGATTTTCGTAGTCACTTCCTCACATAACTAACTGCACGCAAGACTGCAGTGACTTGTGAACTGGCGGACTGATTACAAACAGAATGACATCCTAAATAGTCAAATACAGTTGACGCTCTACATCTCGATATCTCTCCCTATGTTACCTCGATCCCCTATCTCGATATTTCTCTAGCTCGATGTATTCTAATCATATTTTGTTCAGAATTCATTCTCTCTATGTCGATATGATCAAATTTTTAGGCCATCTTTGGACAATAACGATCACACCAACTATGAGAAATGACATTTGATTTGTCGTCGTTTTTCATAGCAATGAGCTTTTTTAGATCTAGTACCCATTTCAAACGTAAGTGATTTTGTAACAAAGATTCAAACGTTGATTTCTTCAATCTGATAGCACTCTCACGCAAACCATTGCCACAAACAGATAGAGGGAGGCTTCGGCTACCTGTTCGTGGTGTTGGTTTGTGTGGGAGCTCCATCAGATTGGACAAATCGACGTATGAATCTTTGTTTACAAAATCACATACGTCCTTTTGAATAAGTACCCGAGAATTAGTTTGAATAAGCTTACTTTTGAGTTTACGAAAAGCTTTCCGTAAAAAAAAGAATATTTAGAAGAAATTTTGAGAAATTTTATGTTTAGATGTACAGATTTCTCTTCAAAACGAACGCGAACGATTTATTGTGGAAACTCCTAAAAAAATCCCATGGGAGTTCCAAAGAATTCCGCCCTCGTTGAAAATAAATTTTAAAGTGGAGAACCCATCTTTCGGAAAGTCATTTGGATGAACATCTCATTTGGCGAAATTTGTCGACCATTTCGTCCAAATGACCTATTCGATCATACGTCTTTTTCGGTTGAATTAGCTGTTCGACCGATAGGCATTTTTGGCCGTATGCCTATTTTAGTCAAATAACATTTGCCTTTGGTGTAATTTAGTGTCGTTTTGTCCCAATAAATTAGGCAATCGTAATCTTTACACCCAAGATGTTCTGTTGAAATCTGAGAGGATGCTGCAAACGGTTGCTATTTCCATGCGGCATGTATTGTATAACAATATATGAAGTTGATTATTATATCGAATCAAATATCGATATTGTCCCCAACCGTAGAAAAACAGACGGAAGGTGGCAAAAAAAAGCATGAGCCGAGAAATTCTGGTCGCGTCTTGATCCTGGCAAAACTCTGGCACTGAGTTGTCGGTCGTGGTAGGTGGTACGGGCCCGCACCAGACACAACAGATAAAGTGGAAACGAATGATACAGAATTTTGATTCCCTTGTCGGTTGAGGGCGGCTGGCATTTGCTTCTGTGTTTGGCGAGAATTCGGCGATTTGCTCCTTGCTTTCTCCTCTGGAGGGGTGGATCCGTTCCGAGAGGAAAAAAGAGCTGTGTTGCTGTTTATTGCTTTTCATGTGAAGGCAATCTTTTGCTGTTTTGATCGCACAACGAGCTGCTACTTGGGCTGGCACTCAATTGGGATGATAGTTCGGGCTGGAGGGAGGAGATCATAAAAATCTGATACTTAACGACTTCCTGGAACATGGCTTTCGTGGGGCCGACAGAGTCAAAGTGGCCAGACCACGGCACTTAATAGAGGCTGTTCTCATTTCCGCTCACTTTCGGACAGCAGGCACGCTCCACTGACCGGAAGCTAATCGATATTTTGGTTGAATCCGATGAGTCACGATGCGATGGCCGGACAGAGCGCCAACCTGGTTCGCATTTTCGCACCTCACCTGCCGAGGGGTTGTGCATCCTGTTGAAGGGTGGCGTTGAAGTGAGGAACTTTATGTGTGCGTCATTCCAAGCACGTACAACGCAAGGCGATGAAAAATTGCTTCACACATATTTCATAGCATTTCAGACTGCTGTCGAGCATTTAATTATCATTGAATTGTACTGGCTGTGGTGGTCGTCGTCACTCGCCGACAGATCGGCGCCGGCCGATTCATTAATTCTGCGGGGCTAAATTGGATGGATGACTCGTGGGATCTGGGGCTGAATTGTAAAGACAATTGGATTCAGATTATCGGTTCAGTAGTGAAAGTTAAAGTTTTACAATATAACATTTGTTTGGGTTATGACTTTTTTATTACAAAGTAAAGCTTATAATTAATCAATATTTTGGGGTTAAGATTTATCTTCAGGCTTTTGTGGAGATGATGAGTAAGCAATGTTGTAAGAATATGCAACATTTGGTCCAGTTCCAATATATAAATAACTAAGAAAAATTGTAAGACTTCGCACGCAGTATGAATACCTACATAAATCTTCTCACATACGCAACAACACTAACGGCGAAGGAGAAGAAAAAAACGAAGATGAAAAAACAGGATCCGAGATCCGGGGCAGTTGAGCAGTTACCGACATGGGAGTCAGATCGGACAAGAGGACTCCCTAAAAATATTCCGACAAAACAATCCGCGTGTGCCGAAAGATAGTTTATCATATTTGAAAAACATCAAATATGATAAACTGTCTTGTCAGCTTTTTATCGTCAAATGAAGCGTATGGGTGGTGGTGGAGTTCAGAAACTCCTACGGCACCATCAGGAAAGAAAAAAGCAGAGAAGGATTGATAATTAGCGCTTGACGAAGAACACTTCAGCTGTGTAAACGGAAACGGAAGTTTTTCGTGAAAAATTAGAAACTACGGACATCTTGTCGGCAATTCCCAATTACCGGAATTAAGCGAGTAGAAATTCCCCTCCTATTTTTTTTTTGTTTTGTAATCCTTAACCTCGACCAAGCCGCGAGTTTTTCGGCTCCCCAATGCTAACATATAAATTAAGAAGCAAATCATGAAATTGTACAAACAATTCAACCAAGTTATGGCTCCGTTATGCCTCCTGGCGCCTGAGCCTTTAAATAAATGACAATATAAAAAAAGCGAGTTGAATTCTTGTCTTCCTGGAACTCAGCAAGCTGTCATCCCACGTAGTGGTCTCAGAGGACCTTAGTCACCAAATTGGGTCACCACCACCAGGTCACCTCTCATGCGCCCTCTGCCATACTTGGCGGGCGTCTGGCCATGCCGGGTTGTCTTCCGAAGGAAATTCACCATGCTGGAACAACCGTCATCAGATTGTTACAAGAACCGAGGAAGATTTAAACATGTCGTCCAATTACCCATCCATCCCGATCGAAGTTTGCCATCCTCTCTCGGCTGGGACTGGACAGCACTCGACCATTGCCCGGATCCACGTCGCAACAATTACCTACACTGCGGCCGCTGCGGGCAGAAGATACCACCGTTAATCGTTCATCGTACGTGGTACCAGCGTTCCTCGACATACTCGTCTTGCATCCGTTCGAGCCTAGTCGCCTTCGGGCAGTAAACCCACGCCAAAATAACAACCATCGTCCGGTTGGCATTCGTTACAAGATCTGAAAAGTCCTCGCGTCCAACCAGTACCAGTCGACTTAAAGCCATATTTGGTCGTCACCTGGTGGAGAATCCCACGACTTCAGCACCGTCTTCCAGACACATCGAGTCGATCCCGATCTTGCTGCAACGATGGGGCAAGAAACCAGAAACATGCAGGCAAGGTACGTGAATGTTACTCGCATAATATCTATGGGCCCCAACGATTCCGATCGGTCAATGCTATAAAATGTCCATATATCGTCTTTTTCTCACAACTTCCCGCATATCAGTTGACTGGTTCTGCTACAGCCACTTATAAAGGATTCGTTCATCAATAGATCAATAGGCACTTCCGTTCGTTGCAATTCCTCAAATCATATGTCCTTTTAAAAATTGAATCATCTTTGACGATGATGAAAAAGCCCTTGTTGTAAAAATCACCGAATATGTCGTCGAACCCATGCCACACAGAAATTTTTTTAATAACAATAAAAACTAAACAGCGCGTAAAAAAATAAAGACGTGGAAAATACCACCATTCTGGACAGGGCAAGCAGGGATGCCAGATACAATTTGCATAAGTCTGTATCAATCTCAGCAAAATGTCTGAATTTGCCTGTTTGGAGTTTAGAAGGTACATGAATTTGAAAATTATTTATGAATCATGCACTTTTTACATCATAGAATATCGTGAAACCTCGATCAAAAAGTCGATGTAAGACTTAGGCGAGTCAAGTACGAGATACTGAAGACAAGTAAGGTGGCTGTTGAGGTCGAAGTACGAATATTGAAAGTTACTGTAAAGTTACAATCAAGTGGTGGAATTAAATGGAATAATACTATCTCTTCTTTTTCCAAGTGAGATATTCCACTACAAAGCTCTGAAAAATGTTCTTATCAATATGTATGTTGTTACATTGGCATAAATTGATAATATTTACGCAATTTTCTAACTAAAAATCTGTTGGAAAGTCCAAAAGAGTTCGATTCAGAGGAGAGGCACAGAAGAAATTAATCCGTTTGGAAACCCAAAAACCGGAACGGACATCTTTTGGGTTTACAAACGGAGAATCTTTGGTCTTTCGAACTTTCTCGGGCTTCCGAACGGAACACTTTTTGCGCTTTTGAACGTAATCTTGAACGTAAGTCCTTTTGGCTTCCGAACGTAATCTTTTTAGGCTTCGGAATCCCAAAAGAATATTCCTGGTACAGAAACAGCAAAAAATCCATTCAGAAGCACAGATAGCTCCACTCGGATTTCCAAAAGTCCTTTCGAAAGTCTAAAAGTCCAAAATAATTTCGTTCAGAAGCCCAAGAAGGTTCCGTTCGGAAATCCAAAAGAATTCTGTTTTGGGAGCCCAAAAGAATTTCGTTCAGAAATATAGAATTCCTTCCAGAATCCCAAATAATTTCGTTCGGAAACCGAGAGAAAGCCCTTGTTTGGGGTTTACGAACCAAGATTTTTTTTTGATTCCTGAACGAAGCTCTTTTTGGCTTTCGGAAAGAACTCTTCTGGGTTTTCGAATCGATTCTTTTTGTGCTTCCTAACAAAATCCTGTCAGAGCTTTGGTAGGAAATGCTATAAGTATTTTAATCAGAATCTCTTGTCCAGAAGCAGAAAAAGATTCCATTCAGAAGCCAAGAACGCTTAAATCGAATGTCCAAAAGTATTTCTTTTGAAGGTCAAAAGGATTCCGTTCGGAAGACCAAAAGTATTCCGTTCGAAATTCTAGAATTATTTTGTTCAGAATCTCATCAGAATACCGTTTGGAAGTCCAAATGCATTCCTTTAGGGAGCCCAGAGTGATCCCGTTCAGAAGCTTAAAAGCCTCCGATCGGAATTTAAAAATAATACCGTTTGGAAACCTTGTAGTATTACGTACGAGATCCCCATAACGATTTTGTTTGAAAACCCAAAATGGTTTAATTGGAAAGCCCAGCAGGATTCTGTTTGGCAGCCCAATTTTTTTTAAACTGAATGTCTGTAAAAGTAAGTAACTTCTATCAAAAGTTTGTATAAAGTCTCTAATCTGTATAATGTCTGTATGTCTGTATGTTTCATCAACTTTCTCTATCTGTGCACCTCCTTTCGATTAATACGAAGAAGCCGAACAAAGCTAAAGACACGTTTGGAAGTCATTCAACAACCATCAGTATTGGAATGCTACATCCGAGTAAACAAAGTCAAGAAAACCATTCGGTGAATGCTATTTTGCCGAAGGCCCCTAGGCCGAAAGTTATTTGGTCGAACATACCGTTAAGCCGGAAGTTTTTTTGCCGAAAGGATCATATAGCCGAATAGGTCATTTGGCCGGATAGATTATTTAGTCGAAGAGGTCATTTTTCCGAATTGTGCATTTGGTCGAATAAATCATTTGACCAAATACGTCATTCTCACGAATATGTCATTTGGCCGAAAATGCAGTTTGAATGGAACGGTCGTTTAGCAGAAAGGGCCATTAGGCCTAAAATGTCGTTTGCCGAATAAGTTATTTGGCCGAAATCTCCGTTTTGCCTAATGGTCGGTTGTCAAAAGGACTACTGTGAAAACGGAGAAGTGAAAAATAGAGGTGTGCGCCGGTCCGAAAATCGTCGGCGGGGGCGTTTGTCAGAATTTTGATCGGCGGCGACAGCGTTTACGGCGTCACGCCGAAATCCATTATAGCCGGCGGCGGCGGCGTGAATCAGCGTGGCAATTTTTTATTACATTTATTTTTTAGAGTTTTTTCTGCATTTTTTTTGGGATGCTCTTAAGACATTAACGGAAGACCTTTTGGAAAAAAAGTCTGAAGACCTTTCCCACAAAATTCTCCAAGTTTTCCAAAATATTCATAAGGAAATTATTTTCTTTAACTACACCAACATACCCTAGCAGCACACATGTTCCACATAGGTTACAGCAACTCCTTAGTGACCAGATTTGATCACAATCAAGTTGCTGCTACCATTTTTGTCTGACTTGTGCTGGTCGGGTAATAGATACAGTCCAGTTGATTCAACTATCGTATATATTTGCTTAAACCATGCTTTCCAGCTATCACTATGAAATAGTACATCAGAGCAACAATATTCATGATTGTTTTTACTTACGAAATTGGTGCAAAATTACTTTATCTACAATATGATCACATCAACAAAAGAGGAAAAAATGACAGCAATAGAATCGAACTAGCTACATGGCGAGTGAGAGTCATCCACCTTACGTCTGCTCCATGCTTACTTCGTGTAGGCAGAATGATTTATGTTGATCGGTTTATACATTTTTTCCCGTATTATAAAATGGATGTCATAACAATATTGTTATTGTTTTTGACATACGATGCAGGATTGAAAAAAAAACATAAAGTTCGTTTGAATAAAGCAGTAATTCAGTGTTGAGTCAAATTCGAAGATTGTGTATGGAAAACTCTTCAAAAATTTCTACGAAGAATTTTCCGGAATTTACACTAAACCTTTTTAGAATTTAAACATTCAATTTTTTAATTTTTACGGAAAGCGGTTTGATTTTTCGGAATTTTGAACACATTTCTTTAAATTCGTACGGGAAATTCTTTTTTTTTTGCTCATGGGAAATTGTTAGAAAATTCTACGGAAAATTACTAAAAATGGGAAAGGGTCGTTTGACCGGAAATCATTCGACGGAAAGACATTTCGGGCCAAACGGTTATATATAAAGAACGGTTTGATAAAAAAAATGTTTGGCCGAAGCGACAATCGGCCGGAAAAGACTTTACCTCTAATAGGTTGTTTGGCTGAAATGGTCGTTTAGCCGAACGAGTTAACAGGCCGAAAAGGCCGTTTGATCGTAATGGTCGTTTGACAGAAAGGGCCGTTTGGCCGAATGGATCATACGGCTAAATGGCCTCTCAGCAGACGGCCATTTTGGCAAAATGACCTTTCCGGCCAAAGAACTTTTTCGGCAAACGGTATTTTCGACCAAAAGACCTATTAGGACAAACAACTTTTTCGGTCAAATGGCCAAATCGGCTGAATGATATTTTCGGCAAGATGGGCCAAACACCTTTCGTAAATTCCCCTTCTTGTCATTTTGTCAAAAGTCATTCGGCGTAAAGCCTTTTTTTCGAATGCCGTTTGGCGAAATTGAACGTTTGTCTGCAACGGTTGTTGGGTCAAGCAAGGTTAGACCGAAAAGGTACTAAGAAAATGTCAAGCTTATAAGACAGATTAGAAGGCCGACAATCTGTCCGACTAAGCCCGATATGGGACTGCCAAGGGTTGGACGATCCGCCTCATATCCAACGATTTCGCACCGTTTGCGTCGAGCGGATCAAGCGTCGACAAAACAAATGGAGGCTCACGGGGAAATCTGATATCGGACGGTTGTCAAGCTCTATGAGCCTCACGTATATGCCAGATATCAGACGGATCTAGAGCTATGAAAAATCGAGCCTTGAGAAGCAATATTATTTTCCATTGTTTTAAATAAATACGAGAAAGACAACAAGAAAAAAACTAATTTTTGATAATAGAAATGTAATAAGCATTTATTCATATGCACAATTATGGTTTACATAAATGGGGGTGGAAACTACACGCGCATTACACATGTGGTATAAGGATACAAGGCAATCTCTATCGGCAGTTTGCGGCGTTGGGTTCCGGGATTTCTTCTGGTTTTCCAGTTTTCCTTTGTTGGTTACAAAATGTCTGCAGGTAACTTAACAGAATCAGGATCACGGGGAAGTTGCCATTTGTGGTGTATTTCCTGGTTGGAATCAACCCTAATTAGCTAATTTTATTTTATTCTAAAATACAATGAAGTTAGAGGTGAAGAAAGTCTAGCATTGGTCTTGAAATTATTTATTTGACTAAATAAATTGATTTTAATTTTTGGTAGAAAAACCGGGAATATGCATTCATAACGATTCAACGCAAATTTATAATTTGCAGCTTATTTTTCAACTTTTAATTGCAATGAGTGCATAGACCAAATATGGTTGTAGATAAAATTTTAATCCATTTAAATTTTAAATTTTTATCTGTGTAAGGGGGTTGTCCACAGAAAAGTCCTTCTGGTTTTTGCTTGAAAGGTGAACATTTGTGTTAGCGGGCTTGGTAGTCATGGCTACTGCCTCATACGCAGGAGGTCGTGGGTTCAATCCCAGGTCCGTTCCATTCTCCTACTTTGTATCTTTCTCTTTATTTCTCATGTTCTAGCAATCGCTAGAACTGGAAATGGACGTCCATACCGTTTCCATTACTATTCCTATACCTTCAACTTGAGTATTCTAACAGTAATCTGCTAGAATTGGAAATCAACTATAGAACTCGTTTCCCACAACCAATTAGAAATTCCATCAGTTACCTTCTCCTATCTATCACATTGGCAGCTCGTTAACCAAGACGGACCTCTGCCTCTCCAACCTAACCCAGAAATTCCAACAAATTCCGCATGATCTTGTGGCAAGTGCAGAGGTATATTCGGCTTGCAGTGGGCGAGTGATTGCATCATCATTTCCTCCCCTTCCCTACATTGACTTGCATTCTGACGTGGCAGGCGCCAGTGTGACCTAACAAATGAGATCACCAGTACTTGTACATTGAAGATGAGTGCTAGTCCCAAGCAAACATCTGTTGGTTCTCTGTGCAAGAACAGCTGATCTGGTCATAATGGAGTAGCAACTACGGGCAGTCAATCAAGCTCAAGCTCAAGCTCAAGAAAGGTGAACATTTGTGTTGGTTTGTGATTAGGCGGTTCTCACACTGTTAGAATAGCATGTTTGACTGTACACATCGTTGTTGCTAGTTGTGCAATTTAATAGCAAGAAGGATTAAAAAAATATTCTTTAGATTTAGAGTTACATTAATTCAAGACCAATAACGATGGCGGCCACGTCCTCACAGTCAATTCAGGATTAGGTGAGAAAAATTAGTTCGACACTCATTGCTACAAGAGACCGAAGAATCCTCTGCATCTCCGTGAGTGCCACGGAAAAGGGATAGTTAATTAGTTTGGATGGTAATTTATGGGAAGTCACCTTGGTAAGCGACTGAAAATTTATAGTGAGCGTGAGAAAGCAGGTTTGGGTCAATTTTGTAACTATCTGATTTTTTACCTCTCGATTTTTAACACGTTCTTGGCTCGATTTTATCAGGATTGCGATACAGAAGTGGTTGAAGAGATTTTTACTCTATGGAGTTTGTAGAGTACCTGGAACACACGATGACAACAATAACTACTTGGAAAGCAAACATATTCCAAGATGGGGCCATACAACTTGTTAACTTGTTGCAATAACTTCCTACGTTACGGAGGTTGATGTGCAGAACCTGGCACTATACCGCTTGTAAACTGATACCGTGACGAAAACTTGGAATGCAAAAATATACCAAGATGAGTTTGCACAACTTGTTGTTTCTTCAACAACTGCTCCTATCACGAAGGTTTATCCGTAGATCTTGAATCTTTGGAGTAAACTATCAGCAACCCATGACAACAACAATAACTACTTGGATTGCATACTTGTCATTTCTTTACTAACTGCCTGCATTACGGAGGTTGATCTGCAATCCTTGACTCTAGGGGAGATGGTTCCCACACCGACCCCTCGCTTTTTTCACAGATAAGTCTGTATTGTCTGTTGAATTGTACTACAGAGCTAATAAGACAGCTATCTTCCTTCGGTTTTCGATCACTATTTTTCAGAATGTCAAAAGCGTTAAAGTCTTTTTTCTCTTCATCTTTTAATTTTCCACAGGCCCACACAATAAAGTGCCGGGAAATGTAGAAGAATGTCCTCTCCATGAAATAGACTACGAAACTTGGCGAAAACATCATCTACCGTTTAGGGGGTCGGTTTCAGAATCTTCTCCTACTGGAACCTACTCCTACTCCTACTTCGAAACCAAACCATCAAATAAAGCGTAGAGTACGCTGATTTTTTCTTTAAATTTTGATTATAAGCTTGGACTTCGGGTTATCAGTTTTCTAATTTTCTCATTCTCATATTTAGACCAAAAATACTTTGGTGGTTATGTCAACTACGCAATCATTGGTACGACAGGCTCACATACTTCGAGTTCCCTCGAATAAGCGGTTAAGGATATGACTCACATATCATACCCAGCCTGTCGTTTTTCAACTCTGTTAGCTGTCTGTATCTAATATCCTTACACAATTTGCTCGGAATTGGGGTAGAGCCGGTGAATAAACCGTCCGTACGACTAAGCCCATCATAAATACGACACATCTACACGAAATGCCTGAACGGAATAAGCGGTATGTATGTACGACTGTTGTGTTGGCGTCACTCGCAGTCAAACCGAGAGGGGAAGATGATTTGAAGTTTTCGCTCGGAACACATATTTCGCTTATTTCCTAGAAGGGTGTTCGATCGACATGGAACTAACCTGAATATGAGACGTGACGTGATGTGACATTCCGGCTTCGTGCCATTTTCAATGCCCCCGTAATAGGAGCTGAATGGTGGCTGGGATTTGGCTCCGGATTACGATGAATGACTGCAGCAAATGTTCCACGCTCCCATTAACGGCAAAAATTGATCTTGTTAGCGACTTGCTGAAACACACACACGGGTGGGGTGGCCTCGTGCTTTCTCCTGGGAAGAAAGGGGTCTGGAGTACTTCTTACTCATTAACTTACAACAAATTGTCAATGAGTGATGTTTTTGGTTTCCTAAAGGGTGTAGTTTAAAGACGAATTCGCATTTCCATAGGACGTTTGCAAGCGAAGTTAGAATATAGAGTTGCATGATGATGGACTCAGTATTGTGGAAAATTGATCTTGAATTTGATTATGAAGAATATTTTCAAAATCTGAATTATTTTTTGGAAAGCATTCGAATGAAGTTCAAGTGAAACGTATTGTACCACCCTCTCCAGACTTCCATCCAATCCAATCCATCTACGAAAGTCAATTCACCACATGTGGCGACAACTGAGTGAATTTTATTGCTATTTTCTCGTGTTTCTTCCGGAGTAAGCCGGCATTCGCCATTCGCCATCATCATCAGTCTCAACACGAAGCAATCAGACAGCCGAAGGGAAACGGCTTGAAAAAATAGCGCTGGCCGTTCCAAGCATCAGGGACGATAAAATTTAGTGTACGAATACTGCTACATTGCCCCCCTCCCCTCCTTCGCATCCACCCATCCCATCGGATTCCCGCCACCCACGAAGTCTGACAGTTGGCAGACACGGCATAAGACCCAAGCCGGAAATAATGAGGCCATCTGCGAGGGATTGCGGTGTTCTTTTCCCGGCGATCCGATACGGCGGCGAATCGACGCAGAACAATCCCGGCAAGATTTGCTCCCCGACGTACCAACAGAATCCAGAAGGAAAAAAAAAGTTAACAGACAAGAAACACGAACATGACACTAAATGCTCCCGACCGAAGAAATTGATATAAATTGCCTTTTATCTTGCCGGGAGCCCTTTCCCGTGTGAGACGGTTTGAGAGCCCCACCAGTCGGAAGTTCTATCACTTTGTGTCAAAACGAAGTTCCAAGGAACATAATAGAACGGATCCGTTTGGTTCGTGTTCCGATTGTTACTTAACTGCTGATATGGAACTCACACCCTTGTCGATTTACGAGTATTGACTTAAAATTTCGGATACACTGTTTTACGTCAGATAAGAAGTGAGTGATGAAGCCCTTTTTACAATAGCATTATTAGTTGTCAAGTGTTTTTCTTTTTTTGTATTTTTCGTTCGATTTCAAAGATGCTGGTCTTCCAAGCTGTTAGTTTTCCAGCGCAAGTGCTCCGTATAATAATTTGCAAGGATTCTACGCATTATTTATGCCATCTCATTCGAACAATAAACTGCGAGTCATAACAAAATTAGGACACGCGCTTAAATTTAATCCCGTTCTATCCGAAAAGCAGTGAGAAAGATGTGAACCAAAAAGCCTTTCTAACCCGGCCAGCGGGATTCCACTTTATTTCGAAGCCACAGGGCACTTCTTTTTTCCCATCCTATTTTCTCGCTCGAATAATAAAGCGAATCAGGAAAATACTTCCTTTACGGTACATAACTAGCCGAAACTAAAGACTTCTCTGCCTGGACCCGAAAGCCCGGTCTCCAACCGATCGGCCGCCGGAAGGGATCGTCCCAATGAAATCCATAACTAACAACCAAAGTCGAACAGTAGACAGTAGGTGAAGGCTAAGAGTTGGGGCGGTATGTGAACATAACTAGGGATCGTTTTTTCTCCCCTGGGGACTGGGGATAGGTCGGTGAGAGGTAAACTGAAAAAAAAAATACCCACCGCCATCGTCTGAAGGCTGAGCCGAATCACATCCATTTTGCAGAACAAAAAAAAAGCCGTCATAAATTTTTGACTGCCGTTCGGAAATAAAGAGGCACAATGAATGAGCCACTCGCCAACTGAATGCGGACATGCTCCTGGTCTTGGACCGTGGCCATGCAGAGGACATGTTTGGGCTTGTCCCCGACGTTGGTCTTTGCTCATTCCAATGTGCACAAAGGCTGATTAAAACTTCGGAAAATCTCAGCTTTCAGCTTTGGAGAACTTCAATTCCGACCCTCACATGCTAATAGACTTACGAGTGCTTAGTTTAGAAAACTTTATCAAAATATGAACCACCCTACCATGCGGGAATGTGCACCGTCCAAGTGAACGACAACGCAGTGAACGTTTTTCGCATACACACAGGTCGTCGGTTCCGGCCGGTCCGGTAAGTACTTACCGTATAGTTGGATTTATTTTGCTTCAATTGAGGCAAAGTTCTCCGCTCGGAAACTGCTTTGTTTTTAAGCTGATGGGAGTTGCTTTTTTCTGCTGTGTCTGTGTGTGAGTGTTTCCCGGTTTTTCGGGAAAGCTTCTATTTGAACTTTCAAATTGGAAGGAAATTGTTGGCGTCCTTTTCGGGTTTCCCGGGGAAACAAAAAGTTGTGAATGTTTGTTCTGCTGAATTGGCATTGAACTTGGTTGCTCCGAAGACGCAAAATGATGGTCATCAGCACAAGCTTACACTAATGAACTTTAAATGGAAATTTTCCTCATTCGAAAATAGTAATTTGTTTAAAATGTGGCTGAGTAATAAATGTTAGGGCGACCGTTTGGTCGAATGCTGTTTTGCCGAACGGCACACTTGGCCGAATGCCGTTTAAACGAACGGGTCGTTTGGCCGAATGCCGTTTTGCCGAAAAGTCGAAAATACTTTACTCCAGATTGGGAGTACTAAGGACTGAGAAATGAAAGTGAATAATGACAATCGCGAAGTTAAAGTGAAGAAGTGAGAAAAGTGACTGCACATAAGAAGTGAGAAGTCTGTAGTCATTATTGAAGAAAGAGAAGTAAAAAGTGACAACTGAGAATTAAAAAGTGAATAATGAGAAGTGAGAATGAAAAATGAGAAGTGATTGAAGAGAAGTGAGAAAAGAGAAATAACAAATTATTTTATTTAAAGAAATAATCGTCTTGTCAGCACCTGTGGTGGAGTCGCCATTGTTATTAACAGACGTATCAAACATAAATTATATTCTTTATTTGAAATCAAAGTTTTCGAAATCTTGTGAGTTTCTGTTGAAACAAATTTTGGACAATTCTCTTCTATTGCTGCCTACTTGCCTTTCCAGTGCAATGGGCAACAAAGGAAGTTGTTGAGAGCTGATCTTCAAATTCTAACTCGGAACAAATCAATTTTTTTTCCTAATTGGTGACTTCAATGCCAAACACCGTTCATGGAATAATGCTCAAAGCAATTCCAATGGTAAAATTTTATTTGAAGATTGTTCTGCGGGATATTTTACTATTCAATATCCCAATGGACCAACTTGTTTTTCTTCCAGTCGAAATCCTACAACAAATGATTTAGTTTTAACGGATTCAAGTCAGCTGTGTGGCCAATTGGTAACTCATGC
The DNA here is from genome assembly GCF_024139115.2 of Armigeres subalbatus. Taxonomy (NCBI): domain Eukaryota; kingdom Metazoa; phylum Arthropoda; class Insecta; order Diptera; family Culicidae; genus Armigeres; species Armigeres subalbatus. The sequence continues at coordinate 22,449,192 of NC_085139.1, read as the reverse complement.
TGACTTTGACTCTGATCACCTTCCTGTGATGTTTGAAATCTCACAAGAAGACACCTCTCGATATCAAAAGTGATATTGCTAATGCTCTCGTATCTTTGACAAATTTAATTGCCGAAGCCAGAGGCATTGCAATTCCTAATTGTGAAATTAAATTCAACTCCATTATTATTGACGACGATCTTCAGCTACTGATCCGTCTTGAAAATGTGGGGCGAAGGCAATACCAAACAACTCGCGATCCCGCGTTGAAAGTTATTTGGCGAGATTTGCAAAATTAAATTAAAAAACGTTTCGCTATTCTGAGAAATACCAACTTTGAGAATAATGTCTCAAAGTTGGATGCCAGTTCGAAACCCTTTTGGAAATTAACAAAATTTCTTAAAAAACCTCAAAAGCCAATTCCAGCACTTAAAAAGGGAAATAAAATTTTATTAACAAATGGTGAAAAGGCTCAATAAATTGCTCAGCAGTTTGAGAGTGCCCATAATTTTAGTCTAGGTCTCACTAGTCCTATTGAGGATCAGGTCACGCTGGGTGATGATGGTATTTTCTACAAACTTATCAAAAAACTTCCTGAGGGCTCTTTATCCTTTTTGGTTTATTTATTTAACAAATGTTTTCAATTGGCATACTTCCCAGATAAATGGAAAATTGCCAAAGTTGTTCCAATTTTGAAGTCGGATAAAAATCCAACTGCGGCTTCTAGTTATCGCCTAATTAGTTTGCTTTCTTCAATAAGCAAACTGTTTGAAAAGATTATTTTAAATAGAATGATGGTTCATATTAATGAAAATTCTATTTTTGCTGATAAGCAATTTGGTTTTCGCCATGGGCATTCAACCACTCATCAGTTATTAAGAGTTACGAACTTAATTCGGCTCAACAAATCTGAAGGATATTCGACTGGAGTTGCTCTTCTTGATATAGAGAAAGCATTTGACAGTGTTTGGCATGAAGGTTTGATTGTAAAATTGATGAATTTTAATTTTCCTCTGTACATTATTAAACTGATCCAAAATTATTTATCAGATCGCTCACTGCAGGTAAACTATCAGAATTCTAAATCTGATAGATTACCTGTAAGAGCTGGTGTTCCCCAAGGCAGCATTCATTCATTTTCATTTATTTAGTTTACATCTAAACAGATAACACTGAATCAACAATTTGACGCCACAATACACGGTTCGAGGCCGCATCTCTCCATCCTCGAATACGCCCCACGCTCGCCAAGTCGTTCTGCACCTGGTCTGTCCATCTCGCTCGCTGCGCTCCACGTCGTCTCGTACCTGCCGGATCGGAAGCGAACACCATCTTTGCAGGGTTGTTGTCCGGCATTCTTGCAACATGCCCTGCCCATCGTACCCTTCCGGCTTTAGCTACCTTCTGGATACTGGGTTCGCCGTAGAGCTGGGCGAGCTCATGGTTCATTCTTCGCCGCCACACACCGTCTTCTTGTACACCGCCAAAGATGGTCCTAAGCACCCGTCTCTCGAATACTCCGAGTGCTTGCAAGTCCTCCTCGAGCATTGTCCAGGTCTCGTGTCCGTAGAGGACTACCGGTCTTATTAACGTCTTGTACATGACACATTTGGTGCGGTGGCGAATCTTTTTCGACCGCAGTTTCTTCTGGAGCCCGTAGTAGGCCCGACTTCCACAGATGATGCGCCTTCGTATTTCACAACTAACGTTGTTGTCAGCCGTTACAAGGATCCGAGGTAGACGAATTCCTCGACCACCTCGAAGGCATCCCCGTCTATCGTAACACTGCTTCCCAGGCGGGCCCTGTCGGTTCCGCCCACAAGCATGTACTTTGTCTTTGACGCATTCACCACCAGTTCAATTTTTGTTGCTTCACGTTTCAGGCGGGTGTACAGTTCTGCCACCTTTGCAAATGTTCGGCCGACAATGTCCATGTCATCCGCAAAACAAATACATTGACTAGATCTGCTTTGAATAGTACCCGGCTGTTACACCCAGCTCTCCGCATGACACCTTCTAGCGCAATGTTGAACAACAGGTACGAAAGTCCATCACCTTGTCTTAGTCCCCGGCGCGGTTCGAACGAACTGGAGTGTTCGCCTGAAATTTTCTCACAGTTTTGCACACCATCCACCGTTGCTTTGATCAGTCTAGTAAGCTTCCCAGGGAAGCTGTGAAGCTGTTCTCGTCCATAATTTCACATAGCTCTACGCGGTCTATACTGTCGTATGCCGCCTTGAAATCAACGAACAGATGGTTCGTTGGGACCTGGTATTCCACGGCATTTTTGAAGGATTTGCCGTACAGTAAAAGATCTTGTCTGTTGTCGAGCGGCCGTCAACAGAAGCCGGCTTGATAACTTCCCACGAACTCGTTCACTAATGGTGACAGACGACGGAAGATGATCTGGGATATCACTTTGTAGGCGGCATTAAGGATGGTGATCGCTCGAAAGTTCTCACACTCCAGTTTGTCGCCTTTCTTGTAGATGGGGCATATAACCCCTTTCTTCCACTCCTCCGGTAGCTGTTCGTTTTCCCAGATTCTGACTATCAGTTTGTGCAGGCAAGTGGCCAGCTTTTTCCGGGCCCATCTTGATGAGCTCAGCTCCGATACCATCTCTTACCAGCTGCTTTATTGGTCTTTAGCTGTTGAATGGCATCCTTAACTTCCCTCAAGGTGGGGGGCTGGTTGGCTTCCATCGTCCGCTGAACTGACGTAGTCATCTCCTCCGCTGCCTTGACTTTCATTGCCTGTACTCTCAGCGCCATTCAGATGTTCCTCGTAGTGCTGCTTCCACCTTTCGATCACCACGTTCGTCCGTCAAGATGCTCCCATCTTATCCTGGCACATTTCGGCTCGCGGCACGAAGCCTTTGCGGGATGCGTTGAGCTTCTGATAGAACTTTGCGTGTATCTTGAGAACGGCACAGCTGTTCCATCTCCTCGCACTCCGCTTCTTCCAGGCAGGCGTTTCTTCTCCTGAAAAGGCGGGTCTGTTGTCTCCGCTTCCGTCTATAACGTTCCACGTTCTGCCGGGTACCTTGCTGCAGCGCGACCGCCCGCGCTGCGTCCTTCTCCTCCAGAATCTGTCTGCACTCTTCGTCGAACCAATCGTTCCGTCGACTTCGACCCATATACCCGACGTTGTTCTCCGCTGCGTCGTTAATGGCTGCTTTGACTGTATTCCAGCAGTCCTCAAGAGGGGCCCCATCGAGCTCACCTCTTCCGGCAACGCTGCCTCGAGATGCTGCGCGTATGCGAGTGGCGACATCAGGTTGCTTCAGTCGCTCTAGGTCGTACCGCGGCGGTCGTCGGTACCGAACATTGTTGATGACGGATAGTTTTGGGCGCAGTTTAACCATCACCAGATAGTGGTCAGAGTCGATGTTAGCGCCACGATATGTCCTGACGTCGATAATGTCGGAGAAGTGCCGTCCATCAATCAGAACGTGGTCGATTTGTGATTCTGTCTGCAGTGGCGATCTCCAGGTGTACCGATACGGGAGGCTGTGTTGGAAGTAGGGTGCTGCGAATGGCCATATATTCTTGGAGGCGGCGAAATTGGTCGTAGGCCGTTTTCGTTCGTCAGCCGGTGAGCGCTGAACTTTCCAATAGTCGGTCTAAACCTCCTCTTGGCCAACCTGAGCGTTGAAATCTCCTATGATGATTTTGACGTCGTGGCTGAGCAGCTGTCGTACTCACGTTCCAGCTGCGCGTAGAATGTGCCCTTATCATCATCAATGCTTCCGGAGTGTGGGCTATGGACGTTGATTACGTCAAAGTTAAAAAACCGGCCTTTGATCCTCAACCTGCACATTCTCTTGTTGATCGGCAACCAACCGATCACGCGCCCTTGCATATCGCCCATCACTATGAAAGCTGTTCCCAGCTCGTGTGTGTTGCCGAAGTTCTGGTAGATGGTATGATTACCTCTAAACGTTCGCACCATTGATCCCTTCCAACAAACCTCCTGCAGCGCTACGATGCCGAATCCACGGTCCTGCTCCCGATGAAGTTGAGAGATTTGCAGTTCCACGAACCGAGTTTCCAATCGCTAGTCCTTTTCGTCGCAGTGGTCTTCGCCGATGGTTCCGGTCCGTACTCTCTTGTTGATTGTTCGTTGCTTATGATTTTTAAAGGCTGGCTTGCAGGGGCCTGACACCAAACCCCCCTAAATTTCCGGAGGACCATGGTGCACAGTTTCACTTAGAGTCCCTCGCTGGCACTCCGGACGATGATCAGCCGCCCTAACATGGAGAACAGACGCTGTTGTGAGCCGATCCTGACATGGAGAACAGACGCTCAATAAGATTTGCACCTCACCCCAAGGCAGCATACTGGGGCCCATATTGTATAACATTTTTACTTCTGATTTACCTGATCTACCACCAAGGTGTCAAAAAACTTTGTTTGCAGATGACACGGGCCTTTTAGCCAAAGGGCGAAGCTTCCGTGTCATTCGTAGTAGATTGCAAAAAAAAGTTTGGATATTTTCTACACTTATTTCCAAAAATGGAAAATTTCCCCGAATGCTTCCAAAACTCAGCTTATAATTTTCCCACATAAGTCAAGAGCTTCTTATTTGAAACCTTACAACAGACATATTGTCACTATGAATGGACTTCCAATTGATTGGTCTAGCGAAGCTAAATATGTAGGGCTTCTGCTAGATCAAAAATTAGCTTTTAAAAATCACATTGAAGGTGTGGGGTTTGAGTAAAATGCCTTCAGCGTGTGTTAACAGATTCACACATCAGCGTGTCAATCGGCGAGCAGCATGCCATGACTTCTAGTCAGACCTCCGCGGCCTGCACACGCATCCACGGAGAGTCGCTGTCATAACTTCGTTCCGGCCATTTAGAGCCACACATTTTGGCGATCTGCCAGTTTATTTCTTGGATCCTGTCGCTGATTTTATGAGGTGAGTTGAATTCGAGTGATATATTTTAGATCGCAAAACAACAGGACGCGTCTCGCAGACCGTCAGAAAATGGTTTGTGGTTTGCTAAATCACAAGACGCGTCTCGCAGACCGTCGGAAAATGGTTTGTGGTTCGCAAAATCACAAGACGCGTTTCAAAGACCGTCAGAAAATGGTTTGTGGTTTGCAAAATCACAAGACGCGTTTCAAAGACCGCCAGAAAATGGTTTATGGTTTGCAAAATCACAAGACGCGTCTCGAACACCGTCGGAAAATGTTTTGTGGTCTGCAAAACCGCAAGATGCGTCTTGAAGATCGTCGGAAAATGGTTTGTTGTTTGCTAAATCACAAGACGCGTCTCGAAGACCGTCGGAAAATGGTTTGTGGTTTGCAAAACCGCAAGACGCGTCACGAAGATCGTCGGAAAATGATTTGTGGTTTGCAAAATCACAAGACGCGTCTCGAAGACCGTCGGAAAATGGTTTGTGGTTTCCAAACCACAAGACGCGTCTCGAAGACCGTCGGAATATGGTTTGCAAAATCACAAGACGCGTCTCGAAGATCGTCGGAAAATGGTTTGTTGTTTGCTAAATCACAAGACGCGTCTCGAAGACCGTCGGAAAATGGTTTGTGGTTTCCAAACCACAAGACGCGTCTCGAAGGCCGTCGGAAAATGGTTTGTGGTTTGCTAAATCACAAGACGCGTCTCGAAGATCGTCGGAAAATGATTTGTGGTTTGCAAAATCACAAGACGCGTCTCGAATACCGTCGGAAAATGGTTTGTGGTTTACAAAATCACAAGAAGCGTCTCGAAGGCCGTCGGAAAATGGTTTGTGGATTGCTAAATCACAAGATGCGTCTCGAAGACCGTCGGAAAATGGTTTGTGGTTTGCAAAATCACAAGACGCGTCTCGAAGACCGTCAGAAAATAGTTTGTGGTTCGCAAAATCACTAGACGAGTCTCGAAGATCGTCGGAAATGGTTTGTTGTTTGCTAAATCACAAGACGCGTCTCGAAGAACGTCGGAAAAGGGTTTGTGGTTTGCAAAACCGCAAGACGCGTCTCGAAGACCGTCGGAAAATGGTTTGTGGTTTGCAAAACCGCAAGACGCGTCTCGAAGATCGTCGGAAAATGGTTTGTGGTTTGCAAAATCACAAGACGCGTCTCGAAGAACGTCGTTTGTGGTTTGCAAAACCACAAGACGCGTCTCTAAGACCGTCAGAAAATGGTTTGTGGTTTGCTAAATCACAAGACCCGTCTCGAAGACCGTCGGAAAATGGTTTGTGGTTTGCTAAATCACAAGACGCGTCTCGAAGACCGTCGGAAAATGGTTTGTGGTTTGCAAAATCACAAGACGCGTCTCGAAGACCGTCAGAAAATGGTTTGTGGTTTGCTAAATCACAAGACGCATCTCGAAGACCGTCGAAAAATGGTTTGTGGTTTGCAAAATCACAAGACGCGTCTCGAAGAACGTCGTTTGTGGTTTGCAAAATCACAAAACGCGTCTCGAAGACCGTCGGAAAATAGTTTGTGGTTTGCTAAATCACAAGACCCGTCTCGAAGACCGTCGGAAAATGGTTTGTGGTTTGCAAAGCCGCAAGACGCGTCTCGAAAACTGTCGGAAAATGCTTTGTGGTTTGCTAAATCACAAGACGCGTCTCGAAGACCTTCAGAAAATGGTTTGTGGTTTGCAAAATCACAAGAATAAGGTTGCCGGATTTTACAAAGCTATTCGGAAGTTCGAATTTATTATGCGTGAGATTTAGCTAGTGCGTTATTAGCTAGCAGTACTAGTGGATGGCAAATGGTTGATGGTGTACTATACGCGAAATTGGATTTTGGAATGGATTGGATTTGAATTTGATTTTGATTTAGTTTGGATTGGATTTGGATTGGATTTGGATTGGATTTGGATTGGATTTGGATTGGATTTGGATTGGATTTGGATTGGATTTGGATTGGATTTGGATTGGATTTGGATTGGATTTGGATTGGTTTGGATTGGTTGGATTGGTTTGGATGGGTTTGGATTGGATTTGGATTGGTTTGGATTGGTTTGGATTGGATTTGGATTGGTTTGGATTGGTTTGGATTGGTTTGGATTGGTTTGGATTGGTTTGGATTGGTTTGGTTGGTTTGGATTGGTTTGGTTGGTTTGGTTGGTTTGGATTGGTTTTGGTTGGTTTGGATTGGTTTGGATTGGTTTGGATTGGTTTGGTTGGTTTGGATTGGTTGGAATGGTTTGGTTGGTTTGGATTGGTTTGGTTGGATTTGGATTGGTTTGGATTGGTTTGGTTGGTTTGGATTGGTTTGGTTGGTTTGGATTGGTTTGGTTGGTTTGGATTGGTTTGGATTGGATTTGGATTGGTTTGGATTGGTTTGGATTGGTTTGGTTGGTTTGGATTGGTTTGGTTGGTTTGGTTGGTTTGGATTGGTTTGGATTGGTTTGGATTGGTTTGGTTGGTTTGGTTGGTTTGGATTGGTTTGGATTGGTTTGGTTGGTTTGGATTGGTTTGGATTGGTTTGGATTGGTTTGGATTGGTTTGGATTGGTTTGGTTGGTTTGGATTGGTTTGGATTGGTTTGGTTGGATTTGGATTGGTTTGGATTGGTTTGGATTGGTTTGGATTGGTTTGGTTGGATTTGGATTGGTTTGGATTGGTTTGGTTGGATTTGGATTGGTTTGGATTGGTTTGGATTGGTTTGGTTGGTTTGGTTGGTTTGGATTGGTTTGGTTGGTTTGGATTGGTTTGGATTGGTTTGGTTGGATTTGGATTGGTTTGGATTGGTTTGGATTGGTTTGGTTGGTTTGGATTGGTTTGGATTGGTTTGGATTGGTTTGGATTGGTTTGGTTGGTTTGGTTGGATTTGGTTGGTTTGGATTGGTTTGGATTGGTTTGGATTGGTTTGGATTGGTTTGGATTGGTTTGGATTGGTTTGGATTGGTTTGGTTGGTTTGGATTGGTTTGGTTGGTTTGGTTGGTTTGGATTGGTTGGTTGGTTGGATTGGTTTGGATTGGTTTGGATTGGTTTGGATTGGTTTGGTTGGTTTGGATTGGTTTGGATTGGTTTGGATTGGTTTGGTTGGTTTGGATTGGTTTGGATTGGTTTGGATTGGTTTGGATTGGATTTGGATTGGTTTGGATTGGTTTGGATTGGTTTGGATTGGATTTGGATTGGTTTGGATTGGTTTGGATTGGTTTGGATTGGTTTGGTTGGTTTGGATTGGTTTGGATTGGTTTGGTTGGTTTGGATTGGATTTGGATTGGTTTGGATTGGTTTGGATTGGTTTGGATTGGTTTGGTTGGTTTGGTTGGTTTGGTTGGTTTGGATTTGGATTTGGATTGGTTTGGATTGGTTTGGTTGGTTTGGATTGGTTTGGTTGGTTTGGATTGGTTTGGATTGGTTTGGTTGGTTTGGGATTGGTTTGGATTGGTTTGGATTGGTTTGGATTGGTTTGGATTGGTTTGGTTGGTTTGGATTGGTTTGGATTGGATTTGGATTGGTTTGGATTGGTTTGGATTGGTTTGGATTGGTTTGGATTGGTTTGGTTGGTTTGGATTGGTTTGGATTGGTTTGGATTGGTTTGGATTGGTTTGGATTGGTTTGGATTGGTTTGGATTGGTTTGGTTGGATTTGGATTGGTTTGGATTGGTTTGGATTGGTTTGGATTGGTTTGGTTGGTTTGGATTGGTTTGGTTGGTTTGGTTGGTTTGGTTGGTTTGGTTGGTTTGGTTGGTTTGGATTGGTTTGGATTGGTTTGGATTGGTTTGGATTGGATTTGGTTGGTTTGGATTGGTTTGGATTGGTTTGGATTGGTTTGGGTTGGTTTGGATTTGGTTTGGATTGGTTTGGTTGGTTTGGTTGGTTTGGATTGGTTTGGATTGGTTTGGTTGGTTTGGATTGGTTTGGATTGGTTTGGATTGGTTTGGATTGGTTTGGATTGGTTTGGTTGGTTTGGTTGGTTTGGATTGGTTTGGATTGGTTTGGTTGGTTTGGATTGGTTTGGATTGGTTTGGATTGGTTTGGATTGGTTTGGATTGGTTTGGTTGGTTTGGATTGGTTTGGGATTGGATTGGTTGGATTGGTTTGGATTGGTTTGGTTGGTTTGGGATTGGTTTGGATTGGATTTGGGATTGGTTTGGATTGGATTTGGATTGGTTTGGATTGGTTTGGTTGGATTTGGATTGGTTTGGTTGGTTTGGTTGGATTTGGTTGGTTTGGTTGGTTTGGATTGGTTTGGATTGGTTTGGATTGGTTTGGATTGGTTTGGATTGGTTTGGATTGGTTTGGTTGGTTTGGATTGGTTTGGTTGGTTTGGATTGGTTTGGATTGGTTTGGATTGGTTGGTTGGTTTGGTTTGGATTGGATTTGGATTGGTTTGGATTGGTTTGGATTGGTTTGGTTGGTTTGGATTGGATTTGGGATTGGTTTGGTTGGTTTGGATTGGTTTGGATTGGTTTGGATTGGTTTGGATTGGTTTGGATTGGATTTGGTTGGTTTGGTTGGTTTGGTTGGTTTGGATTGGTTTGGATTGGTTTGGATTGGTTTGGATTGGTTTGGATTGGTTTGGTTGGTTTGGATTGGTTTGGATTGGTTTGGATTGGTTTGGTTGGTTTGGATTGGTTTGGATTGGATTTGGATTGATGTAGGGAGTTGGTTGATTCTTTGATTAGTTCTCGCGTTATGCTGAAATTAGTGTTTCATTTGTATGACCCCCTTTCCAAAGCGGGGAGGGGTCTCGAACCATCTTAAGAACCTTCCGCGGCCCCAAAAACTCCTGCATACAAATTTTTACGACGATCGGTTCAGTAGTTTCCGAGTCTATAAGATTCAGACAGACAGGAATTCATTTTTATGTATATCGATGAAGATGAAGTTCAACACCGCTTAGTTTTTGGATTTCATTTCGGTTAGATTTGGAATGTTTTTTGGAAGAAATTGTCATTGTTTTTGACAAACAAAAGAAGGCCATTGGCTTCGTAAATTCGTTGTTCTCTAATCATCCAACGAAAGTATGAATCACGTAATCTTTCGCGACCCACAGCTTGGGAACCCACACTCTGAATCATTGTTATGGAATTAAAACCATGATGTTGAGTCAAGTTTATTTTGGCGTGCTGTTTTCAATGGAGTTTACCGGTTGCTCAATTGCAACCGATGTTCACCTTCGTCTCATTTAAAGAACCCAGGAGAAAAACAAGCATTGCATCCTATGCAAGAAGATTTTTTTGCGTTTTTAATGAGAGAAGAAGGGAAATGTGGGGTTTGAGTAAAATGCCTTTAGCGTGTGTTAACAGATTCACACCTCAACATGTCAATCGGCAAGCAGCAAGCCATGACTTGGCCTCTTCTAGTCAGACCTCCACGGTGTGCACACTCATCCACGGAGGGTCGCTGTCATAACTTCGTTCCAGACATTCAGAGCCACACAGAAGGCATTCAAGCCAAATGTAACAAATATATTAAGTGTCTAGACACAAAAATCAGAACTTTGACTTAAAAACAAATTTTTGATTTACCAACTAATGTTTAGACCAGCCATAATGTATGCTCTGCCAATATGGACTAGTTGTTGCAATACCAGAAAGAAGGCACTTCAGAGGATTTAAAATAAAAATTTGAAAATGATTCTGAAGTGACTTCCGTGGTACAGTACCAATTAAATTCATAAAATTTCTAATATTGAGACATTGCAACAAATGTCCAAAAAACTTATTTCCAATTTTAGAGAAAAATCCTTGCATTCTTCTACACTGAAACGATAAGCTCCTTCCCGGGTAGACGATAATTGCTCAATACCAGTAAAACGTGATACTGGTAACAAAACATGATGTTAACTTGTTTTAAATAAGAGTAAAAATAACAAGCGAAAATAACAAAAAATTGCACCGAAATATCATAAAAATATCAGGTTTAGCAATTAACAAGAACTTATCAATATCTTGAGCTATTAGTTTGTGCTTGTTAATAGCAAAATCTGATATTTTTATGATATTTCGGTGCATTTTTTTGTTACTTTCGCTTGTTATTTTTACTCTTATTTCAAACAAGTTAATATCATGCTTTGTTATCAATATCACGGCTTCTACCCGGGTTGTACCCTTAGTATAGGTCACGTAAAGTAGAAATTTAATCTACAATAAGAACGCACTATTTTTGAACAATCCTATTATGAAGTGAAGGTATTATACCTGTTACTTGCAGATTAAAGTAGTTTTGCCACTATTATCTGAATTAGCGATGAGCTTTTCTACCGATAAAATATTGTTATGTGTTCCGTGCACTATATAAACATTTAACGGTGCATTCAACCCAAAATATAACAATTAATTCAGCAATCGATACATTCTGCTAGTATTGTTGCTAGATGCTGCGCTAAAAGCTAACGGACCACTGGGTGTAGTTATCAAAACAAACGCATTATGAACGAAAGATCAACAACAACAAGAACGCCCGAGCCAGGCGGCAACAGCACTAGTATCGTCGTTGGTCGCAGAAACAGAAAGGGAAAAACTTTCACAAAGTTGTGCTATTGCTGCTAAGTGGAGGATAAAACAGGGGTTCAATTTCTCGGCCACCCTCCGAGGAGACACAAAAACGGAAAATTGTTTGCCCTATTTTGCCTAAGTCAACAGGCTCTGGGCCCGTTCGAGCAGGCTGGGCACGACCGATGCGATGATGGCGACAGCAGCCCGGGCCGAAAGTTTTGTTCTTAATTTCGGTGGTACTAATGGGTTCGAAACGGAGAGCGCCTGGCAGGCTGTTATAAATATGCTGGAAGTTTCAATTTTCGTGGTAGGTTCGTGCTGATATGAGAAACTTGAACGGCCGTTCTGTGATACCGGCAACGAGATAAACTTTCCGAATATTTTCTGGGCCTTGTAGAAACAATTTGCAGGACTATTTGTGTGCAACTTTTTTTTCGTGGACTGAATAAACTCTTGAATGCTTAACTTTGATCGGCATTTCACGTGTTCGAGCTTTAGTCAACAATTCCGGCGGAAATTCCCCGTCAGTCAACTGTTGAAACAAATTCCCATAAATTACCGTTTACATAAGAACATCGAATTTATCCGGTTCCGTTTCGCCGGAATTGATCCCCACAAGCACTGCACCGCGCTGTCATAGGCACTAAGTACCTACCTTCAATCGAACCGACTTACGAACGGTGAGCGTACCAAGCCAGTCGGCGAACAGATTGCGTCAAGATTCATATCGGCGAGAGGGCAGAGTCAGTGAGCAGCATCAACCAGCGTGAAATAACAGCCAAAGCTTCTTATGTTACTTCCCCCTGAGATGGGTTTTCTTGCCGGTTCGATACGGTTTGGGAGTGGGTTGCGAGCATGATACATCCGATACCCAATTTATCTCCAATTGGGGAAAAAGTGTTTCACGTTACACTGCGCGGCACCCCATCAAGGCAGTACGCATTACGGGTTAACATTATAAACGTATAAATATCGAAAGTAACAATAACATTTTCTATAATGTTTGTTTTAAAGTGTCAAAAAGTTTAAACGATTTTATTCAACGGGAATAGAAAACATGCATTCAATGAAAACAAATTAAGGGACAAGATGGAAAGAAAAGTATTGAGATTCTCACGTCCGAATGTGTGAGTGGCGATAAAAGGAAAACAAACACTCTTAGATGGTGCAACTCAACAAAGCTTGGGTTAAAATGAGTATATTTCCATATATTTTTTGACTCCTTCGCAATCATTGTGATGACCCGATCAATTTTGAGGTTATGAGCAGAAGGAAAACAAATATGTATTTACACATGCCGAATTGCACATCAGTGTGCGAGTGCTAAACGTCACTCATCTCTATTGAAGTCATTTCAATTTTTAAGTTGCCACCCGTTAGAGGTGTTTGATCTATGCTGCTAGTGTAGACAACAAACACCCATCTGGGGAGCGGGCCATTTGGCATGAAGTTATTTGGCATAACGCCATTTGGCATAAAGTCATTTGACATAAAGACCATTTGGCATAACGGACATTTGGCATAATTCTGAGCTGCGACAAAAGTGAAGGACATTTGTTATCATTATTTTCAATACGGCATAAGAATGATGTTCTAACAGTGCTATGAGATCTGCTGAAAGTGTTAACTTCTTGTGAGTAATTCTTCTCAAATTTTCAGCCGATTCTATCAAAAACTACAAAATAACAATAAGCATTAGTCTCCTGTGTTGTACAATTTATTCAATAACTTATACAGATTTGATATATTTAAGAAAAATCTTTATATATATTGTTAGTTTTATGCAATGGAATAATCAAATCAATAGGCTCTTCATAAGTAAATGAATTCATTGAAAATCGTATATAAATTAGTATAAATTACTATTTCATACATAGTATAGTGTAATACATTTTATCAAACGTTTGTCGCGACAGCAGTTGAACCGTTTGTTTGAGAAACTGCATATGTAACATTTTTGGCAAAAATGAGATTTTTATATATTCTAAATCCTCGTCCAAAAATACGTATCCTGGCAAAAAATACGAAAAAAAAAATTGTTCAGGAATGTATGATTTTTTTTTTCGTTTTTTTAGAGACTACATATGTGCACGCTCTTTGAAGAACAATTATTGAGCACTGCTTACAGTTTTCGCTCTGGAAGTGTCCCACAGTGTTAAGTTGAAAACTATTGATCTGTATCGAAGAAATCGAAAGATTTGGTGTCAATTTGTTCAAAAAAAGTTTTTTGTTGTTTTCTCGAAATTTTGTAAAATGGACTTATGCAGTTTCTCAAACAAATGATTCAGTTAGATAATCCTCAAGTTTGTATTTTCTGTAGTTTCCGACAATTTTCATGATCTTCATTTTGTTCTCCTCTGCCTCAGTTTTCCTCTTTCAACTAGAATTGCTAGACATCAAAGCAAGAATTTGTCCACGGGTATGCTTCTCTTCAAGTCTAAATTCTTCCAACATTTTCAAAACACCTACATGACTGCCAACCAGGCCATTCCATCGTCTTTGCCAGACCTCGATCTGGTTAGTAGTTCTCGGAATTCCGTCGGTAACATTCCCGTAGACGGACCACAAATATGGTGGAAACAATGGATCCACCCGAATGTTTCGTCCAGTTTTCGTTGTCTTTCGTATTCTACCCAAAGCATATGTAGCTTCGTGAAGAACTTCAGGCGCTGAACGTTTCAATTTTTTGAAAGCATCTGGGATTTTTGCTGCAGGCAAAGTTTTTTGAAAAAGTTGAAGAGCTCAATATTATTATTGAACAAACCTTGTAGCCAGCTTGATTGTATGTGCTCAATGTCTAACTCATCCGCCTTCTCAATCAAGGTGCTAAACACTTTACGACATTGTGATTCTGTTTTGAAGGACACCAGAATATACCCCATGGGGTAAGTATACTTATGCGACCGGGCCAACACTAGCATGGACAGTGAATAACTGCCGAAAATGCCCAGGGGACAGTATCAAATGTGCTATCACATACCCAATACTTGGCATCTGACATCTTCCTCAGATTTTCGCTAGCTGCGTAAATAAAAGCGCGTTACTGACCATCTAGAACATCTGCTAAAACAGAACCGATCTCCTTCAAGCGTCTTGGTATATTGCTCCGGCACAGAAAACTCTCCCAATGTTTCCGGTTCTCTCTCTCTCTCTGACTAACTGACTGCACGCTTAAAATCAATAACACAGAGATGTGTTTGCTTCTCACAATACGGACCTAATGCAGAACAACACTTAGATGAGCGACAGTTACACAGGCACAAAAATGCCTCGTACGGCCGTGATAACGGTCCTTTTTAACATGTAAACGTTTGTACAGATTCTTTGTTTCATGAAGAATGAATTCCTGGGGGAATTCAGAATGAATTCCTGGGGGAATTCAGAATGAATTCCTGGGGAAATTCAGAATGAATTCCTGGGGGAATTCAGAATGAATTCTAGAATTCAGAATGAATTCCTGAAATTCAAAATGAATTCCTGGAAATTCAGAATGAATTCCTGAAATTCAGAATGAATTCCTGGGGAATTCAGAATGAATTCCTGGGGAAATTCAGAATATGAATTCCTGGGGAATTCAGAATGAATTCTGGGAATTCAGAATGAATTCTAGAAATTCAGAATGAATTCCTGAAATTCAGAATGAATTCCTCAGGGAATTCAGAATGAATTCACAGAATTCAGAATGAATTCCTGAAATCAGAATGAATTCCTGAAGTCAGAATGAATTCCTGGGGAAGTCAGAATGAATTCAGAATCAGAATGAATTCCTCGGCCAATTCAGAATGAATTCCTGGGGAAATTCGGAATGAATTCTAGGTGAATTCAGAATGAATTCCTGAAATTCAGAATGAATTCCTGTGGTTATTCAGAATGAATTCTGGGGAAATTCAGAATGAATTCCTGGGAACTCAGAATTAATTCCTGGAGCAATTCAGAATGAATTCCTGAAATTTGGAATGAATTCTGAAAATTCAAAATGAATTCCTGGGGAATTCAGAATGAATTCCTGGGGAATTCAAAATGAATTCTAGAATTAAAATTCAAAATGAATTCCTAGAAATTCAAAATGAATTCCTGAAATTCAAAATGAATTCCTTGGGGAATTCAAAATGAATTCCTGAAATTCAAAATGAATTCCTGGGGAACTCAAAATGAAAATTCTGAAATTCGAAATGAATTACTGGGAGAATTCAGAATATGAATTCCTAGAATTCAGAATGAATTCCTTAGAGTCAGAATGAATTCCTAGGGGAATTCAGAATGAATTCCTAGGGGAATTCAGAATGAATTCCTGGGGGAAGTCAGAATGAATTCCTGGGGGAAGTCAGAATGAATTCCTGGGGGAGCTCAGAATGAATTTCTGGGGGAATTGAAGAGAAAATGAATTCCTGGGGCAATTCAGAATGAATTCCTTGGGCAATTCAGAATGAATTCCTGGGGGAATTCAGAATGAATTCCTGGGGGAATTCAGAATGAATTCCTGGGGGAATTCAGAATGAATTCCTGGGGGAATGAGCACCCTTCAATGTCCTCAAATTCTTCACCTCCAATTGCGCCCATGGCTTGGTTTTCAATATTTTCAACAGTATTTGGTTCTTCATGAAACAAAGAATCTGTACAAACGTTTACATGTTAAAAAGGACCGTTATCACGGCCGTACGAGGCATTTTTGTGCCTGTGTAACTGTCGCTCATCTAAGTGTTGTTCTGCATTAGGTCCGTATTGTGAGAAGCAAACACATCTCTGTGTTATTGATTTTAAGCGTGCAGTCAGTTAGTCAGAGAGAGAGAGAGAACCGGAAACATTGGGAGAGTTTTCTGTGGAACAATATACCAAGACGCTTGAAGGAGATCGGTTCTGTTTTAGCAGATGTTCTAGATGGTCAGTAACTTGCGCTTTTATTTACACAGCTAGCGAAAATCTGAGGGAAGATGTCAGATGCCAAGTATTGGGTATGTGATTAGCACATTTGATACTGTCCCCTGGGCATTTTTCGGCAGTTATTCACTGTCCATGCTAGTGTTGGCCCGGTCGCATAAGTATACTTACCCCATGGCGTATATTCTGGTGTCCTTAAAACAGAATCACAATGTCGTAAAGTGTTTAGCTTATGATTGAGAAGGCGGATGAGTTAGACATTGAGCACATACAATCAAGCTGGCTACAAGGTTTGTTCAATAAAAATATTGAGCTCTTCAACTTTTTTCAAAAAACTTTGCAGCAAAAATCCCAGATGCTTTCAAAAAATTGAAACGTTCAGCGCCTGAAGTTCTTCACAAAGCTACATATGCTTTGGGTAGAATACGAAAGGCAACGAAAACTGGACAAACATTCGGGTGGATCCATTGTTTCCACCATATTTGTGGTCCGTCTACGGGAATGTTACCGACGGAATTCCGAAAACTACTAACCAGATCGAGGTCTGGCAAAGACGATGGAATGGCCTGGTTGTGGCAGTCATCATGTAGGTGTTTGAAAATGTTGGAAGAATTTAGACTTGCAGAGAAGCATACCCGTGGACAAATTCTTGCTTTGATGTCTAGCAATTCTAGTTGAAAGAGGAAAACTGAGGCAGAGGAGAACAAAATGAAGATCATGAAAATTGTCGGAAACTACAGAAAATACAAACTTGAGGATTATCTAACTGAATCATTTGTTTGAGAAACTGCATAAGTCCATTTTACAAAATTTCGAGAAAACAACAAAATACTGTTTTTGAACAAATTGACACCAAATCTTTCGATTTCTTTGATACAGATCAATAGTTTTCAACTTAACACTGTGGGACACTTCCAGAGCGAAAACTGTAAGCAGTGCTGAATAATTGTTCTTCAAAGAGCGTGCACATATGTAGTCTCTAAAAAAACGAAAAAAAAATCATACATTCCTGAACAAAATTTTTTTTTCGTATTTTTTGCCAGGATACGTATTTTTGGACGAGGATTCAGAATATATAAAAATCTCATTTTTGCCAAAAATGGTACATATGCAGTTTCTCAAACAAACGGTTCAACTGCTGTCGCGACAAACCTTTGATAAAATGTATTACACTATACAAATGATATAGTAATTTATAGTAATTTATATACGATTATAAATGAATTCATTTATATATGAAGAGCCTTTTGATTTGATTATTCCATTGCATTAAATTAACAATATACATTAAGATTTATTTTTTTAGATATATTAAATCTGTATAAATTATTGAATAAATAGTACAACACATTTGGAGACTAATGCTTATTGTTAATTGGTTTTTGGAAGAATCGGCTGAAAATTTGAGAAGAATTACTCACAAGAAGTTAACACTTTCAGCAGATCTCATAGCACTGTTAGAACATCATTCTTATGCCGTATTGAAAATAATGATAACAAATGTCCTTCACTTTTGTCGCAGCTCAGAATTATGCCAAATGTCCGTTATGCCAAATGGTCTTTATGTCAAATGACTTTATGCCAAATGGCGTTATGCCAAATAATTCCCCCAGGAATTCATTCTGAATTCCCCCAGGAATTCATTCTGAATTCCCCCAGGAATTCATTCTGAATTACCCCAGGAATTCATTCTGAATTCCCCCAGGAATTCATTCTGAATTCCGCTAGGAATTCATTCTGAATTCCCCAGAATTCATTTTGAATTCCCCCAGGAATTCATTCTGAATTCCCCCAGGAATTCATTCTGAATTCCCCCAGGAATTCATTCTGAATTCCCCCAGGAATTCATTCTGAATTGCTCCAGGAATTCATTCTGAACTCCCCCAGGATTTCATTCTGAATTACCCCAGGAATTAATTCTGAGTTCCCCCAGGAATTCATTCTGAATTCCCCCAGGAATTCAATCTGAATTCCCCCAGAATTTCATTTTGAATTCCTCCTAGAATTCATTCTGAATTCCTCCAGGAATTCATTCTGAATTCCCCCAGGAATTCATTCTTAATTCCCACAGGAATTCATTCTTAATTCCCACAGGAATTCATTCTGAATTCCCACAGGAATTCATTCTGAATTCCCCAGGAATTCATTCGAATTCCCCAGGAATTCATTCTGAATTCCCCAGGAATTTATTATCATGGGGACTCTCACTGCAGGGACCCTAACCAGAAGCGGACGCTGGGGACGAGACCTCACAGGCCTTGCCTGCAGGGTTCCCAAACTCTTTTTCAGGGTCGGCTCTTTGCGCTGATCAGAAGTTCAAACACTCAGTTTTTTTTCACTTTAGTTTTAGATTTTTTTTATTGAACTTACTTTTAGTGTAGGTGTGTAGGTGTGTATGCTGGGCCGGCCGGCGATGGTGGGGATTTCTGGGCAAATCTGGGCGTTGCGGCGTAATCAGAATCGATGGAATCGCTTGCGCTTAGGGGCGTCCGATATCGCGCATGATGTCAATCACGGTATCTTTCTCTCGTGGGTCGTAGCACAAGGATAGGGCAGACCTCGCTGACAGGATATCGCCACACGTGCTTGGCGAACCGACAGAGGGTCACGGGATTGGAGCCTATTCTCCGAGGCTATGAGTTGGCAGTGGCGCTGACAACGTGGCCACACACTGGCTCAGGGTCTGAACCAACACTTAATGGGTCCTAGGAGGAATTCGGGGAGGTCTTAGGGTTGCACTTATTTATTCACCGTGAATAAAGGTTACCTGGCTCAAATTTTCCTTTATCTATGATAGAATTATTTTCCACTGTTATGCCTCAAAATTTGGTAATGGCTTTCACTTTTAAAATGGAATTCAACTTTTTATAACTTTTACTTAAATTCACACGTTCTTGATTGATCAAAGTCTCAAGTGGAAAAGGCGGATTAGATCCAGGTTCAATCGTGCAAACCCCTTTTCTACCTCCCCTCCATTTCCTCACCCCTCATAAATATCCTTTTTTCCCCTCCTGTGGGTCCATTCGTTATTTCCGGCATGTTCCATCCACCCACCCCTTGTATGTGTGTTTTGTGTTATGTGCGTTACAATTTCATTTGTTATTCAAATTAACAGTTGGATTCAGGGAGTTGTGTGCTTATAGTTTTTCTATTTAAATACTTGTATACAAACTTTTATACAACCTATAAAATATTAATTCGTCCTGAACAGTAGTATGCATGACATTTGCGATACTCTGAATACCTTACTACTCTCCCTATACATTGCTAGGGTTGGATCCTAGGGTGAAGTACCCAAAACGGTAACAAATTCATTCTGAATTCCCCCAGGAATTCATTCTGAAATCCCCAAGGAAATCATTCTGAATTCCCCCAGGAATTCATTCTGAATATCCCCAGGAATTCATTTTGAATTCCCCCAGGAATTCATTCTGAATTCCCCCGAAAATTCATTCTGAATTGCCCCAGGAATTCATTTTCTCTTCAATTCCCCCAGAAATTCATTCTGAGCTCCCCCAGGAATTCATTCTGACTTCCCCCAAGAATTCATTCTGAATTCCCCTATGAATTCATTTTGAATTCCCCTATGAATTTATTTTGAATTCCCCTAGGAATTCATTCTGAATTCCCCCAGGAATTCATTCTGAATTCCCCCAGGAATTCATTCTGAATTCCCCCAGGAATTCATTCTGATTTGCCCCAGGAATTCATTCTGAATTCCCAGGAATTCATTCTGAATTCCCTAGGAATTCATTCTGAATTCCCCAGGAATTTATTCTGAATTCCCCAGGAATTCATTCTGAATTCCCAGGAATTCATTCTGAATTCCAGGAATTCATTCCTGAATTCCCCAGAATTCATTCTGAATTCCCAGGAATTCGTTCTGAATTCCCCAGGAATTCATTCTGAATTCCCAGGAATTCATTCTGAATTCCCAAGGAATTCATTCTGACAGATTCCCCGGTGAACTCATTCTGAATTTCCCCAGAATTCATTCTGAATTCTCTCAGAATTCATTCTGAATTCCCCAAGGAATTCATTCTGAATTCCCAGGAATTCATTCTGAATTTGAAGTTCATGTGAATTCATTCATTCTGAATTCCCAGAATTCATTCTGAATTCCCCAGGAGATTCATTCTGAATTCCCCAGGAATTCATTCTGAATTCCCAGGAATTCATTCTGAATTCCCAGGAATTCATTCTGAATTCCCCAGGAATTCATTCTGAATTCCCCTGGAATTCTTTCTGACTTCTCAGAATTCCCTTCTAGAATTCATTTTGAATTCCTATAGGAATTCATTCTGATTCTTAGAATTCATCCTGAATTTCCCCAGAAATTCATTCTGAATTTCTCCAGGCATTCATTCTGAATTCCCCCAGGAATTCATTCTGAATTCCCATAGGAATTAATTCTGAATTCCCATAGGAAGTAATATTGAATTCCCTTAGAAATTAATTCTAAATTCCCCCAGGAAATAATTCAGAATTCCCCCAGGAATTCATTCCGAATTGCCACAGGAATTTATTCCGAATTTATTCTGAATTCCCCCAGGAATTTATTCTGAATTCCCCAGAGATTCATTCTGAATTCCCCAGGAATTCATTCTGAATTCATTCTGAATTCCCAGGAATTCATTCTGAATTCCCCAGGAATTCATTCTGAATTCCCCAGGAATTCATTCTGAATTCCCAGGAATTCATTCTGAATTCCCAGAATTCATTCTGAATTCCCCAGGAATTCATTCTGAATTCCCCAGGAATTCATTCTGAATTCCCCAGAATTCATTCTGAATTCCCCAGGAATTCATTCTGAATTCCCCAGGAATTCATTCTGAATTCCCAGAATTCATTCTGAATTCCCCAGGAATTCATTCTGAATTCCCAGGAATTCATTCTGAATTCCCCAGGAATTCATTCTGAATTCCCCAGAATTCATTCTGAATTCCCCAGGAATTCATTCTGAATTCCCAGAATTCATTCTGAATTCCCCCGGAATTCATTCTGAATTCCCCCGGAATTCATTCTGAATTCCCCCGGAATTCATTCTGAATTCCCCCGGAATTCATTCGGGATTCCCCCGGGTTTCCTTCCTAATGCCCCCGGAATTCATTCTGAATTCCCAGGAATTCATTCTGAATTCCCCAGAGATTCATTCTGAATTCCCCAGGAATTCATTCTGAATTCCCCAGGAATTCATTCTGAATTCCCCAGGAATTCATTCTGAATTCCCAGATTCATTCTGAATTCCCCCGGAATTCATTCTGAATGCCCCCGGAATTCATTCTGAATTCCCCCGGAATTCATTCTGAATTCCCCCGGAATTCATTCTGAATTCCCCCGGAATTCATTCTGAATTCCCCCGGAATTCATTCTGAATTCCCACGGAATTCATTCTGAATCCCAGAATTCATTCTGAATTCCCAGGAATTCATTCTGAATTCCCCAGGAATTCATTCTGAATTCCCAGGAATTCATTCTGAATTCCCCAGGAATTCATTCTGAATTCCCCAGAATTCATTCTGAATTCCCCAGAGATTCATTCTGAATTCCCCAGGAATTCATTCTGAATTCCCAGGAATTCATTCTGAATTCCCAGGAATTCATTCTGAATTGCCCCAGGAATTCATTCTGAATTCCCCAGGAATTCATTCTGAATTCCCCAGAATTCATTCTGAATTCCCTAGAATTCATTCAGAATTCCCCAGAATTCATTCAGAATTGCCCAGAATTCATTCTGAATTCCCCCAGGAATTCATTCTGAATTGCCCCAGGAATTCATTCTGAATTGCCCCAGGAATTCATTCTGAATTGCCCCAGGAATTCATTCTGAATTGCCCCAGGAATTCATTCTGAATTGCCCCAGGAATTCATTCTGAATTGCCCCAGGAATTCATTCTGAATTGCCCCAGGAATTCATTCTGAATTGCCCCAGGAATTCAGAATGAATTCCCCCAGGAATTCATTCTGAATTCCCCCAGGAGTTTATTCTGAATTCCCCCAGGAATTCATTCTGAATTCCCCCAGGAATTCATTCTGAATTCCCCCAGGAATTCATTCTGAATTCCCCCAGTAATTCATCCTGAATTCCCCCAGGAATTCATTCTGAATTCCCCCAGGAATTCATTCTTAATTCCTCCAGGAATTCATTTTGAATTCCTCCAGGAATTCATTCTTAATTCCTCCATGAATTCATTCTGAATTGCCCCAGAAATTCATTCTGAATTGCCCCAGGAATTCATTCTGAATTGCTCCAGGAATTCATTCTGAATTTCCCCAGGAATTCATTCTGACTTCCCCCAGGAATTCCCAGAATTCTCCCAGGAATTCATTCTGAAGGATTTCCACCAGGAATTCATTCTGCAGGAATTCCACCAGGAATTCATTCTGAAGGAATTCCACCAGGAATTCATTCTGAAGGAATTCCTTCTGGAGTTACTTCAGGAATTCCTTGTTGGAGTTCTTTCAAGAGTTCACTAAGGAATTCCTCCAAAATTTCTTCTTGAAGTTCCACCAGAAAATTCTCCTGAAGTTTCTCCAAGATTTCCTGCTGCAGTTCTACAAGGAATTCCTCTAAAAGTTTCATCAGGATTTCCTCTTAGAGTTTTAAAAGGAATTCCTTCAGGATTTTTTTCAGGAATTCCTCCTGGCGTCTCTTCGGCAGTTCTTCTTAGAGTTCCTTCGGGAATTCATCCTTGAGTTCATCAAGAAATACCTCCTGGAGTTCATCCAGGATATCTTTTTGAAATTCCTAAAAGAGTCCTTCCTCGAGTTTCTACAAAAAATCATATCTGAGTCTTTCCAGAATCTTATCTTAAAACTACTCCAGGATTCATCCATGAATTATTGGAATAACTCACGCCTGGGGAAATTCAAGATAATATTTCACTGGAGAATTTTCCAGTTCCAAGCGGTTGCACTTTGAAAAAAATGTTTCTACTTATGCTTCTTTCCAAATATAATGATTGTCCTGAAAATAACCGATTTATATCCACTCCATGCCTCACTAAAAGTAACCGCGCAACCGCCATCCGATGATTCGGCGCTACGGACGCCGTTGATTGCCTGATCCAGATCCCATTGCCAGATTCACAAATGCATGGCGCATTTCATTGGTTTAATGTGTCATTTACCTTTTTGCCATTTGTAACCGGGATTGGAAAAAAAATAAAATTTTTAATATTTCAACGTTGATAATCAATAGTATCGACGGAATTGGCGAATTGCTGGAGAGTTTCCGAATCGAAAACCGAGAGCCCATCGAATGATTAAGACGCTATTAGCGTTTAAAATCTCTCCTAATTTCGTGACGGTCTCGAATTTGGAAATTTCCGCTTTGCACCCTGGATTCGAGTCTTCCCCTTAGACTTAGGCTCAACTGTTAGCGACAGCATATAGAAATGTTGCTTCGGTGTTGGCTTTACTGCCGGAAAGAAGGCACGACTGTCAGCGATTGCAATGAAAAATGTTGCTTCGATATCAGCGTCGACTGCTGGGGAAAAGGTTCAACTGTTAGCGACTACGATTAGAAATGTTTCCTCGACGTTCCTAACAACTAGGAAAAAGAAAAACCTAAATTTCAATAAATTTTGTATGTTTTTCAGTGGACATTCTGTTTTTGCTATGGAAAATTCAAAAATGATTTTGAAAGCTTATAAAATCTCGTTTTCTAAAAACCCAATGAAAGCTAAACGCATGGAAAATTCTATGAAGTAAAAGAGATACCTACATTGGAACCTAACCCGGATTCTCCTTTAAAGGGGCTTTGAGTCATCTATTCGTTCGCATTGATCTCCACATCACTGGCACTGGGCTCTTGCCGGGTAGGGCACCACCAGCAGCACCCGAGTGAATTTCCATGTTTTCTGCCCGCGGTCGGTGTCCTCCCACTGCACGTGGAGAAAACCTTTGCGACGGACCGTTTTTGCCGGTGTTATTTACGTGGGAAAGCGAATATCGAAAATCCACCCTTAGGTTTGTAAATACAGATAGTCTTCTCGGAAGAGCATGTTTTAAGCCTGACTGGGCCGGCACGGGCTTTCCGTGCAGTCAAACGGAATCAATCACACAGTGGGAAATATGGCGTTATTTATTCGAAACCAATTTTTTCCGAAATCTCCGGTTTCCTCCATTCCATTCTCAAATCATCCCGTGTATTCATAATATGCCATTGTTGTCAACGTAATTTCAGTTAAATATTTCCGTATGCGTACGTTGGTATGCCATAAAGGCACGATTGACACCCCGTTTTGTCGTCGCAGACGATCCAAAATCAAAACAGCAGAACCCGTTCGTTCAGAGTCACGATGATGAAAAGAAACGGTTCCACGTGGAAGCACAGACTTCTGCGAATCCCGTTTCATATGAAGACGAAACGTGGATTCTTCATTCTTTTCCCCGAATTGATCCCATTTATCGGTGGGTTAATCTTTGTGAGGCGGGTCTTCATATCTCTTCGTGTGTATTTTTTTTTGTCTTCACGGTACGCATTTATTGAAAGGCAGAAGACTGACGTGCGTTCATGAAGGTAACTGACGGGAGTCAGTTAGTCGGCCGCTGGTGGCCGGGGATGGTGGCGTGGTGCGATACAACCCATTTGGCTTCCAAAGGAGGAAAAAGTGACTGCAGACTGGTTCGCGGAAGCATCGGTGGGTGGAGGCTTATTACGGGTCGATACAGCCGAGAATGTTTTGGCCACATTAAAAGCTTGGGGCTGACGATTGAAATGGATACTATTAATGGGATGATTGAGTATCGGTTTTTCACGGTGGGTGGAGGGTTTTCTATTGTATTTTAGTTTTTTGTGAGTCTTTTTCATGGAAGATGTACATAAGATGTGATGGTAACGGTTTAACTAAGTATAAAAGGTTGAACTGGAGAAAGCGAGACGCACTGGTCAGCTTAGAAGGATAGAAGCGAACTCTGCTGAACTTGTGCCGCATTCAAAGCACTTCAGCTCATCAACAAGAATGAACAACCGCATCATTAGGACCTAATAATGACAGATATGAGAGGCAATCGTAGTACAGAGAATGCTAAGGCTGACAGCAGCATGATTCCATCAGTAAAGCAGTGTGACACTGAAATAGCGGGTGGTCTTATGCCATGGCATTTTCCCGAAAATTACGTTTCCCTGAAAATGACATTTTCTCGAAAATAACCGTGTCTGAAGATAATATTTCCCCGAAAAGAAATTGCTTCGAAAATGTCGTTTTCCGAAGATAAGATTATACCAGGAGAAAAACTTTTCATTTCATAGAATATAACATGATTTTATTCGGTGGAATCAATTAACTCGAAGGTGAAATCTGCCTTCTTATAATCATTGGATGTTCTCATATCTACGTTGACCGATTGGTTTTATAATTTGCCGATTGATGCATGTACGAAATCGATTCAAGGCAAACCGGTTATATAATTCTAGGCCATAGAAAATAACGGAATCACTAAGATGACTATTGTAGTATGTACGTATATAAGCTAGGGTGAATAAAAGTTCGTTTTTTCATAGTGCTTAAAAATTATAACGATGTTGTTAAAAAACATGTTATAGAGATTTTCGAGAACATTGTCTACAAAAACTGCTCAGTAGCATACGAACCTAAGAGCAATATTGGCCTACTGCATACGAACCTACACCGGAAAATATTCATCGAGCGATCGACAGTGATGACCACATTGACCACAACGCGACGACGACTGCTCCGCTCTATTGACCTGAACCGTGTGGAGGCCCAGCTCCACTTCGATTTGGATGACCAACCCGTCGGTGTACAGCTCCGTTGCGACGCGAGTATGCGGTAGCCCACCTCTTCGCTAGTCAAAGCTAAGTAGCTGCAGTAACGAGACTGCGAAAGACGGGTGGACCGTTAGATCACGACAACTACTTCCGCTAGTTTTTCCTGTAAACTGTAAAGAGCAATGATTAATTTATCATTTTCAAACACGGAGTTCAACCCCTTTACAAATAAAGGTTTGATGGGGCCTCCAGTGGCGAGATAGTCGATGAAACCGATGGCGAGGTAGCGAATGACACAAGCACCATCAATGTACTGGAACAAGTCGTTAACCAGGATAAAGTCCTGGAGATAACAAATGACCATCTTTTGGGCTTTTGCCGAGTATAACCAAATATAGCTCAAGGAGATACCTACTCGAATTCATGAACGATTGAAGCAATTCACGTCCTTTATGTCACACCCGCTCTCCACAAGTCAGAGTAGGCGGCAAAGCGAGACCAAATAACGCCGTTGTTCAGGTTGGAAGGCAGTAGCAAGTGTGAGAAGAGTTCTCAAGCAAAGTTTTTTTTTTCATTGAAACCCATCAATGACGCAAGAAGGACCACAGGGGAGAGATAGCCGACCCTTAACGTTGGTGCTTCAGATGCTTCGATCCTGGCCACATGTCATGGGGCTGCAGATCTGATCAGACTCAATGTTACAGTACGACGCCATTAACCGACAAGGCCATCCGTCTTCTGGGCATCAGTTATTCAGTAGGCCTTGATGTACATCACTCTCCACCACATTTCATTGTCATTTGGCCGAAAGGGTCGTTTGGCCGAAAGAGTCATTTGGCCGAAATGGTCGTTTGGCCGAAAGGGTCATTAGGCTGAAAGGGTCATTAGGTCGAAAGGGTCATTGAACCGAAAGGGTCATTTGGCCGAAAGGGTCATTTGGCTGAAAGGGTCATTAGGCCGAAAGGGTCATTAGGCCGAAAGGGTCATTTGGCTGAAAGGGACATTAGGCCGAAAGGGTCATTTAGCCGAAAGAGTCGTTTGGCCGAAAGGGTCATTTGAAAAGGGAGAAATTAGGAATGAGTAGAGGGACTCCTCACTTCTCACTCTTAATTTTCCTCTCCTCACTGTAAAAAGTGAGGAGCGCGAAATTAGTAGTGAGACGTCTCACTACCCATTTCGCACTACTCACTTTTTACAGTGAGGAGTGAGAAATGAGAAGTGAGATGTCTTCATTTATCACTTCTTGCTGTAAAAAGTGAGAACCGTGAAGTGAGTAGTGAGACGTCTCACTACTCACTTCTCGCTCCTCATTTTCTTACAGTGAGAAGTGAGAAATGAGGAATGAGAATTGTCTCTCTTCCTACTTCTAATTTCTCACTTTTCAAATGATCTATTCGGCCATATGTCTTATTCGGCCAAATGTTCTATTCGGCCAAATGACCTTTCTGGCCTAATGACCCTTTCGACCAAATGACCATTTCGGTCAAACGACCCTTTCGGCCAAATGTCTCTTTCGGCAAAATGTCTTATTCGGCCAAATGTCCTATTCGGCCAAATGACCTTTTCAGCCTAATGACCCTTTCGGCCAAACGACCCTTTCAGCTAAATGACCCTTTCGGCCAAATGACCCTTTCGCCCAAATAACCCTTTCGGGTAAATTACCCTTTCAGCCAAACGAAACTTTCGACCAAATTATCCTTTCGGCCGAATGACCTTATCGGCCTAATGACACTTTCGGCTTGAATGATTTTGCTTTAGTATTTGGCGACTACAATCAGCCTGGTCTGGAATCTACAATCCAACAAGCCACCTTCACTCGACACACTTCGTTCAAGCATATCAGATTCCTGCTCTACTCTGCTGGATGGTTCCATCCTACATGGTCTTATCCAAGTTAATCACGTACTTAATAGTCGACAGTTAATAGTCGACTTCTAGACCTCATCCTTGTGAATGAACCTGCTCTTTCCGAATGCTCGGTTCAGGAAGCAGTCGAACGTTTGATAAATATTGATGCCGATTATCTTGCGTTGGAAACCTGCATCAATCTTCGCAGCACAATGCAATTCGAAACAACTGATGATGTAAAAAGTTTGGATTTTCGTCAAGTCAACATAGTTGCATTGCAACAAACATTTGATCAGATGGACAGGGAGCCAATTTGCATTACAACTAACGTGGATGAAGCTGTTGAATATTTCACCAATGTGATTAACATGGCGATCGTTGAGAACGTTCTTGTGCGTCGACCTGCATGGGCTTGACTATGAAACTGAAACGATTAAAATCAACAGCACTTAGAAAATATAGCCAAAATCGCAACCCGTTCTCCAAGCTGTTATGTAATCAAGTCAGCAACGAGTATCGTCTTTACAATCGATGTCTATATCGATGCTACATCAAACGCATTCAGAACGCATTCGTTTAAATCCAAATCAATTCTGGTCATTTTTCAGAACGAAAAAGAGTGCAGATGGCTTACCTCTTGAAATTTTCCTTGGCGAACGTCAAGCCCGCACACCAGAAGAAAAAAGTGATCTCCTAGCTGACCATTTTTCGCACCCCTTCAGCAACCTCTCATCATCAGCGTCACAAGAAGATTTAGCGATTTTGAATACGCCCAGAGATCAACCTCAACATTATCTCCGTCACTCCAGAACTGGTCGATTCCACTATAGTGGTGCGAGAGTTCGCCAATGCTTCTGGACCGATGACTTCGCTTCTTCCCTGCTAATTAAAAATATTCATCGGATCTTATCCATCCATCCTTATCCAATATACCTGTCCTGGTGAATTCCCAAAAGGGCAGTGAACTCATCGTACATATTCCCGATCCATAAAGGGGATAAACGCAACATTCAAAATTACCGTGGAATTTAACTTCACTTTGTGTTTGTTCCAAAGTATTTGAAGTCATTGTTATGAAAACTCATATGTGAATATGTACCTACAATACACATGTGGAAGTATTGGCTTGAGAAATGGATTGCGAGTGATTTGACTATGCGTCCAATTTGGGAATCTCGAGCTCGTTCAGTAGCCGCTAGGTTGCGAAAGGCCGACGGAGGTCCTTCGTAGCTTAGTTGGTTAAAAGCACCAGTATAGCGCACTGATGCTCATGGGTTCGTATCCCATCGAAGGAAAGTAGTTACTCTCAACACATGTTTCAAATCAATATCTTCCACATAACGTACATATTCACATATGAGTTTTCATAACATTGTAAATTAACATCCAAGTCGGGTCGTTTAATCCCCGGAAATAGGAAATTACCTTTGATTGAATTTGAAGTCATCGTCAACGACACATTATTCGCAGCCAGTAAACACTACATATCACCTGACCAACACGGCTTTTACGCAAGGAGATCGATCATTCAATTCACGTCTGCTTATCTTCGAAATATTGACGCCGCAGTATTGGTCGATGTAATATACACGGATCTCAAGGCTGCATTTGATCGTGTCGATCAACAAATTTTGCTCGCTAAGCTGAATAAGCTTGGAATGTCTAAATTCAATTAATTGCATATTATTCGGCAACTCAGCCGTACGAAAACCATTTTTTTGTTAAATATCTTGGCTGTGCATATGCACAGCACATGTTTCGAAATAGACAAATTAATATGAAATTTGCGAAAAAAAACCAACGTGTCTTGGAGGGACTCGAACCTCAACCTCCTACTCTCTAGATAGGCGTGATAACCCTACACAACAAAGACCACTTAAAGGTCACGTTTGCGGAAAAGCCATCAGAATCAGTACCAACCTCCACCGCGGTTAGCTCTCTTTTTGCAAATTGAATATCTTTCGGATGCTTGATTTGCCCAATCTCCACATTTGTACTGTTGTATATCCACAGCCAAGCGAGTGCACATTGTTTATTAAACGAGAGGATCGCACTCCATGCCCCCAGCAACGGACTGGGCGGGACGGTATAGAATGCGAATTCAATCGCACTCTGCTGTGCCAAAGGCTTGCTTGGCTAAAGCATTTGATGAGTTTGATTGCCTTTACGTAAACGGTCGCGTGTACTCAGACGACTAATGACGGTGAAAGACCGACACAGAGTGCGATTGAATTCGCATTCTATACCGTCCCGCCCAGTCCGTTGCTGGGGGGCATGGAGTGCGATCCTCTCGTTTAATAAACAATGTGCACTCGCTTGGCTGTGGATATACAACAGTAAAGCAAATGTGGAGATTGGGCAAATCAAGCATCCGAAAGATATTCAATTTGCAAAAAAGAGAGCTAACCGCGGTGGAGGTTGGTACTCGGATTCTGATGGCTTTTCCGCAAACGTGACCTTTAAGTGGTCT
The DNA here is from genome assembly GCF_024139115.2 of Armigeres subalbatus. NCBI lineage: Eukaryota > Metazoa > Arthropoda > Insecta > Diptera > Culicidae > Armigeres > Armigeres subalbatus. The sequence continues at coordinate 22,418,869 of NC_085139.1, read as the reverse complement.
TAACCCCTACATATCACGCCTATCTAGAGAGTAGGAGGTTGAGGGTTCGAGTCCCTCCAAGACACGTGGATTCTTTTTCGCAAATTTCATATCAATTTGTCCATTTCGAAACATATGCTGTGCATATGCACAGCCAAGATATTTAACAAAAAACATGTCTAAATTGTTAAATCGTTGGTTCAAATCCTACCTTACCAACTACGCGCTCTGCGTTAAAATCAGCACAGCTAAGTCGTTTGAATTCACGAACCCATAGGGCGTACCACAAGACAGCAACCTAAGACCTTTATAATATACCAATAGTGTACGTGGCCTTGGTATAACTCTAGATTCCAGTTTGTCCTTCAAACAGCATTATGTAAATATTGTAGCTAGAGCCAACAGACAGCTTATTTTTATTTTAGAAATTTCCGATGAGTTTCTTGATCCTTTTTGCGTCAAGGCTCTATATTGCTCACTTGTTCGATCAATATTAGAATTTGGCTCGATAATCTGGTGTCCGTACCATTCTTCCTGGATCAGTAAGTTAGAGGCCGTTCAAAGAACTATGAAAGAAGGGCATTTTCAACCCCCCCTCCCACCTATGTCACACTTTTTGTATAAAACATCTGAAATTTTTGTATGGACCGTCACACTTTGCTCAACTCCCCCTCCTCCCTCTGAGCGTTACGTAATTTGTGGACGTTCCCTTATGCAGAACGCTGCCAGCTGCTCAGTCTGGAGACCCTCGAACAAACGGAATCTATCTCTCAGGCGGTGCTTGACGCAAAAAATTTAACCGACGAGACTGATTACCCTGAAATCCTGAATCAACTGGACTTCTACGCCCCGGAGCAGACATTCCGGTCAAGGAACATACTCCACTACTTCAGCTAGAAGGTCGATCATACAATTACGGAATACACGACCCTATACACGACCCTCAGCACGTTTCACAAGTTCTACGCACTGTTCGATTTCAACGGCATCTCGTCCACCATGTTCCGGAAGAAAATTAGAAGAAGTTATTGAACTAACTCCGTAACAATCATCGTCCATGATAAGTGTTCATTGTTAGTAGAGTAATAACTGTTTCAAAATATGTGTTAAGTTTGTATAAGAAAAGCTATGATGTTTTTACGCCAATTTGAGCATGGCCAACAATGTCAACTCAAACTGGCTTTTTCCCTCATCAAAAGATAAAAAAAATCATTAAGGCTTCATGCCAGATGGATATGTCCCAATAAGAAAAAGTGAAAAATAGAATTCAAGAATCGTAATCTCCAATTCCGAATCTATGATTAAGAATCTGAGAAGCAGAATCACAGTATCTCAAAAATAAATCTCAGATTCATAATCTCAAAATCAAAATTTCAGAATCTTCATTTCAAAATCAGTATCTTAGAGTCAAAAGCTTATAATCCAAGAACCAATTATTAAAATCTGAATCTTAGAATAAGAATCTCATAATGAGAACCTTGGAATTAAAATCTCTGAATCAGAATCTTAGAATCATAATCTGAATCATAATCTAAATCATAATCGCAGAATTTGAAATTATGAATCTGAATTTCAAAACCGGCATCATCATATCTAATGTGACCAGACTGCATTTTTCAACTTCGTTTTACAAATTTATTACAATTCATACAGCCTTACAAATATTTCTCCATTTTTTTTTTGGGCCAACATCCTAGCTAAATGCACTTTTGGAGGATCAATTTTCAAGCCAGTGACGCAATCCAGATAGGCGTCCCGCGTTTCGCAGGATGCTTGCTGGTCACATTAAATATATCAGAAATCTCAGAATCAGTAACTCAGAATCAGAATCTCAGAATCAGAACTTAAGGATCTCCGGCCTAGAAGCTTAGAATCGACAGCAAAATTAAATTTCAAAACAAGAATGAATTAGTACTTTTATAAGCAAAAATTGCAATTTTAAAAGAAGAATTTTCCATAAAGAAATCAAAATATTTTACGAAAAAAATACAAAATTTCCATAAATAAATCTTTATTAGAAATATACAATTACAAAATTTTAAACAAAATATTTTTTTTTTCATGAAAAATTAGAAATTTTCCACAAAACAATCAATGAAGAGCAATAAAAAATAAGAAAATTTTGATAAAAAAAATACAAAAAAGCATTAAAAATTTTCCATGAACTTTAAACGCTTTTGAAGAAGGAGTCCTCTATGGAAAAACGTTTTATTCCTTTTCCATATTTCTTTATGGAAATTTTTATATTTATTTATTGCTTTCAATTGATTTTTCGTGGAATGTTTTTAATTTTTTGTGGAAAAAAATATTTTGTGGAAAATTTATTTATTGTTTATTGCTAATAAATAATTTATTTATGGAAATTTTGTATTTTTTTCCTTGGAACATTTTGATTTCTTAATGGAAAATTCTTCTTTCATAGTTGCATTTTTTGTTTTTAAATGAGCCATTTTTTTGTTTTTGTGGAAAATTTCTTATTGTTTATGGAAATTTCGCATTAAAATCGTCAGAATTCGTAATCGTATTTCAAAATCAGAATTTCTTAATATGAATCTAAGTATCAAAAGCTCAGAGTATCAGATTCTGAATAAAAGAATCAGAATCTTAGTATCAGAATTTCAGAATCTCAGAACCTCAGAAAATTATAATCTGAATCTCAAAATCAGAATTTCAGAATTAGCGTTAGAATTAGAGTCTCAGAAGCCAATTCCTAAAATCTGAATCTCAGAATCAAACATATTGAATTAGAATTTCAGAATCAAAATCTCAGAGTTCGGTTCTTGGAATCAGCATTTCAGAAACTCAAAATAAGAACTTAAGAATTAGAATTTCAGAATCAGATTCTCAGAGTCAGAATCTTGGAATCTAAAACTCAAAATTAGAATCTCAGAGTTACATTCTCGAAATCCGCATCTCAGAATCAGAATTTCAGAATCAAAGATTCATAATCGGAATCTCAAAATCATAATTTCAGAAGCAAAATCCGAGAAGTAAGAAGTACGAAATAAGAAAAGAAAAGAGAATAATGAGGTGTGATTAGTGAGAAGTAAGATGTTCGCAATGAGGAATAAATAGTGGGAACTGAGAGGTAGTCAGAATCTTAGAATCAAATTCTCTGACTTGGATTTCTTCAAATCAGAATCTTAAAATCAGAATTTAAGAATCATAATTTCTGAATCCGAATCTTTGATTAATAACCAAAGAAGCAGAATCACTGTATCTCAATAGCGAATCTCAGAATCAAAGGCTCAGAATCCCAGGAATAAATTCTCAAAATCGGAATCTCAGAATCAGATTCTCAGAATCATAATCTGAGAATCTGAATTTGAGAATCATAATTTTAGGATCGACATTTTAGTACCCCAGGACATAAATTTCAGAATCAGTAACTCATTCAATGGATATTGGGATCAGAACCTCAAAATCAGGATTTTAGAATCTCATAACCAGCATCTTAGGGTTAGATTCTTGGAATCAGCAGCTTAGAACCTCACAATAAGGACCTCAGAATTAGAATTTCATAATCAGATTCTCAGAGTCAGAATCTGATGAATCAAAAACTAAGAATTAGAATGTCGGAGTCAGATTCTCGAAATCTGCGTCTCAGAATCTCAGAATCAGAATTTCCGAATCAAAGATTCATAAGCAGAGTCTCAAAATCAGAATTTCAAAAACAGAGCTCGTGAAGTGGGACGTACGAAATAATAAATGAGGTGAGGCAAAGGCAGATCCAGAGGCTCATGGCGGCGAAGCCTCAATAAAGAAATGAAAGAAGTCGACCGAAATCTAACCTGGCAACAGGTTAAAGCGATAGCTGGAGTTCGCTCAGGATGGAGATTTTTCAAGTCGGCCCTTTGCACCACCCGAGGTGTACAGGATCCATAAATAAAGAAAAAAAAGAGAATGGTGAGATGTGATAAGTGAAAAGTAAGATTTTCGCAGTTAAAAGTAAAAAGTGGCAAGGGCGAGGTAGTCAGAATCTTAGAAACAAATTCGCTGATTTGGAGTTTCGAAATCAGAATCTCAGGGTGACCAGTGAGTCAGGAAATCGGGAAATGCGGGAAATATGCGGGAATCCAAAGTCCATGCGGGAAATGCGGGAAAAAGTCGGGAATTTCTAGAAATTATTCAAAAAATCGGGAAAAAAGTCATCAAGTGTTCATTTCATTAATTCATGTGTAATCAGGCCGATACAAAACAATAACAATTATGTATCCCCCCTCGGATTTTTTGCTAAGAAACAATATTTTGAGGAACAACGGAAAAAATGGATATTTTGAACATTTTCAAAGCATTATTGTAACAAATTCGAAGAGTTGTTGATTTTTAAATTTTAATATCTATTTTATTGTGACCTTTCGAAGACTAGTAGGACATAATTTTAAATCAATATTTGTAACGGCCTTATTCTGTGAGCCCTCCTTAGCCGTGCGGTAAGACGCGTGGCTACAAAGCAAGACCATGCTGAGGGTGGCTGGGTTCGATTCCCGGTGCCGGTCTAGACAATTTTCGGATTGGAAATTGTCTCGACTTCCCTGGGCATAAAAGTATCATCGTGTTAGCCTCATGATATACGAATGCAAAAATGGTAACTTGGCTAAGAAACCTCGCAGTTAATAACTGAGGAAGTGCTTAATGAACGCTAAGCTGCGAGGCGGCTCTGTCCCAGTGTGGGGATGTAATGCCAATAAGAAGAAGAAGAAGAAGAAGAAGAAGAAGAAGAACGGCCTTATTCTAGCGTACAACGTGAAAAAACTTCGTTTTCCGTTTAAAAAGCATATTAGCTTTTCAGGAAACATTTAAAACTATTTGAGGAATTATCCGGCTTTGGCAAAAGTATAATGGAAATTATATTGAAACCAGAATTCTTTTATGTTTATGGATTAGGCTCTTTTCGTTAATGATGATGGAAAGCAACGTACCACTAGAGTGATTCAAATTTTGGCTTTTTTGCTCCCCTATGCTTAAACGATGATATTTACTATTTTAATAATCGTCCTAAATTTTTAGCTAATTTGGATGTAATTTGACTGAGCACAAGCTGTTTAAAGTTTGTATGAAAATTACTATGAAAACAGTAACTTTTGTGAAAACCCGTTCCACATCATCGCCCATTAAGCTCTTAAAGTGTATGAATACGTTAGCAACGTAGGAAATTTAACAAGGGAAAATATCGTCGTTGTTGCTAAACGATTTGATGCTGGCAACAAAAATTATTAGTAAAATACTGAATTATGGGAAATTCAATTTAACACGTAAAAGAATAACATCAATATCAATAATGAGCATTTCTGTTTTCTTTATAATTTTGCTCACAAAAGTCAGATTGCTTCGCAACAACAACTGACTTTCAGCTTAGGATCTATTCTATGATGGCGATGCGTTAAATATATTCAAATAAATTCTGGGCTGCTTCACGAAACGTTCTTTAACATAAGTGGCATTTCTCATAGTAATTTTCATATCATTTTCATTTCAAATTACATCCAAATCAGCTAAAAATTTGGGAGCACTATTGAAATAGCAAAAACAATCGTTTAAGCACAGGAGCGAAAAAGTTAAAATTTGAATCACTCTAACGTACCACCTACAATCCGTAACGCTGGGTAGACATCTTTACGTGGTGTGTTACGGGGTAAGATCTACCGCGGCTACAGGCAAATTCTGACCCAACTAATACCTTCCTCGATATCCAACCCCGTGGTACTTATGACGGTGTCGCTAAGTCGGAGGCCTCTCGTTAAGTAAGTACCACCTCAACACTTCCTTCCCTTCCCTAGTTACGGTGAAGATGGGCGTGGCCAGGAGTAGTAATCCTCATGCTTTTGTTATTTTTGTCTAAGACTGGAATCAAAGACTACTCCCCTTTTTTATTTCTGATAGTATTCTAGATAAGGATCTCAAAAGTAAAACACGAGTATCACTAGTGTCCTATCTACGAATTACACCGTAACAATGCTAATGCTAATGCTAATGGAAAGCAGCATACCACCTACGCATACCAAAAGTTTCTAAGACCAAGGTAATCTCCGAAAGAGAGAGGAGATGCTTGATCGATGTTCTATTGAAAACGACTCGAATTTTGTCTAGAGACTTGTCGACCAGTGGCGTAGCCAGGGGGGTGGTTTTGGGCATAAAACCCCCCCCAGAGACGAAATTTTCAGAAGAAATTTTTTTTTCCAAAAAAAAAAATGTTCGGAAAACCCCCCCCCAGACCAATTTTTTGGCTACGCCACTGTTGTCGACCGTAGTCGAGTATATCCAATAATGTTTAATTTCTGGCACATCTCAACAATCTCATTTTTAACATATTGATTTTGTTAAATGGTAACGCTGTATAGGAGGAGTGCTTTAGATTAATGCACAGTGTTTGTTTGGTTGTAAACCAGCATAAGGATAAAGAAAAGACTGGCATAAATGATAAAGTATGATGTTATAATAAGAACAATAATAGTTCACTTGTCAAGGTAAAATAACTCTCTTAAATTGAAAATAGATTGAGGAAAAATGCGATAGGTAACAAGCATTGAAGAACATGAAGGTTATTATTATAATAATTATTATCTTTATCAAAGAGATTTGCAGCCCAATAAGTGAATAATAAAGGTTTTGGAGAAAATGGATCTCAAAATATTGGCAGATCCAAAAATGTTTATTCGCTCAACGGATTCTTCAATTATTAACCTATCTTTATACTAACATTCGAAATGGGCGCATTGGCCAATCAAATTTCTTTCCGATTTATCGTCTACATAAATAGACATAGAACTGGAAAGAATGAACTCTAGTTGACTCACCCTTTTTAAATGTTTTAAAATCCACCTTAAATTAGACAAAGAATAAACTGAAACAAAAAAACTAGATTTTTTTTAATAAACGTCAAATAAAAGAATTTTTAGAATAAAATATGATAATTCATGTTTTTTTTTCGAAACTTGATTATAAATTTTTATTTGGGATCCTCAAAATTATATCGGTAATTTTTCAAAAAATATCGGGAAAAAATAGGGAAATATTTTAAAATGGAAGTTAAGTGGTCACCCTGGAATCTAAAAATCATAATTTAAGAATCATGATCTCTGAATTCGAATCTTCGATTAAGAATCTAAGAAGCAGAATCACTGTATCTCAAGAACAATTCTCAGATTCAAAAGCGCAGAATCCAAGAATAAGAATCTCAGAAACCAGTTCTCAAAATCCGATTCTTGGAAACAGTTTCTCAGAATCAAAACCTTAGAATTATAATCTCAGAATTTGAATAAAGGAATCAGAATTTTAGGAGCGGCATTTTAGTATCTCAAGATATGAATCTCAGAATCAGTAACTTCTTTATAAGAGGTGAGCCAGCCAAGGGCTGAAAACCTCTCAAATAAAGACAAAAAAACTTTTTTCCTGAACATCAGAAACAGAAACTCATAATCAGGATTTGAGAATCTCAGAACCAGAAGTTCAGAATCTGAATCTCAGGGTTAGATTCTTGGAATCAGCATCTCAGAACCTCTGCATTAGATTTTCAGAATCAGAATCTCTGATTCGGCTGTTTGATGTGGCCATTTTCAAGGGAAAAAATTGTTCAATAATTTTCGTCCAAACGAACGACATATAAATTAGGACGAAAACGATTGACCAGTTTTTTCTCATGAAAAAGGCCACATTAAATTACCGAATTACGTCGGGCAAAATAAAACGTTAACCGTTTAGTAGTTATTAAGACTGAGGTAGCCAGAATTACTCTATCTCTGAATTAGAATCTTAAAATCTGATAGCAAAGTTCAGAACCAGCACCTAAGATTCTCAAAATCCGAATTTCTGATTCTGAAAATCGGAATCATGGTTTGCTTAGAGAATCAAGCAGTATCAGAATTTCAAAATCAGTGCTCCAGAGTATCAGAATTCCACAACCAGAATTTCAGAAAGCTTAGAATCCTAGTTAAAGAATCTAAAAAATCGATTCTCAAAATCAGAATCTCAGAAGCAGGACTTAAGAATTTCAAAGTCAGAAATTCAGAATAAGCATCTCAAAGTTAGATTCTTGAAATCAGCATTTTTGAATCTCAGAATTAGAATCTTCAGAATCTGAATCTGAGAATCAAAAGCTTAGAATCAGAATCTCAGAACTAAATTTTCGGGATATGCATCTCAGAATCTCAGAACTTCAGAATCAGGACCTCAGAATCTCAGTATCAAAGTTTCAGAATATGAATTCCAAAATCAGAATTTAAGAAACAGAATCTTCGAATCAGAATACAAGAAGTGGGAAGTGAGAAAAACGAAATGAGAAATGACAAGATACGCCCAACCAGCGACTGTTAGATTTTCTAATAATTCGTTATAATAACCTTCCAAACCCTGTATAAGAACAGAGCACATGCGAAATTGTTAGATTCTTATACATAAAATGTCAGATCACTAACAAATATTGTAAGATAAGCTAGCAAAATTTTAAGGTCTCATAGAATATTTGTATAAGAATCTAGCACAGGCCTGCCCAACCTTTTCAAGTCACGGGCCAATTTTCAGAATTAACACCAACTGATTAACAAATTCTTTAGAGAAAAACTAAACACGATTGAATTGCGTTCAAAATGTATTTCTCTTTACCGGCGGGTAACAATTGATATTTAATCCAAATCACGATTACGGGAAAATAGGGACAAACTTTGTAAATTTAATTTTGGATCTCTAACGGTCAATTTGTATTGGATGCGCATGGGCAAGCCGATGCACGCGCGAGGCGCACCAGTGCGATGATTTATCTGGGTGCCGAGTTGGTGTCGAGCTCCACTGAACACGTTTTTAGCACGTTTTGCTAAATAGCAAGATTGAGGTCGGTTGCCGTGAATACCGTGGAACCATCGTAGTTCTCGTTATTAGTGGGCTGTGCGTCCCCGGAGTTAGTCACTCCGTAACCCTTTCGTAACCTCTGGCTGATACACCCGGTCGCCATCATACATCCTACGACGCCTCCAAGGGCCATTTCACCGCCACCGTTGCGATATTTCTTCGAGACCCTTCTCCGACGTAATCACACGGATTTCAACCGTCAACCCTCTTTTTCCGTCAACCTCCGCTCTGCCGCCATTCTTTTAGTAAGAAGACGCCATCGCAGTTTTCCAGACTTCAAACAATTTCATTGGGAATCAACATTCTTCGGGCAGCATTGCCGCCGTCCATCTTCGGCGTCCAGGAAACGTGACCCCATTCAGACCGACTTCCTCGTGGCCTCTCCGCAATACCACCGAAAAAGTCAAGTTTACGCTACATTCGTCAATCGCCGCGACGCGACCCCGTCCTAGCCTCCCACATCCGGTGGAAACCATAGAAACCGGTCAAGTCCCCTGCAAAATCCGGAGTTCTCCCCGGCGGCCACATTCGACGATCGCCAAAACGCCTATTCCCGCCACTTACATCGACGCCGATCCGCCCCGTTATCAACCGGCAGAAACCCAGGAAGTACCCGTGTATGAAGCGAAGCAGCCCAATAAAGTGCCGACTGACAGTGAGTAATTTGCGACGTAAGAAATAAAAACAAGAGGTAAGAGGTCAGACGTAATGATTTAAAAGTAGAAAGGATGGAAAAAAGATGCAGGAAGGAAAAAGAAAAAAGGCAGAAAGAAAGATAAAATTAGAAGGACGACATTTCTGTTCCTCACTAGTTTTTTTTTCAGTTTTCCACTTCTCATTTTTAATTAACTATTTCTCAATTCACACTTCACACTTGTAACTACTCATTTCTAACCATTCACTACTCAGTTCTTACCTTCTACTTCTCAGTTTTTACTCTCACTTTACTGAGAAAGTGAAAGTTTGTTTCTTGTACAGTCGTGTTTCTGCAGTAAGCGGATCGGCCGGTCGTCGAAGTTTAGTTTTGCTTTGTGTGGAAAGCAAAACGATTGGCCGGTCGCCGTAATTTTGTTCTGCTTTGCGCGGGTGAGTAAAGTTGTACAGTCGTGTTTCTCTAGTAAGCGAGTTTGCAGTAGCCATCGAGCAAGTAAGTGCAGTGCGTGTTTCAGTCGTCGGGAAAATAATAAAATATCTATTTCGTGTTCGGTGGCTCATGCGCATGTATTGCGCTTTGCTCCGGTCGAGACAAGTGCGATCTTCAATCGGGCAAGTGAGTACAGAGTACTGCGCGTCCGTTCGGTCGTCCAAAACGTTTCTCCTCCGTTTTCGTATGCCACCGGGCGTGCATGGTTTAACATTTTTCTCGTGGCGAGCCAGCGAGTTAGTGTTATTTCCCATCCCATAGATCGCATCACTTACCGAAGTGAATCCAGATAAATTATCCTTTGTAACTAAAACGATATCCTATCCCAAGACAATCGTGGAGATGCAGAGGTATACTCGGTCTCTAGTAGCAACGAGAGTCGGACTAACAATCCTTCCCTTCCTATATGATTGTAAGGACGTTGCCAGGGCCGGTATTGACTTTAGATGTTTGAGCTCTCGAAACTTGTACATTGAGAATGGATAGCTAGTCACAAGCCCATTTATTGTGTTCTCTGTACAATTTTGCAAGTTCTAGTCAATCACGGAGTAGCGACTACGAATTGGGCGGTCATAATGCTCATGCTCATGCTCTACTTTTTTACCATTCTTTAGCTCGCGGTGAACTTCTCAGTAGCAAGTGACCCCTCGAACTGGGTCTCACGGCCGGATCACTACTGGGTAATCGGAGGGGCTTCGCGAACAACGTGCAGATTAACGTCACTTTTCTTGGAATATTTAAAAAAGGAAATCTATTGTGGATGAAATCTATGGGCTTATTTAATTTATTGCTTTTTGTAGTGTGGGTGGGAATCCATTAGAAAAAAAAACTATTGATTTAAAATGTAGAGTGGGTGGTTTTTTTTGCTGATTGTGGGAATTGACGTACCGGTACTGCTGCTGTTGGAGTTGCGTTGCCTGTTGAACTCGTTGACGATGGTTGGCCCGCCGGTGCCGATGATCCAGCCTTCTGGTCTAGTCTCCGGCGGGGTGGTGGTAGTTGTCGGAAAAAAACTGGTGGATCGGATAGCAGATCGACTTGGCTTGATGATGCGATCTGCTTCTCTCTCTGGCGTCTTCCCTCTTAGGCTTAATCGGCAGAGCCCAGGACGATACCGGAATGACTCTGCCGAGAGGGGTCCTCTTTAGCACCAATTAGAGCACCAATTTGTGCCCAAGGAATCGCTCCTTGGCGAATTATAGCCGCGCACGGCTAGAGCGTACGACGATTCTTTACGTGTTAGGCGTAGTGGCCAGCTAGGGACCACTAGGCCGATCGTGCTGCATTTTTTGTTTTTGTGGAAAATTCCTTATTGCTTATGGAAATTTCGCATTAAAATCGTCAGAATTCGTAATCGTATTTAAAAATCAGAATCTCTGAATATGAATCTAAGTATCAAAAGCTCAGAGTATCAGATTCTGACTAAAAGAATCAGAATCTTAGTATCAGAATTTTATTATCTCAGAACTTCAGAAAATTATAATCAGAATCTCAGAATCAGAATTTCAGAATTAGCGTTAGAATTAGGGTCTCAGAAGCTTCTTCAAATCTGAATCTTAGAATCAGACATATTGAATTATAATTTCAGAATCAGAATCTTAGAGTTAGGTTCTTGGAATCAGCATTTCAGAAACTCAGAATAAAAACTTTAGAATTAGAATTTCAGAATCAGATTCTCAGAGTCAGAATCTTGGAATCTAAAACTCAATATTAGAATCTCAGAGATAGATTCTCGAAATCCGCATCTCAGAATCCGAATTTCAGAATCAAAGATTTATAATCAGAACCTCAAAATCAGAATTTGAGAAGCAAAATCCGAGAAGTGATAAATACGAAATAAGAGATGAGAAGAGAATAGTGAGATGTGATTAGTGAGAAGTAGGATGTTCGCTATGAAAAGTAATATGTGGTAATTGCGAGGTAGTCCGAATCTAAGAATCAAATTCTCTGACTTGGATTTCTTCAAATCAGAATTTAAGAATCATAATTTCTTAATCCGAATCTTTGATTAATAACCAAAGAAGCAGAATCACTGTATCTCAATAGAGAATCTCAGAATCAAAGGCTCAGAATCCCAGGAATAAAGTCTCAAAATCGGAATCTTAGAATCAGATTCTCAGAATCATAATTTGAGAATCTGAATTTGAGAATCATAATTTTAGGATCGAAATTTTAGTATCCCAGGATATAAATCTCAGAATCAGTAACTCCTTCAATGGATATTGGAATCAGAACCTCAAAATCAGGATTTAAGAATCTCAGAATCAGCATCTTAAGGTTAGATTCTTGGAATCAGCAACTCAGAACCTCACAATAAGGACCTCAGAATTAGAATTTCATAATCAGATTCTCAGAGTCAGAATCTGATGAATCTAAAACTAAGAATCAGAATGTCGGAGTCAGATTCTCGAAATCTGCGTCTCAGAATCAAAGATTCATAAGCAGAGTCTCAAAATCAGAATTTCAAGAACAGAGCTCGTGAAGTGAGACGTACGAAATTATAAATGAGAAGAGAATGGTGAGATGTGATTAGTAAGATTCGAGATGTTCGCAATGAGAAATAAAATAGAGGAATGGTGAGGTAGTCAGTATCTTAGAATCAAATTCTGTGACTTGCAGTTTTGGAATCAGAATTTTAAAATCAGAATTTAAGATTCATGATCTCTGAATTCGAATCTTCGATTAATAATCTAAGAAGCAGAATTACTGTATCTCAAAACAAATCTCAGAATCTCAAGAATCAACTCTCAAAATCCGAATCTTAGAATCAGAATTCTTAGAATCTGAACCTCAGAATCATAATCTAAGAATCTGAATTTAAGAATCATAATTTAAGAATCGCTATTTCTGTATCCTATGATATAAGTTTTAGAATCAGTAACTCCTTCAATGGATATTGGAATCGGAACCTTAAAATCAGGATTAAAAAATCTCAAAAAATCTTAGTATTAGATTATTTCAATCAGCAACTCAAAACTTCACAATAAGTGCCTCAGATCTACAATTTTAGAATCAGATTCTCAGAGTCAGGATCTGATTAATCTAAAACTAAAAATTAGAATCTCAGAGTCAGATTCTCGAAATCTGCGTCTCAGAATCTCAGAATTAGAATTTCAGAATCAAAGATTCATAAGCAGAATCTCAAAATCAGAATTTCATGAACAGAGCTGGTGAAGTGGAACGTACGAAATAATAAATGAGATGAGGCAGATGCAGATCCAGAGGCTCATGGCGGCGAAGCCTCAATAAAGAAATAAAAGAAGTCGACCGAAATCTAACCTGGCAACAGGCTAAAGCGATAGCTGGAGATCGCTCAGGTTAGAGATTTTTCAAGTCGGCCCTTTGAGGTTTACAGGATCCATAAATAAATGAAAAAAGATAATGGTGAGATTTGATAAGTGAGAAGTAAAAAGTGGCAAGGGCGAGGTAGTCAGAATCTTAGAAACAAATTCGCTGATTTGGAGTTTCGAAATCAGAATCTAAAAATCATAATTTAAGAATTATGATCTCTGAATTCGAATCTTCGATTAAGAATCTAAGAAGCAGAATCACTGTATCTCAAGAACAATTCTCAGATTCAAAAGCGCAGAATCCAAGAATAAGAATCTCAGAAACCAGTTCTCAAAATCCGATTCTTGGAAACAGTTTCTCAGAATCAAAACCTTAGAATTATAATCTCAGAACTTGAATAAAGGAATCAGAATTTTGGGAGCGGCATTTTAGTATCTCAAGATATGAATCTCAGAATCAGTAACATATTTCCTGGACATCAGAAACAGAAACTCATAATCAGGATTTGAGAATCTCAGAACCAGAAGTTCAGAATCTGAATCTCAGGGTTAGATTCTTGGAATCAGCATCTCAGAAGATCAGCATTAGATTTCCAGAATCAGAATCTAATTTTCGTCCACACGAACGACATATAAGTTAGGACGAAAACGATTGACTAGTTTTTTTCCCTTGAAAAACGCCACATCAAATTACCGAATCACGTCGGCAGTTAACCGTTTAATAGTTTTTAAGATTGAGATAGCCAGAATTCCTCTATCTCTAAAAAAGAATTTTAAAATCTGAATGCAAAGTTCAGAACCAGCACCTCAGATTCACAAAATCAGAATTTCTGATTCTGAAAATCGGAGTCCTGGTTTGCTTCGAGAATCAAAATCGCAGTATCAGAATTTCAAAATCAGAGCTCCAGAGTATCAGAATTCCATAACCAGAATTTCAGAATCTCAGTATCAGAAGCTTAGAATCCTAGTAAAAGAATCTAATAAATCAATTCTCAAAATCAGAATCTCAGAATCAGGACTTAAGAATTTCAAAGTCAGAAATTCAGAATCAGAGTTAAATTCCAGAAATCAGCATTTTTGAATCTTAGAATAAGAATCTGAAAATAATTTCAGAATCAGAATCTCTGAATGAGAAACTCTGAATCAGAATCTCAGAATCTGAATCTGGGAATCAAAAGCTCAGAATCAGAATCTCAGAATTAGACTCGCGGGATCTGCATTTCAGAATCTTAGAATTTCAGAATCAGGACCTCAGAATCTCAGTATCAAAGCTCCAGAATATGAATTTCAAAACCAGAATTTCAGAAACAGGATCATCGAATCAGAATACGATGAGACGGAAGTGAGAAGTGTGAAATGAGAAATGAGACGAGAGTGGTTAGATGCGATACGTATGAAGTAAGAAGTGAAAAGTAACGGGTAAGTTGTAAGAAATAAAAGCGAGAGGTAAAACGTGAGAAGTTATGATTTAGAAGTGAAAAGGAAGGAAAAAAATCAATCCAACTCTTCTACTTCTCACTCCTTATCTCTAGTTTTCCTCTTCTAACTTTTTATTAATCATTTCTCACTTCACATTTCTCACTACTCATTTCTTACTATTCACTTCTCACTTTTACCTTCTACTTCCCACTTCTCACTTTACTGTTCACACTTCACATTTGTGAATTCTCACATCAAACATTTTACTTCCTACTTTGCATTTGTCACTCCCGACTTCTTTTTTCTTCTTTCTCATGTAAAGTAAGAAATGTTTTATTCCTTACTTTGCACTTCATAATTTGCTAATCATATTACAGTCGACTCTCTACATCTCGATGTTTCGTATCTCGATATCTCTCCCTATGTCGATGGTTTGCTCGGTCCCTTCAATCTACATACATTTGGGCATTCTACATCTCGATCTCTCCCTATCTCGATGGTCCCTTCAGTCCCTTCGAGATGTGGAGAGGCGACTGTACTCACTTCTCATTTCTCACTTTTCACTATTTGCAATCTGAGGATTTTCATTTTCATCTTTTCGGCTAAACGGTATTCGATCAAATGATATGGTGTATTACTACATACATCAGGCCTGCCCAACCTTTTCCAGCCACGGGCCAGTTTTCGAAATGGCCACTTGCTGGCGGGCCAGAGAATATTCGGTACATATTTTAAGCGTTTTAACAAATTTTTTTTGTGTGCTTATTTTCTTTTTCTTTTTACGTAACAGGACATGGAATTGTTGGCTTCCTCCCAATACTCGACGCATATTGACTTCGCAATCGGTGCTCGAATTTTTTAAGCACATAATAAAGATCAACAATTACTTTTTTTCTGCTTTCATTATTGATGAGAGTTGTTCAAAAGATATGTACTTCTGTTCTGAGAAGAGAAAATATCTGAAAATTTAATTTAAGCACGCATTGGAGGTCGTTTACCTCCATTTGAAACATCCTAAATGAATTATTCACATCAATAAACGATGTTGAGGAGCTGTGTTCTCAAAAATTAGCGAACAGGCTGGAATATTTTTGTTGAAAGGCTTCGACTGTTTTCTATGGGATTAAAGAGATGTATCAGTTTTCGACAATCAATTGTGGGAAATTGTTTCAATTTTGTTTTAATAGTTTGCATTGTGGATAATAAAAACTCAACGTGATGATACCTGATTTGCAACTTTATGTTAAAGTCATTGAGATGTTTGATGACAGCTACTATAAAGGCCAAGCCACTCACCCATTCAGAATCATGTAGCCTGGGCATTGGTGCTATGCTTACGTTTTCGTCAACATAATTTGGAGGATTTTTTTGGCTTTCTCAGTCTCATGTACTCAAAACTCATCGTTCCAGTTTTGGAGGTTAAGTTGATTTTCGTCGCTACATCACGAATATTGATCGTTTTGGACCTATAGATCTTTTTTGTGATAAATGCAATGTGCAGAGAAATAACACAAATTAACTTTTGATGAAGATAAACCAAATTGCCTTTATTTTCAATTGTCACAACGCCCGTGTTCTCCCCTGTCATTGCCGGAGCTCTATCAGTTGTTAGCCCTTAGTTTTCCAAGAAGATTTCAAGCTCCTTCATAAAGGTCTCAACAGCTTTCCTCAGGTCTATATCTGTGGTAGTCGTTTTATTTTAGTATTGTCATCGATTGTAAGCAGGCAGATTCAGAAGTAGATGGCTTTTTCACGGAACGTAGTTTTCAAGCCTTTTGTGAAAACTAATTCTTCATCGTACTGCACGACTAACTAATACTACTGTATGAGGCTTTTCTTAAGAGCACACCATATCAACAACAGCCGATATGTATTCCCTAACAAGTTTTTCGTATTCGGTATTCGATCAAATGATGATCGATTAAACAGCATCTGGCTAAATTGCCTGGAGCTACCTACTCGATAGGTAGAAACAGGACGTGGACGAGGAAAAAATAGTCCATTCAAGGAGTATGTAGTTTGTGATCAAGCTTGGAGTCGGAATAGATTTCATCGCCGTATAGGTCGGAACGCGTTAAAGTACTGTTTTTGGTTCTTCGTGGTACCTTTGGTACCTGTAGGCCGCCAAAGATGTAGGGTGGTGCGAATTACGAAGCAGCCTTCACAAAACCGAGTTGTTGGTGACGGATATTTCACCGTCGTTGAGCTCCCTATATGTGTAAGATGGATCCACCTTCGGGAATTATCTAAGTAGATTTTGACCAAGCTCGCCAAGGAAAATGATTCCAAATGGCAAGCGAATGAATCCGAAGAGCTCTAGGAGCTATTGGTGCCGAAAGCGTTAATAATGAAGTAGACATTTGAAGTGGAACAGTATAAAGCGTGCCAATCTGAAAAAAATGCTAGATGCACTAATGGGCCCTGAAATAACTGAATTGAAGCCTGTTCAAGCGTTGGTTGTAATTATCGATCCACAATGCGGCGAAGAAGAAAAATGTTCTATCTGGTTTGTTCGAAAAGGGATGGAACGTGACAGCGTTCGCATCTACCAAATCCTGAAGACACAGTCGAAAAGATAAATGGAACACGATGGCCAAACTCACAGATTGATCCTATCTCGAGAGAAGTTGAAGAAACCACGATGCGATGGCGAGATGGATGGTGAGTCTTATATTAAGGAGGTATCTGTATGGATTCCTCACTAGAGGTTATGGATTTTTTATTTGAATCCCCAGAATCTATAGGATAGTCATACCTTTTTCGAAGGAGTATAGTTCCGCAACTCTTATTTAAATTTCAAATTAATACGCTAAATGCGATTATCAGCACATAAAACATGTACACGAAAATCTTGTTTATATATCAAACCTCATTTAGATGTCGGATGGCACCCATCAAAAGTGTAATCCAAAATCTTCCCTCCTATTACCGACAATAAGGGCAATAAAAACGAAATATGACACAATTTAGTGGAATCTTCTCCGACACAAAAAGCTGTCAGCAGCTCCGAACATCGCAGCAAAGCCCTGCCACATTGTTGCTCCCTAATTTACGACGTATTTCGTGGCCGACAGCCTCGGCACTTCTTCCCCACCAGAGAGAAAGACCAGAGCACACGCACAAGAAAAAAAAAGTGCCCAAGAATGGCCGTGATTAGCCTTCTCGAACCGGGGCGTCTCGCGTGGTTATATTTGTGTCATTCCTCATTCCTGCCGCATAACTGCCGTAAAAGTTTGATGTATGTCACACAAAATAACATTCCGACGGATTATCCTTTGTCGTTTACGTCGCCGGCGTTCCCATACGTCTTTGCTCGCACCACTGGCGTTGTCGATCCGAAAGCATTTTGTCCGGCCATTTGGATGCTTTAATCTTGCGCCACAGCTCCATGTCCCTCGCCAGGTCTCATGGGGGAAAAAAATATGACCAACTCAGGACCTAATTTCTTTCATAAGAGGAAGCACGTAGGAATGGAAGTTCGTGTCCGTGTCAGCTCAGCGCAGCTGATGGGTATTAATTAGTAAAGTCCGCCGGGGAAGATGATGATGATGGCCTTTTTTTTCCTGTGCCGAGTGGTTTCTTGATGGCGCAAAAAGAAAGCCAAGAAAGCTCAGCTGCTTGAAGTCATTATGAAGCGGGGTGGTGTGTGAATTATTCAGAGAAAGAAATTGGGAAGTTATCGTTTACTTTTATTGGTGGAATTTTGAGTTGAATATCAAAGAAAATGATTCTGAAGTTTCAAATAACTCAGAATCATGACCTCGGATAAGAAGACTAACTGACGTGATGCTTTTCACTAAGTAATGTAATACTTGTCAATGGTCACAAAATCATCAATTCACATTAAGTGATTCCTGAGGGTGGTGGTTCACCTTTTCGCATATCCCAAAAACACGATTTACAAAGTAGCAGTCTTCTATGAAATTGATAAGGAGATTTATTTTCCTCATTTGTCTAGCATGCGAACTAATCGAAGAGGAAAAGATTTTCAAGAATATCGGAAATTCCTTCAGGAGTTCCTTCGGCATTTTTTTTTCAAAAATTCGTTCGGAGATTCCTGAAAGAAATTCCAGAATTTCTAATATTGCTAAAGAAATTCCTGAAGGAAATTCCGTAGGGGTTTCTAAAATAATTCTTAGACAATTTTTTAAAGGAATTTTCGAAATTTCCTTAAAGATTTATTGAAGGTAATTATAAATTTATTTACAAAGGATATTTTGAAGAAATCCTTACAAACAGAGAAGAAACTCACGATGGAATTCCTGAAAAAATTGTGAAGGTATATCTAAAAGAATTTCTGAATAACCGACCGATTTTTTATTTAACTTTTTTTTTAATTCCAAAAACCTAAAAAAACCAAACTAATTCCTGGGGGTGGATCTTCCGAACGAACTTTTGAATAAATTCAAGAAAACCTGAATAACTACTGACGAAATTTTTGAAGCAACTCCTGAAGAAAATTTCTAAGGAATTCTCGAAAACATCCGAAGAAGTATGATGATGGATCGACTGAAATCGCGTTATTTTAGTTTTTTTTGGCTTGTCTTAATTCCAGATTCAAAACAGAGTTTTGTTTTACTGCTGCCGAATTCCCGAAGGACTTCCCGGAGAAATTCCTGTCAGAATTCCCGAAAGAATTACTTCAGATGTTCCAGAAGAAATTCTTGTTGAAGTCTATAAATTTATATGAAAATTCCATTAGGAATTTGTTTGGCAATTCCATTGGAAATTCTTCGGAGGTTTCTTTTAATAATACCTTAGCAAATTCCTTCAGAAATTTGTTTAGAAATTCTTATCCCAAATCTGTTCAGTTTGTTCATCGGAAAATCTTCCTGAAATACATTTGGAACTGCCTTCTGGAATTTCATCCAAGATTTCTCCATTGAATCCTCCAAAAATTCTTTCGGGAACTCCTACAAGAATAATTTATAAAAATCCCCCTGTAGTTCATTTGAATATTCCTCCAGGGATTCTTTCGTAAAACCTCCCGCAAGGCCTTTGTAAGTATCTCTAGAAATTCCAATGTAAGATTCCTTCCAAAACTCATGCAGGAATTTTTACGGAAATTTCGTTGAAAAAATCATCCGGAAAGTTATGGAAAAATGAAATAGGAAATTCTCAAGGAATTTTTGGAGGAGTTCCCAACGGAAATTTCAAAGAATTTCCTGAAGAAATTTCGTGAGAAATTTCTAAAGAATTTTCGAAGAAATTCCCAAAATAATTTTCAAATGAAATTTACAAAGGATTCTTAGAAGAAATTCTAAAGGATTTTTGAAGAGATTCCCGAAAGAATGCCCGAGTTACGAAGAAATTTCAAAAGGGATCTTCGAAGGTCTAAAGGATTTTCTTTAAGAAATGCAAAAAAACCGAAGGAATACCCAAAAGAATTCTCGAAAGAAATCCTTGAGGAAGTTTCGAAAAAAATCCTGAAGGAAATTGCGAAGAAATTTTGCGAATTTCGTCCTACAGTTTCCAAAAGGATTTCGTGAGAAAGTACTGGCAGAGTTCTTCAAATTAATTCCGAAGAAATTTCTAAAGGTAATCCTAAAACAATTTCCTTGGGTGTTGTAGGTACTGAAAAAAATCCTAAAAGAAGGATCTTTCGAAATTTTCTTATAATTCCTTCTTTGAATTTGCGAAGGAATATTATGAGGAATATCCAAAATAAAATCTGGATTTATCTTCGATGTAATTTCAGAAGGATTTTCAAATGAAATCCCAAGACATTTGCGAAAGAATTCTTGGAGGAATGTTCAAAGAAATTCTTGCAGAAGTTTTAGTATGTCGGAAATTTCAATAAAATTTGATTTGAAAATTCCTTAGGAAAAATTACGGAAGTACCTATGGAAAATTTTTCGGGAATTGTTTTAGGAATACCTTTGGAAGAGTAATAATGGATAAACGTCAAAGACATAACACAGAGTGCACTGTGAAAAACGCATAATGCGAATCCATATAGGTGACAAACACAAAGTACATTGTGAAAAACGTATAATGCGAATCCATATAGGTGACAATTTGATGAAAAACTAAGTAAAACACATATTCATAACCCCACTCTTATTTAACCTCACGTTGAGATTGAACAAGAGTAGCCGAAGCCGAACGTCAAAGACGAGACACAGAGTACACTGTGAAAAACGCATAATGCGAATCCATATAGGTGACAATTTGTTGAAAACTAAGTAAAACTCATATTCATAACCCCACTTTTATTCAACCTTATTTAATACTGTGGAGGGGGCCCTGGTGCTTCACAGGCTCCGTTTGAGGTTAGGTTCTTATTAGACCCCCCTAACCATTCATTCGTAGGCATAAAGCCGCATCACACCGAGAATTAGAACAGGCAATCCGTAATGTTATTCTTAGCCAGATAACCAGCCGCCGACACCACACGGCTATCTAGGCTGATCGTGCAGAGAAGTTGACATTGACTTTACGTCAACTCTCAATGTGACCGAACAGCCAATGAAAGCGTGCCTCTTACGACTGAGTGGTACATCATCCTTATTATCGATTTCATGGATCATTTTAAAGAATAAGGATTTGCGAATCGAATCAGCTGGAACTACCTCCCTACCTACCTTACATAGGATGGACTAGCAAAGTCTGCCCCGAGTCCACCGATGAACGATGTAGAAGAAAATGATAGGTCAGTCGAGGGGCCCGCGGACACGAAACATGACGAAGCCACTCTGATTAAGGTCATAAAAAACGTGCTGACCAACCATGCAGAGAGGGGGATCACCCAAAAGTTGACGTGGTTGTGGAAATTACGGACATTATCTGCGACCTAGTTGCAGTGGCTAGGCGGCAGTGGAAGTATCTGCTAATGTCTAGTAAGGAAGCGGAACGTGAGATACACCTCCTTATTGATTAGAAGGAGTTGGTGGTGTGATTCTTAAAGTGAGTAAACGGAGCTACGCGGATGTCCAAATGCCATGAAAAGGGAGCAAATACTCTCAGGTCAACCATAGGATGCAGAAGGGCGAGATGTTTTACGGAATTCTGCTCAGAAGAGCTCTGCGTACAAAAACTTGACTGTAGAGGGCTGGTTGATGGGATTCATGTCGGAGCTCTATGCCCAGTTGAAGTCATCCAATGTAAGGGTTTGGATGAAATGACAGAGGCCGGTGACCTGGTCGGTACATTGAAAGATCAGTGTGTGGAGTTGGTCCATGGCTTGTGAGGGCGATGAACCGTAAGCGCGATAGCCTTTCGGCCTTCGAGGTGGCGACGGAACAGCTGGACGCCATCGTCGACTTTGCGTCATCGAAGCATAATATCAGTAAGGGCATCAAGAGGAGCTTGCTAAAACTTCGACAGTCGATGTTGGACGGCAAGCTGGAGAGGGCGGTCGGGACGGCCAAGTGCGAACCCGTGAAATCCGTGCGGTCGAGGTCCACCCAGACTGAGGCCCGAGGATTCGCGGGCTCGGGCAAGGTCGAATCGACTGAGGGCGTGCCAGCGAAGACGGTGGTGCCAAAGTCTACCCAGACTCAAGGATGTTATCGATCATTTAGTAATTTGCGTTCGATCATTTAGTAGTTTGTCAATAACTCATTCCAGAAGCTGAAATTCAAAATGTGTTGTATGGTGGACTTCTAGTGCGAAGGGTTTTCTACAACTCTGCCTAATGGTTTGTTGTTAGAATTCAACTAATAACGGAGTTATAGCGCTAGTTGCAGTAACTTAAACTAAATGATTGGAATTTTGTTATCATTTAGTCTAAGTTACTGAAACTATAGTTATAACTTCGTTATTAGTGGTATTCAAACAACGAACCCTAAGACAGAGTTGCAGAAAAACCTTCACTAGAAATCCAATTATAAATACATTTAAATTAACTTCTGGAATGAGATGACAAACTAAATGATCAAATGCTAAATGATCGATATCACCCAGACTGAGGCTCAAGTATTCGTGGCACGTCGGGGTGACTGCTTCAACGGAGCAGACACAAAAAAGGGGGAGACTGTCTCCAGGGGATGAGCTCCCTGGGGGCCGCTCCAAAACGCGGAGTGTTACTACCCCGAACAAGGGTATTGGGGCTAGGAAGCTGAACCCCGGCCAGCTACCTCCAAAACAGGGTGAGGAAGGACCTGGAAAAGTCCGGCCACGCAGGAAAGGCGATAGTAAGGGGTTACGACAGGCTGAGAGCTATCAGCCGCACCAGACCAGGGAAATAGAGGGGGATGGCGCCTCCTGAACCCTGGTCAGGACAAGAGGAAACCGAAGACGTCAAGAGCCGACAAGAAGCTCCAGGCGAGTGAGGGTAGCAAGAAGTCTAGGGTAGGCGCCAATTACTCCAAGGGCGATGCCCTGGTCATCAAGACGGACGAGGTTAAGTACTCGGACGTCTTGAAGGCGATGAGAAGTGACGTCAAGCTCGGCGACGACGTACGTCGAATAAGACGGACCCGGATGGGCGAAATGATCCTCGAGCTGAAGCAGGTCGTCTCGCAAAAGGACGCCGCCTACAAGAAGTTGGCGAAGGAAGTCCTAGGCGAGACGGTCAATGTGAGGGCACTCACGACGAAGGTGAATCTAAGGATTAAAGACCTAGACGAGATCACCGAAGTCATAGAGCTCGTCACGGCACTGCGGCGACAGTGGGAAGTGGAGACGCCCACCGCAGCCGTTCGGCTACGGAAAGCTCCGGCAGGGACGCAGGTAGCATTGGTTCGGCTATCTGCAGCGGACGCCTCCTAGGTGGTCAAGTTAGGGAGCGTCAAGGTGGGATGGTCGGTGTTCCCTGTGGGCATATACGAGCAACTCGAAGTTTGCTTCAAGTGCCTGGAACCGGGGCACGAGCAATGGGACTGCAAAGGTCCTGACAGAAGCAAGCAAGCAAGGGTCATAAGGCACAATGCTGCACGAGCCCTCCCAATTGTTTGATTTGTTCCACCAAGGCTGTGAACAGCAAGCACCCCATGGGAAGTTCGAAGTGCCCGGCGTTTAAGCGTGCTGCAAAATCACAGTGCAGATAACGCAGCTAAACCTGAACCACTGTGATGCAGCCCAGCAACTGCTGTGTCAGGCAGTTGCTGAATGGAGGACAGATATCGCCATCATAGCAGATCTATACCGGGTACCCGCCAGGAACGGTAATTGCGTCACCGATGGATCTAAAATGGCGGCGATATGGACAACGGGGAAATACCCAGTCCAAGAGTTGGTGTCTTCGACACACGAGGGCTTCGTCATTGCCAGAGTCAACGGGGTCTTCTTCTGCAGCTGCTTTGCGCCTCCTCGATGGTCGATCGAGCAGTTCGGTAGTATGCTGAATTGTTTGACGGCTAACTTGATGGGGTGTTGGCCGGTGGTGATAGCGGGAGACTTCAACGCTTGGGCCGTGGAATGGGGAAGCCGATCCACGAATCAACGGGGGCAGATCCTGCTGGAATCACTGGCCATGTTGGATGTGGATTTGGCCAATGTCGGTACCAAAAGTACCTACAGCTGAAACGGGGCCGAGTCGATTATCCACGTTACGTTCTGGAGCCCTGGCCAAACGAGTAGTTCGAACTGGAAGGTAGATGATGGCTACACTAACAGCGACCACCTAGCGGTTCGTTACAATATCGACTATACGACCTGCATTCAGCGGACGGAAGACTAGCCCTCGTATGTGGAGGACATCATACTTCGACGACGAGTTGCTTAAGGAAGCGCTCTGCCGCGAGCACAATACTCTCGGTCTTAGCGGCGAGCAGCTGGTAACAGTACTCTCGCTTGCGTTCGGTGCCACCATGCCTAGGAAAACCCACCCTAGATAAATCCACCCACGACGCCTATAGGGTCGTAATGGCCAAAAAACGTCGGGAGATGGTCCCCACAGAGCGGTCTCCAGAGATGCTGGAGAGGATCATCGTGGGGCTCTACCCACGTCATGACCCAAGTCTCTGGCCTTACTTTGTGGAGCTGCCAAGGGCCAGCGTGGTCGACGAGGGAAGAGTAACCGTGGCGGAACTTGCGGGGATTGCACAGACCCGTAGTGTAGGTAAGGTGCCAGGACCGGATGGTATTCCGAACCTGGCCATCAAAGCGGCCATTGCTGAGGCTCCCGATATGTTCAGATCTGCCATGCAGAGATGCCTGGACGAGGAAGTCTTCCATGAAGCATGGAAAAGCCAGAGCTTGGCTATTGCCAAAGGCGGGAAAACCATCGGAGAATCCGTCGGCATATAGACCAATATGCCTGCTTCATACGGCGGGGAAGGTGCTCGAGAAGATCATTCTCAACATGATGTTGACACGCACGGAGGGTGCGGATGGTCTATCGAGTAACCAGTTTGGCTTCCGAAAGGGTAAGTCGACCGTAGACGCTATCTTGTCGGTTAACAAATCCGCGAAGATAGCTATCCTTCGTAAGAGGAGGGGAGCTCGCTATTGTGCAGTAGTGACTCTCGACGTGAGGGATGCATTGAATTACTGCCAGTTGTGCAGCTATTGCAGATGCGCTCCTGCGTCTTGGAATACCCGAGTACCTGTACAAGATTCTCGGAAGCTATTTCCAGAATCGAGTACTGGTATACGACACGGAGGCGGGGCGGAAGTGCGTTGACATAACCTCAGGGATTCCGCAAGGTTCCATACTGGGTCCGGTGTTATGGAACGTCATGTACGACGGTGTCTTGAGGTTGAAGTTCCTGGTGGGCGTGGTAATCGTCGGCTTCGCGGACGATATTACGCTGGAGGTCTACGGCGAATCGATCGAAGAGGTGGAGTTGACTGCAGCCCACACGATCACAATTGTGGAGGAGTGGATGAGTTCCAGGAAGTTAGAACTGGCTCACCACAAGACTGAGGTGGTTGTTGTTAACAACAGAAAGTCGGAGCAACAAGCGGTGATAAGGGCAGGCAACTGCGCGGTCACCTCTGAACGCTCCATCAAACTCTTAGGGGTAATGATCGACGATAAGCTCACCTTTGGTAGTCACGTCAATTACGCCTGCAAGCGTGCCTAAACGGCTATAGTGGCATTGTACCGGATGATGTCCAATAGCTCTGCGGTTTATGCCAGCAAGCGCAAGCTTCTGGCTAGTGTCGCTCTGTCCATACTGAGGTATGGGGGCCAGCTTGAGGCACTGCCCTGCGTATTAACTGCTATAGAACAAAGTTAGAAAGTACGTATTGGTTCATGTGCCTAAGAGTTGCGAGCGCGTACCGTACCGTGTAATGCACGATGCACTCTGCGTCATCACCGGTATGATGCCTATTGACATCGTTATCGGTGAAGACATAGAGTGCTTTGAAATGCGCGGCACGAGAGGCATCCGTTGGACTGTCAGGTTGGCCTCAATGGTCAAATGGCAGCGTGCGTGGAACAGTTCCACTAAGGGTAGATGGACACATAGGTTGATACTGGAGATAGGTATGTGGGTCAAGAGGCGCCATGGGGAAATCACTTTCCACCTGACCCAGGTCCTTACAGGCCATGGTTGCTTCAGACCGTATCTACACCGGTTCGGACACTCGGCCTCGCCCGCCGATTTATCGGCTATCATCCAAAACTTATACGGATCTCGGAGCTACACAGAAGGTGGCGCGTGGACTCGAGGAATGGCTAGTTCGGGCGCAAATAAGAGGTGGTCCAAGGGTTCGGAGTCGGCTTCATGGGTCATACTGGTGCTCTGTGGTCGAACTCGATCATTTTATCGAACAAGTGGCCGCGCGAAGAACAACATGGTATCGTCGCTTTCGCGGCGTCGGTCAACCGGGCGGGTTCCGAGCCTGAGGATGGAAAGGGGTCCTCGTCAAGGCTGGGACAAGCGTAGGCACCGCGTCGGCAAGTTCCTTTGTATGTTGGCGAATAGGCCCTATCGCAAAGAGGTCAATTTGGGGTGCACGCGGCATCATCATTCATGATACCAGCCCGACTAGAAGAGCATAACAAAAATTTAACACAATTTTAACATATTGTGATATTTATAATTTATTTTGATACAATTTAGTTCTCAGTAACCATTATCTTTCAAATGTTGTAATAGGATTATATCATAATATGATTTGAAAAATGTTTAACACCGAATTGCCCAACAGTAGGCAATTAAAATAGATGTAGCAAAGTCTCCCAGCCATAGATATCACAACGCTGATATAATTTGAGAAGGTTGCCTTATTTGTAATGTTGGTAATTTCATGTTCTCGAAAAATATATTGACAAAAACAAAAAATTATGATTGTTGATCGCAATCTGTAGCCCTATCACGACCTGTAAAAATTTCAACTGCACAGAAACAATATATTTTGTATCTGATTCTATTATAAATTTCTAACAAAATATGTTATTTTTATGATAAAATTGTAACAAAATTTGATAGTTTTTTGTTTCCAGTCGTACAGTTTTTGATAGAAATTTAGATATTTTAACAACATCCTGCACCATGTTTCTAACACATTTTGTTATAAAAATTTAGTATAACATAATAACATAGGATGATATAATTTTGATATGACCTTCTAGTCGGGAGCCGTGCAGAGGGAAGCAGACGCGAAATCAACGCTTCCCACCTTCCGAGGACATAGGGCGTGGTAAGCCCACTTGGAAAGCCGGCAATGCGCTAGCACGATACCATGATGTTCTTCTAAAAAAGCGAGTCACGATGTTCGGTTCTGCAAGGACACGCAGCCAACCACGAGGGTGCGTTGTGCACTGGCCCCCTTTGAAGCATTACTTTCTGGTTGTACCGAAGGTACGAAGGGCTTGGCGGCAATGGAAACGGTTTAGCGAGTCGGGGATGTAGTCCTGCCTCCCTCGTTTGCTGTTGGAGGTGATCCCTAACCCCGCACTTCCTGGACATCCAACCCAAGAAGTCTGTTGAGCAGATTCCCCCTCCATTGCTTAGGAAAAGAATGCACACACATACAGACATCGCCTCAGTTCGTCGAGCTGAGTCGATCGGTACATAGCACTATGGTTCTCCGGGCCTTCTATCAAAAGTTCTTTTTTCGGTACAACTTTGTTGTACGTGAAAGGCAAGAAGAAAAAATAGAATAGAAACAGAAGAAGAAGAAATCAGCGTAATGAAAGAAGGAGAAAGAAAGAAGGAAGAAGAATAAAAATGAAGGGAAATGGAGGAAAATAGTAGAACAAAAAGAATAGAAAACTAAGAGGTTAGATAGAAGGTTGAAGATAGTAATAGAGAAGAGAGGAAAGATGAATTAAAATGGAGTCTATGTAATATTCAGCCCGAGAATCGCAATTTTCAACCTATTGTATTGTTCGACCAAACGGCGTTCGATCAAATGACCTAACACCAAGCAGGGCACACAGACAAACCGGTACAGCCACTCGTTTGAGAAACCGATCACAGTGTTCACACCGATTTGCATCTATATATCGATCTATTTTTCTGTCAAACTATCCACTTATGTGCATTTGGTGCCGCAATAAGACATTTGAATTGCGCTCCATGATACGCCGCTGTAGTTCTTTCAATTCTTCCTCGCAAGCATTGCTGGGTGTGACGGAAATCTTTTGCGTTCACTCCTCCAGGTTCGAAACCATCGTTGACATGGCACTCATCTGCCATTCACTGCCCTCCGGTTGACCAACGGAATGCCGACTTCTTGAATGAATTCCACAGCAGTCGCCGTCATCGAATTCGTGTTGGCTTACACCACGTTGAACGGTTAAGCGAGTGTTGTTACCATTCTTTAGAGCTTCAGAACTTATAATCTGCGATGGCATTCGGGCGGGACAACTCGATTGCATCTCAAACTTCCTATTCGCCTCGGGGCTAAAATTTGGCAGCAAAAAAATTTTTTTTTCTCGAAAATATGTCACTCCACTATCAATGACCCTTCCTAACAAATTCCAAGATTTATCCAAAAACTCTTTCAGAAATAACCCCGGGAAAATTTCTAGGAAAATCAGTTCTTTTTTCTGTGCAATTTTGGCGTAGGTATATAATTAAATTTCAAGGAAAATATTCGATTTGATGGGTCACGTGCCCCAACTTAGCTCCGCCAATGAATGTATGTACTGAGTTAACAAATTGATGGTACAGTATTTGTTTCGTATATATAAAGAATGAAAATGATTCGATAAATTAAAACAAAGAATAATCTCGGATGATAAACGATCGAACTAGTTAAACGAGCCAAAAAAAACTTTTTAGTACTTGCTTTGAATCCTTATTGCCGTTCGGTCCGATGCTACAGATTCAACACACACTCAGCTCAGCACCCTACACCGACCCCATTCCATTCGGAAAAGAAAAGATACATCCATAAATTGCCATTTACCTGTTCCGGATAAAATCCCGTCACAATAGCTGGATCTGCGGGGCGCTGACGCCACCTCTGCCGGATCCCTAATCCATTCCGATGGTGCTTCTCTGCCACCCACTGTACGACGTTGACAGACACACAAACAATCACACCCGCCACCGATCGAAATTCTCCCGAGTCTTCAACGACGAACCATTAGAAAGCTCCGTACCGGGTCGGGTGGAAATCCACCTGCGCTTTAGTACACTGCACGGAAGGTACTACAATCCCACTCACACTACACACTGTGCATTGACACTCGTCCACGCCGATTCGATCCAGCACTATTCACGACCGGCAAGCGGCTGACACCACGCTGCACAATGTGAAACCCGGCGAGGCGTGAATTTGATCCATGATCCCTGGTCCCACTAAGGACTTGCTGATTCAACCGGATGCACGGGAAACGCTTCGTCCCGGTATTTTTCCAGCCAACCAACAACGAACGGAACGGAACCAACACACTCACTAACTCAAACGGTGAATGGCACTCCGAAACGGTGCTCCTCCTGATCCGGCATGACGACGAACGCCAACGGTGTGCTGAAGCTGCCACACAAACCACGATGATTGATGCCCGTTACGAGGTGGGAAATTTTCGAATTTTCCGTATAATCCGTTTATTCAGCGACTTCTTCGTTTGCGCTTCTTCCGCACTGTTTGACCTGTGTACGGCTTCGGAAGGTTTTCAACCCGATATGCAAGAACAAACAGTATCACGTGGACATTTAGATTAAGCACATTATCGGGCCCTAAAGGAAGGGGTCACTACACGCGAGTTTCATTTCCAATTAAATTTCACTTGTTACGCTCGATAAAACGCAAATAAATTTCTCTTCTTCGTTTTCTGATTCTTCTTCAGCGACAACCTCTGATTTACCCGATTCACACTTGATTGGCCCGAACTTGTTGGTCAATTAATTTGATCATGAATATTCAGCAGTATTTATTCGAGGGAAATAACCATCACCATCACTGCTCAGTAATCGGGACCCGGACTTAACTGGAAAGAGAAAAAAAAATAACACGCAAATTCAGATCCTGATTCGATTTTAATTTTCGGCTTGTTTTTCTTCTCCCTTGACATTCTGAAAAATCAGCAAAGTTTTAATCCGCTTAACCGGGAAAGGCACTTTTCTCGAATGTTTTTTCTTCTTCTCTCGATTCACTGGCCGACCATTTTTTTCCTCCAGTCCTGTCATTTTTCTTTCCAGGGAAAAGAAGCAACCCCACCCACCGCTGCTCATCATCATCATCATCATCGTGCGGGAGCCAATGAGGCGACGCGCCCGAGACGATTGGAAATTGCGTTTGATTGATACTCGACAGCACGGGGTGCTTGTTAATCCGGTTAGAAAATTGATTGCTCGGTGTGGCTGACTTTCGGGTTGGGATTCCTCCATTCCGCTTCGACGGTGGTGATTGATTCCAGCGGGGATCGATTCCACTATTTAGTTGCAGATGTAACGGTAAATATGCTTCTGGTGCTATCACTCTCGTAATGTTGGGGAAATGATGGTTTGGAATTTTTATTGCCGTGATTTTGATGCAGTTCGGGCTTTCACAGTTGGGCGAAAAGTTGATCAAAGTCATGGTCTGCATTAGACAGACAGCGGAACAATGCCGAACACAGCAACAAAGAATGATATTACCATCTTCAAGAATTCGCTTTCTCAGTTCCATTTGCAGTCATGAAGAAAACATGAAATATGTTTGCTTTGAACTTGCGATTTGTTCGTCCAGTCATGCACAGTCTACGACTGTCAAAAACAAATTGATCAATGATATACAAAATCGTTTTTATTCAATTCTAAAACAGAAAGGGTTCTGATATTGAACAACTTCGACATCGACAACAGGGAAAGGAAATGAGCATAAATTGAGAATCTATTTAAAGCTGGATGCAGTTTACAAAATGAATAATATCCAACCCGGGTGATATGGACCAGTTTTTCTGTACTTTGTTTTCAACAAATACGATACACCTTTTTCATATATATGCTTGACAATCGTGTTAAACTTAGATAATTTTTCTCGGTTATGATGAGTTCGTTTAGCTCTTTTTTAAATATTATGCTGATCTCACTGAAACATGGCTGGGACATTAGTTAATTTTAAAATTTCGAAGCCAAATAACTTTTTTTGCATTCATACATCATAAATTATGTTGCATACTATCACGATGAAACTCTAAAAGTCGATAAATAAGTTCATAAACCAATAGAAGGCTTTCCTATATGTAAAGGTGTGCACAAGTCCGAAAATCAACAGCGGCGTTCGGCGTAATTTTACTCGGCAGCGGCGTTTCTCTGAAAGAAACAATTTATTTCTTGCATTATTTTCCCCGTTATTTTTCTTCCTGAAAAATGTAATTTATGACATTATTCCTCGTTATATTCCACTCATTTTTTTTTTGGATTTCCCTTAGGGAGTTCTTTTGAATTGTTGTTAATTATCGACTAGAATTATGAACGATACGTGGATGTGGATTAAAAAGTCTAAGGATAATTAAAACGGCTAAATTTGAATCATACTTTGACTGAAAAAGCCACATCCAAGAATTGTAACGAATTTACATGAGAAATTCTTAGAAGTTTGTTTAAAGTTACCGAAAAAATGCTACAGCGCACATTTTTGCTTCCAGGTTCTGCTACGTCTGAGGCTGCACAACAGTCGTAGGCTAAATTAAACCTCAAAAATTCTGTTACCGAACGGTAACTTCTTTTGCAATTGGTGTGGGGTCGTAGGGAAAAATAATGTTAAGATTGCGATCAACGTTCAAATTAAAATTCGATCGTTTAGCTGCGGCAACGTTGGTTACCCAAAAAGGATGATATAGCAGAACCATCGGTCCGCCATTCCCCAGCCAAGCCTGCGCCGTTCTTCAACAGGTCACCAGCCGACGAGCCGCCATTTCGCCGCTACCAAGCATTCTTCCAATCAAGCCGCCATCGCTCGCCGACAGGCCACAAAGCGGCCGCCACCTATCCGCCACAAGGCGTGTTTCGGCCCGATACTGCCACCCAAACCTTAATTTGCCGTTTCCGTTTCACGGCTGGCCGCCATCGTGCTGCCAGTCTACCGCTGCGGAACCCGGTTTAGCCCACCTCGCCTCTGCGCTCTGGCCAACCAAGCCTTATAAGCCATCACCATCCCTTGGCCGGTCTAAATCCGGCCGCCAAAGTACCACCACCGAAGTTATTCCTCGTCGACGCCGCCGCCGTCCCCCAACAAGCCTTTATTCTGCCGCTGCAAAGATCATTTCGACACACCACGCTACTACGGCCACCCTCCAGCTACCACTACGGCCAAGCCTGCAGTAATCGAAGCCATCTCTTGTCGTTGGCCGTCCTTCGGCCACTGCCATTCCTGCTTTTACTGGAGTTTTTCGGCCGCTGCTAGTCACAACGGGCCACTGCACGGACGAGATTTGTTTGCTTTGCCGCCGTAACCATCTCTTCGGTGGTATTTCGTAAAATGCTTAGAAGCGTACCGTCACCCGTAGCCACCGAATAAAAAGTGTAAAAGCTAAATCAATTAAATTTTTATTAGGACCACCCCACTGAAAACTCTCCCTTTTAAACAACGCCCTGGGAGTTAAGAGAAAAGAGGTCTTGTGTGCCCACCCCGAAAGCTGCCTATGGCTGTACAACAGCAACTTGGGGCTTAGGCACTTCCCTGATGGGGCGCAGCAGGACTCCCGGGGTCAAATATAGTTTCAACTCATATTCCAGTGATAGATGTTTTTTTATTTTGGATATTTTCAAATTTCGACTAAGTTTTTTTTTAAATGCTATGATGAATGAAAGTCATTTAGATTTTAGAGACCACTTTGTAGATTGCGATGTTGAGTATAATAAAGAGTTCAGACAAAATTGGGTTTTCCGACAAGCATGCTTTTTGTTAAACAAAGATTAAACGACGATTTGATTTTGATCGAATCTTATTATCTCCCGCAAACCAACACCATCAATAGGTAGGTGAAGGATTCCGCTTCCTGTTGATGGTGTTGGTTTGCGGGAGAGCTATCAGATTCGTCAAATCGTCGTTTGAATCTTTGCTTACAAAAAGCAGATAAGTCGTTTTGAAAATTTTGTCTTGATTTATTCGAAAACCCCGAATTTGAAATTTATTTCAAATACATGAAATGTTTGAACTGATAGTCGATATGAGTGCAACATGTGGGAGAAAAACCGTTTGACCGATAGTCATTTGGTCTAAAGGCATTTGGCCGAAGGCCACTAGGCCGAAAACTTTTTAGCCAACTATGTCATTTGGCTGAACAACTCATCTGGTCGAACGCCATTAGGGAACGTCCGAACTGGTAATTTTGCCGAAAATACCCCTTGGCCAAAATGGTCGTTTGACCGCAAGGCCGAAAATATTATTCTGCTGAAAAGAAATAAAAGTAGGACGTCTCAGCACTTGCAAAAAAGCACTTGGTGCGGTTTCGCTGAACACCGACCATATAAGAGTAGCATCACTTTCATTCTTTACCACAGATATTGATTTTGGACTAATCACTATCTCTTGGATGGAAGCAATGCACTGTCCAATAGTCACGATCTGTCCTGCTGGCCACGTCCTTTCAAATGCTGAGGAAAGGGGTAGATGATTACTTGGGCATCCACTTAAGAAAGATGCACGGATCTCTACGACCTATCATAGTTATCACGAGAGGTTTTGAAAATGTTAGTGTGGAAGGCTATAACAGCAGAACTAAGATAGAAATTCATAGTAGGAAAGGGACGAGCCTGGAATAGAACTCACGACCTCCTCGCAAACTCGCAATTAGAGAATTGGGAAAATGGTAAAATCATATTCGTATATTTTGTTGTAACGAAAGGCTATCATTTCACCCCGAGAACGAACTTTTAAAACAAGGCTCGTAGTGTTATATATCAATCGACTTAACTCGACAAACTGAGCAAGCATGAAGTGTTGTCCGTCAAGTGTATTCGAACTTATTGAACACCCTGTAGATCTGTTCAAATTTCAAAAAGTTTCCCAAAATCGACCGGTCAACCGGTATTCACAATTCTTATGCTAAGATAGACTTCTGGTGAAAATTTCAGCTCAATTGGTTTAAATTTAGGTGTGCTTCAAATCGTTTTAGTGTTTTCGGCATAATTTTGCTCTTAAAAAATCGTAACTCTGAGTGGGATGAACGAAATTCATTGCAACAACAACAAAATGATAGCCATACCTATACTCGATAACTTTGTAGAACATTGTGTTACAATCGGAACAAATCTTCTATGCGTTTCAATAGATTTTGTTCTTCGAGATACTCAAAAATAAACATTTCTTGTTGATATAAGGCCTATGAAATCTACATCCAGATATTTTTTTGGATTGAATTTATCGGGAAGTTGCAGCTACACATTCATTTTAATATAGCACGGTATTAAATCTTAAGCGGGTATCTTATAAAAATTGTAGAAAATTGAGGAGTGGATTCACATTCTGATTTGCTTAATTGATTGCCTTATTACAAAGACTTGCACGCTGGCAAGCATTTCCATCGAACAAGTTACCATTGCTTTTCAATGATCGTCATCAAATATTTTTGGTTGGGACCTGAAATGTTGTGACAAAGTAATCATTGGTGACTTGGTAGAGTGTCATTTCTAGACCAACATTTGAAAAGTGCGCAACAGCCAAAATTTATTCCTTCTGGCATTATGGGAATTTTGTAGCCTGCACTCTTAGGCATCATTGGCTTCACGTATTGATCAGCTGCTCGCAGCTTCGCCAACCGATAAAGGAGTCTGGGTAAAATGTGTAATCAATGTCAGATCACATGCGCAACAAATCATTGAATTGGTCGTTATTAACCATAAATCGATCGCGCCGCATGCTCCGCTGGGTGCAAGCTGCTTTTTTGCCAATGTAAATATGACATTGTCCCACAGACACTACTCACCGTAATTCGAATATGAGGAATAATGCTATTAAATGCGAAGAAAATAATCCACTCTCAACCGATAAATGTCTCTATCCACCACGAAGCTCCCGTTAAGTAGAGCACTTATCCACGATCACCACAACCCACACAACCTAGACCTAAAACCAGGGTGCTATCGTAGAGAAGGATCAGTTATCGGTCTTTGTTTTATACTGGTTTCATAGCACTCTTGAAGGGTAAATTATGATCTTCAAGAGTGTAATAAAACTTAAAATGTTACTTGGGTACTGTTTCCTGCTTGTGGTGGGCCAGCGTGCCAGCTCGGAGGTTACTTTCGAGACACTGTACAGATCATGATTTCAGAGTCGCCTTTTATAGGCGATTCTTGGTACGGATACAATACAAATAATTTGGGGACGTGCACAAAAAAATCAAATTTCAATCTAATTAGTCTATCCTGCGCGCCAAACGATCGATTTGCCATCTGCTTGTTGGGGCGCAGATCGTAACAATACACAGAACAGAAAACAAATAAAGAACGCACGCTGTGCTGTTTAGCGCGTTCTTCTTCACAGCCAGCAACGATGATGACGACGGCCGATGTGTGATTGAACATCTTTTTCTTTGAACCTGCTAAATTCGTGGAGGAGCTTTCTTCCTGTTGGCTGGAGATTTCGTGGTTTGTGGGTGCTAAGAGCGTGCAAAGCAACCGGGGGACCAGCATGCCGCTGGTAGACATTGACCCCATCTTGCCGGACAGCATGTCCGAAGGACGAGCACCCACAGAACAATAGGTTAAGTAGGGTAGAACAAATGTAAGTACACCTTTATTTCACTCCATTCTAGGGGGATCGGCTAGGCTGGGGATCGGGGGACCAAGTCTCATGCGGCCCCTAAACAGGGAGTCCGAGGGTTGGTGACAATTTCTCTACTTCCGAATTCCAAAGCGGCTTTCTGTCCTTTTTTTCAAAAAGATTGAACTTGCTTTTCATTATTCAAAGATTTGAAGGGATTACGCTGGGACGCAAACTTTCCTGTAACCTTGCAAAAGGCTAGCCATGGAATCTACTAATAACAGTCTTGTCACTCCACCTAGCGATTATCCGCTGCCCCGGCCCCGTGTTTGGGATAGGCGAAGAGACCTTTTCAACAGCGAATATCAAGTAAGTACGATTTCCATTTGGCCATTCCATCCTAGCTCTTCACCCAGCTGATAATCTTCTCGTTTGCACACCGCACACTTACATCCAGCCTTCTGGAAGATCCTTGTCCACTCGTCACATTCGAGCAAACCCAACAAACAGGCAGGAAAAAGAAACTTCCAACAACAATATTGACATAATAGGTCATAAGTTCATGGTGAGTAGACATTCTTACCTGCCTGATGACACGGATTTTGCATCTGTTGAAAATTGTTTCAAAAAGCGAACAATCTTCTTACCTACTGATTGGTATGATGTTAATGACACGATGCAGACAGGGAGACAGTCGCATCATAAAATTGTGTAAAAAAACACAAGAAAAACTCGAAAAATGCACCTGTTTCTTGGCTGGAAATTCAATGAATTCGCATAGAAAAAATACGAACCCGTATATTATTTTCTACAAGGAAACACTTTCGCAAGCTGAACCATTTTGCTCGTTGAACATAAGATCTACAAAAAAAGAGTGACCAACATCTCTGGCCAACGTGGAGTTGGAACCTCTTTATGAAACAGCACGACCCGTATCAAAAGAGAAGAAAAAGGACATGGATGATCTTATTCGATACATACCCCCAGTTCATCATGATTTTTTCATGAACCTGACTGTAGCAGGAACTGTAAATTATGACGAAGGCTCTCTGGAGTATTGATGAGGGGTATTGAAACTTATTATTTTGTATTAATAATCCCTAAATATTAAATTAAATATACATAAGAATAAAACTTAACTGAGACATACAATTCCTTTTTACAGTCGCCTCTCCACATCTCGATATTGAAGGGACCATCGAGATAAGGAGAGATCGAGGAATGGAAGGAAAATTGAAATGGGTAGGGGAGATACGTATGAAATGCGCCGGTTGGGTAAAATGCGCCACCACGTTTTCTAGGTTATTAACCCAAATTTTGTCTCAAAATCGTGAGCGGCTGAAGCCAAAAAACATTTGTAAGCAGTTACGCAAAAAATTGTCAAAAACTCTGTGTTTGAATTTTTAAAAATAAAATGTTTTCTTGGCTCTTTCCGATGCAACTTCGATGTCTACGTCAACAATGCTTTTTTCTTCACACACTAAGAATATTTTCTCCTTTTCTCATTGGTTTAAAATATTGACTACCTTAAAGCATAAGACTGACACTTATTTTTTGTAAAAGAGTGTGACTATTTCTGTGAAAAAATATTGGAATATTTTGATTATTATTTTGGGTGGCGCATATTGCCCAGCGTCGTTTATTTTAAATGAAAATGCAGTATTTGAGAATTAAACGTTTTCTTTAATATTGTTGGTTTTTCTTAAAACTGGTTGGACCATATAATGACTGATATGCAAGATTATTGATTAACACTTCGAAATTACACTATTTCGGATGAAATCACCATTAAATTAAGAGATTAGCTTAGGGGGCGCATATTGACCGCATCTCCCCTACTAGATCCTTGCTATGAAAAACGACAACAAAACAAATGTCTTTTCCTGTTGTTGACATGTTTATTATTGCCCAAATATGGTCTAGCAGCCTAAAATTTGTTTGTCATAAGACGAGTTTGTACAATCCCATTGAATTCCATCACTTAATCCATTGAATTCAACCACTTAATTAAGTGGTGGAATTCAATGGGATTGTTCAAAATCGTCTTATGACAAGTGAAGACATTCCACTAAAAAGTTCATAATAATTTTCTTAACTAAAAATTTGAATATATTGACATAAGGAAAGTGAATCCTGAACAAAATATGTTCAGAACACATCGAGGTAGAGAGATAACGAGATAGAAAGGGTATCGAGATTTAGAAAGCCCAAATGTATGTAGATTGAAGGGACTGAGGAAACCATCGACATAAAAAGATATATCGTGATATAGAACATCGAGATGTAGAGAGTCGACTGTATTACGTTTAAGCAAAGTATTACATTTTCACTATTTAATAAAATTAATTTAGAGTTTTTACATAAACAGCATCCACCTATTCAAGTACGGAGATATTCCAAAAATAAACAAACTCAAAAGCAGCGTTTTACAAAACACAATGAGAAGTGCTCATATTGCAGCTTGTGCGCGGTTTACAAAGTTAAAACCCGAAAGCCGGGCTTTTTGAATTCAAACTGTCCTCAAACATTGATTAAAAGGTTAAACTCTGGTTCCCTTCCTTTGCTACTGCATCATTGAATCCCCTACCACGAGTCGTTGGCATGCCAGAACTTACTCTATCTATAGTAATCAAGAAAAAAAACTGAAAACAAAATTTCGGCTCCATACCGCGTCACAGCAAATGAGTCTAAACGAGCGATATATAGAGGAACTCACCAAACCATTTCCAAAAATATCCACATTGTTGAGATTTTTTGTAAATTTTTGATTAGCTTCATTAGAGCTGTACGTTTAAGATTTTTACTGGCAACGATTTTGGGTTTCTGTTACTTTTTGTTCCCGTTAGTAGTGATTTATATGCTTTAAACATCAATAGTTTTGAAATTAGCAGAGAAACCGTGCATATTTTACATTGCAAACTTGAATAACATCACACATGACAGGTTGATAAAATTACAGGAGTTTGTAAATTTGGAATTTCCAGAGCAATGGATAGATATGAGTGAGCTGGAAAAACAATTAAAGTACTTGCAGCATACTTACGGGTTTGCTCAATTGTTTGCTAACGGAGAAGAATGCAATTTTCCACATCGTCAGTTGCACATTTACGCGGATTAACAAGAATCTGATCTTTATGACTACGATCGAGAATTCTTCTCATCTGCAAGTATTGGGGATGGCCGGGGGTGCCATTATTATCCTGAATCAGGAAGGGGCAAAAAATGAACACGCTCGTCAAATTCTTGAAGAGTCAACAATTGGTACATAAGACGATTGTCAAAATTCAAAATAGGCCTGCTGTGGAAACAAAATGAATTTGTGTTTTCTGATGGCCGTGCGACGTCTGAAATACTTCTTCTAAGGTTTCCCCCGTTTAGTAACTGATGTAGAAAAATCCGTTCAATAAACCTCGTTTAAACGTAAAATTGAATAATGTGAGACCCTCCATCGTTTGGCTTAAAATATTTTTTGGTTGTACGGGTTATACCTACGGCCGAAAATTTCGTCCCTTTCCAGAATAAACGTAGCAGATGATGCTATGAAAGGGAAAGTTCCACATTACAAATCAGATAGCGAGCGGATGTGCAAACCTGAGAATGATTGGCCAAAAGGTAAGTTGAAGAACTGCGCTCGATATATATTATTTCGTGACAACTGAAGGCAGCATTTAGTTTGTCAATCGATTCGTGCAAAAAATCTATTCGACATTTCGTTGCCCAAACAGAGAGGTGCCCTCCAGAAAATATGTACAACAACAAACAATAAAAGTCTTCAACTCCAAATCGCCATAACGAGCACGTCGAGCACCTGTCGCACCTTTAAGGAAGTAATGTTTGCTGTGCCTGCCGATGTAGATTAGCATAAAGAATGATTCGTACATACCCAGGCGAAGATGGAGGGTCACGCAAATCGGACGTAAGCTTTGAGCTCACTTTCATCGGAAGCTAAAAAGAGATTACTTCACAGAACTTCCGAAACAGATTTCAATATCTAACAAATATACCTACAAGCGATTCTTTTTTACTTGGGAAATGCGTTCTGTGTAAAAAAAAGTTTTGTGTTCAAAATTCTAAAATCTGTGTGAAAAAAGTTTTTATTATTTCCTAATTAATTTTGCAAAATAGAGCAAATCTTGAGATGAATTTCTCAAAATTAAGTCGAATCCTCAAAATGGTTGGGAAACAAGTTTATCTCTTCTCTCTCCCTAGTCCAAGCGCAATCATCATTTCGTTGAAGTAGTGCCTTATACTCAAATTTTCGACTAAATTTTGATTAGTTCATTTTTAGCGTGTGGTATGTGGAGAAGGCGAATGAACCACGAATTGCATCAGCTATTGCAGCATCGGGAAGAACGTTCATCGTTTACACCGTGAAAATAAGACGACTGCGGTGGGCCGAGCAGGTAACCAGAATGTCGGATAATAACACGGTGAAAAAGGGTTCTCGACATTGATTCTTGGAAGACTGTTTCCACCCTCCGTATGACTGCGTAGTTGGCAACGTGCAGTCATGGAGCGAGTTGGATGGAAACGACTTTTAAGTAATGCAAAAAGCCACTCCGGCCTTAGTCTGAATAAATAATAGGAATTGACATGAGAGCTATTTTCAAGAATTTCGCAGAGGTTCTTGGGAGCTATGCTTCCGAGCATTCCGGGGAATTCATTTTCCAAGAGTTTCTGATTGGGTTGCAATTCAGCTTAAATTAAGTCCTACGGATTAATTTTCAGATCAATATGAGTCTTAAGGTTCTGACTCATTTGGGATAAAGTCGTTTAGTATAACACCGTTTGACAAAAGGTCATTAAGAATAAAGTCCGTTTTATTTAACAAGCAGTTCAACTACGGATATTTGGCATGATTTTGAACTGTGGAAGAAAAATGCTAATTTGATGTATGAACCCATATGCATAAAGGAGACTGCTCTGCATCGAGGGCATATTTTAATTAATATAAACTAACACTAGAAATTTTCCGAAAAGTAGGTCAAACGAAACAACTTTACTACTCCGTGGAAGAGAATACATCCACCATTGCCCGCTCCCTAGTTTTAATACTCCTAAAGTGGCAGATATATTGTCAAGTTTGCATCCAAGTCCGAAAGATAAAAGCTTAATATTATTGTGTGAGAAGCAATTAAAGAAAAAGCGTCCAAAATGCTGTGAAATTAGACAATCCTAATCCCACCATCAATTAGGATAAACGAGATGAACCAACATAGGGCTAAATAAATCGTTAATGAAGATACAAATAAAAAGAGAAACTTGAAAAACATGACGCATGTTTGCATATTTGAACTCAAAAGCAGTTGAGCCTTGGAGATTTGAAATTGCTTGAAATTCTTAAATTCAATCAAATGTATTGAATAGAAACAAGAAGTTTACGCAGTGCAGCATCAAACAGTGTTAGAATGTGTTTTGCAGTAGCTTTTGTCGAGATATTTCACAAACATGAAACATCCAAAGCTTCAAGTCGCAGGAAAACCGTCGTCAATAATCCTCTTACTTTTCGCTAACCATTTCTATTGGAATAAACTCTGCATCGGCAGGCACATGAATAACAAATCTCTTAGAAAACAAGATGAAAAATAAACAATTCTTTGACAAATTTTCAAAACGACGCATTTGCTTTTGTAAACAAAGAGTCATACGCCTGTTTGATGAATTTGAGCAATGTCATCAACATATTATAGAAAACTAGTGCCACGTCTAGCAGAGGTGTTAGTTAACGACGCTGTTCTATCATGTTAGACAAATGGTCGTTAGCCTGTAAAAAAAATCAGATAAGTCGTTTTCAAAATGTATACATGATGAAAAAGTGAATAAACAGTAACGTCAACAAGAGTGTTTACCACAACCGCGCTACCACAGCACGTATAAAAGCTGACTGAGAGGACAAGAATCGATGTTCTTCTCAGAACTATGCGGAACGGATGAATGCCAATCGCGATGAGAGTTTGGCAGATGTGAAATATCTCCCATATCAGTGAACCCTCACTACTATCAATATTTTCTTCCAGCTCAGTAACATTGCACACTAGGGACATCCGATGTCAAAGTTGGTGGCATTGGCATGACGTATCTCATCACTATCAAATGATCGTAGAAAACGCGTTGTTTTGATTTGATATTAGTTTGTTTATCAGTCAATTCCTACAAAAGTAATCAACATCCATGCGGAACAGAATTCCCACGTAAGGAAATTTAGCCTTTTGTTCATTTCCAACTGTAAGAGATGAGTCAGCCTAGGGCTGTACATCTCTATAATAAAGATTTTTTTTTTGTCTTTATTAAGGAGACTTTCAGCCCTAGGCTGGCTCGTCTCCGGAATAATAAAGATAATAATTATGATATGATATGTAAAAAATATTTGACAAAAAAAGTACTTCTATTTGATACGTCAATCATAGTTCATCATTGTTACTCGTTGAGAACTGCTTCATATTTTATATGTTGATATCAATATTTGATATGGAAGTGAAAATAGTTCAAGTGTAAATTATTTTATAAGGTTTATCTCCAGCAGAGCTGAAAAAAGCATCGAACATCTGAGGAATTCAAGCCGCAGGAAATAGGGTTCCCATTTTTAATCCTCTTATTTTCCCTTTATCATTTCCCTTAGAAGATTCCGCATCGACCAGCGTATCACAAGCAACATAGGTTTCTAGGAAAACGCAAAACTCACGAGCGAAAAAATAATTGGTCTCTGGAGAAGTGGGTTTCCAGTAACAGCAATGTGAAGTTTTTTCCACAGTTGCACGGCTACAACACGTGTTCAAGCTTACAGCATTACATGAAACGCTTTTTTGTTATCTAGGAATGTAAAGAACGAATAAATCATTCTATGCTTCATATTCAGCATCATCAGATCGGTGATTCATATAAATAAACCATCACCCTATTAACATTGATCTGATTTTGATCACATTTTTATTGCTGTTTCCATCGTTTTTCTTTTTACGACGCTGTGGGTGGTCTTGTTCGGTTCGGTAGCAGTTCGGTTCGCTTTTATCCCATTTTTATGACAAACAGCAGATACTCCTACTACCTAGAAAACGGTAGCTTTCAATGAACGTTCAGGTATCTATGTAACGGCATTTATCGAATACGGTGCCCATGACAAATGATTACTCGCTTCGGCCGTGAGCCTGACGAGGCAGAATTTAAGAAAGTGGAAAAATTGAATTTGTTAACGCAACAATTCAAACATGACGAGTTGGAACAGATCATAAGAAAATTTTCTTTCTTGTTATTGACAAAATTTTCTTTTATTAAAATTCGTATCATCAAACGTGCATGGAGACGCATGGTTGATCACCATGGCCTTTTCAAGGCAAATCATAGATGTCTGGAGGTGAGGGAAAATTTCGATTGGTGACAATCTAAGCCTTCCACCAAATTACATGGCATGGCAACTGCTGGGTAAAGCGTACCATTGGTACTTCGCGTACCTGAAGGAATAAAATAGACCCCATCTCGCGGTCCTTAGCCTCTTACCCAGCAGCTCCTATCCCTACCTCCTCGTGGTGCTATCCGGGATACGAGCAATCTTATGGAAGATCGGGTAACCAACCCCGGTAGGAACTATGGTCGTATGTAGAACGGGAAGGGGGAGGGGGTTTGCTCTGTGGATATGCAAATCTTACTGAGCTTCTGTTCTCCATATTTGGGACGGCTGGTTATCGTCCGAGTGCCAGCGACTGTGTACCATGGACCACCGGAAATGAGGAGGAATGGTCCTCTGGAAAATCAGAGGGTTTTATGTCAGACCCTTCAAGCCAGCATTTAAAAAAAACTTACGCAACGAATAATCAACAAGAGAGTACGGACCGGAACCATCGGTGAAGACCACCGCAACGAAAAGGGACTAACGATTGGACACTCGGTTCGTGGAACTGCAAATCTCCTAATTTCATCGGGAGCACACGCATACTCGCCAATTTGCACAAGGATCGTGGATTCGGCATCGTAGCGCTGCAGGAGGTTTGTTGGGAGGGATCAATGGTGCGAACGTTTAGAGGTAATCATACCATCTACCAGAGCTGCGGC
Organism: Armigeres subalbatus; assembly: GCF_024139115.2. Taxonomy (NCBI): domain Eukaryota; kingdom Metazoa; phylum Arthropoda; class Insecta; order Diptera; family Culicidae; genus Armigeres; species Armigeres subalbatus. The sequence continues at coordinate 22,375,168 of NC_085139.1, read as the reverse complement.
AACACACACGAGCTGCGATGGGCGATATGCAAAGGCGCGTGATCGGGTGGTGGCCGATCAATGAGAGAAGGTGCAGGTTGAGCATCAAAGGCCGGCTCTTCAACTTCAGCATAATCAACCTCTATAGCCCACACTCCGGAGGCACTGATGATGATAAGGACGCATCCTACGCGCAGCTGGAACTTGGGTACGACAGCTGCCCAAGCCACGACGTCAAAATCATCATAGGAGTTTTTAACGCTCAGGTTCACCAACTGACGAACAAAAACGGCCTATGACTAATTGATTTCGCCGCCACCAAGAATATGGCCATTCGCTGGACCTACTTCCAACACAGTCTTCCGTATCGGTACACCTGGAGACCACCACTGCAGACAGAATCACAAATCGACAACGTTCTGATTAATGGACGGCACTTCTCCGACATTATCGACGTCAGAACATATCGTGACGCTAAAATCGACTCTGACCACAATCTGGTGATGGTTAAACTGCGCCCAAAACTATCCATCATCAACAATGTTCGGACCGACGACCGCAACGATACGACCTAGAGCAACTGAAGCAACCTGATGTCGTCACTGCATTCGCGCAGCATCTCGGGGAAATGTTGCCACTAGAGGGTGATATCGATGGGGCCCCTCTTGAGGACTGCTGAAATACAGTTAAAGTAGCCATTAACGACGCAGCGGAGAACAACGTCGGGTTTGTGGGACAAAGTCGACGGAACGATTGGTTCGACGAAGCCTGCAGACAGATTCTAGAGGAGAAGGACGGAGCGCGGGCGGTCGCGCTGCAGCAAGTTTCCTGGCAGAACGTGGAACGTTATAAGACGGAAGTGGAGATAGCAGACCCGCCTTTTTCGGGAGAAGAAACGCCCCCTGGAAGTATAGTGCGAGGAGAAGGAACGGCTGTGCCGTTCGCAAGAAACACTCAAGTTCTATCAGAAACTCTACGCATACCGCAAAGGCTTCGTGCCAAGAAACGAAATGTGCAGGAATAAGGATGGGAGCACCTTGACGAACGAACGTGTGGTGATTGAAAGGTGGAAGCAGCACTACGAGGAAAATTTAAATAGCTAAGAGTACAGGCAGTGAAAGTCACGGTAGCGGAGGAGATGACTACTTCAGTTAAGCGGACGATGAAAGCCAACCAGCCCCCACTTTGAGCGAAGTTAAGAATGCCATCCAACAGCTTAAGACCAATAAAGCAGCTGGTAAGAATGGAATCGGAGCTGAGCTCATCAAGATGGGCCCTGAACAGCTGGCCACTTGCCTGCACAAACTGATAGTCAGAATCTGGGAAACTGAACAGCTACCGGAAGAGTGGAAGGAAGGGTTTGTATGCCCCATGTAGAAGAGAGGCGAGAAGCTGGAGTGTAAGAACTTTCGAGCGATCACCATCCTTAATGTCACCTGCAAATTGATATCCAAGATCATCTTCCGTTGTATGTCACCATTAGTGAATGAGTTCGTGGGAAGTTATAAAGCCGGCTTCATGGCCACCCGACGACGGACCAGATCTTTACTGTACGGCAAATTCTTCAAAATTGCCGTCAATATTATGTCCCAACGCACCATCTGTTTCAAGGCGGCACACGACAGTATAGACCGCGTAGAGCGTTGGAAAACTATGGACGAGAACAGCTTCCCTGGGAAGCTTACCAGACTGATCAAATCAAACGATGGATGGTGCGCAAAACTGTGTGAATATTTCGGGCGAACACTCCAGTTCGTTCAAATCGCGCTGGGGACTAAGACAAGATGATGGTCTTTCGTGCCTGTTGTTCAACATTGCGCTAGAAGGTGTCATGCGGAGAGCCGGGGTACGATTTTCAACAGATCCAGTCAATTTATTTATTTCGCGGATGACATGGACATTGTCGGCCGAACATTTGGCAGAACTGTACACCCGCCCGCAACGTGAAGCAGCAAAAGTTGGACTGGTGGTGAATGCATCGAAGACAAAATACATGCTTGTGGGCGGACTATATGACGTGCTCGTTTTCATGGAAACGTGGTTACGAGCAGATATCAAAAGTGGTTAAATTTCTTCCGATTACACATTTTTCCGTTGTGATCGTAACGATTTAACCAGTCATCATTCACAAGGTGGTTGCGTTTTGGTCGCAGTCAGAAATTCACTGGAAAGTGAATCTGTATCGTTAGCCAACTCGGTAGAACTGGAACAAATCACAGTCCACATTAAGTCGAAGCCTCGTTCGCTTTTCGTTATTGCTGTGTATCTTCCGCCAAACTCTAGTTATACGTTGGTCATGCGAATGCTGTACGCTCCATAGCATATAATTCCTCTGAATCTGATATAGTTCTATCGATTGGTGACTATAACCTTCCACATTTGCGCTGGAATTTCGTTGTCGATATCAACGGATACGTCCCTTCCAACGTTTCCACTGATACCGAGCTCAACTTCATGGAAACAATGTTCACCAATGACTTGAATATTCCACGTTGTAAACATCAATGGAAAACTTCTCGATCTGATATTCACAACTCTCCCTGAGATCGTTGATATAATTGAGTCAACGTCTCCGCTACTGCCTTTTGATATCCACCATAAACCAATCATCGTACTTCTTGACGAGAATGTCATGCCAGCATTACTTGACGACGTAAACCGTTTTATATATGACTATTAGGCATGCAACTTCGATCTGATTAATTCTATTTTTAACGACATCGATTGGATACCATTTCTGCGGTCTGATACAGTGGACGGAATGCTATCGGCATTCATTACGAACTTCTCTTGAAGTTATCAACACCGTACGTTCTTCGAAGAAGCGTGCCTCAAAGTCTGGTTTTAATCAGCCTTAGTGGATTCCTTGAGCTACGTAACCTTCGCAACAATTTCCGCGACAGGTAGCCGTTACTTCGCAACAACAAAGAACGTTTCTGACAGGACAGACTTTATGCAGAGAAACAGACGTCTCACCAAACATTACGTTCCATCGTTCACCTTTTTAACGGTGGATTCAAATTCGTAGGTGATCAATCGTCCATCGGATTTAGGTTTGACGTCGCACACCACCGCCATCTGGTTGCCGTTTGACCACACTTCACTGCATTTCGCACTGGGCAATAATGCTTCCGTGACGATGATTTTGATTGCATTTTGTTCTATGAGACGTCTGCTTCTCTGCTGCTTTATGATTTAGAGCTGAATTATAAAGCTGCCCACGGGAAAACTATGTGCTTAACGTTTAAAGTTTAACAGGAAAAAAATAACGAAAAGTAAACAGCACGTAAAACTTTATATGCATGCGGAGATTTATGCTATTCTACGCTAAAATGGTCCTCTTCTCAACAAGATTGCTTTACAACTTGTATGCAATATCGACGATTCACTTCAAATATTGTATATTAGTTTTAGGCTATATCCCGTGTGGAATTCACGCTTATAATGGTGAAAGTTCCATTTATGTGCATGATTTTAGCGTAAATTTCTATAGTGGATTTTTCTATCACTCTGTGTTCTGTAAAGGAAAGAATCCCTTCCTGTTTCTGAATCTACATCATCAACAAGATGAAGAATTGCACAATGGAATTCCAGTTTGGTGAAATTCATAAAACTACTTCCAAGAAATCAAAGCTAAATGAAGTTAAGTTAACCTTTTTCGCTGCCTACTTCCATTTAAAGTGTTTTCCCGTAGAGGCATCTCCTGTCTCGTCGCGTCGCCAGAATTGTTTTGGTCAAACACCTTCCAACAACTTTCAGCTCGCCACATGCTTTCAGTTTTCTCCCTGATGAGATTCTGAACAGCTCTGGATGATCTTGATGACATCATCTAAGGTCCAGGAACAAAACCATCTTCATCCCATTTTTTTGAGAATTGCGCTCTTCTGTTCGTTCCAGTATTTGCTTGGAAAACCATGCGTCTTATGGATACCGATCCATAAATCTGGAAACCGAAAAAGGCGGTCATCAACTATCCTGCCGTTCACATAAATTACACTGTCCCATGTTACGCTTTGATGAAAAATCCCAAACTCGGAGAGTCAATTTGTCCCACTGGAAAAAATGAAGTTGTTGTTTGATAATAATAGAAACTGAAAACCGTTTCGGATAAGAAAGTGATTCATTTTATGTCCTGGAAAAGTTCTGCCTGGTTTACGCTCATAACATCCCCAAAAATATTTGTTAAATTTGTCAAAGATCTAATCGATCCCAAATTTAGTGGGACAAAATTGACTCGGAGCTCTTGGATTTTTTCATCAAAGGTAACATGGGACAATTATGTATAGAACGGCAGTATCGGGGAATATTCATCCTCTGCTGGTAATCTGGATTGTTCCCTCACGCAGATTGCGAAATTCGTCTTTATTTGTTATCCCTTTCCATAGAACAAACTTTGGCTACAACAATTGTTTTAATTAGTTTTTGCATTCTTTTAACGATGTTTGTCACAAGTTCGATTTTCTTCTGTCTAAACATGTGTTTAGAGCTAGGATTAGAAAAATTTAGAATAATTTAGTTATAAGGGGCCCCACACACGCTCCGACTATTGTACAACTTTGACTCCGCCACCAAAAATGGTCAATTGTGGCCACCGAGTGCTCCCCTGGAAGATACGGAACATCGGCAAAAATTTTCAATTCAAAAATTTAATCGTAGAGCGGTGGCATTTTTTTAAACCTATTGTTATCGAACCCTGAGTATGGAATTGTTGTTTTGACCAATCACGGACCATTGTGGCCACCGGGTGGCCCCTGGAAAATCCGGAACATTCGTAAAAATGGTCAATTCCAAAAATTTCATCGTAGATCTGCGTGATTTTTTTTTAAACCTATTGTTATCGAACCCTCAGTAGAGCGGAGTGGGTCAAGAGTACGCACTTAGTTTTCAATCGAACATGGAACCCTTATGAAGCAGACTTCTGTATATCAAATCAATGTCGACGATTCGTACACTTTTTGTTTATGTTACCTAGCAAAAAATATATTGGAATTATTGAAATTCGTTTTAACAGAACCCTTATTGCAAGACACATGAAAACGCACTCTTCCCCATCGGTGGCATGTTGGGTGGGGTAAGAGTACGCAGTTTTCGAATCATGTGTTTTAAGTATATATTTATACAAATAAGAATTAATGGCATTTTAAATTGATGTTAATTGAAAGTATATTATGGAATGATTCAAGATTTCGTACCTCTGAAAGGGGGAGGAGGTCTTAGAAATATAAACTTTCATACGGTTTTGACATCAGAACTTGAAGATTCACATGCGTACTTACATGCGCCCCACCCGTTCCTGCGTACTTTTACCCCACAGTTCCAATATTTATTCAGTTAATGGTTTTGACCTTTTGGAAAACCAACCGGATTGGTATTATGTACTCATTACAATAAGTTGTCGAAATGGTATACCGTTCACCTGATTGAACGTATATATGGCAATGGAATACTATTTGCGGAAACACAATTATTTTTATCAATATGACCAAAAAAATATCTATCTTCATTTCTTATTTTGTTATTTATTCAAATAATTTACAATTACACATGACAATAGTTGGTCAGAAAACCTGTCAAACTTATGCAGTGCTGCTAGTTTATCTTTCGAGAACTTCAACCAAATCGGAAAAACGTACTTTTATCTGCAGCACGCCAGCTCTTTTTACCCCACTTTACTTATGGAATGGATGTTTTGACCATACATTACGGACCATTGTGGCCACCAGATGGTCCCCTGAAAGATCCGGAACATCGAAAAAAACGATCAATTCATAAATTTAATTGTAGAGCGCAGCTTTTTTTGAAAACCATTGATGTCAAAACCTGAATATGGAATTGTTGTTGTGACCCCCACACTGACCGTTTTGATCGCCCGGTAGTCCACTGAAAGATCCGGAACATCCGTACAAATAGTCAATTCGAGAATTTCATCGTAGAGCGGCGATATTTTTTAGAAACATTTCTCGTTGAACCCTGAATGTAGAATTATTGTGACCCATATACGGACCATTGTGTTTACCGGATGATCCCCTGGAAAATCAAGAACACTCAGGGTGGTCGTTCCAAGATGAAATTTACGAATCGTTCATTGTTTGTCTCGGATCTTCCATAGGACCATCCGTATGCCAAAATGGTCCGTGTGTGCGTCACAACATCGCGTTTATACGATAACAATAGGTTTTAGAATACGATGAAATTTACCAATCGACCATTTTATGGATATTCCGGATCTTTCAGAGGACCACCCGGTGGCCACAATGGTCCATATGTGTGTCACAACATCTATTTCGTACTCAAGATTCGACAATAAATGATTCTAAAAATCCCGCTGCTTTACGATGAAATTTTCGAATTGACCTTTTTACGGATGTTTCGGATCTTCCGGGGGACCACCTGAGGGCCACAATGGTCAGTGTATGGTCAAAATATCATTTTCATACTCAGAGTTCGACAACAATTGTTCCGCTCATGGATAATGGAAGTGGAAACTAGAAGAGTTGGAAGTAACCGTGTTGTACAACAACACTACACACAATACAACTTGATTGTACAATGGGCTGTTGGAGTATTGGCCTGACTCCACCCACCAGAAGTCTGAAGCAAAATCTACCCGGTTTTGATTTCCATCTGACGAACTTTACATAACTTTGAAAACCTTCTCCGTTTCAACAGAATCGTACAACTTGTTCTGAACAGTATCGGTCCGATTTTACTCTGACCGAACCAAATTTACGCTGGAAGTGGCACGTCCGCAAATTTGGCTTTAACATGTCGGAGCGTGTAAATTGAGACCCTAAGGGGGAGCAATCTGCGCGACGTGGTCGAAGATGATAATTTAGGTAGGTAGGTAATTTATGAACGAATATTACCATTACATTTTGAAATTAGTTATCCATCATTGAGCTCTATTGGAAAAAAAAAATAGCAAAACCTCTTCATATAAACCCGATTCTTCCACCTCACCCGATTGTAGTTCAATTCATTAAGAAAAAAACAAACAACCATGCGTTCACCATTATTTAACATGCAATTTAGGGGTATGCGATAACAAACTTTTTCCTAACGAAACGAAACGAAACGAAATTTGAAATATCTATGTTGATTTGGATCGAATCGAAACGAAATATAGATTTACTATCGAGACTTCGAAACGATACGAAATCAAGAATTATTTAATTCGAAATTTTTCGAAACGAAACGAAATTTTAATTTATTTTCCGCGGAATTTTTATTAAATTGGTTTTACATTATGTACACAATTCTGATTTCACTTTTTCGTAACGGGCATGGTAGTCATATGACAACTGGAAATGGCTTACTAATACCGCATTTCCTTTTGTCCTACCTAAGCCTTCACACTCCTTGGCCATTCTAGCAGTAGCTGCAGAATTGGAAAACGAACTTAGGAAAGAAAAATCTCTGTTCCTATATACATATGTAATTAGAAATTTCATCAGTTGCTTTTCTCCTATTCTGAAGCATACTGGCAGCTCGTGAACCAAGATGAATCTCTGCCTTCCTCAGTTCCCAATCAACCGTCATTTAAAAATTCCAATAAAATCCATATGAACTCGTGGCAAGTGTAGAAGGGTATATCCAAAGCTTGCAGTGGTGGCGAGTGATTGTATTACTTTCCCTACCCCTTCCTCATTACATTGACTTGCATTCTGATCTGACGTGGCAGGCGCAAATATGACCTAACAAATGAGATCACCAGTACTTGTACATTAGACCTCTTCATGTTTTAAAAATATCAAAAATTCAACCGATCAGCTCATAGTCACAGTTCATATGCTAAAATAAGTATTCTGTCAAAATTTACGTTAATTTCGGATACAATTTTCGGTGGTAGTCATGGTCAGGATTTAATGTTTTTGGGCTATTTTCAATTTTCAAAAATATCTAACAGGACATTTGAGTAATAAAATTGTTAATGCTTACCGTTACTGTTAGAATTTTCTGAATCGAAGTCATTGGCAGCATATTTGGTATAGATTTGCAATGTTGAGTTAGGATTTCTTCAAACAAATTGTTCGAATAACGAAGCTTTGATTTCACTTGCTACTACGATTCACTCGATGGTAAAAGCATACAGACATATGGTGCAATAAATTAAATTTGGAAGTCGTTTATTGTAAGCATCAAATATCATCGAAAATCAATGCTGTTCGAATAACTTGTTTGAAGAAGTCCTAACGTGCAAATCTATGACAAATGTTCAGCTTCTGATTTTTAAGAATTTAACGGAAAGTGGCCCATTGGCAATTTTATTAGTTAATTGTACAGGAAAAAAGAGGAATAATAATCTAATAAGTGAGCAAAGATTAGTAATCAATTTAGGAATTTTGTAGAACAACGACTTTTAGGAGAAACAGTGTTTTATGCACATAAAAGCTTAAAAATCACTTCAACATTGTCAAAACGGAACAAATCACAATGTTCACAAGACTTGTAGAGCACACCAAAAGCTTGCGTTGAGAGGTTATTGCGATAATTTCCGGCGTTTATATATCCTGTTAGTTTTTTTTTTGAAAATTGAAAATAGCCCAAAAACATTAAATCGACTTGAGCCACCTCGAAATTTCATCCGAATTAGCTGAAAATTTGACAGAAGTATTATTTTAGCATATGAATTGTGATTCTGGACTGACCGACTGAATTTTTGATACTTTTTGAAAACATGAAGAGGTCTATTGTACATTGAAGATGAGTGCTAGTCCCAAGCAAACATCTGTTGGTTCTCTGTGCAAGAACAGCTGATCTGTTCATAATGGAGTAGCAACTACGGACAGTCAATCAAGTTCAAGCTCAAGCTCAAGTAATTCTGATTTCACTTTTTCGAAGTCAAATAACTGTTTTGCCAATAGAGTTATAAAAACAGAAGAAGCAGTATGTGATAAATCGCCGCATTCTCGTTTATATACCATTGGCGATAAGGCAATACCCCCAAGCCAGAAATCCGTCCGGGAGGGGTGCGGTACAAAAACTTTTCAAAATTTTGTTTGTATTTCACACATCCATAGTCTTATACACATAAAAAACGGCTATTAGGGTACTGTGCATTGTACTTGGTAAGATTTTATATGGACATTTTATAAACAAATCAGCTGTGTAAATAATAAAATAAATTAATAAATATGCAATTACTAGAACTTTTTGTTTTGTAAAGCAAATAAGTGCAAATTTAACATAAATTTATTTTTCGAAAAATACTTTTTAAAAGCAGGGGCTTACTGAGGAAGCGCATCAGTTATATCGGGACTAAAATTCTGCACCATATGGCGACGCAATAAATCTCATTTGGCAGTCCAGAAAATTGAAGCACCACACATCAAATCTGCTTCGAACATTTTTCTCGATGATTATAAATATTTCATTTCACATTGATTTGATTATGGCATGATTCATGGATTTACAATAAACTTTTAATTTCATTATTTGTTTGGGATCTGAACGTATTTTTATTATTTCATGTGAATGTTTTGCATAAAGCTAGATCTCGGAGATCTCCGCAGGGAATCCAAAAGATTGAATGGCTTAAAAGGGTTTTTAAATTGTGCCAACTTCGTCTTTTTTATAATGGTTTTACAAATATATTACGAAAGGTTTTTTGGTTGCCTGATTCGTATTTGTGTTCACAGTCATATTCCGATCTTGAAAACCTGTCTTGCATTTACCATTACCTCAAACCATTTCAAGAAGGGCCAACTAGGCATGATCACTACCTTCTTCAAGAGGTTGTGGTGTAAGCGAGGAAGAATAAAATGCCTTGACTATGGTTTTATTGTTGTAGGATTCAAATACTCTTGCAGTAAATCATAAATCTAAAAATGTTACTTGGGCAATCAGCTCGACGAAGTGAGCTATTGTCTGTGTGTCCTTGTATATGTGTTTGTGCATACGAGAACAGATGTTATGATCAGTATGAGCTGAAAGCAAAAATAAGTAAAGAGCTTTCAGCAATTTTAATGATCTTTCAACCTGTTCTGGATTTTTTTTTGCAAATTCCATGCGAAGGTCTAGAAATGTTCACCACTCTGCAATGTTCCTTATATATTGCGCAAATAGTCAAAGAAGAGCTTAACTTGATTAACTGTACATATCGTAGTTGCTGACCATGATTGTCCGAAAAAAAAAATATGCAGAACTCATCAATTAAAATAATGCTTTTTTGGAATACTAAAGAAAGAAGTTATCCTAATCCTAAATTGACTGTCCTAAGATCCTAAGTTATCCTAATCGTTATTAGTCATGAATTGAAAACGTGTTCGGCTAAGGCAACCGTTTTTGACTCTGAACATTCGAACGACACTGACTTTATATTCCGAACACTCGCTTTTAAATGGTCATGTTGGCTTTATTCGTGAATTCTTTCCATAGGGTTTGTAGCTCGATTATAATCTTGATCCTCACTACGGAAAACCGATAAAAGTTATTGTTTTTGGGTGCCAAAACGCCAGTGTTCAGAATATGAGTCATGTTCGGAATTTGAGTCAAAACGGTACTTGCTTCGGAGTTTTCAATTCATGACTAATAACTATGCTTACAGTCAATTAAGGATTAGGAGAGGAACATTAGTTCAACACTCATTGTTATAAGAGACCGAGACATGCACTGCATCTCCGTAAGCGCTACGGGAAAGGAATCGTTGGAAGGTAATTCGTGTGAAGCCACCTTGGTAAGCGACTAAATATTTATTGTAAACGAAGTTATTTTGAAAACAGGAAGACGAGAACTGTGTTTCAAAACAATCCATTCAATTCGTTTAGTAAGTGAAGAAGCTTACTAAACGAATTGAATGGATTGTTTTGAAACACAGTTCTTGTCTTCCTGTTTTCAAAATAACACGATCGATTTCGCACTAAATAGTTTTGTGCTCTTCGATGCAGACATTAGTTTTATCACTTCGCGTTCTCCCACACTAGCTGGCGTGATCAGCATCAACACGATTGATTGCACACTGGTTAAACAAATTTCTGCTACGCGGGGTATATTTTTTTCACTTTGCGCTTTCCCGGACTAGCTGCTGTCCCATAACCAGCAGCAACACTATCGATTCCGCACTCATATTGTGCAAATAGTCTAAAAAAAATCACAAATACATACGTATTTGTCGACTCAGGGGTTATGTAGTAAGCGTTAATAGAAAAATTTGTATAACTTAAAGTTTTTAAAACAGCGTTATGATTTTGTTCTGCGACGCAGCCAAAATTTTTGTTAATATAAAATATGGTTTAAGCTTAAATTTGTTTCGAAATTCCGCGGAATTCCGTTAAATTTCGTTAGAAGCTGGTTTTGTCTAGCGAAATTTTTGTAATTTTGCGAAACGAAATCAAGAAATCAGATTTCGCCATGCCGCAGAATTTCGTTTCGAACCACCTGAAACGAAATTTTTCGAAATACCGCATATGCTTAATGCAATTGAGTCACCACCGCAACTAACACCACCGTTCGAGCAAATACGGAAGCGAGAGAAGCTGTTCAAGAGTAAAAGAACGGTAAAGCCGCTGGGAAGGACGAGCTTTTGGAAGTTGAAGGAATCGGCTGAACGAAAAAATCCACCATGTGATTGAAATGATGAGCATGAGCATGAGCATGATGACCGTGCATTTCGTAGTTGCTACTCCGTGATCGACCAGAACAATCGCAATTGCACAGGGAACCAATGGATGGAAGCTTGGGATTTGCACTCCAATCTCAATGTGCACAGTCCGAGAGCTCTATTATTTTGGATGGTCGATAACAACGCTGGCCACGTCCTCACGGTCATCGGGGATGGGAAGGAATTGATGATGCAGTCACTCGCCGAGAACACCTCTGCACTCGCCACGAGTTCCTGCAGAATTTTATTGGAATCTGGGGGTTAGGTTTTATGCCTTGGTTAACGGGTTGCCAATGTGATAGTAATGAAAGGGTGGTGTAGTATTCTAATTCGATGCCGAAACGAACTTTTTCGCTCATTTCGAATTTTAACAGTTACCTGCTAGAACTAATCAAGTTGTAGTTGTAGGGGAATAGAAGATAGAAATGGTATGAAAGCCCATTTCCAGTTCTAGCGATTACTAGAACATGAGAAATATATGAAAAGATACAAAGTAGGAGAATGGAACGGTCCTGGGATTGATCCCACGACCTCCTGCGTATGAGGCAGAAGCGGTAGCCATATGACCACCAAGCCCGTTCTCCACCAAGTGATTGAAATGGTTTGGGAGGAAGAAAAAATGCCTCCGAGCTGACTTTCTATCTACAAGAAAGGGCACCGCCCTTAAGATAATACCGCCTACAAGATAATTTCCCGGATTTTTGTTTAACAGACTGCGTTCGTTTGCGAAGACCTTTATCGGCGAAAATCAAAGCGAATGACGATCAACAACAGACCAGATGTTTACTCGAGGAAAAATCCTTGATAAACTCCGGGAATACAACTTTCGGACTCATCATATGTTTGTAGAGGCAGCGTGCGACTCAGTGAACCGGAACGAACTGTGGCATATAATGCTAGAGCATGGCTTTCCGGCAAAGCTTATTAGGCTGATTCGTGCGACGCTGGATGAATCCAAATCGAGCGTCAGAATATCCATCCGATTCGTTCGTGACGTTAGATAGAATGGTGCAGGGTGATGAGCTCTTTAAATTGCTATTCAACATAGCTGTACTATTTGGAACTGTTGAAGCAGACCGCTGAATATTTGATTCTTATTCCACATTGAAACACTTGTCATAAGATGAATTAGTACTATCCCATTTAATTCCAACACATGATTTTACAGGGTGAGGCTGAGGGTAGCTGGGTTCGATTCCCGGTGGCAATTTTTGGATTGGAAATTGTCTCGACTTCCTGGGCATAGAAGTATCATCGTGCTAGCCTCACGATATACGAATGCAAAAATGGTAACCTGGCTTAGAAACCTCGCAGTTAATAACAGAGCTGCGAGGCGGCTCTGTCCCAGTGTGGGGATGTAATACCAATAAGAAGAAGAAGACATAGACCTCAACAGAGAGGCCGTCTTCCATGTCTCGTACATGCTTATACTTGGCATATCAGGGACCCCAAACTTTGATTCATTTATTATTGCATCTTGAAGCACATTCTAGTAAAGTAATTAATTAGAGATTTTCTTTCCATTCCCAGAATTTCATACAAACTTTTGTTTTGGATTGAAAAGCCGCGTTGGAACGTTTTTTTTGGAGTCCTGACGAAGTATAGTTTAGAAGGAATTGATCAGTTTTTAAAAATAGATTTTTTTTTATTTCCTTTACCGCGCTTCAAGATGCAACCAAAAATTAACTAAAGTTTGTGGTTCCTTGATGTCGGGAGAGTTGAGATTTTTTTTTGGAAAATATGGAACGCAGCTTTGCAATCCAAAACGAAAGTTTGTTTGGAGTCCTGGGGAAGTCCAGGAGGAATTGATCAGATTAGCAAAATCTAAATCTATTTTTTTTTCTTCCACTGATCGCGCTTCAAGATACATCCAAAAATGAACCGAGGTTCGGGGTCCCTTTTGATCGGGAGTGAAGAAATGTTTGGAAAAAGTTAGAACGCGTCTTTGAAATCCAAACCGGAATTTTAGTCCAGGAGAACAGTTAACTTCGACTCCATATCAGGAGAAGTTTACCTGGAAGACCAAACGATCTAAACTTCAGGATAATTTGTTTGGAGAACCTAGAACATCTGTAGGAAGACTTACTGCAGCATGCCTGTTAAAATTCCTGAGTTTTGTTTCTTGAATGCTAAATTCTCGAAAAAAAAAACAGAATCAAAATCAATTGGAAAACGACGACGGGTTGATAACACCCGTAAATTAGGTAATTATTGTTCAATCAGTAATGTTTGATATTCCTCTTGCCTTGAGCATCGCTAATTTTTCATAAAAACTTGCGTCTCGGATTTTGAAGCCGCGTCACTAGAGACCACTATAGACCCCAAACCTCAGTTAATTTTTGGTTTCATCTTGAAGCAAAAAAAAATTCATAATTTTTTACGCAGTGTTATAAATAGGTAGTCCCTGTACTGGGGCAGGAGAAGAGTCCACGAATTCAATTCGACGACTGACTGATGCGGTGATCACTCAACCCTGAAGCCCTCGTGGCCAAGTTTCATTACCTTTGTTCCACGAAAACCCCTTCCAAAAACAAAAACGAAGCTGACAATGCCGGATGACGGACGCCTAGTGGTGTTATCAGTCGCTTTACTGCTAATCAAGTTCGTGTAAATATTCTCCTTCCTGAGGGGATGCTTCCCAGTAATGACATCAGCAATGTTTATCGTACCTGTGTGAAAATTCTACCGCATACCGCATTCTTAGAATCAATATTTCCCAGAAATCGTCTAACGGTTGCAAGACCCTTTCTACTCTTTCACCATGATGAACTCTCCTGAAGCTTTCGACGCGAACCATTTCCCATATCAATGAACCATCAACACTATCTACAGCTTTTTGATTTTGATCACACTTTTATCGCATATTTCACTGCTTTTTACAGCACCATGAGCGGTCTTCTGGCTTCCAACCAATTCGCATTTCGTTCCGTTTTATGACATCCACTCTGCTACATGCTGGATAGGAACCTGCTTGCCAGTCATGAGACGAATCCTCGAGGAAAAAAAAACAACAACCGTGTCTTTCGTTGGATTCGCGACACGGCCACGTTCACTCACAGCACAGCGGAACACCGCAGTCACATCAAACATTCACGCGGTTTACGGTTCCCACCCGATGAAAACGAAAAGCGGAAAAAAATCCTCACAGGAAAGAAGCAAATTTACGTCTTCCACCAGCGGCATCGGAGGCGCCGGTTCTGCGTCGTGCCTCCTTCAAGCATTAAATATTTTCCACTTCAATTACGCTCCCGTGTAGATGGACGCCCACCGCATTTGAAAAACGCCCCGGTAGCAGGCCCCGGCTGTCACCGGCGACGTTGGCCACGCTTCATCAAAATGCAATTCCGGTCGTGCTTTTCCCATGGGTTGCTTCTTCTCCCCGATTGCTTCTCTCGCCACTGTCACCGTGAACATTATTCCACTGAACATTCCCAGCTCTGGCGGTGTGTCATTGCCAGCACTTGTTTTTCCACCGGGACTTTATCCTCCAAATTATGCTTCACTGCGTGCGTTTTCGTTCATTCTTCACTTCCCTCCACACAATCCTTCACCTTCCAGGCACCTGTGCGATTCGAAAGCGGTTTGCCCCCCACCGAAAAAAATAAGGAAAATAATAATAAACGATCTTGCACACCCCACCACTCAATCAAGAAGGGACGAGCCGAACGGAAGCCCCGGAAAGGGAAAATCCAATTTAAATCCTGACGAATGCCCTCAATGGGGTGGCTACGAGACCCACCTCTCACTTCCTCCGCTCCACATTCACCGGAAAAGGAACACGTCTAGCGTGGGCCATAAACCGAACCACGCACCGAGTTAACCGAGTCACCTCGTCACTATACACCGCTACTGCATTCCACTCGATTGATACAGAAATGTCCTTTTTTGTCGCCTGTTGTCAGTGCACCAGCCCGCTCATATCACACACCGCCGTCCCGCGATGGAACTGTTCTGTGGTGACTAACTGGCTATACACACTGCGCTAACGCTAAGCTACGAGCAGCACGACCGTCATACGTGCACGACACGACCAGCCCCGAACCGTGACTGAATCGGCCGCGGAGACCCCGGGATGAAATCCACCTCACCGTATCACAATCGGCGTCGTCGTCGTCGTCCTGTCGGTGTGTTTTTCTCTTCTCCATTCGTTTTGGAAAGAAGCATCCTCCCTCCGCCAGTGGCACATCTTTATCCAGCGTGCGGCCGTTCGGTGCGGTGAGGTAGACAACATCCACGCGATCCACCCCACAAACAGAGCATCATCAGTCGAATCCTCGCATATGTTGCTCTCTCGGCGAGAGAATGATTGGAGAGTCTATGCCAGCATGCTCTCGTGGGATTGTTTTCCTCGAGCAGTTTTTCCACGCATTGTTTTGGGTGGGAGTTGTTTTGCGGTGGGAAACTGTAGCGCCCCTGGCGGTCGGTTCGAATAAGTGGTCAGCATGCGCAGAGTGGATTCGAGCAGTTGCATCGCTGACCTCGCTCTCCGATGGTTTTGATTGAAAGAGCAAGAGCGAATCGGAAGAGAACGCACACGTGTTTTTGTTTACAATCGAATCAAGGAGCTGTTGATTCGCTTCAATAACGAACATTGCTTGTGCAAGAGAGCGCAATCCACGTTAGGGAATAAAGATAATAGGCATAAGTCAAAAGGATAATCACTATTGCGAGTTTGCAAGTTATTAATATTAACGATCAATACATTGCTTAGCAAATTACTCGTATTCGATGTTATTGCTTATGAGATATTTTTTATTACTGATAAGAACGCCGTATGGATAGATCAAATTTTTATTGCGGGTTGCAAAAACAAATCAATTATCATTTATGTCACTCATTGAGAACAGTGTTGGATATTGTCATTTCGTGACAATTGACTGGCGTGTCGAGAACTTTTCCACAAGTTACTTTTAATACAAGCCGGGAAAACAACATTGGACAGAGATTTCCGAAACACAAGCCGGATTGGAGTGTGCAAATGGAAAATTGATTGTCTTAAAAAGATTGGCGAAGCACCATCAGGGCTCGGGTTTGTCGATGAATCAGCAGATATTATTTCATCAACCACAATGATTCATTGAAATTAATTGCTGGACAATGGGACGTTACTAGCAGTGAGTGTAATATGTATAAAAGACCCGAAGCTACAGAAGAATGAATTTGGAAAACTTTAAGATGAAGAAGACACATTTCAAAGTCTAGCACAGACCAATTCCGGAAGCGGTCATCCCAGAAGACCTTTTGAAGAACGCTCTGCAAAAACAGAGAGATTTCCGCTCCCGAAAAACGAGGTTGAACCGATCTGGAATAGTCACTCCCAGCACGGAAACCTCTCGTGAACACCGTGCGGAACCTGCTATCTTATGTTCACGATGTCAAGAGCCTCAATTTAAATAAATTGATTTGAAGTGGTAACAGCACATACCTTTTGAAGAAATTCGCCTCAAACGCCGACTAGGAGTGCTACATGACTTGCAACAGAAGATTATCCGTGGGGTACAATTAGCGAAATTATAAATGGAAGGAATCAACTTCTTATTGAGTTCAGTCAAGATATCCAAATGATCATCAAACAGCTGCCTCACGAAAAATGCTAACACTAGAAGCAACATAACCCGACAAAGTTATTGTAAGCAGCTCAAAAACTTGCAGCACAATGTCCTTCGGCCCTTCGAAACACGCGATGAGTTAAGCCACTTCCTTATCGAAACCTCGATGGAGGTGACATTGCTGCAGGAAATCTGTCTCAGGGAATCAGCGGAGTAGGGATTCTTACGCACGAAACAGTAGATTTCGAAACAATTGAGTTTGAGAAGCTTTTAATCGAAGCGCTTGAAAGCAAAATAACACAGGCTTCTCCCCTCAAACTGATTTCGGCGTATATTTCAAATATACCAAATATTAATTTAGAAAATCCCTTTAATAAATGTATAAAAAAATCTCGGATAAGACTAAACTCAATTGGAAAAACCAGTAAGAAATTGCAGGAAATCTTTGAGACTCTGGAACTGAAGGAAAACGAAATTCTCGTGTCGGAGGTGACTTCAATAGTCATCACCAGAGCTGGGATCCCGGCGAGACCAACTGTTCCAAAGGAAACACGCTTAAAAACCTTTCTAAACACATACAAATTGCTGAATACCGGCACCCAGCCAACACAAAGTCGCATAAGTCGTTTGACGGAATATGTCATTTGGCCAAATAGGTCATTTGACGTCGCACTTCCCAATCAACATTTCTCACTTCTAACTGCGAAAAGTGAGAAATGATGAGTGACACAGTGAGAAATAAAAAGTGCGAAAAGAGGAGTAAGTAAGTAAGACGTTTCATTTATCACTTCTTACTCATCACTTCTCACTGTGAAAAGTATGAAGAGCAAATCAAAAAAGGAGAGACCTACTGCCGGCCGTAATCTGGAAATGTGACGTATACGCCATTTTCCAAAAGTGGGGTTAACGAGAAGTACTCATCGAGCTCTTCAACAGAAAAATGGAAAACATGCATGTTGTAATTTGATGCATACGTCACTTTTTCAGATTACGGCAGCTTATCTCCTCACTCAACAGTCATCATTCCTCACTCCTCATTGCGAAAAATGAGAAATGATGACTGAGAAGTGAGAAATGACGACTGACAAATGAGAAGTAAGACGTCAAATGACCTGTTTGGTCAAACGACCTATTCGGCCGAATGACTTATTCAACCAAATGTCATTTTCGGCTCCATTCCAGTACCCCGTATACCAGTTCCTCGAATGCCATAGCCCCGAAGGCCACTACCCCAAATGGGACTCGACCTTGAAATCCATTACCCCTAAAACATTTGGAATCTGTAGCTTTCCAGTATCATTTTTCACACGCACAGATATCGATGAATCCAAAACGACAATCTTTGCACAGACTAAAAAAGAGTTAGAGTTACTTGGAGAACGCATTGAAGATTGAACCTTCTGTATGCATTTGTGTTGTGCGAGGCGAACGGAAGAGGAGAAGCCTTCTACAAATCAACGCTTCTTTTCGAAGACACACAGAGCTCTCTCTCTCTCTCTTCCTCACTACTCTCTTCACTACCTCTTCCCTCGCCACCTCTTCCTCACCACCCCTCCTCACCACCTCTTCCTCACCACTCTTCCTCACTACCTCTTCCCTCACCTCTTCCTCACTATCTCTTCCTCACTACCTCTTCCTTACTACCTCTTCCTCACTACCTCTTCCTCACTACCTCTTCCTCACTACCTCTTCCTCACTACCTCTTCCTCACTACCTCTTCCTCACTACCACTTCCTCACTACCTCTTCCTCACTAGCTCTTCCTCTCCGCCTCTTCCTCACTACCTCTTCCTCAAAACCTCCCCCTCAATACCTCTTCCTCACTAACTATTACTCTCTCAACTACTATTACTCTCTCACCTTCTATTACTCTCTCGCCTACTATTATTCTCTCACCTACTCTTACCCACTCATTCGCTCTTTCTCAACCACTTTCTATCAATATCTCAATCACTTCAACTGACTCACTTACTCTTAATCAACACTGCAAAAGATCGTGTTCGTCATAACAAAAACAACAAAGCACTTTGTTTTACAATTAAAATGTCTAAATTATTTTAATAGACACATGCAGAGAACAACAACTGGACAATAAATTAATCATACTCGTTGAATCTAACGAGTTAAAAACGGGAATAAACACAGTAATAAAGCAAATATTGCAAACTTTAATGTCCTGTCACGGAATAAAAATTGGTGGAATTTTTGCAGCATGCTTTTCATTCTTCGCGTTTCTATAGAGAATCAGAGGGCAGATCTCACTGACTCTCTCTTATTCACTAACTCACTCTTACTTACTCATTCACTCTTGCTCACTCTCTCACTCTTTCTCACTCGCTCATTCTTACCACTTACTTACTCTTATTCGCTCACTCACTCACTTTTACTAATGCACTCATCCTTACTCACTTATTCACTAACTTTCACTAACTCACTCACTCTTGCTCACTCACTCTTGCTCACTTACTCACAACCTCATTCTTACTTACTCACTCACTCGTTCTTACTCATTCATTCACTCTATTACTCCCTCACTCTCACCCACTCACTCACTCTTACTTACTCACTTACTCTTACTCACTTACTTGCTCTTACTCACTCATTAACTCTTACTTACTTACACGCCCTGACTCACTCACTCACTCACTTACTCTTACTCACTCACTCTTACTCGGGCTGCGAATTGGTGAGTTGACGTCTGGGAAGGAGCGACCTACACAGCTCTGGTCCTCACAAGTTCCAATTTCACGCTTCCACGGGTCTTCCGATGACAATCGACCGCCAGCTAAGGGTTTTGTACTTAGCTGGTAGTGCAGCCTGGGCACTGTTGTCCTCCCTAATCCCAAGGCGTTAAGCGACCCGTGCCGAGGGGATGCATGGCCAGGGGGGTGAAATAATGAGCTAGGCCTTTAACGGAGCCTGTGGGGTACCTGAGCACCCTCCACAGTAATTATCCCTTACCGCGTCATGCTGGGCTCTGGCGTAGTAGTTGCAACTCGTGGGATCAAAATGGAAAACCGAGTCGATTCTTAAATTAGTGGTAGTAGTGTAGGCGGCAACCCCTTCGCAAGAGGTCTTCGTCTAGAACGCCAGAGGCAATAGTCGACAGCTCGGTGCGCTGCGCCAGCGTGGGCCTCTTAACCTTCTCCCCGGCTACGCCGGTAGAGGTTATGGACGGCCCATGGCTTGAGAGGGCGATAAACCGCAAACGCGATGGGCTTTCGGCCTTCGAGGTGGCGACTGAACAGCTGGACGTCATCATCGACTTTGCGTCATCGAAGCATAATATCAGTAAGGACCTCAAGGGGAGCTTGCTGAAACTTCGAAAGTCGATGTTCGACGCCAAGCTGGAGCGGGCGGTTGGGACGGCCAAATGCGAACCCGTGAAATCCATGGAGTCGAGGTCTACCCAGACTGAGGCCCAAGAAGTCATGGGCTCGGGCAAGGTCGAATCGACCGAGGGCTTGCCAGCGAAGACGGTAGTGCCGAAGTCTACCCAGACTGAGGCTCAAATATTCGCGGGTACGTCGGGGGTGACTGCTCAAACGGAGCAGAAACAAAAATGGGGGAGACAGTCTCCAGGGGATGAGCTCCAAAACGCGGAGGGCTACTACCTCAAACAAGGGCTGGTAAGCTGAACCCCGGACCTGGAAAGGTCCGTCCACCCAGGAAAGACGGTGGTAAGGGGTTACGGCAGGCTGAGAGCTCTCAGCCGCCCCAGACCAGGGAAATAGAGGCGGATGATGCCTCCTGGACTCTGATCTAGAACAAGAGGAAACCTAAGACGTCAAGGGCCGAAAAGAAGGCCCAGGCGAATGAGGGTAGCAACCCGGGTAGAAGCCATGAACAGAGTAACAAAACATGATATCGTTTTCATTGATATAAGAGATAAAAGATCAGGCAACAATATCAGAAATTTGCACTAAAATTTCATTTAAATATCAAGTTATGCTAAAGAAAAGAACAAAATTATTGCACATGATATTGATAACTTCTTACAAATAGGATAACTTGAACACCTCATGATATTTTGGTGCAAAATATTGATATTGTCGTCCGATATTATATCTCTTGTATCAATTATGTCCATATCTCATTTTGCTATCTAACCAACATTTGATATTAATGAGCTTTTCGTTTCGTTTCGTTTTAATGAGCTTTCGTTTACTCGGGAAGAAGTCTAGGGTAGGCGCCAATCGCTCCAGGGGCGACGCCCTAGTCGCCAAGACGGACGAGGCTAAGTACTCGGACGTCTTGAAGGCGATGAGGAGTGACGTCAAGCTCGGTGAACTCGACGTCGACGTACGTCGAATAAGACGTACCCGGACAGGCGAGATCCCAAGTAACCAAAAGTTTCTTTAAGAGTACGTTTTTCGCTTAATCAGCTTCACTGAGCTGCATAAGCGAAAAACGTACTCTTAAAGGAACTTTTGGTTACTTGGGATGATCCTCGAGCTGAAGCGGGGCAAGAAGTTATCGGAGGAAGTCCTAGGCGAGACGGTCAAGGTGAGAGCACTCACGATGGAGCTGAATCTAAAAGTTCAAGGCCTGGACGAGATCACCGAAGTCCAAGAGCTCGTCGCGGCACTGCAGCGATGGGGCGTAGGCCGGTGGTGATAGCGAGGGACTTCAACGCTTGGGCCGTGGAATGGAGAAGCCATTTCACGAATCAACGGGGGCAGATCCTGCTACAATCACTGGCCGTGTTGGATGTGGACTTGACCAATGTTGGTACCAAAAGTACCTACAGCTGGAACGGGGCCGAGTCGATTATCGACGTTACGTTCTGGAGCCCTGGCCAAACGAGTAGTTCAAACTGGAGGGTAGATGCTGACTACACTCACAACGATCACCTGGCGGTTCGCTACAGTATCGATTATACGACCAGCATTCTGCCGACGAAAGAAGGGGCGAGGCCTAGCCCTCGTATGTGGAAGACATCGCACTTCGACGACGAGGTGTTTAAAGAAGCGCTCCGCCGCGAGCACAATACTCTCAGTCTGAGCGGCGAGCAGCTGGTAACAGTACTCTCGCATGCATTCGGTGCCACCATGCTTGGGAAAGTCCACACTAGGAATGGGAGGCCACCGGCTTACTGGTGAACTCAAGCAATTGCGAACCTGCGCCGCGCCTGCCAACGGGCACGGAGGCGGATGCAGCGAGAACGCACATAAGAGGAGCGTGTTGAACGACGGGTGGCGTTCGTGGCTGCTAGAGCCGCTCTGAAGACTGAGATTAGATCAAGCAAAAAAGCCTGCTTCGAGGGCCTGTGTCAAAGTGCCAACGCGAATCCATGGGGTGATGTCTACTGGGTCGTAATGGCCAAGACACGTGGAGCGATGGCCCCTACAAAGCGGTCTCCAGAGAGGATCTGGAGAGGATCATCACGGGGCTCTTCCCACTTCATGACCCAAGTCCCTGGCCTCACTCAGAGCTGCCAGGGACCGGGCTGGCCGACGAGGGAAGAGTAACTGTGGCGGAACTTGCGGGGATTGCACAGTCCCTAAGTGTAGGTAAGGCGCCAGGACCGGATGGTATTCCGAACCTGGTCATCAAAACGGCCATTGCTGAGGCTCCCGAGATGTTCAGATCTGAACATCTGCAGAGATGCCTGGACGAGAGAGTCTACTCTGAAGCATGGAAAAGGCAGAGTTTGGTCCTATTGCCAAAGGCGGGAAAACCACCGGGGGATCCGTCGGCATATAGACCAATATGCCTGCTTGATACGGCGGGGAAGGTGCTCGAGAAGATCATCCTCAACAGGTTGTTGATTCGCACGGAAGGTGCGGATGGTCTATCGAGTAACCAGTTTGGCTTCTGAAAGGGTAAGTTGACCGTAGGCGCTATCTTGTCGGTTACCAAATCCGCGTAGATAGCCATTCAGCGTAAGAGGAGGGGAGTTCGCTATTGTGCAGTAGTGACTCTCGACGTGAGGAATACATTCAATAGTGCCAGTTGGGCAGCTATTGCAGATGCACTCCTGCGTCTTGGAATTCCCGAGTACCTGTACCTGTACAAGATTCTCGCAAGCTACAGGTACCTGTACAAGATTCTCGCAAGCTACTTCCAGAATCGAGTACTGGTATACGACACGGAGGCGGGGCGGAAGTGCGTTGATATAACCTCAGGAGTTCCGCAAGGTTCCATACTGGATCCGGTGTTATGGAACGTCATGTACGACGGTGTCTTGAGGTTGAAGTTCTCGGTGGGCGTGGTAATCGTCGGCTTTGCTGATGATATTACGTTGGAGGTCTACGGCGAATCGATCGAAGTATGTACGTAGTATGTACGAAGTATGTAGAAAGTACGTATAAGCTCATGTGGCTAAGAGTTGCGATCGCGTACCATACCGTGTCGCACGATGTACTTTGCGTCATCACCGGTATGATGCCTATTGACATTGTTATCGGTGAAGACATAGAGTGCTTCAAAATGCGCGGCACGAGAGGCATCCGTAGGACTGTCAGGTTGGCCTCAATGGTCAATGGAACCCACTAAGGGTAGATTGATACCGGAGATAGGTACGTGGGGAAATCACTTTCCACTTGACCCAGGTCCTTATAGGCCATGGTTTGTTTCAGACAGTATCTACACCGGTTCGGGCATGTGTATAAATAACCGGGCACCAGTGTGCACAGGTTTAGAGGAAACGGCGGAACACGTATTGTTCAAGTGCCCACGTTTTCGCACAATGCTTGCCACATTTTGTCTGGACACTATCCCGGACAACCTAGTCCGGAGGATGTGTAAAGATGAAGTTACTTCCTGGTTGTACCGAAGGAACGATGGGCTTGGCTGCAATGGAAACGGTTAAGCGGGTCGGGATATAGTTCTGCCTCCCTCGTTTGCTGTTGGAGGAGGTCACAACCTCGCACTTCTTGGACGTCCAACCCAGGATGTCTGTTGAGCAGATTTCCTCTCCATTGCTCAGGGAAAAAAACACGTACACACACAGACATCCCCTCAATTCATCGAGCTGAGTCGATCGGTATCTAACACTATGTGTCTCCGGGCCTCCCTTCCTCCGAATGTTTGTAAAATATTTCAAGAAACAATTCTAGGAACTTTTTTCAAATAGGCGTAACTGTATTTGATCTTGAAATTGGAAACGGCTATTACTTTCTCAATTCAGCATATTTCGTTTTGCTAACGTTACTACCAGATAGATCCGAATGATTCTTTCTATTAGGCTCATAAGTTCACCACAATAGTTTAATTAAAAAGCACAGCCGCCGTTCCAAAAATCATCTTGATAGATTCAATGATTCTAGCGGGTATTGTCGACGAACAAACAATGCTCACGGTTTTCAAAGTGAAAACCGGGCTAAAGTTTTTGGAAATATTCAGGAACACAAAAGCCCAAACTGACTCTCCGGATTCTTAAGCAATGCCATTTTCCAAGGTAATGCACCGCTTCAAATCCTATTTTGGTTCGGGGTCAGATATTATGCTGATAAGAAGGAAGTTGTCACTGATGGCTCAACGAATTGTCAAATCAGATCTCTTGTTTATCACACCGGTTGATTCTACAGCTCGGCTTCGAGGTTATGACTAGGAAACAAATAGATTGATCTTTTTTTGCTACTATCGCAATAAACACACGTGAGTAAAAATGCACCCTTTCAGCGTTCATCAACACTCTCGGCATCAAAACATGGAACAAGCCTTACCCACAATCAGGGCAGAAACCAAGAACAGTATGGAGAACTCCTCATGAAGGATATCTGAACAGTAACGAAAGTATACAATCACGATCGCATTTCCCCTCGAATGCAACTTGTTGCGATTAAATCGGCTTAGTGTGCCGCTGTAAGCACGCTTAAAGTAAGTAATTAATTGTTCATAACTTTTTTTTTCAAACCTCTGTTGATAAATTCCATTAGCCTTATAATCCAATAATCCATTCAAATCAAATAAAAGAATGTTATCCAGCCAAGTGCACTCCAGATGTTTTCATTAGCAGTGACAAGCTAAAGTCTCTTCTAATGTGTAACATAACTCTTTCGGCGCTACTATTGTAACGAAGCATCCATTTACGGCATCGCTGTGTTCCCTGTCAAAAAATATGAAAACTGACGACCGCCCCCAATCGCATTCATTTGCCGCGCATCGTCGCCACCCGACCCAACCGGAAGCCCTCAGCCAGTAAAATCAAGCTGAGCATAACTTAATAACGTCCACAAGATCCCCTCAATCATCCCGCGCCGCGGTCGGCGGCGCCCTTCCTAAGACACGCATGTTCGAGCGAGAACCCTTTGAAACTGGATCCCATTTATGAAAAATGTGTATAAATATGCGCTAATGATGGGACCGTGTTACCGCGGGGATGCCCCCACAGAGTCTCATCCCAAACGAGGGTTTCTGGGAAATAAATGAAAAAATGTGTCATCCGACCAACCAACCAGCCAATGAATGCAACCCATGGCAATGGCACTAACAGCGATCAAAGGGGTTATGTCACACATTGTCACATTATTCTTCGTCACAAACACGAAACTGGGAGTATTTTGTTTCACGCCACCGCGCCGCGCCGTTTCGAATGCAATGCGCACCGAAATTCGAAATCGTCAAACTGCATCCGACTGTGGAAATATTGGGATTTCAATTATTTTTATGGCTTTTTGGAAACAAAAGAAAACACGAATCACTCATTCGCGTCGTTTCGAGATTGGATTGAGCCGTGCGTTCATTTCGATGGCGCTGCGAGAAGGGAGACAGATTGCATTCCGTTGCGCGATGCGATGCGATGCTCCGCTCGGGATGACAGCCGGAGGAAGATGGTGATTGAAATCCGGGAAAGTTTTTCCAACATTAAAGTAAGCACCAGGCGCGTTGAAAGCTGAAGTTTAAATTGAAATCTGAAAACTCGTTGGTTTTGATGTAATGGCGAAAAAAAACCGGAGGATGGCGAGATAGCACAAGTTGTCGTTATGTTCCATTGTGTTACTGCATTGCACTGGTGACAAGGGCAGTCGGAGTGTCTCGAAGTATGCTTCCGCAGCAGTTTGCTGATTGCACATCAAATTTATTGCTTCATATTTTGGTTGAATTGTCTGCTTGTTTGCTTGTTTCCCAGTTGGACTGATGAACATTAAGGGAAAATTGTCGACGACTGCAATTGATAGCATCGAGAGGTGTACACATTGTTCCATAATTGGTTAACAATGTTTCATAGTTTGAAACATATTTCAGCAGTGCACAAAATCCCCTTCAGATGTCGCAGAGATCAGTTTTCAATTATAAGACCCGGCAAAATCAATATGTAATCTATATGACGTAGATCATCATCCTCAAGGTGGTCGGATAATCGACAAATTTATGAAGAAGAAGCCTATAGCGTGAGTGGGAGTACTTAAAAGTCGTCCGCATTCAGCTCGGTCCATGACTACACGTCGCCAAACACGCAGTCTATGGAGGATCCACCATATTATCTTTCACCTGATCGATCCACCTTGCTTGCTGCACACCTCGCCTTCTTGTTCGCGTCGGATCGTTGTCGAGAACCATTTTCACCGGATTACTGTCCGACATTCTGGCTACGTGCCCGGCCACCGCAGTCGTACAATTTTCGCAATGATAACGTAGGATGGTTCTCCCAACAGCTGATGTCTCTCGAGGTTCATTCGTTTCCTCAATATACCGTTTTCTATCTGCACTCCACCACACCGTAGGTCAGTGGTCCCCAGCACACGGTGTCTCTATGGGGAAATATTATTTTTCAAAAATCAGTGACTTGAAACAGCAC
Source organism: Armigeres subalbatus (assembly GCF_024139115.2). NCBI lineage: Eukaryota > Metazoa > Arthropoda > Insecta > Diptera > Culicidae > Armigeres > Armigeres subalbatus. The sequence goes on along the minus strand of NC_085139.1, from coordinate 22,348,297 downwards.
CACGCGAAAGTATATGATCTCCTCTTTCATATCGTGGGTATACTAAAATGTACTATCGGGGGTTCTAGAACAATTTTGCTTTTTTCACTAGTTTTGGTGCAAACTCAATAGAATACTCAAATGATAGCCGATTTAACCCCCCAAAATGTATGAAAAATGACCCCTGATAGAACATTTTAAAATGCACCTACCGTGAACGAGGAAACCCTATTCTTTCGTGTAGTGGGTGTTTTAAAGATACTGATTTTTTTGAAAATAAGCCTCTTTTTGGCAAATACACCGTGAGCACGCTTACTATCAAAGGCCGCACCAAAGTTTTGAGCTTTTGAGGCCGCAGTATATTTGCAAGATTTGTCATTCCTCTGAATCTTTTTTAAATAAATTATGTACTTATAAGGACATTCAATTGTACAGATTTTATCGCCGTAGCTGACTTTTAATATATTGAACCGTTTTTGCTGTAGCGGACTGGATATGAAAAAAAAATTTTTTTGCCATAGTATCTTTTCGGCTAATTTGGCAGAACATATTCAATACTGTTTTCCCAAATGATCATGTGGCAACCGATTCTGTAATTTTGATCTTATGTTATTCATGCTCGATGTTTATTGTTCCTAAAATATTTTCAAATGACAATACTGAAAAAAAGATAACAAATTTTAAATTCAATCGTAGTAGGTATTTGAAATGCCAGCATACTAAGAAGCTAATGAAAAAAAAATTTGAAATTCAATCGCAGTAGGCTGACAAGAAATTCTAGATTGTTCGAAGGATGACAGAATATAAATGAAGATCATTCAGTGTTCTTTTTTGAGGCGGAAGGACGATGATTCTTTATCGATGTCCAAAGCCTGTTTAACGAAGGGGTTACTGAAGAACTTCATTGGGATTCTGAGCAGCATCCGATCGAGATTATAATCTATGTTCGTTCGAGATTCTAAACAAAATCAGTCTGGAATTGTAAACAGATTCCGTTTGGGATTATGAATAGAATTCGTTCGAGATTCTGAAAAGAATTCTTTCGGAAATCTGAACAGAACAGGATTAGAATTTTGAACAGAATCCGTTTGCAATTCTTAAAAGAATCCATTCGCGATTCTGAACGGAATTTCAGTCGAGCTTGGAGCAAAATCCTTTCGGAAATTCCAAATGGAGTTCGAGCTAGCTTTCATTTACTCAGTGACTGAATAAAATTGTATTGATCTCTCGTTTCTTCTTACGAAAATTTTACTCAGTTTCCGTAAAAAGCGGGACTACTCATGGCTATGAGTACTCATAGCCATGAGTAGTCCCGCTTTTGACGGAAACAAAAAAAATATGAATATTACGGATGACGTACCTACTTCAATAAAATGACACAAAACCACATGACATAAGCAGAATCGTATATTTTTCATTATCAGATGATTTAAAATTACATGTCACGGAACCTAAGCACAGCATCGTGGAACCTGTTTTACTTCGATCACTCGTTTTTCAAGAATCGGAGCTAGCTGAGTGGTAGCGTGTTGGGCTCTCACTCAGCGGGCTTATGTTCGATTCTCGTTCTAATCCTTCAGTTTTTTTTGTTCATTTTTAGGTGTGTGAGAAAAATTTCCGTGTGACGACAATACAATTTACTCAGTCACTGAGTAGTTGAAAGTTAGAGTGAACACCACTGATGTTGATGCTGGGACCGCTCGCCGAAGAATCTCGAACGAACTGGCTCGCGCACGCTAGTTGCGATGTTGGTACCGCGTTGGACCGTTCTCTGCGAAATCTCGAACAAAATGGATCGCGCACGGAGGAAGAGGCTGCTTTCTTGTATCTATTGAAATAAGATCATCATTATTCGTAAAAAATGTATGAGCACATAAAATTTGAACTCATAACGATTAACAAAAGGGCGGGGCTAATGGGCTCACTATATTGAATACAATACAGCAGCATTCATGCACGCGCGAGAGAAATCATTTACCTGGCTGAGAGAGAGATTGACGTGACCTTCATCACGGAAACGCACCTGAAGCCCGAGGGTAGTGTACATATTCCAGACTTCCTTGTGGTAAGACTCGAACGGTCCAACTCTAGGGGAGGAGATTTGACTATCGCACTGAGGAGCAACGTCAATTATCGTCTGCTGCCAAGTCTGCAGCTCAAGATCATCGAGGCCGTTGGGGTAGAAGTCACCACTTCCGTCGGAGTATTCACCCTCATCGTGGTCTACTGAGCAACTCAAGCGAAGGAGATCGATGGTACATCGGCCGCCCTTCGGAGCGACAGTCGCGGCAATCGAAACGGTGCCATCTGGAGCAACGATCAAAACATTAAAAGAACACTTTGGTGAGTGCAAGGAGAGGCTTAGAGATCGTTGCGCTTGTTCAGAGCAACCAGCGATTAGGGCGCTCTTTCCAATCTAGGTTATCAATTTTTATTGTAAATACATACTTAGTGTACATAGTAGTTAGTATTTAAGATTATTGTAAACTACAAAAATGATCCTAAATAACATGAATTTTACTACTACACGTGCGAGCAGTTTTGTTCGAGATTCCACGAAGAGTGGTCCCTACATCGGTATCAGTGGCAGTCCTCGGAGTCTTTTGCGTCCAGCGGAATGCAGTCCCAGCCTCGGCATCGGTGCTGCTCGTTGGCGTGTTGCTGCAAAATTATCGTTGCGTGCCCTTCATCAGCACTTATTCATTGATTTTTTCTGTAAATCGTATCGAAACATCAAGTGGCCATCCGCAACAATCGTCGGCGGATATGTATCGAGGCTCATAACTCGGTCCTTTTCAGGATCAGTATTTTAAATGGAAGACAATGGATGTGCGGCGAATATTATCTACAAGCTTTTGTATATAATAGTGCACGAAGAAAAATCTGATATGAAAAGTAAAATATTCTCGCAAGTTTCTAGGAGAGATCGACTATGATGGTGATATTTGAGGTCATGGCTTTCAGTCTTCTGATGCTCAAAAACGGGTTTTTCGTTTTTATCCGACGTTTCGGTTACATATATTGTACTTTTATAAAGGAGTTAACTAAGTCCCGTTTTATTGTTACATTGTCTTAGTTAATTGGCTTACTTGATAAACTCCTTGATAAAGGAACAATATATGTAACCGAAACGTCGGATAAAAACGTAAAACCCGTTTTTGAGCATAAGAAGACTGAAAGCCTTTACCTTAAATATTCTTGCAAGATTCGGACAATCGGTCGGTTGCTGCAACAGTTGAACCTCCATGATTCAATATTGAAGGGACCATCGACTCATGTAAGTATCGAGATGTTAAGGCGAAAATCCTTAGAAAGCTATTTGAAGGACCATCACAGTAACCCATAGCATAGTTTCCTTCCATGAGCCGATATCGAGTCATAGAACCAAGATTTTTTTATGTACAGGTTATCGACGTTATTCGACGTCGTGGCGCTGCAGGAGATTTGCTGGACAGGACAGAAAGTGTGGAAAAGCGGGCATCGAGCAGCTACCTTCTACCAAAGCTGTGGCACCACCAACGAGCTGGGAACCGGCTTCATAGTGCTGGGTAAGATGCGCCAACGCGTGATTGGGTGGCAGCCAATCAACGCAAGGATGTGCAAGCTGAGGATTAAAGGCCGTTTCTTCAACTATAGCATCATCAACGTGCACTGCCCACACGAAGGGAGACCCGACGACGAGAAAGAAGCGTTCTACGCACAGCAGGAGCAGACATACGATGGATGCCCACTGCGGGACGTCACAATCGTCATCGGTGACATGAACGCACAGGTAGGAAGGGAGGAAATGTATAGACCGGTCATCGGACCGGATAGTCTGCACACCGTATCGAATGACAACGGCCAACGATGCATAAACTTCGCAGCCTCCCGCGGAATGGTAGTCCGAAGCACCTTCTTTCCCCGCAAGAATATCCACAAGGCCACATGGAGATCACCTAACCAAGAAACGGAAAACCAAATCGACCACGTTCTAATCGACGGTAAATTCTTCTCCGACATCACGAACGTCCGCACTTACCGCAGTGCGAATATTGAATCCGACCACTACCTCGTTGCAGTATGTCTGCGCTCAAAACTCTCGACGGTGTACAACACGCGTCGAAGTCGGACGCCGCGGCTTAACATTGGGTGGCTACAAGATGGTAGACTAGCCCAAGAATACGCGCAACAGCTGGAAGTGGCACTTCCAACGGAAGAGCAGCTAGGCGCAGCGTCTCTTGAAGATGGCTGGAGAGATATTCGATCCGCCATTGGTAGCACCGCAACCGCTGCACTTGGCACGGTGCCCCCGGATCAGAGAAACGACTGGTATGACGGCGAATGTGAGCAGTTAGTGGAAGAGAAGAATGCAGCATGGGCGAGATTGCTGCAACACCGCACGAGGGCGAACGAGGCACGATATAAACAGGCGCGGAACAGACAAAACTCGATTTTCCGGAGGAAAAAGCGCCAGCAGGAAGATCGAGACCGTGAAGAAACGGAGCAACTGTACCGCGCTAATAACACACGAAAGTTCTATGAGAAGTTAAACCGTTCACGTAAGGGCCACGTGCCACAGCCTGATATGTGCAAGGACATAAACGGGAACCTTCTTACGAATGAGCGTGAGGTGATCCAAAGGTGGCGGCAGCACTACGAAGAACACCTGAATGGCGATGTGGCAGACGAAGATGGCGGTATGGTGATGGACCTGGGAGAACGCGCGCAGGACATAATTCTACCGGCTCCGGATCTCCACGAAATCCAGGAGGAGATTGGCCGGCTGAAGAACAACAAAGCCCCTGGGGTTGACCAACTACCAGGAGAGCTATTTAAACACGGTGGTGAGGCACTGGCTAGAGCGCTGCACTGGGTCATTACCAAGATTTGGGAGGAGGAAGTTTTGCCGCAGGAGTGGATGGAAGGTGTCGTGTGTCCCATCTACAAAAAGGGCGATAAGCTGGATTATAGCAACTACCGCACGAACACATTGCTGAACGCCGCCTACAAGGCACTCTCTCAAATTTTATGCCGTCGACTATCAGTTCGTGGGGCAGTACCAGACAGGTTTTATGGGTGAACGCTCCACCACGAACCACCAGGTGTTGGCCATTCGCCAAGTAAATACTGCAGAAGTGCCGCAAATACAACGTGCACACACTTCATCTATTCATCGACTTCAAAGCCGCATATGATACAATCGATCGGGACCAGCTATGGCAGCTAATGCACGAACACGGTTTTCCGGATAAACTGACACGGTTGATCAAAGCGACGATGGATCGGGTGATGTGCGTAGTTCGAGTTTCAGGGGCATTCTCGAGTCCCTTCGAAACCCGCAGAGGGTTACGGTAAGGTGATGGTCTTTCGTGTTTGCTATGCAACATCGCTTTGGAAGGGGTAATACGAAGAGCAGGGATTAACACGAGTGGTACAATTTTCAATAAGTCCGTCCAGCTATTTGGTTTCGCCGACGACATAGATATTATGGCACGTAACTTTGAGAAGATGGAGGAAGCCTACATCAGACTGAAGAGGGAAGCTAAGCGGATCGGACTAGTCATCAACACGTCGAAGACGAAGTACATGATAGGAAGAGGTTCAAGAGAAGACAATGTGAGCCACCCACCGCGAGTTTGCATCGGTGGTGACGAAATCGAGGTGGTAGAAGAATTTGTGTACTTGGGCTCACTGGTGACTGCCGAAAATGACACCAGCAGAGAAATCCGCAAGACGCTCCGATCGAATAGAGTTCGCCGCCGTACCAAACTGACAATCTACAAAACGCTAATTAGACCGGTAGTCCTCTACGGACACGAGACCTGGACGATGCTCGTGGAGGACCAACGCGCACTTGGAGTTTTCGAAAGGAAAGTGCTGCGTACCATCTATGGTGGGGTGCAGATGGCGGACGGTACGTGGAGGAGGCGAATGAACCACGAATTGCATCAGCTGTTGGGAGAACCATCCATCGTTCACACCGCGAAAATCGGACGACTGCGATGGGCCGGGCACGTAGCCAGAATGTCGGACAGTAACCCGGTGAAAATGGTTCTCGACAACGATCCGACGGGCACAAGAAGGCGAGGTGCGCAGCGGGCAAGGTGGATCGATCAGGTGGAAGATGACTTGCGGACCCTCCGTAGACTGCGTGGTTGGCGACGTGTAGCCATGGACCGAGCCGAATGGAGAAGACTTTTATATACCGCACAGGCCACTTCGGCCTTAGTCTGATTAAATAATAATGATTGCATCGTTATCCAACCCAACAGCATTAGTGATGGCCATCGGTGGTGGTTGCTGCAGTTAGACCATAAGAAATTTCTCCAAAGGAGGACGATACACCTGAATCATAGCCAAAAAGGGTTGAAAAAGGGGGACATAAAAACATCGATGGATTTTTAGTTTTTAATATCATTAAGAATATTATATTTGTTCGAATTTAACACATTGTAAGAAGTCTTTGTAAGTCAACAGATTACATAACGGATTACTTTATTAACTCCCAGTGGATCATTTCCAAGTCTCATTATAGTATATGTTGCGTTGCGTTGCGTTGCGTTGTAACGGAGTATTTCGTAGATTGCATACTGATAGTTGGCATGTATATTCTTTACCTTTCTTACCCCAATTGCTTATGGATTTCCATTTGGGATTCAATGGAAATCCAATTGGGGGTCCAAAATGATAAAACATGAAAGCTATCATTGCCGGCCACGCCCATCTTCTCCGTTACTAGGAAAGGGAAGGAAATGATGATATGACATCTACTTAACGAGAGGCCAGCGACTCACCGACGCCCTCATAGATGTCAAGGAATTGGATGGTGGGTAGGGTATGTGGTATAGGAGTATCATTATAAGCAAATGATAGAAAATTTGTGGAAATACGTTGGGAGTGACTTTGCTAAGAAATTTATGTCACTCCATTATCCTTGCCGATGGTTTTCCTCGGATGGGGCGAAGGTATTAGCCTTGCCCTGGCTAATAGCCTAGGTTTAAGCGCCTTTGCTCGCTCTCTGAAACGAAAAAAGAGCAAAAAGAAATTAAATTCCCCTTCCCCCCTGATATGATAATGATTTTGATCAACAAATGAGTTCTAAGTGGATGAATAAATGATCAAACGGCTGCAAACAAGCCTCTATTATCGTAGCAGAAGCAAACCCGATTAAGACAATTAACTTTTTCACTATGCCAAAAGATATTGATAAATAATTATAATTAATTGATAACGAGTCCATTTTTTAGATATAGTTTAATAATAATGAAAGGGCTATTGTGGTAACCCAGATATATGTTTAAGTATGGCAGGATTTGTTTTCTTAAGAGTGTCTGGTGTAACATTCCAGGCATATGGAAAATGGTTTCTTTTTGAATTTTATGAATATAATAAAAATAGTAAAGACTTACCCCATTTAGATGGACTTACAAGTGCCATTCCTTATGCTCAAGAGTAGCGAAGCCAACAGTGTTTGTGAACTTGATTCCCGAAAATTAACGCCATTCTTTCGAAAACTCGCAGTCCTCTCCACACGAAGTATCCTTCTGTCGTTGGGGGTCGGGGGTCCCAGTCCAGCAACAGTTTAGAAACATTGTTTTCACTCTCATTTATTTTGTAAACTTTATAAATAAAAAACAGTTAAAATTTCAGAAAAAAATGACAGCAGCACGCACGAAAAAGATTGCCGTCCGATGCCTCTGACTACTACGATCTCCCCCAAGTCTCATTATAGTATATGTAGAGCACTTTCTATATATAGTTATAAATTACCATAAAGATGGTTATAAAAGGGAGGATTTTAACTTTAACTAATTTTAAAATCAACAGTGAACAAAAGTTGTATATTGTTATGTTGGCATTGTCAGCGATGTTCCACAGAATTTCAACAAGAAAAGTTCTTCGTTTACATGGCGACTGCTATTTGCCTCACATATTCAAGAAGCACATGCGTTCAAAAGGCAGATTGATACGTGTAGAACATTTTCAGAAGCGTTTGCATTTTTTCCTAATCAATTTCTCACAATTCCGATTCTTCTGATATCTGGGACACACGTTTACTGTAAACTACGCATTGCATTTTCCATGCGTTTTATTTTCGATATTTACATTACTTTTTTCCAAAACATGAAGGAATATTGTAGGAATTGTGATTATCTTAGTCTTAAGCCCCATTTAACGGATAACGTTTTATTCTGCCCGATGTTTCGGCCATTGGATGTGGCCTTTCTCGAGGGAAAAATGTGTCAATAGTTCTCGTCCTAGTATATATAACTTATATTATAAAACAGCTGACAATGAAGAAAAAATAACTTATATTTTTGATTATTCACGATACGTTTTTAAAAAGAACGAACAATCGACTCATCTCCTCGAGTGAAGAAATACGAATGAAATTATTGTCAAATTAATTATCATAGGACCTTGCTGGGGGATACTTTACGCTGATACCAGCAAGAACCATGTCGTTGGTCGCGGCACCAATAACATCGGTGCGGAATGTGCAAGGTGTAGGTCTCCGGTTACGTCTGGTGCAATGTGGCTAGCTTGGAGGTTGACGCTAAGAGTTGCTGTTCCAGGAATTGGATTTGGGTTGCGTTTACGTCTGTAACTTATATATAAGACGAAAACGATGTTTCCTTTGAAAGAGGCCACATCCAATGGCCGAAACGTTGAGCTGAATAAATTGTTAACCATTTAATGGTTTTTGGGACTGAGATAGACGCAATCCCTGTATTAAAAATATTTTCAGTCGTCTTCAATACCATACTAAATCATAAAGAAAAATAAGAAAGCTGAGACGCATACGTGCAACTGATTTTCTGATTTTCCATGAAAAGCAAGGACATGTCCTTCTTTAGAGTGCCATATGGTCCCCCTACTGTCAGCATGGTTCTTTGTTTGTTTAGGTTGCGTCTGCTGTTCCCTACCATGCTGTATGGAGTGAGTGGTTTGAAGCTGTCCGAAGTAGATTTGTCAGATATGCTTTGCGCCACTTTCCGGGTTGGGTAGGGGAGACTGGGGAGACTTGATCCCCTTTTCTGATTTCCAATGTATCAAAGCCAAAAATAAATTAACATACGCGATTTCCACACAGACTCTCTTAGAAATATAATATTCAACTTTACTCATGTATAACAGTCCTTAAATTATTGTTGTTATTGATACACAATCGATTTTTGGGAGTGCTGTCAAAAATCGACTTTTAAAATATTCGGGGGAAATTGATCCCTCTCCAAGAACTTGCTTTGATAAACAAAAAAAAGGTGCCCTCAGATTTTTTAAATATTTTTACTACAAAATACGCGGAATTTTCGAATTGCTGTGCGTAAACATGAACGATTTTTGTTATTGAATTTGACAGTACATGCAATTTTAAAATTTTGGGAGACTTGATCCCCTTTTTATGATATCTACGCAATAAATATTTTTTCCTGACACCCCCTCATCAAATCTGTCAAATCTAAAACAATTTAGAAGCCTGAGAATAGATTTATATTTTTTTGAATTTTTTCGTCAAATTTTTGTATGAGTGATTAATGGGGGATCAAGTGTCCCCATATTCAAGCAATAACTTCAAATCCAAATAGCCTAAAACTTTGATGGAATGTTTACATTTTCATCAGTACAGATCATAAAGCATATTTATGATTTTGTGCTGTGAAAAAAACGAAAGCATTTGGTCATTGTCTGGTCCGTTTCCAACATCTATCATTTGTTCGATACCAAAGCTTTCCCAGAAATCTGCTCCGAGAATGAGCGATCTCGAACACTCGTACTCGAATGTGAGGACATTTTGTCACAATCACTCTTATGTGATGGATCTGTTGAAAATTGTCGAAATCTATGTCCGTCTTTTTATGTTTGGGAACCTGATTCATCGGAGGGGTGGTTGGATTCCCTTCTGCACGCCTCTAATTTAGCTTCTGTATTGTACGCCCCAGATGTCCGCAACCGTAGCAGAATATTACTTTGGGCCTTGGGCACTCTCTCCAGCCATGACCTTGCTGTTGACAGTTCCAGCATGCTCGCTGTCCTGTTGGTGGACCGTTGAGCGTTGGTTGGCCTGCTCGTTAAATTTGTTGAATATCGGATTGGATCTGCGTTGCTGGTAGTTTACTCTCCCTGACCGGACGCGGACGCATCGCGTTCACTGCTGCCGACTCGTTGCTGTCGTAGTCGGATTCCTCCACCTCTATGTTTTGTACCATCCTTCTTGGTTCGCTCATCTGATGTAGGCTCGGATCTGCTGCATCAATTCGGTGATACAGCCTGACCAACTGTTGGAGATCTCTTACTTCAACGATTGATATTTTCGATCGGTTATGCTGCCTCATGTTGTCCCAGATCACTTCGAATTTTTTTGTTGTCGATAGCGGCTTTGACAGCATCCGGTTTAGTTTCTCGATTTCGGTAACGAATGCGATAAAGGTCTCTCTGCGTTACTGCTTCCTTTCTTGGATTTTCTGGCGGATTCCTTGATCCTGGTTTGGATTGCCGAAACGATACTTGATTAGCCTCTCGAACGTTGGCCAATCCTCGAACTCGTCCACAAAAGTGAAAAACCAGTCGGATGCCTGTCCTTCCAACAAAAGGTGAACATCCCTCAGGAGTTGTCGTTCCGGTACCCCTTCCAGCTCGGCAATCTTGTTCAGTTTGTAAAGAAAGTTCTCTACGCTAACCGTCCTCGAATCGCCACTGAATCTGAGCTTCCATTTCTCCACTCGGTTGAGATAGTCCCCCATACCATGTTGTGGCCTACGATCGCCCTGATATCGCCCATTTCTATGGCTTCCTCTTTATCGGTTGATGCTTCCCTCTGAATCTTCAGAGTCATACCGTTCCTAGTGCTGTCTCCAGTTTCTCCTAGCTTGTTGCTGAGTTTGTGCCATCTCCCTGTGCCGGTTTCTTTTACCAGTTCCGTGTCTGGCGTTCTCTTCCCACAGGACAATCGGTGAAAACAATCCGGATCGCATCGGCCTAATGTTCACGCGATCTTGGACCTGTTCTGTCTCCGGTGCCTGTCGCTCTTTTATTAATTTGTCTCGATAATAAAGACATAAAAATTTTTTCTCACATTTTGAAGCAATTTGTAGAGTTCATCTTCTTCGCTTGACGTATTGTGGTTCGCTGGTGGTGGTATAGCTTCCAATACCGTCGTACTCTGCTTTGCTCTCTCTTCTGGTTCCCGCCGCTTGGGCAACCGCTGGTTTCCGCTCCGTCAACAATTTCGTTACACTATCGAGCATCCGTTCTAAATGATCCATTCGCTGGTGCATATGGTTACCTTGTCCCTCAGTTTTTGCTACACTCCACAATAGGAAAAAAGGAGGTATTTTTGGCCAAAATTATGAATCATGCAATAAATGGTGGTATTAATCATAAAAACATAGATAGAAACGAAAAATATTTTTTTCGAGCCTTTAATGGGGTATGGGACCAATTTTTGGCATAGTATCGATTTTAGTCATTATCTACAAAACCAACGGAATTTTGTCACTTTTTTTTGGCTTGCAATAAGCCCGCTTGATGCTGGATAAAATACTAATGGTCATATAAAGGGTTTTACTGTATATTCGTGTCACAGACAAATGGACGCAACACAGTTTTCCTAAAATGATCAAAAAAGCACTATTAGCTTCTGGTGTTGAAAATTCACTGAATAAAACTTATTAAACCAGCAAAGGAGAGTAGAACAGATTCAATTAGCGTCATATTGTGACATCAACGAAATGGAATTTCATTTATTTGATATTTCCATAAGATTTCTTTCATAAATATAAAAACGTATTGTGACAAGGAGTTATTTAACACACTACTCATCCACCACTTTATGACACGTTATGATTAAATCTATAATTCGCCTCTATTAGGTAGTAATGTCAAAATTGTAAATTTTGAACCCCTTCCCTTCTACTGCGTGACGCTTTTTATGTGTTAGTTGATTTTTTCTTGAATTAGGCGCAACGTTAAGACATAACCCTCCCCCTTCAAATGTTATATAAATTGTGTTCGTCACCGTTTCCAATTGAAGTGGCATTATTGAGTAACTCAGATGAAAATTGAAAAAGAAGAAGTTTACCAAAACACCTGATTAATCCCCCTAGCAGTAATGTTATCTTTCTCGTACATTATAAGAAAATGTATTTTGGCCATAACTTTTGAGCCCATAGTCCGATCCAGCCTATTTCTAATAGGGAGCTATGGAACAACGTTCTCTGCCGAATGAAACTCGTTGCGAGTAAATCGGTTGAGTGTAAGTGCCTAAAAAATAGTTAAGATAATTTTTGCTCACACACATACAGACATTAACATACACGTACACACAGACATCACCTCAATTCGTCGAACTGAGTCGATCGGTATCCAACACTATGAGTGTGTGGGCGTTCTTTTTAATGCTTTTGGAGCAATCATATAGCTTCTACGTATACTTAGTACACGAGAAAGGCAAAAATAGGCATTTTTAAAAAATCATATATCTTACAAAGTTGTGAATTTGGGCAGAATTTTATTCATGGTCCTCAAAGCTTAAGCGTTCAATAGTATAGTGCATGATGTTTTACTGCGGGGTATTGCGGGGTACCAAACTGTTTTGTTCGTTAAAAACTGCGTAAAATATGCTTTTACAAAACTACTTAAAACTAAATTCTGGACGGAGCTATTATTACATTATCAAGCCTATTGCATAGATCTGTTTAAGAGCTTTGTAACGATATCCAAATATGTTACTTTTGAGACGAAAATATGGCAAAGCTGGCCGTTTTCCCAAAAAACGTAAAAATATCATTTCTAGGAGGGGCTAGTTTGAACGCCCCCCACCCCTCCCAAAAAAATCTAAAAAATAAAAACCGTCCTGATTATAAAAATATAGGGTCTAAGCTGTGTATTCATCACATTTTACTCGCTCAAATCGAAAATTGGCCTTTTGGTAGTTTTGGCCACTCCTTTATATGGGGCTGTCCTATTGTGCACTCGTTGGGTTTTGTTCGGTTGGTGTTCTGCGGACTGTCTTTGGAATCGTACCTGTCGTTTTTGGGGTGCTGCTCTTAGGTGCAGGTAGCCCCACTTTGGGCGCCAATTGCAACCCGTCAGCCTCACGGGTTTCCGGATTCAAGTATAAATGGCTTAAGCGCCACTCCCAAAGGAGACCATCTACCGCGATTGTGGGTTGCCCGACCTGTGAGACCCTTAAGGGGAGGGTTTAAGTTTTCCCATGTGACTGGGACGGAAACGAGTGGGCTGGCATGGGGAGCGGGGACCTTACGACTGTACGTCGCTTAATAAAAAAATCCGTGTTTGGACGAATGACTTCCGCCGACGACAAGATTATTGCCTTCGCGGCCGTTATCATCACCAGAACTCGACTCAACAACCCTTCGAACGGCCTCGTCCGAATGAAAAGCTGTCCGTGGTTGGAATCGGGCCAACCGTCCCAGTAAATGGACCTAAACTAATAAAATAAAACGAACGAAACGTGAAAAAACCTTCTTCCCTTCACCTCATTAGATTTCTCTCATTCGACTAGCTGTTCAAACACTTTCTAGCTTCAGGTTGAACATTTATTTTCGACCAATCACAAAGAAAAAACTATTTCCTTCTTCATTTCATTTCCTCTATTCTTCTCTTCTTTATCGACTACATACATACTCTCATAGGCCTACTCTTCTTATTACCTCTATCTAGCTAGCTTGTGCGATGACGACTACTGGTAACTGGGGGTGTGCAAATTAACTTTGCCGACTACCGACGCATAAACGAGAAGAGCGGTAGGGCTATCGAAACGGTGGCCACGCTAGCGGTTTAACTCAGGCTAAGGGCAAACTTCACCAAGCGTTTGGAATTACTGAAACATGTACTCGCGGTTCACTGTTGGCCGTCGCCACGTTTGCGACACGCGGCCGTTTAACTCCTGCGGACTCCGATTATTCGATGGTTGTTGTCGTGCTTCACGCCATTGACGCACATTGGAACAACTCAGAAAAAAGACGGTCAAAACCTCATTGTGGCGTTTAATACAGATTTAGATCCATGATTTGTTCATAGAATGTGTTCAAAAAGCTGCCCGACAAAATCTAGAGCGTGAAATCCACTATTATGTTCTAATGCGATACCCGAGCAAAACATTTTTTTTTTTGTTCGGGTTTTTGACAATGTTTTAGAATAATGTGTTTTGAGAAATTTTGCTGAAGATACTGTATTTTTTTCTCCTAATGTTAAGTGTTGAATCGTTGTTTTTCGATATTGCAGTCTTAAGCTAATATAAAAATCGATTTTCAATATTTCGTAACTAAATATTCAACGTTTTGACACATTTTGTATCACAAAACATTGAATAGCACTGACATGCGCTAATCTGAAAATAATAAGGTCTTTTTTATTGACCTTTCTATCAAATGGAACACATTTATCGGAAAAATAGGTCAATTTCTTAAAAAAAAATATCATCCTTATTGGCAAATTTCGGCAGCTAGATTTACGTTATTCAGAAAGCTAATTTTATATAGAAGAAGCCAGTGGCTAAAGCTCAGTTGGGTCTGAGGAGGTTCATTGATTTTTGTTACAGTTTTTTAAAGTGTTATTTTCCAAAAAATAGGTTTTGTTTCACCTGTATCCAGTTTGTACTAAAAATAGTAATAAACATGTTGTAGCTCCCGCTCACAAAGAGCATTCTCCTTCCCTGAAGATATGGAAGATAAAAATATGCGCTCAAACATGATAAGTAAGTTAAATATACACACTTAAAATAGATTTCGCTGTTCGGTAATTTTTTTGACGAAAAACTTCGGTAAACATGAAAAATTACAGTCCGTTCGGCTAACAAAATTAAATTTACCGGGTTTCGGTAAAGTTTTACCGAACAATCTGTAATTCCAAAATGATTTGACAGACTTCGGTAATTAAACTTACAATTCGTTCTGTAAAATCGAATAATCGCCGTACATTGTAAAATAAATACCGAAAAAACTGCAAAACAAATTCTGTGTTACAGTACTCCGGTAAATCGTTGAACGACGGTTGAACTGTCAAACTGTCATATTCATTTTTGTTTAATAAGAATTTGTATGCAGCTAGCTGCTGTTTCAAAGCTGTACGAAAAGGTTAATAATTTTTCATTGATTTCATCACGGAAAAACCAAAATTTGGAAAGGAGAAATGATAACAGGTATGTTACGTTCATAATCCAGTTATTTGTATTTCACCTCATTAATTTAATTTCAGCTTCCTCCCTTGGCAACAATTGTGAAATTTAGACATCTTGCACCGGAATAATTATAAACATTCATTGGAATTGGATTTACGATCATCGTTTGTAGCTAAGTAATGCTTGTACACCAGTTGCTTCGCATACAAAAGTTGAACCTGATTTTTTCTAAATCCAATTTTATTTAGGACAATTAAATAAAACAGTCATGCGTTTACACTGCAAGCGTATTTTATTTGATAACAATTAATAGCATCAGTTTCATTTTTCCCATTCAAAGCGAAAAAAAAAACAACCGAAACGTACGGTAATTCTGTTTTTCGAATTACCGAACTGTACGGTACTTTTTTGATAGATCATCAAAAAATAAAACTACCGAACGATCAGTAATCTTTTTATTTACCGAACTGATTACCAAACGTTCAGCTGTTGAAAGTTCGGTAAAAAATTACCGTACACTTTAAAATATTCTAAGTGTGTAAGTATACTGATTTTCTTGATTATTGATTGAATTGATTATTAAGAAGTTAGTTCCGCATTATCGATTAACGGTAAGGTGCAAGTATCTTAACCAATAAGGTGTTATACGGGTACAGTACCGGATTTTTGGCCATATCTGCATATTCGAGCATTTTTTGAAAATATTTTAGAAGTTTTGGCAATGTTTTAGCTCTCACACACTTGCACGCTGGAGTCGTTGGTTCGAATCCGGCTCCGAAAGACTTTTTTTGCAGCTGTTTCCGGTTGACGACCGGAGCGTTGGTCGACTAACTTGGCTTCTGCTCTCGGTTAGTCCACAACTCGTTGCTCTAGCCCTGCCCTGCCCTCTCCGGCCGGCCACGCGAACCGCCGGGAAAATGCCTCGAAGCTGAACTGCGGGGTCGAAAACGGTCGCTGACGAAAAGGGTGGTGCAGAGGCGATTCGTCCATATGTTCTACCTGTTCATAGAACAGGTAACCTTTTTTAGTTCAGAAGTAGGAAACTTAATGTCCTTACAATTAATTTCTTTGCAATTATTTATTAGGGCAAATAATTACTCAGTGAAATTTTTAAGCAAAGTTTCACGTAATGTTTCCAATGATGGTTTAATATCTAACGAAAAAAAATATTGCGTAGACAGATCAACTCAGACAAGATCAGCTAAATATGTGTTTCTCCGACGAATAACAGCACACCACATCACATAGAAAGCTTTTGCCAGTCGTACGATTCATAAAGAACCAACAGCAGAGCTGTCAGAAGTTAAATTTAAAGCCTGCGCCATGACGAAAGTTTTGAAATAATTTCCTCCTTGGTATTTATGCTAACTCGTTCTCCGCGCGCGTAGAACCAGCGTGAGCGTTGCCAGCTTTCTTCGTTTCCTTACATCATCCTCTTTCGTATGCAACGCAGGCACGTTTAGATGAATGTTGTGCGTGCTATGTGCGCAGGAGCCCAACCCGTTCGACGCGCTGCGAGAACAATCAACGACGCGACGTATCTTCGGTTAGACTCGGTCGGAGTGTCGGGCTGTGCTTTGCTGAAAGGCGCACTGCGACCGCACACGCTTTCGTTCATACTTCGATGATTGGGAATGGTTTGGTTTTTTTCTTCTTTGATTATGCATCATAAACAATTCAGCATAAAGAACAATATTAAATTTATGTTTGAGTTTTTAAAAAGACATCAAAATTTGATTATTATAAAATTGAATTAGGGGGAATGACGGCTCAAATTTGGCCTAAACATTCTTTGCATATCAAAGAATATTGTGGCCAAATTTCATAAAATTTGGTCGACAAAAACCCCCCTGCCAATAATAGAACAAAACCTGCCAAAGCCGTCTTTCCCCCTATTTAATAATGTTTTTTTTTTTCAAATAATCAAAATCAATCAACATAGAAAAAAAAGGCATAGTTTTCACTAAATTTGAAAAACTAAATAACTCTAAAGCATTTCAGTGGACTTAATCTGGGGTCACATCAAATGATGATACTAATAATGGTTAATTACATTTCCTTCATAACAACAAAATATGTGAGAGTTTTTAAATGCTAGGGGCGATGGGTCCTGCGCACCCGAATGGTGGAAAGAGCCGATTTGAAAGATTTCTATTCTGAGCAATATCCAGTTATCGTCAACTGTTACCAAGTTATATTTCGGATGACTTGGGAGAGTTTTTAATTTTAAGTGCATCTTAATTTGAAACATTTTTAGAAAAAAAGAGATTAATTTAGTAGGGAGATTAAGAAGCTGTTTATTGTTTTATAAATCCTTTCTGTTTAAATTGCTTTTTTTCTAATGTTTGATTACGTTGTACAAGAAAAGGTTATAATATTAGATCAAATACACAACTTTCATTCGAAACCTCAGCTTGATGTATATTTTTTAGCAGGCCGGTAGAACAGGTGTACCAAAAGTTCACGAGACGCCCCTGGGGTGGTGTGACGGGCCTCGCAATTCTTGCCACAGATCTGTCACGGAATTTAAAATGCCGTCATACAGACGGGTTAACTCTGGCACATTAAGCACACTCATATCAGCAGTATTACCTGTCGCATCCAAATTCTACGCACTCGAACGTACTAATTTAACTGTCGCACGCACGCACTTAGGCACTTCAGCTACTCTGCCTATCTAATTGCGGGAAATTAGGGAAGAAAATCTAATTAGGTAAAACTCGAAGGTTTCTTCACGCTTTCACTAGTTCACACCTGAACTTCACAACCACGGCGCGGGACTTAACTTGGATCGCTCTCGCCTCTTCCACAGACCAGAACGAAGTGAAAAAGTCAAGTTTTAAGATTCTCAGAACAAGGCGCGAGATTTCAGATCTTCGTCGCCGGAAATTACGCGAAAACAACGAAGTTGATTGCTCTCGCGAAAAGTCAAAAATCATCATACCGAATACAAATCCTTTCATTATTCAGAAAACTATTTAGTCCCACCATTAGAGCCTGATCTTCCATCTCGCTTCCCAACCCGAATGTTATTTTACAGAGCTGGGGTCAACGATACTTGAACCCAGGTCGATGCCCGGTCTCGCACATGTTGATTTGGCTAACGACTTTACCTTTGGCGCCAGGAATAAATCGTGAACTCATTTACTTCATTATGCAGATCATGAACAAGTGAACCAATGAACTTATGAACTCTGATCTTCCACGTCTGTGACTTCAAAAATGACCCTCAACGTGAGTGGTCTCTAAACAAGGGGTAGTTCAATTGGACTCAATCTATTTGAACAACTTTGAATAATTAATAATTCAAATATTCGTGGTACTGCCACAGTTGTTCAAATTTTGCGTGGCCAATAAAAAATCTTTAAGAAGGCCAAAGCATACAAACCGCCCTGCAGAATAAATAAGGATGTCAATCCAAAAAATAGCTTACCACATAAAGGCCATTTGTCTAGAGGATCTAAACTAAAAAATACGCTAGAACAAAACTTCTTTAGTCCTCGATAAAACAGGGGGTGATCAAGTCTCCCCGGGGATCAAGTCTACCCACCTTCCACTACTCAAGTTTTTATCATCTAAATACGGACGAGCTCGGTGGCTTAGTGGCTACCGCGTCTGCCGTATAAGCAGAAGGTGGTGGTTTTATTCCAGGCTTTCCTATTTTATTTTTCTATCTTCGGTCTTACTGTGGTTCACGTTCTATCAGAACGATCCTTTTGTTATAACCTTACACACTAACAAATCCAAAACCTCCCGTGGCGCCTATGAGAGATCGTAGAGTTCTCTGCTTCTTTCTTAAGTAGGTGTCCAACTAACCATCCTTTCCCTTTCTCAGCATTAGCAAGAGTGTGACTAGGACAGATCTCGGCTATTGAAGAGTGCATTGCTTTCATATAAGAGACAGTGATTAGTCTCAAATCAATATCTGTGGTAACGGATAAAAGTGATGGTACTACTCTCATAATATACTCCAGGCACGTACTACCTAAGAATTTGTGCGAATTACTCAATGCTGATGCTAATGCTAAAGTTTTTATCTCCTGAATACGATGTTTCTGAGCTGCCGTCGAGAGTCAATTTGTACGCGTCTGTCCGAACGCCTCTAGCACGAAGGGTGCTACACGAGGAGTTACAAGCAACTAACTAAATATGCTGCAAACAGTTCCATTATCGCCATGATCCATCGCTTCAACAAAGTGTCCGACGAATTTGATTTCAACATTTCTTCGTCCAGATTTCGCTGTAGCTTGCTGAGTCGTTTTAAATCTTTGACCACTTTTATATTTAAGCATCTCATGTAGACAATACAGTTGATGAATAAAATACAAAAACAAATAAAAAGGCCTCATCTGGCTTACCGTGTATCGTTTCCCGGATTGATCCCCAATAGAATCTCCGTCACCCAATGACAACGGCCCATTAAATCTAAAACTTTCATTAAACCCTGACATACACCCGCGGATCATCCAATATCCAAACAAGACAAACTCATTTGATTCCACAACTTGGTGTGCGATGTGACCAGCATTGATTACAAATGAACCAGAACCAACATCGGAAACATCAACCCAACCGCGCCGAACCAGCCACGAACGACCGATGATGCTCAAAGTTTACGCGGTTTATATCCCTTCGGTGGAATGTGATGTCGATGCGGTTGCCGAATGCTGTTGGATGCTGCCGTGTCGGTCGTCGTC
Organism: Armigeres subalbatus; assembly: GCF_024139115.2. Classification (NCBI taxonomy): domain Eukaryota; kingdom Metazoa; phylum Arthropoda; class Insecta; order Diptera; family Culicidae; genus Armigeres; species Armigeres subalbatus. The sequence goes on along the minus strand of NC_085139.1, from coordinate 22,328,497 downwards.
GTCGTGCGCTGACGGTTGACGTTCAATAATTGCATCCACCAGTTCATCCACCGTTACTCACTGGGTTTGCCACCACTGATGCGATGTCTACTAGAAAATAATGTTTGCTCAATAAGCCGATTGTCCGCGCCTGTCAGCGGTTCTTTGCAATACAAACAAAGAGGTTATGAACCCGACGCCATCATACGCCCGGTCGTTTGGTTCTGGAATGGTTCTGGTCGCTGGTCAAGCCCTTTTTGTGGAACGACAACTGCGGAAGGAAGAGCCGGGCATCGTCGTGCAGCATCGACAACGACAAACGCAGTTAATTGAACAGCTTTCAACCCGTGAGGACGCCACCCATCCACGCACCGCCCTACTGACGACAGGCGTTGGTTGTCGTGTCGGACTCGGAGCGAGCTTTTGGAGTGGGACAATCTGGTGCGTGACATTCCGGTGGGTCGTCTAACGACGTGATGTGCCCCTTCAGCTAGGACTGTGGCAAGCGGCAGGGGTTTGCAACAACCGGGAAGCGTTGCTGTGTGAGAGGGGAGAAACGAGTCCCGGCATTCTAAGAATGTCACGCTTTTAAATGATCTGATGCAGCAGATAGTGCTGTTGTCGGGTAAGAACTATTTCTTGGTTAAGTATAAGATGATTAATTCTGCAAAAAAACGAAATCAAATCTTTATTCATCATTGGGTAGTGTGCTATCAAAAGAACGATAAATTTCTCTGAAAAGCTTTCTACAACAAATCTTTATACATGTTGAATTGCATTTTTTAATTTTAATTTTTTCATTGACGATAATTTTGTAAAGAATTTGTCCTACATTTCTCAAGCAGGGCAAACAAATACATATCATCAAAATGAACGGTAGGCCCACAAAAATGGGAATCTCTAGTGGACACACAATGTGGAGTGGAAGTGTAACACGGTAATAATTTCGTTACTTTTTTTCATCATCGGCCACAAACTCAGCCCTACGAAGCCAAAGTCAACGTACGGGCACGGATTTTTCAGTTATTGTTTTTTTTTTTCATATTTAAAAGGAAGACCCTGCTGACACGGTCAGTTTTTTTAGCTGTAAAAAAAGTTTAACGTGGTTTCCCAAAAATGGAAAAAGTTAGGTGTTACGACAGGGGTTTCTCTCTTACACGAGCCAGCGTTGACTTGCAGCATTGGGATGGGGATGTCGCCGTCCAGCTCGCTCTTCAACGCGGATGATGGAAATCCGAGCTAAAACCTTGCCAAACAGTGATAAAGCAAATGCACGAAATTAATTCGCCACGACATGCGGTGGATGGGTTGGTACACGGGTCGAGAATGGGTGGCTTGAAATCCCGTTGTCGGAACAAGTTGTATTGTAAATGTTACATGGGCAAACGCTTTTATGCTGAAGTGGCTGAAGTTTAGATTTTTTTCCGAACAGGGCTTCAAAACGAGGTGAATGACCAAAGACCTTTGGTAGCTTGGCGGCGAAATATTCGACTTCAAGTCCATGCTGATGGAAAATTCAATGTTTTCAAATCTGATTCGAAAGGTTAAGGAAACCTCTGTAGGAAATAATTTACAACGAATGAAGCCACAATCACTGGCGGAGTTAAGCTGGGGCACGATAGGGCTCGTGACCTACCATATTGAATATTTTCCCTGAAATTTAAATAAATACGCCAAATTATTCTGAGAGAAAAAAAACGCCAATTTTTATCCACAATTTATTTAAGCATGAAAAATTGTATTATCAGATAAAGTGTGCAAAAATAAGTCGATTTTGGGGAGTGTGCTCAGCAATAATAAAAAGGTACTACATTTGAATTTCTGGAACGAAAAAAAAGTTTACTTAGTTAAATCACATCTCTGTGGTTAAATGTTTGCTAATCAATCGACTGTGAGAATTTTGGCAGTAAATGCTGAAACGCCTGCAAAAAATATGCCTTTTACAAGAAGTAAATGTAACAGACAAAAATTATTACCAAAAATTCATTAAAATTTGGATTATTTTCTAACTCTCGGGGAATAAATAAAAACATTTTAGCTATGCTTTTAGCGAAGCTTTTTTATTCATTCTCCTCTTTCACACCCCATCAGATGATGTAGAATTTGAATACAGTTAAGCATTGGCGGCCCAAAAAAATATCCATTTGAAAAATAAGAATTAGCAGTATAAAAAAGTCAAAAAAGCCAGTAAAAAATAGAGGTGTGCCAATCTATATATTTATATCTTCTATCTTCTATCTTCTATCTATATATATAAAAATCAATCTATGTATGTATGTTCGCTAACTACTTCTGAACCACTTGGCCGAATTCAACCAAATTTGGTACACACGTTCTCTATCCTCAGGGGAAGTTGACAAGGGGGGTGGGAGGGTCATTTAGAAAGGGGGGAGGGGTTTTGTTTAGAAAACGAACAATTATGTGTAACTTGCATCTCCTAGGACCGATTTCAATCAAATTTTGTACACATATTCAATATAAGGAGACAACCATATGAGAGTGTAATCTTTGAAAGGGGGAGGGTCTGGAGGGAGGGTATGGTTCAGAAAACGGGTAATTCAGAGTAAATTCTGAACCCCTGCACCGATTTCAACCAAATTTGATACAAACATTCTCTACCCTAAACAAAAGATAACAAAGCAGGTGGGGCGGTCATTGTAAAAAAGGGAGGGTATGGGGAGGGTTGTCTTTATAAAACGAGAAATTCAGTGTAACTCCCAACCCCCAGTACCCATATCAACCAAATTTTGTACACATATTCACTAAGAGTAGTCGATCATATGGAAGTGTAATTTGGGAAAGAGGGAGGGGGCTGGGGAGGGTATTGTTCAGAAAACAAGCAATTCAGTGTATCTTTTGAACCCCTGGACCGATTTCATCCAAATTTGGTACACATTCTCTATCCTAAGGAGAAAATAACAAAGGGTGGTATGATCATTGGGAAAAAGGGAGGGTAAGGGAAGGGTTGTATTTAGAAAAAGAGCAATTCAGTGTAACACCTAACTCCCAGGACCGATTTCAACCAAAATTGGTGTACACATTTTCTATCCCAAGGAGAAGATAACAAAGGAGGTGGGAGGGTCATTGGGGAAAAGGGAAGTTATGGGGAAGGGTTGTCTTTAAAAAAATGAGCAATTCAGTGTAACTCCCAGGATAAATTACAACCAGATTTGGTACACTTATTCTCTATTTTTGGAAGATGTTTATTGAAAAGGTAGAAGGGCCAAACAAATATATAAAAATAGATTGATACAAAGGAACAATTCTATGAGCGGTAGATCTACCTCTGTGGGTTTTGTGCTACAGCATTGGACATTTTAATTGAATAATTTACTTTTCAGTCCCTAGCAAAGCCGAATACATATAGCTATTAGCTATCTATATATCTCGGATACTTATTCAACGTATGTGACGTATGTGATTTTGTAAACAAAAATTTAAACGTTGATTTCTGCAATCTGATAGCACTCCCACGCAAACCATCGCCACATACAGGTAGGGGGAGGTTTCGGCTACATGTTCGTTGTGTTGGTTTGCGTAGGAGTGCCATCATATTTGACAAATCGACGTATGCATCTTTGTTTACAAAATCACATACGTCACTTTGAATAAGTACCGAGATATATAAAACTCAATGTTTGTATGTTTGTGTGTATGCTCCAGCCTAACTTCTGAACCCATTATTGTATTGTTTAGTTATCGATCAATTTAACCATTTATCGAAATTATGGTTGCCCAGTGACAAGCAATGATTAATGTGTTTCCTTCTGGATGGTGAATGTGATCCCTTCTTTAAAAATAGACGTTTGCCCGGAATAAGGCATCGGTGGATGTTTTTCCTTCTTTAGAAATAAACGTTTGCCCGGAATATGGCGATTATGGGTTTGCTCCCTTCTTCAAAACCAGTCAATGTTTTCAAATGAAATCTGCCTTATCCTGTTGACCAATTGGTTTATTCATTTTCCGATTGTGAAAAAAAAACTGCGAATCAAACTGGCAATTCCGAGCAAGGCCGGGTACATAAAGCTAGTATATATATATAAAACTCAATGTTTGTATGTTTGTATGTATGTTTGTATGTATGTTCCAGCATAACTTCCGAACGCATTGACCGATTTTAACCAAATCTGGAACACACATTCTTTATCTTAAGGAGACGACGATAGGGGTGTTATGCATGCTGTTTGGAAAGGGGGAGGGTGTGGGGGAGGGGTATTGCTTAGTCATCCATCAACTCAGTGTACCTTCTGAACCCCTTGGCCGATTTCAACCAAATTTGGAACACACATTCTTTATATTAAGGAGACGACGAGAGGGGGTTATGGATGCTGTTTTGAAAGGAGGAGGGTGTGGGGGGAGGGGTATTGCTTAGTCATCCATCAACTCAGTGTACCTTCTGAACCCCTTGGCCGATCTCAACCAAATTTGGAACACACATTCTTTATCTTAAGGAGACGACGATTGGAGGGTTATGGATGTTGTTCGGAAAAGGGGGGATATTGCTTAGTCATCCATCAACTCAGTGTACCTTCTGAACCCCTTGGCCCATCTCAACCAAATTTGGAACACACATTCTTTATATTAAGGAGACGACGATAGGGGGGTTATGCATGCTGTTCGGAAAAGGGGGAGGGTGTGGGGGGAGGTGTATTGCTTAGTCATCCATCAACTCAGTGTACCTTCTGAACCCCTTGGCCGATCTCAACCAAATTTGGAACACACATTCTTTATCTTAATGAGACGACGATAGGGAGGCATGCTCTTAAGCATGCTCTTTGGAAATAAGAGATGGTATGTGGGGAGGGGCACGGTGTGTCTATGGGGAAACATTATTTTTAAAAAATCAGTATCTCTGAAACACCCACCACGTGAAAATAGATGCTCTCCTCTTCCATACAGTGGGTGAACTAAAATGTTCTATCGGGGGATCTAGAACAATTATTATTTTTTTCACTATTTTTGGTACAAATTGCATAGAAATTTCAAGTGATAGCCGACTGTGTAAATGTATGAAAAAATGACCCCCAATAGAACATTTTAAAAATGCATCTACGTGAAAGAGGAAAACCTATGCTTTCGTGTAGTGAGTGTTTTAGAGATACTGATTTTTTGAAAATAAGCCTCTTCGGACAAACACACCGTGGGTATTGCTTAGCAGTCGATCAACTCAATGTTAGTATTGAGCCCCATCACCGATTTGAACCAAATTTGTATCAAATATTTTCTGCCCTAAGGAAACGATTTTAGTGGATATTGGTAGGTCCTTTTAAAATGGGGAGGTTGTGAGAGAGGGGTATTGTTTAGTTAGCGATCAATTCAGCATAACTTCTGAACCCATTTATCGATGTCCACCAAATTTGGAACCCATATTCTCTGTCTAAAGAAGACTATATCAGACTGACTAGGACTGTCATAGCTGAACGAGGGGTATATTTATTAAACGAACAGTTTAGTATACCTTTTTATCGCATGGGTGAATTCAAACCAAATATTTAAACACGTATTGTTTACCCAAACGAAACTATTTTAGAGAGGCTGGGAGGAGTTTTTGAAATGCGGGAGGATGTTGAGGTTGGGTATTGTTTAGAAAACGACTTAGTTTAAAATCCCTCTTATTTAGTTCATTCGAGGTTCTTTGACATTGTACAATGCTCCGAAAACAATTCCTTAAAAATAGCAAATCCTCGACAATAACATTTCCCTGAAAATGACATATCCCTGAGTGAAGCAGGCCATTAACATAACACTATTTGGCCTAAGGTCATTCAACATGAAGTGAATTTGGGATAATACTGAACAGTATAAGAAAAATCTTTCATAGAAAGCATGCATTTGCTGGGTATAAAGCAATTATAATTGTTACCCTTCATCGGAATCATAGTTTGCCCAGTGAAAATCAATGAATAATGTGTTTCCTTCTGGATGGTGGATCTGATTGCTCCTTTAAAAGTAGGCATTTTCCCGGAATAAGGCAATGGGGAGTGTGATCCCTTCTTTAAAAATATGCGTTTGCCCGGAATAAGACATCGGTGGATGTTTTCCCTTCTTTAGAAATAGACGTTTGCCCGGAATAAGGCTATTCAAACTAACAATCTCTTCTTCAAAATCAGTCAATATTTCCAAAAGCCTTCTTTTAATCAAATGATGAAGTATCAACAAGTAAACACAATTACCCTGTTAACCAATTGGTTTTATTATTTTCCGATTGTGAAAAAAAAACTGCGAACCAAACTGGCAACTCCGAGCAAGGCCGGGTACATAAAGCTAGTAAAAAATATGCAAAAGTGCCTTTTTTATTCCTTTCTTTATTTGGTAACCACTCTGTGTTTCTTAACCGCTACTGTGCCGTGATCTACTGTGGTATTCTGCTGTACAGAATCCACACATAATCTATTTTTAGACATTCGTTGTTGTTATCATTGCCAGGTCCATCTCATCGTAAGTTTATTGTGTCCATTTGTCTATGTCGTGTATTCAATGAACGATGCATTATTCGGTTGCCATTAATCCGGGTAACGTTGGAGGAATGCCTCCGAGAAGAACATGTTGTCAGTCGTCATCAGGCAGCTCTGACGGTAAGGCGCGTACCCCAAAACGCCACCGTATGAGCTGCGGATCCGGCGACTGACTAAAGTTTGGTGGAGGGGCTGGGAATCGAACCCGACGCAGAATTCACTTGTAAGGCAAACGTGTAGCCATAAAAGTGCCTTATTAACTCTATAATAGCCAGTGAAAGAAAAAGACAACATTAAGCCGCATAAATTCAATAAAAAATTAATATTTTCACATCGAATAAAGCCATTTTAGTATTAAAGAAAACGTATAAAAAACTCACTCTTGTTTAGACACTTATCCTTAACCGAATAAGTTGCATTCGACGCAGAATCCTGCCCCATTGTTTCCTACTGAATATCAGGCCGGATCAGACCATGGGCTTCGGAGTTATGGCCAAAATACATTTTTTTTATACCAAAAAACGGGGGCGTAAAAATTTCTCACTCATTTTTATAGCATTTATGCTTAACCGATTTGCTCGTAACAAATTGCATTCGACGCGGAATCCTTCCCCATTGTTTCCTATTGAATGAGAAAGGCCCAATCACCGCTATGTGGATTAATCTGGGTGTTTAACCTCCTCTAGTGTTGGCGACTCCAGCCACTGGCAGCCACTTTGATTTTATCAGTCAGCAAATTCCCTTCTTGGTTGTTGCACATGACGGGTGATGGCGCTGCCTTTCTCCGCATGCTATTGACAGTTTCATAAAACCTCCGCATATCATTCTGCTCCATTCTTTCCTGCGCCTCACTAATAACTTGTTCTTCGTACTCTTTTTTTTCTTCCTGCGCCTGCGAAGGGTTCATTTTTCGGCTTCTCTTGCTTCCTTGTATCGGTAAACGGGTACAAGGTACGATCGGGACCTGACACCATCATCCGACTCTTGGCAATGTCCTTCTCGCCTGTCACTCTCTGGCACTCCACATCGACCCAACCCGTCCTGGGTCGCCTCTGTGCAGTGCCTACCACTTCTCATACTGTTGTGCTCACCGCTCCATGGATTGACTCCCATAGAACGTTGATGTTGTCGCTAACGTTGATTGCACTTATCCGTTCGTCGAGCTTCTGGCGGTACTCAGCCGATACTCCTTCCGCCGACAATCGCTGGATATTGTAACGCATCGTTCGCTGTGATCTCTCGTTCAATACAGTTGACAACCGTGATCGAATATGACTGATCAGTGGCGTAGCCACGGGGGTGGTTTTGGACATAACCCCCCCCCCCCCCAGAAACAAAATTTTTGGGAGAATTTTTTTTAAACCTTCTCGAATTAAGAAAATGTGTTCAGAAAACCCTCACTGGACCTATTTTCTGGCTACGCCACTGTGACTGACAACGAGGTACTGATCAAAGTCAATGTTCGGACCTCTGAATGTCCGCACATCGATAACATCCGAGAAATGACGAGCATCCACCAGCACATGGTCTATCGGGTTGCAAGTATCACCATTCGGGTTTCTCTAAGTGTACTTTCGGATATTCTTTCGTGCAAAGTAGGTGCTGCTAATCACTATCCCCCTGGCAGCCGCGCAATTTACTAGCCGTAGGCCGTTGTCATTGGTAGCGGAGTGAAGGCTCTCCCTACCGATTATGGAACGGGAAAAGTCCTCTCTACCGACCTGAGCGTTAGCGTCTCCGATAACAATTTTCACGCCATGCTTTGGGTACTCTCCATAGGCTTTATCAAGACATTCATAAAACGTGTCCTTCACGTCGTCGGATTTATCATTTGTCGGTGCGTAAACGTTGATTAGGCTGTAATTGAAGGATTTGCCCCGTGTCCTCAACACACAGATTCGTTCGCTTATGGGTTTCCACTCGCTTCATCTGCTTGCCCATCATTACGAAACCAACTACATGCTCTGCTTTTTCGCCGCCGCTGTGATAGATGTTATATTTGAACGCAGTATTGGTCGTGGGGCCCTCCTTAGCCGTGCGGTAAGACGCGCGGCTACAAAGCAAGACCATGCTGAGGGTGGCTGGGTTCGATTCCCGGTGCCGGTCTAGGCAATTTTCGGTTTGGAAATTGTCTCGACTTCCCTGGGCATAAAAGTATCATCGTGTTAGCCTCATGATATACGAATGCAAAAATGGTAACTAGGCTTAGAAACCTCGCAGTTAATAACTGTGGATGTGCTTAATGAACACTAAGCTGCGAGGCGGCTCTGTCCCAGTGTGGGGATGTAATGCCGATAAGAAGAAGAAGAAGATTGGTCGTGGGGTTAACGGCTCGGAATTCACGTTCTCCGGATATAGGCCATCGGACTTCTTGAATCGCTACCACTTTCACTCCACGAGCCAGAAGGCTCACTCGTCCAGGTTCATTTAGGGTCCTGACATTCCAGGTACCGAGTTTCCAATCATAGTATTCATTTCGAAGCCGGGTCGGTTGCCAAAAATAACGTTCTCTTTCTCTTCTATCTCCATTTTTTGTGGTCTTTGAGAGGCTTCAGTAAGCTACTTTACCGGGGTCGCGTTACCTACATCGCGCTGATGAGGCTGCCACCTTAGGTATAGCTGACGCGATGCACCAGGTAGGGGGTCGTTCAAAAATGATGTCACATGCTTAAGGGGGGGAGGGGGTCTAAGATTTTGTGACAGTACATGTACTAGGTATACAAAAAAGCGTGACAGAGGGGGGAGGGGGGGTCTAGAAATCTCAAAAAGTAGTGGACGTCATATTTGAATCGCCCCTAGACGCTGCACACCTCCTGGTGAACAGACGCTCGCGGCGTACCTTCTCACTCTAGCTGATGTCAGAAGGACTACAGTGCCCAGGCTGTACTATCAGCTTAGTACACAACCCGTAGCTGGCGGTCTTTTGCAGGGTTTGCAGAAATTGCTCTCAATAGATAACGAACAACGATAAAAGAGAGGCAAAACTGTTCCGAATCATAACAAGCCATGATAACAAATTTATCAAACCTGTATACAAGTGTGAAAAAACAGAATCGGATAGGCAGCCCCCACAGAAAAATGGTGATTCTCGCTTTGTTTTCGCTCCTTTCGTGTTGGTCTCTGCACAGCTTTGTAGAACAAGTTGAAATGCATCATCAGAGCCAGTGCTCCCCGCATTTGGAGCTTTCCAAAACAAATTTATCATAGGGTATAGCACCCCGAATCAATTCTCTATCATGACAGCTTGCGAAAAAAGTCTCTTGCGGTATGCTACATATCGTATATGTATACAGAGATAATAAGTGAGAGACTTGCTCTTTTTCTTTAGGATTCAATCCCTGGTCTTTTGTCATCGGTCGACCCGTGGAAGCGTGAAATAGGAACTTGTGGGGACCAGAGCTATGTTGGGCGCTCCTTCCTTGATGTCAACTCACCATTTTGCAGCCCGTGATAAGTAAGTTAAAGATAAGTACTGATTTTCTTGCTTCAATTTAATTTGCTTTAATTGTTTATCAAGGAGTTGCCGAATCAAAAATATGGATGGTAAATGCATTATGTCGTTCTAAAACTAGATAGAAAGTAATATGCTAATATAATATTTACAAAATTGTGTGAGGCTCATAAAATATTATAAAAACTAAGCAAGTAGAAAAACATTTAGCATGCACACTTTATATTTCTATGTAGTATCCTGATAATTTAAATCAAAAACAGAGTTTGTTAGACACTTTCGAACACGATACAAACTATAACCCAACCAGTGAATGGAAAATTTGTATACAGTTCTGCAACAGAACCTTACAGAAACTGTATAATAATTTGGCATATACAATTTCGGAAGATTTTAATACAATTGTTGTATTGAAATCTTACATATTTGTATTATTTTAATACAGTATCTGTATAAAAAGCTTACAGAATTGTAAATTCCTAGATATAATTCACAATAATTGTTAGATATGCTAGCCGATACGGACGTGAGCTTTTAGCTACCGATATACACCAAAAGTTTAGGTTTGGAAAAATATCCACCAAAAGTTTAAGACCGTAAAAAGGAAAGAGATTGTACCGACATCGTATAAAGTTAAAACACGAATCAGGTAGGATTTCGATTATCAGATGAAAGATACGATCGCCTGACCAAAGTCCACCAGTAGCCTCACCCATACCAAACCTAGCCTCCTTATATTCTACCCATGTGAATTCAGGGCCCAATAGTTTGGAATCGGCGCGCTCTGGAATTTTAGCTGAGGAATCTGGGATCCACGCTTGGTCGGATGTGGCCGTTCCCGACCGTCGAGAAAGAATCCCGAATCTACCCAGCACATTAACGTATGAGCGAGTACCCAAGACTACCATCGGGACCAAGGTTATTCCAAACATTCGCCTGAAGACGCCGAGTAAAGAGAAAGCTTTGGTGCAGGACAAGGAACTCGCAGTGCCCATCCCCCCATAACGAAGACGTGGTACCCCCAGCAGTGTTAGTATGTGCCGGCTGGTTTAAACATCAACAAACACACACAAACAAACACCTAAGGGCAGCAGGGACTATGTCCAAGGGTTTGAAGGCCCCTCCTCACGGCCTCTGCGAGTTAGGGGGCCTGTCTAGGACGTGGTGGGGCTTGGCAGCGGGCTCTATTAAACCTCTACAAAAAGCTGCACGTGTCCGCAAGCAGGAGAGCCCAAGGAGTGCCAATTGGCACATCAGGATCAATGCCAGCTTATGACATTCTGGCCCCGTGTTAACGGACCTTGTCTTGGATATCGTAATATTGTGAAAGCAAGGGCTGGCAGTCTGACATTCTACTCTCTTAGTAGAGCCGGTGACACTGACTCGAAACGGCGAGTGGGCTAATGGCTAGGCCTCCCCTAAAACCGTAGCGGGCCTTCCCTAGCAACACACATGTTTCACATAGGTTACTGTAACTTATATGTGACCATATTCAGTCACATTTAAGTTGCTGCAACCATTTTTGTCTGACTTGTGCTGCTCGGGTTATAGCACGCTGACCAATCCTGCCACCAAGCTTTGCCTGCTGGGTGGGAGTGGCTCAGAAGCCCTTCCCTGACTTGCGCTGATCTGACTCTGAACACGTATGTGTCAATCCTTGCAAGGCCTCCCTCCCAAAGATAATCATGGGATCATTAAAGGCGACTACTCCAGTAGAATTCGACGGCAGCCACAAGGGGGACTCATTTACAATGAGTGAAGCAAAACAAAACAATTCTTTTGACGATGCGTTAAGCATGGAGGTGGTAAACCCTTTTGCCAAGGGGTGTTTGGTGAGGTCTCCTCCCAGGGAGGCGGAGAGCGGAGTGACGGAGGCTGCAACTAGCAGCACCGGAGTCTCCCCAGCAGTGACAGGGTATAGCCCTGTTAGCACGCTCGGCGGGTACCAACCAGCCTGTGCCATCGGCACAAGGGACCGAAAATCCCTGGCAGCTGATCAGTAGGGAAAACCGGAAGTCGAACGCATCTCGACCCGCTAAGAAAGCTAACGACAGAAGCGAGACCTCATTGGTAAAAACTGATAAGGCAAAGTGCAAGCATCTGGACGAGGTCACGAACATGGAGGACGTCGTCTCTGCCGTCAGAGACGAGTGCCATACAAAGGTCGACAAGACCTCTGTACGCCTAAAAGGCGGCCCTTTTGGCACGCAGTTAGCCTACCTTAGGTTACCGGATGCGGAAGCCAAAAAGGTAATAGAGCGAGGGAAGTTGAAGATCGCCTGGTCAGTATGCCCAGTGAGCAAACTCCAGCCACCCTCAGTGGACAGGTGCGATCGGTGCTTCGAGTTGGGACACAAGTCCTACAACTGTAAGGGCCCAGACCATAGCAACCTGTGTCATCGTTGTGGTGAGGAAGGGCACAAGGTGCATGGATGCGACAAGGCACCAAAGTGCATTAGCAAAAAGCAAGCCTGTTACCACGTTATGGGTGGGTCTTCGTGTCCCATCGGAGAGAAAAATAAGAATAACCTTTGCAAGTAACACAGCTGAATCTTAACCACTGTGCAAATGCCTAGCAGCTGCTGTGGCAGTCGGTCTCGATAACGGCAATTGGGTGGCGGATGAGTCTAGGATGGCGGCTATTTGCACGACTGGACGGTTCCGATCCAAGATGTAGTACACTCCTCTGCTGAGGGTGTCGCGATAGCCAAGATCAATGGTGTGTTCTATTGTAACTGCTATGCCCCACCAAGGTGGCCATTAGAACAGTTCAACCAGATGATCGATAGGCTATCGTCTGACCTAGTGGGTCGTAAGCCGGTCGTCATACCAGGAGATTTTAACGCTTGGGCAGTGGAGTGGGGCAGCCGCTTCGCCAATCAAAGAGGTCAAGTGTTACTAGAGGCGCTAGCGAAGCTCGTCGCAGTGCTAGTCAATGATGGTTACGCTAGCAAGTTCAGAAAAAAAGGGGTCGAGTCATGGACTGACGTAACGTTTGTCAGTCTTGGTCTGGCACTAGACTTGGAGTGGATGGTGCACGAGGGTTACAATTATAGTGATCATGGCGTGCAACATCCGAGGTCCGGGGATTCCTGTCAGTCCGTGGGTGGAGAACTAATCACTTCAACAGCGAAGGTTTCATCGCGGCCCTGGGACTGGAAGCCAACACTGAAGATCTTAGCGGGGATGCGTGGTTAGCTGTCCTACCACGCGCGTGTGACGCCACCATGCCGAGGAAAGCCCTGTCGAGAAATGGCAGACGCCCGGTATACTGGTGGAGCCCCGAGATTGCGGCCCTTCGATCAACCTGCCTCAAGGCTAGACGAAGGATGCAACGTGCCCGCACCGAGGATCGGAGCGCCGTGAAGTATTTCGAGATGCGAAACTGGCCTTTAACAAGGCCATCAAGAGGAGTAAGAGATCGTTTTTCGACTACCTATGCGAAGGAGCCAACGCAAATCCGTGGGGTGACGCCTACAGGATAGTGATGGCCAATACCAAAGGGAGCTCTTCGCCCCCCGAACGGTCCCCGGATAGGTTAGCGAGGATGATCGAGGTACAATTCCCGTCCCGAGCCACAAATCCCTGGCATCCTGCACCACAAGGCAATATAGGTGCGGCCGAAATGGTGGCTCCGCTGACGAACAAAGAGTTACTCGCGGTGGCCAAATCCCTGGTAACGAACAAAGCTCCAGGGCCTGATGGAGTCCCAAACAGCGCTCTCAAGCAGCAATCATAGTGAACCCGAACATGTTCAGGCTAGCTATGCAAAGAAGCCTAGATAAGTGTAAATTCCCCGAAAGATGGAAAAGACAGAAACTGGTGTTGTTTCCGAAGGCCGGGAAGCTGCCAGGCGACCCATCAGAGCATAGACCAATCTGTCTTATAGACACGACGGGCAAGTTGCTGGAGAGGATTATCTTCAACAGGCTCACCTCGTACTCAGAGGATACGGACGACATGTCAAGCAATTAGTTCGGTTTTCGTAAGGGTAAGTCCACGTTCGACGCTATTAACTCGGTGGTAAAGACCACCGAGATAGCGGTCCAACAAAAAAAACGAGGTATTCGATACTGTGCGTTAGTGATACTTGATGTGAAGAATGCATTCAACAGCGCAAGCTGGGATGCATTCGCGCTCTCGTTACACCGGCTTAGCCTGCCGGTCGGCCTGCACCGGATTTTGGAAAGCTATTACCAGAACCGTGAACTATTATACGAGACCGGTACGGTACGTGGAGGAGGCGAATGAACCACGAATTGCATCAGCTGTTGGGAGAACCATCCATCTTTCACACCGCGAAAATCGGACGACTGCGATGGGCCGGGCACGTAGCCAGAATGTCGGACAGTAACCCGGTGAAAATGGTTCTCGACAACGATCCGACGGGCACAAGAAGGCGAGGTGCGCAGCGGGCAAGGTGGATCGATCAGGTGGAAGATGACTTGCGGACCCTCCGTAGACTGCGTGGTTGGCGACGTGTAGCCATGGACCAAGCCGAATGGAGAAGACTCTTATATACCGCACAGGCCACTTCGGCCTTAGTCTGAATAAATAAATAATATTGTTTGCAGATTTGCCTTCATCCCTCTATAAAAAAAAGCCAGACACGTACCATCCAGGTGTGCTTGAAACGCAGTTGGTTACCAATGGTCCGAAAACATGATGCTCTAGTGTCGTTTTACTTGTATTTGGCATCCGTGCATTATGCAAAAAAGACCATTGCGTGGTACGATGCAAATAAAGTGCTTTACGTGTCGAAAGAGAGGAAACGGATTTCCGGATGAACCGATACGGTTGATCAAGGCGACGCTGCATCAGATGATGAGCGTAGCTCAAGTTTCACGGGCATTCTCGAGTCCCTTCGAAACGCGCAGAGGGTTACGGCAAGGTGATGGTCTTTCCCTAGCAGCACACATGTTCCACATAGGTTACTGCAACTCATATGCGACCGGATTTAGTCATAATCAAGTTGCTGCAACCATTTTTGTCTGACTTGTGCTGCTCGGGTTCGTGTCTGCTCTTCAACATCGCTTTGGAGGGAGTATTACGAAGGGCATGGATTGACACGGATGGTACGATTTTCACGAAGTCCGTACAGCTATTTGGTTTCACCGAAAACATTGATATCAGGGCGCGTAACTTTGAGAAAATGGAAGAAACCTACATTAGACAGAAAGGCGGAGCAAGCGGATCGGTCTAGTCATAAATGCGTCGATGACGAGATACATGATAGGAGGGGCTCAAGGGAGGACGATGTAAGCCATGTGGTTGAAGAATTCGTGTACTTGGTGTAGTGACTATTAGGATACATGAAAATTGTAATAAATATTACTTTATATGGATTGAGAAAATAAGGCTTATCAAATATATGATTACAAATAAAAAAAATAAAAAAAAAAATAATAATAAAAATTAAAAAAATAAATAAATGAAAATAAAAATTAAATAAATATTGATTGCGCTTAAAAATTATTAGTAGTGTACTTGAGCTTGCGATGTTATTCTCCAAATTATAAATACAGCCATAAAAGTAGCTAGAACACAAACCACAATAATAATTTATGGCTTTTATAGCAAATTTGAATTTGGTGATTCGAATTCAAATCCAAGTAGTCCAGGTTTTTGGGATAAAGTACCACGTTGAGATCGAGAAAAATGACTGGTCATTCTTGAGACTATATTTGCAACGGTAACACGCTGAAGTAGTTCCCGGAGTAAATCTATTACATTAATTTAATCAAAATGGAAAATCTTGATCACCACAATGGCGCAGCGAAAGGGTAAGTATTTTTATTAAAACAATGAAAATTTAATAAAAGAAAAAGTGATGAGAGATACAAAAAAAATGAAATGGCTGTAAGGTGCCCAAAGAATTCATGGCCTAGATAAGATGGCGGCCGCAAATACAAAAAAAAAATTGCCTGTACATAACTTGCGAAAGGTCAAGTAAGGACTAAACAGAAAAAGTTTGTCGTATTAACGGAATAATATTGTAATATTGTCGTATTAACGCCGCAAATACAAAAAGAAATAGTTGCCTGTACATAACTTGCGAAAGGTCAAGTAAGGACTAAACAGAAAATGTTTGTCGTAGTAACGGAAGGTCAAATTTGCGATAGGTCAAAGTTGCGGGAAATCAAATTTGCGTTAGGTCAAATTTGCGGTATGTTTGTAGTTTACTACACTATTTACGCTTGCGGAAAGGACAAGCCAATAAAATAAGTTGCCTACTCCTGAAAAAAAAAAGAGGAACTTTTATCATAAGCATAACAACTAATTATATGTATATGCAATCTGGCAGAATGTCGTTTAATGCTCAAAAGTAGTCAATCTTCACGCTTGCGATACATCGGCCAAGCTCAAATTGCGTAAAACCGTTAAATATCGACAGGCTAGTTCAGTTTATTGATTATGTTTGGAATATGTTTTGCTTAACAATTGTATCAATATTGAAAGAGCATAAAGGCATAGGCATAGGCATAGCATAAAGGGTGTTTAGTTGACCATAAATATTTCCCTTGTGAACAACACTGTTCTGATAGAAATTTGGATGCATGTTATGATTTCAGAAAAAAATCATCCAAAAAGTCGAAGACGAAATCTTCTTCTCCATACGCTAAAAATACACCACGTCAAAAACGTTCGAAGGAAGATGCATCTACGGAAAAGAACAAACAAATCAAGGCTTTGACTCAGGAAATTGAGGAAGGAAAAAGTATTATAGAACAGCTACGACAACAACTGAAAGCTCACGAAGAAAAAGAAGCTCTACGTGAGTCATCGGAAGGACTACGCATCAGGCCAGGTGGATCATCAAGCGAAGATGGTAGTATTGTCTTTGACCAAGCAATCGGTCAATCAAGTACCCAGAGAGCCACATCGTCACTTGCTAATCTGGAAGAATCAAGATTCGTGTCCTCGGTGAACCAACTATCTGTTTCATCCATACACGTTCCGGAATGTAAGCCATTGGACGGCGACGACGAAATCTACAGGTATTCGTATGAAGCATGGAGAGAACTATTAGAGGATACGATGCGTCTAGCAGGGGTAGAAGACGAAATGACTAAATTCACCATCTTCAAAATAAAAGCTGGGCCACGACTATTGCAAATTTTTCGGAACACCAAGTCCCAAAACGATTCACCAGATGCGACGATACAACCATTCTCTAATGCATTGCACCGTCTCAGATCCTATTTTGGATCAGGATCGGACGTGATGTTGCAACGACGCAAATTAGCTATGATGAAACAGAAACAGGGAGAATCAAGCCTCGTTTTCTTAACTCGGGTCGGCGACACAGCTCGATTATGTGAATTTGGAGCAGAGAAAGAATTCGAAGAAATTGTCGGTGCCATTGCAGAACACGCAATGTCGAAGGAAGTTCGCGTCGCAGCATTAAAAATGCTGAGCCGAAAAGGAACATTCGCCAACCTTGTCGATAAGGTACGAGAACTTGAAGCGATACGGATCAACGAAGAGTTCTTCAAACACAACCACAGCAAACAAGAACCAGCTCTGATCGCTCCAGTGATGACAAGCTATTCGGTTGGTGATCGTCGTACAAATGCACGTTACAACCCCCGACAAGGAAGGTTCCAACATGCAAACTCAAGAAGGAGAGACGATCGGTTTAACCCGATTAGAGGTTTTCGCTCTACAGGAAGTAACGCACTAAATCTTCGAGCAACGACCGGTGATTCTGGAAACGCTACTGATAGGTGTTGGAGATGTAGCAGCGTGTATCACCTTCCAACATCTTGCAGTGCTGCTGACAAAACGTGCTTAGGGTGTGGCCGTAAGGGACACATCCGAAGAGCATGCCGTAGTACAGTCTTTTCACGAGAGTACAAAAGTTCTACTGATAATGAAGCTAGACCAACAGAGCCAAAACCAGAAAGAATTGCAGCGGTTGAAAAAGCAGAGACGGTAGAAACTGAGCCGTTGGACGTAAGTGAAGCACCTTAAATCTAATGTTGTGTAATTCTCAATGACACGTTGACTTGACCAAAAACTGAACTCTCGAACGAATCATTCTTATTAATTATCTTATCTGATTTGAACTTTTTTTTATTGAAAATTGAATTAAATAAACTACGATGAACATGTGTATTGATTTTTATTTTTCAATTAATTATTAGTCTAAACGTAATTGACATAATATACTACTTATGTCGTCACTTCAACGTGGTATTGATATTATTACTACAGTATTTGGTAGAGCCATGCATCTAATTTAAGATGAAATTTTATCAACAGATGACAACTCAAACATATGACCATAGTGATATGATGATATTGTACCAGATAAGCGGATTCAGGGATGACAGCGTCGTTTCAGCGAAAGTAGCTGGAATGGCATGCGAATTTTTAATCGACTCTGGTGCACAGGTGAACACGTTCACAGAATCTTCATTTAGGACACTTATGAGCAACGAACGATACAAGAGCAAAGTTTTCAACTTGCATAGTGGGTCGGACAAGTCATTGAAAGCTTACGCATCATCTGGTGAGATAAACGTAGTAGCCACTTTTGAGGCAAATCTGTTCTTATCCGAAGAGCGACCTATCCTAATGGAGAAATTCTACGTCGTCAACGAAGCCAAAGCATTGTTGGGAAGGTCCACAGCTACAAGGTACAGTGTCCTAATGCTTGGGCTAGGCGTACCAGTGTTAACAGGAAATAGAAAAGAATCGGACAGCGAGAACAAAGAAGTGGCATCCATTCTATGTAACGAACCGTTTCCCAAGTTTAACGTGCCTCCTGTGAAAATCTATTACGACAAATCGAAACCACCATGCAGGAACGTTTTTGTTAACATTCCACAAGCGGTCAAGCCACGAGTAGAAGAGCGTCTACGACAACTAGTATCCGCCAATATCATTGAAAGAGTCGACGATGATATGGATACCTCCTTCTGTTCGTCATTGGTCGTCGTCCCGAAAGGAAAGGAGGATATTCGGCTCGTAATAGACCTTAGAGGACCGAATCGCTATATTCATAGATCTCCTTTCGCTATACCAACACTCGAGTCAATTTTGGCTGATCTTGATGGAGCAAAATGGTTTTCGACAATCGACTTGACAAACGCATTTTTCCATGTCGAACTAGATAAGGAATCGAGGCATTTGACGAATTTCTTTACGGAATACGGAATGTTTAGATGTGTTCGTCTACCATTTGGTCTGTGCAACGCGCCAGACTTGTTTCAAGAAATCTTGCAAAGAAAAGTCTTGGGCGGTTGCAAGGGCGTTAGAAATTACCTTGATGACGTTCTAGTGCATGGCCGGACAAAAGAGGAACATGACGAGAATTTAGCAGCAGTGCTTGCTCGCCTCGAAAATCATAATGTCAAGCTTAATACAACTAAGTGTGTCTTCGGAAGCCAGGCAGTACAATTTATCGGCTTTATGCTAACGGCCGATGGTTGGCAAGTTCAAAACGAGAAAGCTAGAACTTTAAAAAACTTTAGAACACCAGCCAACTGCGCCGAAGTAAAGAGCTTCCTCGGCCTCGTAACGTACACCGACAGGTTTATCATGAACAGAGCACATATAACCCAACACTTACGTGCACTAGCCAATGCTGACAGCTTTTTATGGACCGAGAATCACGAGAGAGAATTCAACTTTTTGAAGAATGAAGCACTTAAAATCATCAAGCGATTGGGTTACTACAACGCAACGGACCGGACTGAGCTCTTCGTCGACGCTTCTCCAGTTGGATTGGGAGCGGTCCTGGTGCAATTCAATTCTGAAGATACGCCGAGGATTATTGCATGCGCATCGAAGGCACTCACGGAAACGGAAGTAAGATACCCCCAAACCCAAAAGGAAGCTTTAGCAGTGGTATGGGGAGTAGAACGCTTCTCTCCATACCTTTTGAGTAAGTCGTTTGTAGTACGCACCGATGCGGAAGCAAACGAATATATATTCAACGGTACTCATCGATTAGGAAAGAGGGCAACTACCAGAGCAGAATCATGGGCATTACGACTGCAACAGTACGATTATAGCATCAAAAGAGTACCTGGTAACCTTAACGTGGCAGACGCTTTATCTAGACTGGTTCGAGAAACACAAGATGCTACACCATTCGAGGAAGACAATGGAAGTCATTTCCTTTATGCACTGGACGTAAGTGGAACAGGAATATCGTGGACTGATATAGAAAATTGCTCCGAAAACGATGGTGAGCTTCAATTAGTAAGAGAAGCTCTGCAACACGATTATTGGCCGGATATTTTACGTAAGTACGAAGCCCAAAAACGAAATATGAATTACCTCGGAAGCTTGGTCTTCAAGGATGGAAGGACTGTTCTTCCTTTGGCTCTCCGAACAAAAGCGATGAAAGCCGCACACGGCGGGCATTCAGGAGAGGTTGCTATGAAGCGTATACTGCGTGACTTTTTCTGGTGGCCCGGTATGTCATACGAAATAGGTAAATTCGTGAAAAACTGCGAAACTTGTACTCTGTTGTCGAAGAAGAACCCACCGGTACCGTTGTCTAGCAGAATCCTACCGGAAAATCCGTGGGAAATCTTGCAAGTGGACTTTTTGTCAATGCCCACCTTTGGTTCTGGTGAGTTTTTAGTTGTCGTGGACACCTACTCGCGACATATTACTGTTATGGAAATGAAATCTACAACGGCGCAATGTACCAACACTGCACTTTGCGAAATATTCCAAATTTGGGGCTGTCCGCTTGTTATCCAAAGCGATAATGGTCCACCATTTCAGAGTTCGGCTTTTATTACGTTTTGGGAAGACAAAGGAGTGAGGGTAAGAAAATCGATCCCGTTAAGCCCTCAGAGTAATGGTCTGGTAGAACGTCAAAATCAGGGCATCATAAAAGCTCTGGCAGCTTCAAGAATTGATGAGAAAAGTTGGCGGGTGGCCCTACAGCAATATGTGCATAACCACAACAATCTTACCCCACACGCAAGGCTCGGAGTAACACCCTTCGAGCTTTTGGTAGGGTGGAAATACCGAGGCACGTTCCCTAGTTTATGGGGTCCGACGAGATCAAAGGAGCTGGACCGCACGGATGTACGCGAACGCGATGCAGAGGCTAAATTAGTAAGCAAGAAATACACAGATTTCATTCATCACGCAAAGGACTCTAACATAGATGTAGGCGATATAGTGCTAGTAGCTCAACATAAGAAAGGGAAAACCGATGCTACGTTTTCTTCAGAAAGGTTCAGAGTAGTAGCAAGAACTGGAGCGAAAGTAGTTATTATCAGCAAGGGCGGTGTGCAATATGCGAGGAACGTTCATGACGTAAAAATTGCACCATCTTCTATGATCCTAGACGAGTGTGAGAATGATACACGAAGAAGCAACGAATTCGCTACTGATGGGAATGGCTGGACGACATGCTCAAATCAGGACACTACGGAATCAACAAATGAGGAACCAACCGAATCGTCATCGAAATTGCGGGCCAGAAGAGTAATCAAGAAACCGGCACGATTCGACAATAAGTACGTTTATAGCATCTTCTATTAACGTTCGAGTACTGATTTTAAACGTATAACTGAGCTGAAATAATAAAAAGTGAATTGAATGAATTAAACCAAAAGAAAAATAATATCAATATGTCAAACTACGCCTATCCGTATACCGTTGAATACTGTCGTAGCTCTCGTACAAGCTTGAATTCTGAATTACATTCCTTGATTTTTTTTCACTGGTACCGGCGTTAAATACCTCTAGGTAGTTCGCATTGCTGCAGCACAAATGACAAAACTTAATCAGGAATTTGAATTTTAATAAACTAATTTTCTCTTCGGAACAGCTGTTCGTTTCGCTTCTGCAACTTTCTGACTTTTTGACAGTTGTCCAATGATGATCCCGATGCATCATGATGCTGCAGCTTTCTTCGCGAGACGTTTGAGTCTCAAATTTGACATTTCATAATTGAAGCGCAAAGTATATATATAAATATTATTTATAAGTATACATAGCATGACGTCAGGAACCGATTCCCTTTGATAACTCAGCGGTACTAAACATTTGTTTTGTAAGTAAAGTCCATAAACAGTACACACTAGAAACTGTCACTTGTTTGAATTGTTACTCATGCAATCCTGCAATCCATGTAAACCTGATAGTGCTGATGATGACATCATCAATGATAATGATACACGGAAATAAAAACGTAGCATAAGCCATTTTACGAGACAGTTTCGATCGAATCCTCACCATCAATTGAGTGGACGGCTTGGCGTTTTGTTTTGGTAAATTTGCATGGTAACCATCATTTTTTTTTTTTTTTTTTATTGTCTTTATTAATGAGGTTTTCGGCCCTTGACCGGTTCACCTCAACATGGTAACCATCATCATTTTATCCAGAGTCCATTATATATAGAGTTACGCAAAGAGTGAAGCCAAATCTACCTATTGAACTGTCAAACCGTCTACCTATCGAGCAAAGTAAACAAATGATTGTTGGTAAGGCGCAAGTATTGTTATCGCCTGATGATTATTATGGCGAATTAAAACTCATGAATTGAAATGTATTAGATTTGTTCTAGAAACAGCTTCGAAAAGCTTCAATACACCCCCCAATAAAGTTGCAACAAGAAACTCACATGTTTGCACTCTGTAGGTGACTTTGGTTGTCGAATTAAAAAGCTTTAGAAGTGATCACTCCCGTGAAGTCACTTGAAGGGTTGAACAAAAATGAAAGTTTTCAACATAATAACAAGAGCATCATTCAGAATAAGAGTAAGAAGATCCTCTTTGCGCAACTCTATATAATAGACTCTGATTTTATCATCATCATCATCATTTCGTTTCACTTTCGCAAGTGTTCCGTATAAAAAGTAAATATTAGTGTTATAGATCTCCTGTGCTGTCGTTTTACCCGTTTCGTAAAATATCTTATTAAATACTAAAAAAATAAGTATATAAGTATATAAGAACTAACGGAATGAAAGAGTGCAGCGTAAAGTCACATAAGGACAATGTTTACAAATTTGTAACCCACATTTAAATACGAGTGAAATTTCAGCAGAGCATTCTTGACAAATATGTGTTTGAAGTTTTGACTCGTGCAATCGTCTATTTAACATGTTGAACATAATAGACATAGAAATACCAGAACAAGAGAACGGCGGAGAAGCCATGATATTTCCAATCGTACCAAAAGCGGTTTCAGCCCAACAATGTTTACATTTTTCGATACCGATCACAACATTATTTTCATGGTTACTATACGGTCGTTAAACTCTAAATTTGATCTATAAGAGTACAGGAGGGATGAGATGTAGTGACTATTAGGATCAGGGTTGTAAATTTTCGGCAGCACTGGATGAAGGTGATGTTTTTCTATATCATGTTTTTATTTTCTTCCTGCTTTGAAATCAACCTCACATTCCAGGAGAGGCAAAAAAGTAAACAACAGAACTCACATCACCCACTGCGCCGCGAAGATGAAATCTACCACAGCAAAATGTACACATTCACCCAGCAAATTGAAAAAATTCACCACGCGTTTAAATGGGCCACTCACAGTCATATGGTAAGGAGCGAACTGAGCAGCATGTCAGAGTGACTTGTGAGTGGCTGAATGCGAAATTGAAAGGTCGGTGTTGGAAATGATTTTTCGGCTGCACCCAGTCGCACTCACCACGGCGGCGAAGAAGGCGACTGCAAATTATACTGAGATCCATGTTTTTCACTGCATTGACTATGAAATATTTCTACCCTGATTAGGATACATGAAAATTGTAATAAATATTACTTTATATGGATTGAGAAAATAAGGCTTATCAAATATATGATTACAAATAAAAAAAAAATAATAATAATAATAATAAAAATTAAAAAAAAAAAATAAATAGATTGAAAATAAAAATTAAATAAATATTGATTGCGCTTAAAAATTATTAGTAGTGTACTTGAGCTTGCGATGTTATTCTCCAAATTATAAATACAGCCATAAAAGTAGCTAGAACACAAACCACAATAATAATTTATGGCTTTTATAGCAAATTTGAATTTGGTGATTCGAATTCAAATCCAAGTAGTCCAGGTTTTTGGGATAAAGTACCACGTTGAGATCGAGAAAAATGACTGGTCATTCTTGAGACTATATTTGCAACGGTAACACGCTGAAGTAGTTCCCGGAGTAAATTTAGAAATTGTAAATCAATTACATTATTTTAATCAGAATGGAAAATCTTGATCACCACACTTGGATACCAGCGATATCGATACCAGCGGAGAAATTCGGAGACGCATCGTGGCAGGAAATCATACGTACCTTGGACTCCCAAGAATAGAATATAGTTCGGCGCCGTATCAAACTGACTATCTACAAAACGTTTATTAGACCTGTACTGCCGCTAACCGCATGTCGAGCACATCTGTATATGGAGGCCCATATATATGCTCGACTTGCGGTTAGCGGCAGTGTAGTCCCTTATGAACTCGATCTGGATGATGATCGTGGAGGACTAACGCGCACTTTGAAAGGAAAGTGTTGTTTACCATCTATGGTGAAGTGCAGATGGTGGACGGTACGTAGAGGATGTTAATGAACCACTAGTTGCATCAACTGTTGCACGCAAAAAAGCGTTCATGAATTCGTGAACTAACCAGTTCACGTTTTTTTTTTGACGAAGAACTACGTTTGTCATTTCTATATTGGGGTACACTTTACGATTGCAATAAATTGAAAAACGTCACGAAAATATGATAGACTTTGATCGTTAATATCTCAGCCGTTTCTCGATGGATTTTCAATTTTCTTAGACCATTCGATCAAGGAAGAGTCAACGCTTCATACACGATGTACACTGAAGCCATTTACTACGCGGTTATTTTTACAGGAATTGTTTTTTATGCGATTTTTTACTCGAGTTTCTGGATTTCCGCGGCTCATTCAGACATATTTTACGCGGTTTTTAACGTTGTTTTAATTTACGCGGCCCATATCCTCCGCGTAAAAACCGACTCTAGTGTGTTACAATATCTATGTATGATAATATTTTCTATTAAAAACTTGCTAACAGTTTAGCACTCGGTTTCGGTGAATCAGTCAATCTCGTAAGTACATCGCAAGCTTCTTTTTCCATAACACTACATTCTAACTGGAACTTGGTCTGCTTTTCAACTTAGTAATCTATTCACCCCTATTCATGTTTACGGATGAACGAAACTTTCGAATTCCATAGCAAAAGTCGACCTCTCTAAAGTCACTAAAGTCACTTTTTTTCGCAAAATAAATCAACTATTTTGAAATTAATGACCAAGATTTTTTAATAAAGCTTTAATTTATGTATCCTTCGAATGATGCTTTGTTCATGGCGAAAATGAAATTATGGATCTTGTAAAAATTATCGCTCTGAAACTTCACCAGCCATTTAACTCGCTGCTCTGACATTGCTGACATCTGCTTGACATTTCACCAGTAGCTAATTGAAGGTGTTTTACGTCACAATTTATGAATTGGTATACAGTCATGCAAGCAGGAAACCTGTCGATTTCAAGATTTTTTAAAACTCATTCTTCATACAGTAGGTGGGGAGTCTTGACCCTCTGGGAGACATGATTGCTTTTATAATAGATCCTCTAGACAAATCATCGTTATGTGGCGAATTATTTTTTTTTTTTTTGAATGACAACCTTTACTCTATTATTTACTGTGCTTTGTTCCTCCTAAAGATTTTTTTCTTCTTTATTAAAGAGGTTTTCAGCCCTTGGCCAGTTCACCTCTGGACCTCCTAAAGATGTTTTTTAGTGGCCACGCAAAATTTGAACAACTTCTCCCAATAATGACCAAATACTGTAATTTTTTCACAGCACAAATCCATGAATATGCTTAATGATCTTCATCGATAAAAACCACAATTTCAGGATTTTTGGATTTTGAGTTGTTGCGCTGTCGAATTCCATAGCAAAAATCGTTCATGAATACGCACAGCAAGTCGGAAAATCTGCGTATTTTAGTGGAAAAATATTTTTTCTAAGTTCGGAAAGCATGTTCCTGCATTATAAGCAGGAGGTCGAGCGTTCAATCCCGTTCAATTCTCGTTGCACATGAATCTTCATGATTTTTGTTTCGTTTTCTAGCAAAACGATCCGTAGGGTAGAACGTCCTATCGTTGTGGTATGTCCTAATGTTGCGGTAGTGTTAAAATAATCCATACTGGATATAATGGCATCAAAAACAACAGTGGATCCGTTGAAATCCTTCGAATTAACTACTAGAACACCTTTTGTTCAACAAAATTCCATTCAAAATGATGGAAAATCAACATTTTCCTTAAAAAATCGCGTTCCTTGAGCCTATTATTGCGATAGTGATAATGTCCTATTGTTGTGGATATTGCCCAGTCAACACAAGATCGTTTATGATGTCACATAAGATGCTAAAGTGGAGGCCATATAGGTACTTCCCCATACAATATGTACGTATATCGCCTCCACTTTAGCATCTTATGTTGCATCATATACGATTTTGTGTTGACTGGGTGCTCTCCATAAGACATACAGGTAATACCGCAACAATAGGGCTGACCTTAAAAAAATAACGCAACGATAGGCAGCTGCGTCCTATTATTGCTGTAGTTTGTTTCTATTGTAACAAAACAAAAACAAAACAGCATAAGACGTATTGTTTACGAAACTAGAGTTAAAAGAACACCCTATTCGACAGCAGCAATGTGAAAAAGATGAACAGTTCATTTTTAAAGATTTTTTAAAATAAATTTGGTATGGAAGCGATGCTTAACCACTCCCTAATGGGTCGTTTTACCCTACTGTTGTTCCTTTCGCACTAGAAATTCCAAAAACTTCCGTGGCACCTATGATAAATCGTAGAGTTCTCTGCATCTTTTTTTAAGTAGGTGTTCAGCTAATCCAGTGATCGTAATTTTCACTCATTCTCACGAGAAGAGAGTGCTCACTCACGCAGATTTTCGACGAGAAATCATTTTCCGGAAAGAAAAGCAGGTCTTATTAGTGATTACCATATTTCGCTCACTTCCAGTGGCGTAAACATTTGTTTTGCTCACTCATAGCTTTTAGTAGTCCTGCTTTTGATTGATATTGAGTAAAATTTCCGTGGGATTAAAAGAGAGGGCAATACAAATTTACTTAGTCACTGAGTAGATAAAAGTTAGCGTGTGCGATTTTCGTTTCTCTCCTGAGTTCGTTCTAAAAGAAAAAAGTGGTGAGTGAAAGATGTTTTCCCCCACCAATTACGAAAAAAAAGGGTTCTCCTTCAACCCAAAAACGCTTGATTTCGTCTCATCGAACTTACAACTTCAACTGAAAGTCACTATTTGGTCGCTTTTTTCGTCAGCTTTGGACACTAAAGTCACTATTTTGAGCGGCATCGGTCGCTACCAACCCTGGGGAAGGAATAATAATTATTATCAACTGTCAAACTTCTTTGTCGCGTCTACTCTGACTTCCTCCATAGGATGACCACCAGACGGCGTTGACAGCCCAGCCTTCGCAATAGTTTTGACGTAGGACTACGTCTGTGTTTTCTATATTAGGGTACACTTTACGATTGCGAAAATCGGAGACCGTCACGAAAATATGATAGACTTTGGACTTTAATATCTCAGCCGTTTCTCAATGGATTTTTAATTTTTTTGGACCATTCGATAAAGGATGAGTCAACGCTTCTTTGTATTTATATGAAAATACTATTTTTTAACTATTTATTATCGATTATTGATAAAAAGTTTAGAAATAGGTAAACTAACCAATCACGTACATGCATCACTAGCACAGACATCAAAAATCAATCACTTGCGAGTTTGGATCTAATCCTCAGTTTGAAAAAGATTTTACGCAGAGCAGACGCATCAAAGCGATCGCAGCAGAGCGGACACAGCATCACGAAAGCGCTAATAACATTTTCAAAGAAAATCCATCGCATTGGTGGTGGTGCTCGATGTGTTGCTGCAGATCATTCAACCTCAACGAACCAGAATTTCATATGAAGAAAAGGTTGACAATAAAAATAGCACTGCGGCGATCCCGCACCGCCAGTGCCGATGCTGAAAATTTATTACAAATTGTGGTGTCAGTTAGTTGGAAAGGAACATTGGGAAAAGAAAATTGGTTCTTCTCAGGACCAACATTTTACGAAAAGAAAGAGTTAATTGCGAAAATGGACTGTTTCGGTGGCATCCGGTTTGGCGTGGTAGCTTGGTTGCTGTTAGTGATTCCATCCATTAAAATTCACTACATCATCTACCTCCGACGCACTATCAAAGTCGCTATTTACGATTGAGTTTTGCACTTTGAAGAAAGTTAATTTCGGATAGTCGGATCAACCTACTTATGTATAAAATCAATGAAGACGCCACCTCAGTTGAAACTTTCTACAGCAACCACCCATCGATTAACGTCGCTCGGACAAACAGATGCCAAGAGATAATGTTTGGTAATATGAAGAAACTTCGTCTTGAGTAACATTTCTGCTGTTATTCCTCGCAACAATACGCATCTAAGATAAACAACATCTCATAATCAAATTCAGAATCGACAAAATTTCCTAGGATTCTTAGAATTTGTCATTTTTCGAACGGTCCGTTGTCTGCGGAATCCCGATCAAAATGGCTCGCGCCCGCCGAAAAGCAGCTTTCTTATATCTAATGAAGTAATTCCATCAGCCCCGCCCTTTCATTAATTGTTATGAGTGTTAGCAATGGCAATGCTGAAAGTTTATTCCAAATGGTGGAGGCTTAGCGACAAATCATCAACTAGCGGTCGGACAATTTCAACGCAAGGTGCTGACAAGCGTTTGGATGCAGTTAGTTATTGGAAAGACGCATTGGGAAAAGAAAATTGGTTCTTCTCAGGACCAGCATTTTATGGAAAGAAAGAGTTAATTGCGAAAATGGATTGTTTCGACGGCATCGGGTTTAGCGTGGTAGCTTGGTTGCTGTTAGTGATTCCATCCGTTAATTGCATCATCTCCCTGCGCTGCGCTATCAAATTTGCTAGCTACGATTGAGTTTTGCACTTTGAAGAAAGTTCATATCGCATTGTCGGATCAACCTTCTTTTGTATAAATACATTTTTGAAGAACACCATCCTCAAAAATGGCCGAAATAAAGGAGAAATAAGCAGAATCAGAAGTTGCGTGAAACCAAACGCAAAAATAATTATTTGCAACGTTTGGTTTTCGCTCGCGATGTAAGCGTACGTGGCAAAGTAAGGATTGTGATGCTCCCGACTGAAAGCCAGTCGAGTGGCTTCAGCGGCCGATCATGTTAATTCAACGGTTGGAGACTCAAATTCCATCCAACTGGGAACAACTATTCAACTTTTTGATTCAGTTGGCCTCCGAGCAGTTTGCTCAATGTTAATAAAACGACACAAATTATTATGGCAAATACTATCAATTTCGAATAGTTACTTAGTCCTACGTCACCTTTGCGTACAACCCGATTGGGCTGCACATTTGAGTTTTTTCTGTAATGAGCCATGAGGGGCTTAGACTGATTTAGTGACGGGTGCTTAGTCTCTGTTCCAGTTTGCGTCGTACATTATCAGCCAGGGTTGTGCTTTTCAAATTTTGGAATCGATTATCATTTAAATGTAAGCCTAACTTATAGCAATTTAATGTCAATACTGAAGTTCAATCGGATGTTTGGCTTCGAATCGATATACAATTATCGAACGATTCTTACTCTCTAGCGAGTTTTTATCAATTGATAATTTGGATATGCGAACGCTTGACAGTGTTGTTCACCCTCGATTTTTTGAAAAAAAAATTATCATCCTTTTCAAATGTTGGTTCAAAAATTATATACATCACCAGTTCTCGTAATGCTCACTCTTTCTCATTAGCATAGGATAAACAAGGAAAGCAGATTCAGCCTGGGCACGAAAAACGCTTGCTTTGGTATCATCACTCAGAATAGTCGAAAGCCTGTGCATTACATACAGCTACGTAGTTCAACGTCACCTTTGCGTACAACCCGATTGGGCTGCACCTTTGAGTTTTTTTCGGGAACAACAGTCACAGATTCAGAAACAAAGTCACGTTTTCTGGAACGTTCTGGAGAACGCGACCGGTGTTCCCGAATCCATGAATTAAATCACGGTGTATTTTTGCTGGTTCACGCATTTGGGAACGCTTTTTTGCGTGTGGGAGAACCATCCATCGTTCTCACCGCGAAAATCGGGTGACGGCGGTGGGCCGAGCACGTAGTCAGAATGTCGGAAAGTAATCCGGTGAAAATGGTTCTCGACAACGATCCGGCGTTAACAAGAAGGCGAGGTGCGCAGCGAGCAAGGTGGATAGATCAGGTGGAATTTAATTTGAAGGCCCTCCGCATACTGCGTGTTGGCGAAGTGTAGCCATGGACCGAGCTGAATGCAGAAGACCTTTATGCACTGCACAGGCCACTCTATGAAGATAATCACACGTGACCCGGAATGCGATGGATAATCCGTATCTCCAGCGACTACATCACACCATCTGTCGTGCTGTTACCAAGGATGTTATCGATCATTTAATAATTTGCGTTCGATCATTTAGTAGTTTGTCAATAACTCATTCCAGAAGCTGATTTTCAAAATGTGTTGTATGGTAGACTTCTAATGCGAAGGTTTTTCTACAACTCTGCCTAATGGTTTGTTGTTATAATTCGACTAATAACAGAGTTATAGCGCTAGTTGCAGTAACTTAAACTAAATGATTGTAGTTTTGCTATCATTTAGTCTAAGCTACTGAAACTATAGCTATAACTCCGTTACTAGTGAATTTCAAACCACGAACCATTAGGTAGAGTTGTAGAAAATCCTTCGCACTAGAAGTCCACCATACAACACATTTTGAAATTCAGCTTTTGAAATGAGTTATTGACCAACTACTAAATGATCGAACGCAAATTACTAAATGATCGATAACATCCTTGGCTGTTACATTTCACTTTGGAATTCTCTCCGACCGCTCTGTGCCTTCAACTGCAGAACGGACTAATCGAAATCACCCCACTGATAAAAATCACAAGCAGAAACGATTCACTGGGAAGAGCTAAAATAACCGAATTACCAGTTAAAAGTTAATGCAAATCTAATTGAGGAAAAATGGTCTACAACACAGTTATTATTTTTTCATTAACTGGCTTTAGAGATCCCGAACAGTTTTTTTTTCCTGATGTAGCACAGCGAGAACGAATCAATAACATCATGCATCTCTATCAATATACCAATTATCATACTTCACAAGACACAAGAAATGATTTACAGCATGTTACAACTGAGGGTGTTTCATGCAGTGCAGTGTTGTGGTTCCGAAGAGCCGTTCTAGGCAACGACGTTCCCATTTATTTCCAGCCATCCTCTTTCCTTCGCTCATTTCATTTCCCATTCGGAACAGTAACAAGCACAATATTGTGGTCCACATACCCACATGCAGGAGAAGATCGTAAATATTTGGTGATTACTCAAAATGTGTCAGGAATTACTTTGTTCTCAGAAACGAACCAAGGGTGGGATTTGTTGAAAGATAACAACACCCATAAATACATGTGAAGAAACAAGCATGGAACGAAACTTCGTTAGTTAACTGGAAGCGGACACGTGTTTTGTGGCGCGGGCTAGATCAGCCACCGACGTTGAAAAATACTTGTTGACATAATTGAATGGGTACGGCAGACAAGTCAAGGTTCTTGGTGCGTGACCTACACGTACTGAAATATTTCGGGTTGAATTTTTTGTCTCACCCTTCCGGATGACAAACGACGTCGAAACTATCAACAACACTTACGCTAGCGGGTCTATCTTTCTCCGTTCTATTCGTACAAAGCACTGGACTGCACTAGCTGCCAAGACAAATGTCTTTGTTTTTCATCCACCGAACCACCGAAGGCGATGAAACCCAAAAGGGTTTTCATTACTCTCATTAGGATCTGATTTCGAACGACACAAAGAAGCTGCACTTCCCGAACGGATCTCAATGTAAACTTCCTTCTCGCAGCTTGACTGTTTCGTTTATAAATGTTCAAATTCAATGTCGTTGGCGTCGTCTGGTAACCAAACCCCGGCATGTACTGCTAATGCAACCGATTCGCTGTGTTACGGACGCAGCGCAGTGGAAACAGAAGCACAGCCAGTGCCAGCGTGACAGTGACAAATGCCCTCGGGGAGGATGCTGCTTCCCAATCTAGATGCTTTTCTGGATGCTTCCACACGGGCCAGCGGCGGTCGTGTTTGAGACAATCGTCACTAGATCGGGTGGGTTACGACGAAAGCAGGGATAAAGGAGGAATGTAGATGTGTTATGAATAGGAATTTCAATGATTTTTAACCACAATCAGATATGTGAAAAAGTACTAGTATTTCAAAATATGTCCAGAGAAGATTGTTAGTTTGGTTATTCTACATATGTATGTGGGATCAAATCGTCGTATTTGAGTTGCTGCAACCAACTTGGACTGGACAATCCATTTACATTTCTGACGTGGTACCAAGTCAGCATTTTCTCGACTCACTATGGTTTGATCATATTCCTATCTCTCACAATCAGATGTCGTCTTCCTTATCCTAGTCCTTCTGCGTTCATGATCGAATGCTTCAATTGCACTTCTGTCTAAATGGTGGAAACGGTAGCGGAGATGTCTGTCATCGGCGATGTGCAAGCAAGATTGATGGTCCAGTAACTTATGAACCAATACGACAAATAGATCTACGTCTGTGTAACCAAGTGAAGGAAGGCCGGAGTTTACCCCCGCATTTACCGAAATTCTTCTCTAGTATGAATTGATTCTATTTGGACCACACTCCAATCTTTCCGTAATGTTTTAACCAATACGTAACGCAATCAGTACAAATCCCGAAATAGATCAATTTTCGCAAAAATCCTCGAATATTCAGTCCTTTATTGTGCAATCTCTTAAATTTTCATTTCCCTACCAAGCACCAACGCTAGTCGCAGTTGCGTCCAAAATAAGTCCACACACATTCATCTTCTCGTCGCGTAATCTACCGGACTGTCGCCGTCGTCGTCGCATTAACAACATGTTTTTGGCGTTTCAATTTTCAATTAAAATGCAAATGAATGGCCAGGGGTCGTCGCCCCAACAACGAACGGTATGCAGTCTACGTGCGCCGGTGTACACCTTTAGAAGCTTCCCGTTTTTCGCCCACCAGCCGGCAGCCAGCCGTTCAGTCAGGCGGAAAGACGTGGAAGCTCTGCCATCGCCCCGGGACAGGAGTGTCGTCGTGGCGGTCGTGATGCTAACCGAACGAGATTCTGGAAAATGTGATGCTAATTTGGGAACGGAATAATCTTGAAGAATGGCAAATATATTCGAGTGAACATTCGCTAAAAATTCGCTGGAATAG
Source organism: Armigeres subalbatus (assembly GCF_024139115.2). Classification (NCBI taxonomy): domain Eukaryota; kingdom Metazoa; phylum Arthropoda; class Insecta; order Diptera; family Culicidae; genus Armigeres; species Armigeres subalbatus. The sequence continues at coordinate 22,295,275 of NC_085139.1, read as the reverse complement.
GGCCTCAGGGTGTTGAGTTGAACAAAGAAGTGAAAAAACGGAAAATGGACTTTAAATAATGCTTAATAGCGGTGAGATGTGCTGCGTTGAAAAAAGCGGCTTGTTGGCAAATCAGAGTGTTGGACTTTATTTATTTTTCACATAATTCAGTTAAAAGCACTATATTGGAATTTACGAGGCAACAAGAACACAGCAGAATGATTGCATCGATTGTGAATTTTTTTTTTTTTGAAAATTCGTTGTTTGACGCGGAGAAAACAAATTCAGTTCATTTTAGGAAGATATTTCCGCTGATAACCACTGTTGCTTTCCCAAAAATAATGATCATGCAATTTTTATCGTTCAATCCTTGATGCAACCAAGAGGAAAATCTTCAATTCCGAATTCAAAATTAGCCCCCATTCAGAGTGCAGCATATGGACAAACACCATCGCTCGAGAGTGGGGCAACATCGGACAACACGGGTGATAACAAATTCCTTACAGCGTATTTATGTTTACTTTGAAACACCCGACCAAGAACAGACGCTCGCTCGAAGATTAATAGTCCATGAGGTTGCAACTTTGCTGCAATCTTCTGCGTGGCGTTGCGCCACGCCATGGAGTTTCCTATGCGTTGGCAGCCCCCTGGCTGGCGCAGGTTCGTTCGATATCTAAGCTGCAGTGCGATGCATGCGATGGGGGCCCGGGGCCGGGCAGCATCCACTTCTAGGCGCTTTATCTTGCGGTACAAGTTTGCTCGTAATTCACCAAGCCATGCCTGCTTGTGTTGCAGTTGTGTGTCATATGCGTTTATGTGTTTGCAAAGATTTAGGAATTTAGCCGCCGTCGGAGAAGTGGTCGGTAGATGTTTGTGGTCAATGCTAAACAGGACACACATTGGTGTGAAAAGAAGGGCTAAAATATGGATCTCTAACCAATTTGCGTGAAAATATAAAAATTGTCCCGGCAAGATTTCGAGCTGATCGTCGTTGTCCGTTTCATAAGTTCGACGAAAATCGCTTTTATATTTAAAACAGCTTCAATGTGAACTGTGATAGAGTGCCCTCACCTGACAGTACAATCAAGCTGACATATTAAAGATAAACAGATCGAATAGCAGGAGCACAAACACACTGTCCTAGACGCCTGTGATGATTGCATGTACACCAGATGCCGCAGTCGGCTGACACAGATTCAGTATTTTTATTTTGTTTTATTCATTTTTACTTGAATATCGAACCGGTAGATGCATAAGTATTAGATTGCTAATGGCGCTTCAAATCTAGTGATCAACATATTTTGTTCAAGACGGTACTTAATGTGTCAAATGTCCAGGTTTTTCATCACAGTAGCCCAATTTTCATATTTTAGAACAAGCAAACCCAAACATTAATTTTGACATTCAAGGTACCGACTAAACCCTTTATGCAAAATCCGGGTTACTATGGTTTAATCATGTTGATCACAAATGTTGTATGGGATAACAACGTCTCTAGCATTCTAATACTTATGCTTCTACTGTCAGGCCAGAGGTCAGAGTTTTCCACGGTTACTGTCAGGCCGATATGTTGTTTCGCCGAACAGGTCATTTGGACGAACAGGTCGTGTTTCCGAATAGGTTATTTGATCAAAAATGCCGTTTAACCGGGCGATATTCAACTGTCCAAGATGATTTTAGTACTTTCCATTTAATTCCACAACGTTTTGTTATCTTTCCAAATACGTATTTCGACCTCAACCGTCTTCAGTGTCTCGTACGAGCGATATTACCAAAAATGTTATTCGACCGTGAATAACGTTCAGGCGAATATGAGAAGTGTGAAGTGATTAATAAGAAGCGATAAATGAGTGCAAGAAGTGAGAAATGAAATGTGAACATGCTTAAAATGATTAACACAAAATTGGGCATCTTCTGGAACAAAACAAAACAAAACAGGCATCTTCTGGAACGACACTTAGATGAGCTAAATTTACGCAGTTACAAAAATGGCTCATGTGATGTGTGTAAAAAACATTACACTCCTCATGAAAACAGGAATCTGTACATTGGTTTACATCAGCGGTTCTCAACCTTTTCCTTCGAACTTTTGCATTAATTGAGGTACCCCCTCCAGAAAACTGGCTTCCTATCCTCTTGAAAACATAATTCCGAGCATTTTAAGGGAAACTCCTTTCAGCTTTTGAATCCCTTTAAAGAAGGCTTCCGCGCCTCTTTATTGTAGGCTTCCGCGCCTCTTTATTGTAGGCTTCTGAGCCCCTTGTAGAGAGGCTTCCGAGCCTCTTGAAGACGGTTTTCAAGCCACTTAAAAGGAAGCTTCTTTTGCATCTTGAAAGGATGCTTCTGAGCCTCTTGAAAGAAGAAAGCCTCCTGAAAGGAGGCTTCCGAGCCTCTTGGAAGGAGGCTTCCGAGCCTCTTGGAAGGAGGCTTCCGAGCCTCTTGGAAGGAGGCTTCCGAGCCTCTTGAAAGGAGGCTTCCGAGCCTCTTGAAAGGAGGCTTCCGAGCCTCTTGAAGGAGGCCTGAGGCCTCTTGAAAGGAGGCTTCTGAGCCTCTTGAAAGGAGGCCTGAGCCTCTTGAAAGGGAGCCGAGCCTCTTGAAAGGAGGCTTGAGCCTCTTGAAAGGAGGCTTCTGAGCCTCTTGAAAGGAGGCTTCTGAGCCTCTTGAAAGGAGGCTTGAGCCTCTTGAAAGGAGGCTTCCGAGCCTCTTGAAAGGAGGCTTCCAGGCCTCTTGAAAGGAGGCTTGAGCCTCTTGAAAGGAGGCTTCTGAGCCTCTTGAAAGGAGACTGGAGCCTCTTGAAAGGAGGCCTGAGCCTCTTGAAAGGAGGCCTGAGCCTCTTGAAGGAGGCTTCCTGAGCCTCTTGAAAGGAGGCTTCCTGAGCCTCTTGAAAGGAGGCTTCTGAGCCTCTTGAAGGAGGCTTCCAAACCGCTTGAAAGGAGGCTTCCTAACCTCTTTAAAGGAGGCTTCTGAGCCTCTTGAAATGAGGCTTCTGAGCCTCTTGAAAGGAGGCTTCGAGCCTCTTGAAGGAGGCTTCCGAGGCCTCTTGAAAGGAGGCTTCTGAGCCTCTTGAAGGAGGCTTCTGAGCCTCTTGAAAGGAGGCTTCTGAGCCTCTTGAAAGGAGGCCTGAGCCTCTTGAAAGGAGGCTTCCGAGCCTCTTGAAAGGAGGCTTCCGAGCCTCTTGAAAGGAGGCTTCCGAGCCTCTTGAAAGGAGGCTTCCGAGCCTCTTGAAAGGAGGCTTCCGAGCCTCTTGAAAGGAGGCTTCCGAGCCTCTTGAAAGGAGGCTTCCGAGCTGCTTGGAAGAAGGCTTCTGAGCTGCTTGGAAGAAGGCTTCCGAGAGGCGTAGAAGGATGCTTCCAATCCTCGTGCAACGAAGCAACCTAGCTTAAGTGAAAAAAAAATCAATTTGTTCGTTTGATCTATTGTTCCGCAGCCCTTCATACATTGTTCTGGTTGTGGAAGGCAGGATTCAATGGGGATTTATTGATGGCATTGCATATTATGTACAAAATAAATTTTTGAAATAGAAAATACGCATACGAATCAAAACTTTATTAATGAGTTTCGATTGGAATTGTAATACGTCCGCTATTACGCATTTTTGTTCGAGGTACCCCTTAGGGCCAGCGTAGGTACCCCCAGGGGTACATGTACCCCAGGTTGAGAACCGCTGGTTTACATGATAAAGTGGACCGTTAACACGACCGTACAAGGCATTTTTTGAAGTTGTGTAATTTTCGCTCATCTAACTGTTGTTCTAGTAGAGGCTCGTCTTGTGTAAAGGAACAAAAAATGTTGTTAATCATTTTAACCGTGGAACGTCTAAATCCTCACTCTTGTTTTTTTAGTTCTCTCTGCGAAGAGTGATGAGACGTATCACTTTTCATTTCATTCTTCTAACTTCTTCTTATAAAAAGTGAGGAGTGATAAATAAGACATAAGACGACTCGTCTCTCACTTATCACGCCCTACATACACAAGTGAGAAGTAAGAAGTGAGAAATGGGATGTGAGAAGTGGGACCTCTCACTTTTCATTTTGCATTTATGAGAAGTGAGAAGTGAGATATAATTAAGGCGTCTCACGCATCTTGCTTTTCACAGTGAGAAAGGTATCAGGCCATTAGGCCGAATAAGAAGTAAAAAGTAAGGAAATGAGAAACGAATAGTTAGTTCTTTATTTTTTCTTCTTTCTTCATCCTTCTTCTATCCTCTTTCTTGTTTCTTTTATCTTCATTTCTTCCACTTTTTTGCATTATTACTTATTTTTTCATTCTTCCTTGTTCCTTTTGGCTTTATTCATCATCCTTTTTCCTATTTTTAATTTTTTTCTCCTTCATTTATTTACTTCCTTCCTTATAATTTATTTAAGTTTTAGTTCTACCTTTACCTTTCTCGTATACAAAGTAAGGCTATAGGATCACTCCAAATCCAAACTTTCATTAGAAGGCTCGAAAACCTTTAGTGTTATATTCCAATCGACTAAGCTCGACGAATTGAGGTGATGTCTGTATGTGTGTATGTGCGTTTGTGTGTGTACAAAAATGTAAGATACACTTTTTGGCACACATAATCTGATTTACAGCATCAAGTTGCAATCGACGCAGATAACGGTCTAGTAATTTCATATTAAAAATTGGCTCGATCAACCGTTGTGTTTCAGAGATATTAAAAAAACATTGTTTATGCCAAGGGAACAGGGGTCCAAGGGTTCAAGGGAAAAAAAAGTGAATGGCATATTTAGGTATACTGGTAGGGATAGAGTTCGTTTAAACTTGCGTACATATTGTTTAAGTAAACAAATAAAGCGATTTAAAAACGTTCTGAATTTGCGCTAAAATTCCCCCAGCAGCAGCACAATCTGTTTTTCTCAAGTTTATTTATTTGGTAGGCCTAAATGTCGTAAATACAACTCTACAGAGTCAGAATCATTTATAAATAATTACAATAAATACATATTATTAATAATAGTTTCTTTTGGGCAGCGCAAAGGAAGGAGTTTTCACCCGGGGTAATTTTTTCTTCCTTTGCTGCAGCATCAATTCAGACTCCACTACATCAGCATATGAAGCGTTATCACTGCTTCGCTTTTTGATTTTCTGTGTCTTATTGTGGTCCTGGTGTTGTTCAATAGATGTATGTAATTAGTATTATGTGTAGGAGCTGCTGCCAGTAATTCAAACCATGGTACGAATTAAGTTCAAACCATGAACAGTGTAGTTCAAACCATCATACGATGTCGCTATATGAGCGATTCCAAGCAACAGCATCAAAATTTAAGAAAATTTTTAATTCATGATTTTCTATTGAGTTGAAACTTTGCACAGTTTTTCAATTTCATCTAAATCGTCATTTTTCGATATCAAATCTTCATATTGAGTCACGACTAACTTTTCAAAAGGGTGTATGTGAAAATGGTTCAAAAATATTTAAAAAGCTGCACAGCAAAAACGGAATGTTCGATTGTTATGATTTTTTCAGCAAAGTTAGACAACTAAATGGCGATTCTTAAGAAAATGTGCACAGTAAAAAAAAAATTTTTTTGCCTTTAAAAATATCATTTTTGTCACAAAAACTCAAATATCTCAAAACCCTATCTTTTTTCGAACGTAATTCCATTATATTAGCTATCTACCATAAAAATTTGGTGATGGTAAACTAATAAACAAAAAAGTTATGACATTTCAAACATTTCACAATTTTCACATATAGTAAACAAAAAAAAAATTTCCGTGTATTTTTTTTTTTCAAGAATCGCAGTTTGATGCTGATTTTATTGTTAAGGGCCTTGCGTGAGTTAAACAAGTTGTTTGTATGATATTCCATATTTATGTATTCATCGATATTATGTATATTATATGTATAAATAAATAAAAATGAATTAATATTATCCTAAGTATTAAATTAAATGTGGCAGTTACACAATGTTGTTATAGAAACTCTAAGAGTTTTGGGTTTGAATTTTGGTATGGGTTATGATATCATGAAAACAGTTTATTAATACTTATTTTTTATTTATTTTTATTCAAATTTTTGAAAATATCGAACACTTTTGAATTATTATCAGCACAGTTTGAATATAGTTTTGCTTTAATTTTATTTTCCGACAATGGAATGAAACAGTGAAATTTTGGGTTCCTTGGATCGTTTTCGCGTTATTAAATTGCTCGCTGAGCTCTGAAGCCTTTATTTCGTACTCTTCAGTAGTAGTAAAACAAAATGATAATTTGGTTAAATCTTTTTCTTTTCTACGATTTGCCCAATCAAAAAGTTCTTTCGCAGTTTTAATTGGATGCTCACGTTCTTTGGCTAAACTTGCTCTTGTGGCCATGCGCTTTATTGTTCCTCCAATAGCATCACAAGGACCTTTGCCATGTGATGTAGAAAAAAAATGCCATTCTGCATCAATTCCGTACATTGATTTAAATTGACATAGGCTCGAAAAATTCTTACAATTTTTGTACTGCGACGCTGCTCCATCAGACATGAAATATGTCTTTTTGACTTCTTTATGCTTATCAACGCGTAAAAAGTTAATCATTTTTTCAATGAACAAGTTTACGGATACTGAATCGTGTCTTAAATCTTCGGAAATTATAATAAAACTTAAGTGTTCAATTTGCGTACCTCCATTAAAATAAATAACGAATGGATGAATTGTAGCTTGTTGTACGTTCCAGTGATGGGACTGCACTTCATCTTGCAATACAAAGCTGTAATTTTCAGAAAAATCACAAATGACTCAAAATTCACCATTTTGTAATGTATTTTTCGTATTTTTTAAAAAGCTGGATTGTTCTGTTTTAATGAAATCGTGAGGGATTAAACTTTCTAATTTCAAGCAAAAATATGACACAAACTCATCTACAGGTTTTACAATAGTTTCTATGTCACACCTATCCGTGGTCACCCATTGCTCAAATGATAACTGATCAATATATTTTTCTTCAAACTCAGCGAATAAAGTATTTTCCAATGATGAAGAATCTGGACAATCCGAACAAGATCGTAGATAGCAATTTGATGTTGTATTTTCACACAAAAGACTACCAGTTAACATATTAATATCCTTTGTTAAATTGATTCTTTTCAAACTATGTAAAATAAGATTAATATTCTCATGGGTTGTGCACACACACACATTATGTGTTCCTGAATTGGAAAGAAGCTTACATTGCCTTGGCCGAAGGCTTGCAAATGAGGAAAAACCTATTTTAATATTATCGTGAATTTCCTTGAAGCGTGTGTACGCTTCTTTCAAAGTCGTCATCATTAATCGTTTTTGGATTGCTTGACGCTTTCCATCTTTTTACTGATACATAATCTTTTGACCTGGCATAGCTCGACTTACTTCATCATCTTCAAAATATTGAACTACTATTTCTTTTGTCTCATCTGTTAATGCAGTACTAGACCTAGTATTTTTGGTTGAAAGACAGTTATTCTTCAATTGTTTTGCCTCTTTTACTGTATTTCTATTGGTTTTGAACTCATCAATGGCATCCTGAATAGACCACGAACTTGGCAGCATCGACAAAATCAATAATTTTTCTTTCCTTGTCGTGGCTGCATTCGAGAACCTTTCCTTCATATTTATAATTACCTCATCGTAGTCTGTATTTTCCACATCATCAGGTCCTAATTTGAAGAGGTTTCTTCGTACAGCTTCGTTTATTTCACGGTATTTTTCTCCGGGTAATAAACGTAGTCCATCTTACTCCATTTAATCGGAGTCACTTTTATCCCAGCTATGCCCTCGTTAAAGCGTTCGATGTTGACCTTTTGGATACACTCATCTTCCGATTGATTTGTTGAAACAGATTTCGCTGATGGTACGGTGGCAAGGCTCTCAGCACTTAATACTTCTGGTAATTCCTCAGTTGTTGTCGATACATCTGGCAATTCCTCAGTTGCTGTCGTTTTCGAACTTCCTGCGCTCTGCTCAACCGATGATATACAGATTGCTCTTTTGTCAACGTTTAGACGGCAGGACGTGCAAATGCGTAAATTTGTATTCAATGTGGACATTGGAGCATAACCAGTCGCTTTCCGTTTATCTATGGTGCTTTCGGTGAGATTTCGTAACTCTTTTGAACACTTCTTTCCATCAAACGGCCTACAACAGTTGAGAAAGCGGCTACTCATGTTGATCGTAATATTTCAATAAACAAAATCCCTTTTAAGTTTTTACTGACTAGTTTGGTGTCATTTGCTTGACTGAAGAAAAAAATTACTATAAGATCTTTAACAACCTTAGTAGTAGTAATTTTTTGCTTTTTCGTGAGCATTGTCATGGTATGTACCTATCATGCATTTGTTGTTGTTGAAGATACCCGTTTCCTCCCGATCATAAAGTCTATTCTCTAAGAGGTATATTTTTGCAGGTAAACTATAGACGTACACGTGTATATAAATCTTTGATTTTGCAGCTTTTGTCTTAAAAATAACATTTCTGATATGTTTCTATCAACGTTATTATCAACAGGTTTCAACACTATTAAAAGAATTTTTCGCCAGTCACGTGCAATGAAAATTATGACACTATCAATACTTTTGATCACAACACTGGATCGTGTCTAAGTTTCTTATAGATGCTATGAATAATTAAATCAAAATATCATGAAAACAACTTGTTTAAATCACGTCCCTTAACAATAAAATCTGCATCAAACTGCAATTCTCGAAATAACTTACACAGAAAAAATTTTTTTTACTAAATGTGAAAATTGTGAAATGTTTGAAATGTCATAACTTTTTGTTTATTCGTTTACCATCACCAAATTTTTATGGTAGATAGCTAATATAATGGACCGTTTTCCTAAAAAATTACGTTCGAAAAAAGATAGGGTTTTGAGATATTTGAGTTTTGTGACAAAAATTATATTTTTAAAGGCAAAAAAATTTTTTTACTGTGCACATTTTCTTAAGAATCACCATTTAGTTGTCTAACTTTGCTGAAATAATCATAACAATCGAACATTCCGTTTTTGCTGTGCAGCTTTTTAAATATTTTTGAACCATTTTCACATACACCCTTTTGAAAAGTTAGTCGTGACTCAATATGAAGATTTGATATCGAAAAATGGCGATTTAGATGAAATTGAAAAACTGTGCAGAGTTTCAAATATTTTCGAAATGGTCGCTCAGGATCGACTGACATGCCCCCGTGGAATGCCTCTATAATGAAATAAAAGAACTTTGTTCTGACGACTCATCTCATTCCTGCCATTTGATTCAAACCATGATTGGATAACCTAATTTGATGGAAATAATAGAAGCTAACCCCCTGAAGTGCTAATTGGACCTCTCTTATATGTTTTTCTCATTTTTATAATGCGCGAAAAAGGCGCCACCAACGTTAGGTAGATTGATCCGTTTTTTGCGTCTTTCTTCTTCCCTTCTCATTTTAATTTTTTCCTTCATCCTTCTTCTTTACTCTTTCGTACTTCTCTCTTCTTTCATTTTTCTTTTTTCTAACTCTATTACCTATTCTTCCTTAATCTTTCTGCCTTCTTTTCCTCCTTCTTTCTGCTTCCTTCTTCCTTATTTCTTCTCCTTTTTCCCTACTTCCATTCTTCTTTTCTTTCTTCCTCCTTCTTTCTTCGTCCTTCATCCTTCTTTCTTCTTTCGTATTCCTTTTTCTTTGTTTATTCTACCTTCTTCTTTTTCCTTTTTTTCTGTCCACCTTCTTCTTTCTTCCTAACTCCTTTCTCATTCTCCCTTCTTTCTTCGCCCTTCCTTTATCCTTTCTCCTTTTTCCTTCTTCCTCCTTTCTGCTTCCTTCTTTCTGTTTTGTTCTCCCTTGTTCCTTTTTCCCTCTTTTCTTCCTTTCTCACTTCTACTTCTAATATATCACTTCTCAATTCTCTCTTCTCACTACATGTTATTTCTCACTTCTCATATATCACTTCTCTCTTCTCGTTTCTCTTACCTCACTTCTCACTTCTCGTTCCACACTCATTTCTAACCAACTTCTTACATCTCACATATCACTTTTCTCTGCTCAGTTCTCACTTCTCTCTTCTCATATCAGGCTTCTCATTTCACAACTTCTCATTCCTCACTTCTCACTTCTTCTTACTTCCCACTTCCCACTTCTGAATTCTCACTTCTCGTCCCTCACTTCACACTTCTCACTTCTCACATCTTCTCATTTCTTACTTCTTACTTGTGCATATGCACAGCCAAGATATTTAACAAAAAAATGGTTTTCGTACGGCCGAGTTGCCGAATAATGTGCAATTAATTGTTATTCGATCTAATGACCATTTATGAAAAGTCTCCTACATCGTTCGAAGTAAGAAGTAATAATTGAGTAGAGAAAAGTAAGAAGTGAGGAGTAAGAAGTTGTCAATAACTAACTCTTACTGCCCAATTACCATGAAGCACTTCACACCTTGGCATTTACTCTTGTTTCTAATATTTCTTATCTCTTAACGTTCAATTAGTATGATATTCATTCGCAATTGTGCGGTTGAACGACATTTTCGGCCTTATGTATGGCCCATTCAGCCAAATAATATTATCAGCCGTATAAACTATCCAGCAAACTACATTTTCGGCAGAATAACTTGACAAAACATTTTCAGCCGAATGACTTTTTCTGCCAAACGACCGTTTTGACCAAATGTTTTTTTCGGCCAAACGACATGTCCGCCCAAACCACATTTTAGGCCGTACATGGCGTTAAGCCAAATGACGTTTTCAGTCAAAAGACCATTTCGGCCAAATGACCTTGCCGGTCAAACATCTTTTCTGGGAATGACCATTTTCGGCGGTATGTCCATTTCGGCCAGATAACACTTTCGGTAAGTCCCGTTACGTTGGGATATAGATTCCCCGTAGTAGTGTGCAATTGTTGAAATCTGGTCATATCGTCAGGCTCGGTTTAATACTGAAGCTGACAATATGACAGTTGCTGCGCTCTTCCAGCCTCTTCTTTTTGTCGCAGGCAACATGTCTGGCCATTCAATCTCAAGTTTTTATCAGACGCCCTCTTCGCCTTCAGTGCCTTCTCCATCGTCACAGATTTGTCCCGGAAATATTCGAAATATTCGGAACAATATACTACAGTTCAGCTTAATTGGGGCGTTTATGACGACCATATTGGACCCCTAATGTAGTAATTCTCCACTGGTGTATCGCATTACCATGGTCGTTCAGGCATCTTCTTCTTCTTCTTCTTATTGGCATTACATCCCCACACTGGGACAGAGCCGCCTCGCAGCTTAGTGTTCATTAAGCACTTCCACAGTTATTAACTGCGAGGTTTCTAAGCCAGGTTAAGATTTTTGCATTCGTATATCATGAGGCTGACACGATGATACTTTTATGCCCAGGGAAGTCGAGACAATTTCCAATCCGAAAATTGCCTAGACCGGCACCGGGAATCGAACCCAGCCACCCTCAGCATGGTCTTGCTTTGTAGCCGCGCGTCTTACCGCAGGTAAGGTCGCCAGGTCGTTCAGGCATATTTCATTCCAATTCAACACGAGCTTCCCCCGATCTGCTGACGTCATGTTCGTAGTTGACCTGGTAGGCTTATTGATCTGAACTACGGAACTGTTTGGAGAACTTAGAACACCTGGTTTAGGTATGATTGAATTGCAAGTTATACCTAAAGGCTCTATGAACATGTGTGTTCTTATTGGGTTGACGTTGGTTTGGTACAATACAGTAGACCTGGTGGACCAATTGATCTGAACTCCAGAGCAGTTTCGAGAACTTCGAACACCTGGTTCAGGAATTATTCATTGCAAGATTTACCAAAAGGCTCTATAGAATTGTAGAGGCTTGATGGGTCGACGGCGTTATGGTACAGAGCGGAGTTGACCTGCTTGATCAATTGATCTGAAGACCAGAATGATTTAGAGAACTTGGAACTTCATCGGGAATATTGCTTATATTGCGCATTGCGTAATCTATCTACTCTGGAATAGCTATGTTCCTCACGGAATTTATTCGAAAATTCTTCCAGTAATTCTATTGGAAAGCGCGAGCAATGCCTATTGTAAGTTTCATTAAAACTCTCACCCAGGCAACGCAACCCACACGTAGAATACGCCTATGTATAATCGTTTTATTGCGGCTGGAGGCGGGACAGTAGAAGCCTTTCGCTTAATTCCAACCGCAGCGTGGCACTTCTCAACGAAAACAGTATGCTAATGAACCAAACAACCGCCACTGGAACAGTACGGACTACCGATTCGAGAGATCAGCATGTTTGCACTGAATTCAATATCTCATTGCCGCCTTAGACTCCTCCAAACTCTGCCCCGCCCCCTATTCCCGTCGTCGAATGTTTTCGCAAAGGAACCGAATTTAGGCGAGTGTGAAATCAGAAAGCAAACATATCGCCGGAACGTGATCATAATCGGACCAACTACGACGACAACTGACGGGAAGCGGGACAAGTGTCAATTTTAGCATGCCTAAGGCAACACGCTTTCAGGCTCTGTCAGCTCCGAAGCTACCGTCGTCGTCGTCGTCGTCGTCATCGTCGACAAAACGTGAGAATCCTTGTGGACTGGATTTATTCAATCAGCTTTAGCGGCGTTGTCATGAACGCTAAGCAACAACATCACAGAAGGCGATTGTCTGCAAATCATTGCGATTTGCCCGAGGCTGGGGGATGCGGATTGTCGCATATTTTCTGTCAGCATTTTTTTCACGATTCATAATTTCGATCACATATCAAAATAAAACCTCAAACCAATGTTATGGAAAACAATCTCAATAGTCTAAAGTCTCAGGTCTAAAGCATTCTCATTTCCCTTTATTCCACATCTTACCGTGGGATCTAATTGAGTCCGCACTCCCCAAGCCTGCGGTTATGCCAATATCAAAGCTCAGCGCAGTAGGCATTGAATTAGCAAATGACAAAGCCTGCTCGGATTTCGGTTTCGCTCAAGATGAGAGCCTATTCAACAGCGCCTGGCTTCGACAGGGGGCGAATATTGCGCTTCATGTTTGTCCCAAAATCGACAGATTCCCTTCAGATTGAAACGATTTCGGTCAACGCTGACGACGACGATAACGGCTACTTGCAGAAACACATCTAAATTATTAAACAGTTTTAATACACTCAACACTTTTTTTTCGATTCCCGTACTGTTTGTTTTCCTTCGGATGAGATTGTTCATGAAAGAATCATTGGGTATGGGCCGATTGGAGTGGCCTCTCCGGGCTGGGATTCCGGTTGCCGTTAGTGTCGGCGGCCAGCCCGAACGGCAGCGTGGGAAATCCGATTTGCCGCACTCTATTATGGATGTGCTGCTGCATAGGGCAGTCTAATTTGCTTGATTCTGAGCCGAATTGCTGAGCTGTTATTTAGAAAATTGAATTCGAAGGAAAGTCTGGTGAACCCAATCCAGCGGGAAGGGTTTTTTTTTCGTCGAGATACTGATTATGTTGAGTAGGGCGCTTTTGTCTAACTACCCTCCTGTTAATTCAACGAGTAATTTGTTGGTAATAATGTTATCGAATATCTAATAATGACAAAGTTGAATTTTCCTTTCGCAGCTTATACATAGATTTATTTAATATTGCAATCGTGTTCATCCTAATATCCACTACATAAATAGATTACGTAGTTATTACGGATTTATACAGAAATTATAGAAAAAATATGATTGCGCGCATATTCACCAAAAGCCCCTCCTTTGTATTCTAACCACTGTGCTGTGTTCAAACTATCTTCTATCATATTAAGTTTTAAATAACTGTTACGTTTATCGTTTTGTGGGACTTATGTTCAGCATAAACTATCTCTGTTGAATCCTTCAAAATGTTCCAGCGTTTTCTTCACAATTCGTGGAAACCCCATAAAAGCAAACCACCTTCAATCCTGATTCGTAAAAACCGCCATGGAAAACGGCGAACCAACGACACGAGAGTATTCACCTGGGAAAATTCCACCCCGCTGTGCCACACTTGAAAAGATTAGCGATATTGGTTTCGATACCTCTTCGGATTGCATCTCAATCCCTTTACTTCTCGCCATCTGTCTTCCTCCTCGTCGGCCCACGGCCCTATTCCGCAGAAACGATGTGACATGTGACACATTCCATCGCTCGACCGACCGACCGTGCGTGCGTCGGATGCGACTTTGTGAGCCGAAACGCCAGCTACGGAGTGAACATTTTGAAAGCGCACGATGTGGTATATGGAAGCAAACGTTGGAGATTTCATTAAGATCAAAGATAGACATCGGGTGCGGTGCTGGCAATAATCCTGATGCGAAAGGATGCTCACGAAACGGACCAAAGTGAAGCGAGATGGTCGTAGCATGGGGCTTTTGCTATCACTTGTTTCTTTGGAAGTTGAACGGAACTATGCAGGAGGTTTCCAACCACTTAGCAGAAATCGTACATCAATCTTACCATAGATTACAAATGCGTGAAAACGAAAACAACAAACCTTTAAAATGGAGTAAAAGTACGTATATTGTATTTTCTAAAACAACAGATCAGGTAAATACAATTTGTTTGTAGGCACATTGCATAATATGATAAAATGGCGGTGATTATTGAAAATTGTGTTAATTTTCAATATAATTTATGAAGTTCCACAATCCTTTATTTATTTATATAGTGTCAATACATCTAACTACAATGTCTTGATGGAAAAAATTATATGCAAAATTTGTCATAACCCACGGGCAATTACGCCTACAGCAATGACAAACGGCACATTTTCTTTTGGAAACACGTGCTTATTTGAATGAAATCTATAAGATCCTCAACTACCGTGAACGTCTGGATCATCGACGATAGCGGCTTATTGTAGCCGAACGCTGTTCGATGGAACCTATAGCAATGATCGTTGCTGGAGAGGATGTTGAATTGCGCGGTAGTCCAGTAGCGTAAGCAACTGCGGAGAATCAAATTCGTTGCTCAGTATCTTGGGAACGAATGTTGCTTGCTGCACTGTACTTCTTCTTTCTAGGGTGGTTTACAGCAACCAGAGTAAGCTGGAAGATTCATTGTAACACGCCAGGACAAACTACGTAATGCCAACCTAATAAACCTCCGCTGAATACGTTCGATTTTAGGGATCATTATGCATCAGAAGCGGTCTCAAGGATAGGTCGTACAAGTGCACAATACAGAGACTTCAAGCATTATGGATCGGAGTCTTTGACAATTTTGGCAGTAAAGCCTAGCTGACGATTTGTCTTGGAAATTATAGCTGTATAATGAAAGTGAAATGTCAGCTTTGGCTCCAACATGACTCCAGGATTGGAAACCATCTCAATTTTTTAAAGTATCGTGCCGTCTATCCGATATTCGAACAATATTTGCTCCTTCAATCGATAGAAGAACATTGTGGGGAGTATATTCGTGGTCTTTTAAGCGACTGGCACACCAGTTTATTTCAGTGGAGCTATGCTAAAAGCTAAATTTATTCGTTAGGAATATTTAGATGATAATATTCTTCCCTACTCACATTGATCGCCCAATATTCCTATATACAATTAATCATCCAACATGTTTAGGGTTAGTTCAATCTTTAATAAACTCAATTTAGCACTTACAACCAGTGTTGGTAAAAACTCAAATTCTCAAAACTCATGGACGATTCAAATCAAGCGCGAGTTTAAATACACCCAACTCAGCACCTAAAAACTCATGGATGAGTTGAATCATCTATTTGAATCATTGTTCCCCTTCGTTAAAAAAAGGGAACCGACGTTTGTCGTATAAAATATTGGACACTCTTTCATGAATAAGCAATAAATTGCCCCCTCATTGATTTCAAATGCGCTTTAAACCTAAATGATTTTTTGGCAGATGAGTGAAAAAACCAAGCGTGATGCATTCCTTTAAAATCACAGACGATTTCGATCGCACGGGCAGCAGGGACTATGTCCAAGGGCTTGACGATCCCTCCCCAGGCCATCTACGAGTTGTGGGGCTTGCCTAGGATGTGGTGGGGTTTGACAGTGGGCCCTGTTAAATTCCTATAAAAAGCTGCATGTATCCGCAAGTAGGCCCCACCAAAGCGACCGTGTGCCGCTCAAAGCGCACAAGCCCAAGTCTTGGTGTTAGGTGGGATGCTAAACAGCTCTGACACAGTTTACGCAGGCCCAATAAGCCGCCTGGAAAACCAATAATTACGAACAATATAAGAGATAATGCGACTCGATATAATCGGCAAAGACCTAGGCGAAGAATAAAGGATCACGATTGGAAGCTTGGAATATGGAACTGCAAGTCGCTAGATTTCGCAGGTTGCGACAGGATAATCTACGATGAACTACATCCCCGCAACTTCGATGTCGTGGCGCTGCAGGAGATTTGCTGGACAGGACAGAAAGTGTGGAAAAGCGGGCATCGAGTGGCTACCTTCTACCAAAGCTGTGGCACCACCAACGAGCTGGGAACCGGCTTCGTAGTGCTGGGTAAGATGCGCCAACGCTTGATTGGGTGGCAGCCAATCAACGCAAGGATGTGCAAGCTGAGGATTAAAGGCCGTTTCTTCAACTATAGCATCATCAACGTGCACTGCTCACACGAAGGGAGACCCGACGACGAGGAAGAAGCGTTCTACGCACAGCTGTAGCAGACATACGATGGATGCCCACTGCGGGACGTTGAAATCGCCATCGGTGACATGAACGCACAGGTAGGAAAGGAGGAAATGTATAGACCGGTCATCGGACCGGATAGTCTGCACACCGTATCGAATGACAACGACCAACGATGCATAAACTTCGCAGCCACCCGCGGAATGGTAGTCCGAAGCACCTTCTTTCCCCGCAAAAATATCCACAAGGCCACATGGAGATCACCTAACCAAGAAACGGAAAACCAAATCGACCACGTTCTAATCGACGGTAAATTCTTCTTCGACATCACGAACGTCCGCACTTGCCGCAGTGCGAATATTGAATCCGACCACTACCTCGTTGCAGTATGCCTGCGCTCAAAACTCTCGACGGTGTACAACACGCGTCGAAGTCGGACGCCACGGCTTAACATTTTGCGGCTACAAGACGGTATAGTAGCCGAAGAATACGCGCAGCGGCTGGAAGTGGCACTTCCAACGGAAGAGCAGCTAGGCGCAGCGTCTCACGAAGATGGCTGGAGAGATACTCGATCCGCCATTGGTAGCACCGCAATCGCTGCACTTGGCACGGTGCCCCCGGATCAGAGAAACGACTGGTATGACGGCTAGTGTGAGCAGTTAGTAGAAGAGAAGAATGCAGCATAGGCGAGATTGCTGCAACACCGCACGAGGGCGAACGAGGCACGATGTAAACAGGCGCGGAACAGACAAAAACTCGATTTTCCGGAGGAAAAAAGCGTCAGAAGGAAGATTGAGACCGTGAAAAGACGGAGCACCTGTACCGCGCTAATAACACGCGAAAGTTCTATGAGAAGTTGAACCGTTCACGTAAGGGCCACGTTTCACAGCCTGATATGTGTAAGGACATAAACGGGAACCTTCTTACGAACGAGCGTGAGGTAATCCAAAGGTGGCGGCAGCACTACGAAGAGCACCTGAATGGCGATGTGGCAGACGAAGATGGCGGTATGGCGATGGACCTGGGGGAACGCGTGCAGGACATAATTCTACCGGCTTCGGTTCTCCAGGAAATCCAGGAGGAGTTTGGCCGGCTGAAGAACAACAAGGCCCCTGGAGTTGACCAACTACCAGGAGAGCTGTTTAAACACGGTGGTGAGGCACTGGCTAGAGCGCTGCACTGGGTGATTACCAAAGTTTGGGAGGATGAGGTTCTGCCGCAGGAGTGGATGGAAGATGTCGTGTATCCCATCTACAAAAAGGGCGATAAGCTGGATTGTAGCAACTACCGCGTAATCACATTGCTGAACGCCGCCTACAAGGTACTCTCCCAAATTTTATGCCGTCGACTAGCACCAATTGCAAGGGAGTTCGTGGGGCAGTACCAGGTGGGTACCATGGGCGAGCGTTCCACCACGGACCAGGTGTTCGCCATTTGCCAAGTACTGCAGAAATGCCGCGAATACAACGTGCCCACACATCATCTATTCATCGACTTCAAAGCCGCATATGATACAATCGATCGGGACCAGCTATGGCAGCTAATGCACGAACACGGATTTCCGGATAAACTGACACGGTTGATCAAGGCGACGATGGATCGGGTGATGTGCGTAAATCAATTGATGATAACTAACTAGGCATTATGACGCGTCTTCTCCCAGTCAGGTGAGATGGCTTCGATAAAACCAACCACCCTTTTGGGATTTGTGGTCCAAACCTCTTCCGGTTGCATGTATGCACCATTTAAGAATTTAGACCTTCATTTATATAATGCAACGCAATTGCAAAGTAGATGCACCGATGTTTCACGTTCCATGTTACAGAAACGACATATATCACTTTGGACCAGGCCTATATTTTTAAAATGATATCTACTCGGATAGTGCCCAGTTACTAGGCCCGTGAAAATACTTAGAGCTCGTTTGTTTAGTTCGAGTAGCCTATTATGGCGTTAGGCACAATAAATCTTTTTGATTGAACACATGTTGTGACGGCCATCCAGTTTGTCATCACCCTTTGTTCTTCCCATCTTTTGAGTTCAATTTTTATCGTACAATACGATACTCCACAGAAAGGCTCTGGGCCAATAAACTGTAAATTGGAACCTTGTTTTGCCAGTTCGTCTGCCTTTTCGTTGCCTTCAATACCACAATGCCCTGGAACCCAGTACAAATGTACTGCATTCTTTTGACATAATGTTCTTAGTGACAGAATGCACTCGAAGACAAGCTTGGAGTTAAATTTATAAGTAAACAGCGCTTTAAGGGCTGCTTGACTATCACAAAAGATACAAATGTTTGCATGTCGGTACTTCCTAGATATGCAAATATTCGCACATTCCAATATAGTAAAGATCTCCGCCTGGAATACCGTTGCATAATGTCCCATTGCCACTGAACGATTAATTCCAGGAACAAATATTCCTGCTCCCGTTTGCGTTCCAATTTTCGATCCATCTGTGAAAAATTTGATAGAGCCTTGGCAAACCGTAGGACCCCCGACTTCCCATTCCATTCGCGATGTTTCACGCGTCTTGTAGGGAATATGATGGTTAACTATAGGTTTCATCCAGTCTCCAATCATACTCATTTCTGGTTTTTTTCGAAAGAGCTGGGACATTTTCAAATGATGGACAAGATCACCTGCTTTGAACTTGTTAAATCGTTCAAGCCTTAGCAAACTTTTCTCAGCTTCCAGCTGCAGAGGAAGCAAGTTTAAAATGGTGTTCAAAGCCTTCATTGGAGTGCTTCGCATCGCTCCTGTTATAGCAATCGACGCTAGACGTTGAAGTTTTGCCAGCTTCCTTTGTGCGTTTGTCTCTTTTGTTTTCGGCCACCACACTAGCGAAGCATACGTAACTTTTGGACGGATCACTGTGTAAATCCACATGACCATTTTAGGTTTCAATCCCCACTTTCTTCCGATAGTCCTGGAACATAGCCATAATGCACTGGTTGCCTTCCCAATCACGGTCTCTAGATGAGCATTCCAGTTCAGTTTGGCATCCAAAACTACTCCTAAATATTTTACTTGTTCACTAAACTGAAGTTGTCCACCATCAACCATTAAAGGTTTCAAATTGACCTTCCTTCTTCTAGTGAAAGGGACAATTTCAACTTTAGATGGGTTTATGTTAAGACCTTCCTGAAAACACCAGTTACTGGTATAATTTAGGGCTTGTTGCATTCTTTCGGTGACGATAGCGTCAAATTTTCCTCTCACTATGATGACAACGTCATCCGCGAAGCCAACTACCTCGAAACCTTTCCTCTCTAAGCTTCTCAGAAGATTGTCTACAACCAGAGACCACAAAAGTGGCGAAAGGACTCCGCCCTGAGGGCATCCTTTTGTTGCCCTCACTGTCATAGACGAGCTTCCTAGCTCTGAGGTGATTTCCCTTTGATGGAGCATCGAGTGAATCCAGTTAATGACGCTTATGTCAAAGTTTTTATTTTCCATTGGTCGAGCCATAGAGGAGTAGGAAGCATTATCAAAAGCACCTTCAATGTCTAATGTCGTTTTCGGTTTTAAACCTAGGTCAGGTCCGACCCCGACTCTGAATAACCGAACGAAAAACGAATCGGGATCGAGTCAGTATGATGGTGTTAGTGAGAACTCAAGCCCTATCATCTGTTTTGTTTTCATTTCGTACTTTTATCAGCTGGCTGAAACAGACTATATTGAATTTTATTATTAGTGTTATTTTTTTTCTTGTTTTATGAATTATGAGGGAAATCAGATGTTTCTTCTGTCAATTGTTTAATTTAAAAAATGATTATGGATTACCATCAATAAATTTATGTGATTGGAGCTTGTGATGAATGACGACGTCAATGTGGATTGCCGTGATAGAATTTTGGCGCTTCGGAACATTGCCGGTAATTATGCCAATCCGTGTTTTCCGATAAATTTTTATGCTGATTCTTTATGGCTTTTTGGGTAACGTTACAGTAGATTTGAGTTATCAATTATGTCATTCAAATGGAACAGAACAAGAAAATATGGAAACATTTTGTAAAAAATCCAATACAAAATTTATGGAATCAAATCGCACAAGTTTAACGGATTTCGATTATTAGATGTAGATAATCGAATTATTTTACCTATAAATAATCTACATAGCGTTCTTTTTTGCTATTTTTCCCCCAACTCCCCCCCCCCTCTCTTTGGGATAAACCGTGATTTCGTCAGAAATGAAAAAAAAACAAATATACAAGAGAGGCAAATAATTTTTCACTACATAATCTAAACTAGAGATTCATCATAATAAATATCAATGGGATAAAATAAGTATGTCTATGTCAGTTTTTTAACGAATTACAACTAAAAATTCATCTTCCACTCAAAAATTATGCTCAATTTAATTATGTTCCTAAATAGACATTTGAATTTATTTATAAATAATCAGGAAAAACGTATCATTGATAAATAAATACAATAAATTTGTTAATGGCAATATAGTTGCCACTGCCTTATGAGGTGTTAATGCCAGGGTTAATACATTATATAATTATTCTTCAAATCCGACACTTTCAACAAATTAGTCACAGAACTGCAATAATGAATAAAATAATGGTATGGACATTTTGGTATAAATAACTTTATAGCGGCAGATACTGCGGTACGCTATTTTACCATTGAGTGAGCAATTATACCTAAAGTATATCTTCGAATACACCACCTATAATAGTGAATAAATAGCAGCTACCTTCTCGTCACTGCATTTTATAAATCACATTTTCAACCAAATTTTCAACCCTCATTTTGTTTATAATGGAGCTACCATATGAGGTAATCAGCGAAAAATATGTCGATATCAAAATCCGATTCACCATCGGAGAAACTTGAAGACAGCACACAAATAAAATAATCCATTTTTGCGTGGAAGACAACAATTTAACAAATGAAACAAATAAAATCAAATATCCATCCGTGTTATTTACGTTTTCATTTTCCTTTGGCGTAAACATAAACACCAGTTTGACAGTTTGTGTTCGAATGTATTGGTGAACCTAGGTTGGATCCCGATAAATCGGCAGAGCGAACCTCGTTCGTTTTGGGTCGGATCTGGTGCGGATCGCGATCCAACCTGAACGAATAACCGAACGTTTTGACAGCTGTTAGAGCGGATCCGGGGCAGAACTAGGTTCGACCCAGCAATAACCGAAAACGACATAAGAAAGAACAAAGTGCTATTTCTTTCGCTGCTATACTTTTCTCCACTTTCGTTACCAACGTATGTAGTGCAGTAACTGTCGACCTACCAAATTGATAAGCAAACTGAAAGTTGGATAGCGGGTGATTAACCATGTACGATGAATTTATAAAATCCATCATCACTTTTTCCATGGTCTTCAGTAGAATTGATGTTAGACTGATCGGTCTGTAAGATTTCGGGTGCGTCTTGTCTCGCTTTCCTATTTTTGGTATGAACACCACTTTTACCGGTCTCCACCTAGTTGGAACATAGTTGAATCTCAGGCTTGCCTTAAAAATCTCAATTAGAGACGGTGATAGTATTGCTATTGCCGTTTTGAAGCAACGCCGGGAAAACACCATCTACTTCTGCAGATTTGAAAGGTTGGAAAGATTTAACAGCTCCTTTCACTCCGGATTCCGTGAATATTTCATCAGCTATGTCGGGCACACTGTCCTTTGCTCTATCGGATATAGAACACCTTCCAGATTCAAACGGTTGAAGATCATTCGCATCACACCCAATTGAGCCCGGAAAGTGCGTTTCCATGATTAAACCTAAAGTTTCGCTAGAGCTTTTTGTAAAAACTCCGTCACTGCGCTTCAGATTTCCCAGTTCAATAGTGTGATCTTTTGCAAGGGTTTTTTGTAACCTTGCAACATCAGGAGCACTATTTATTCCTTCACATGTTTGAACCCAAGTTCGACGTTTGGATCTACGAATTTCTTTGTTGTATTCAGAGAGGCATTTTTTTTATTGACTCCAATTTGAAGTTAATTTAGTTTTATTGAACATCCTCCGAGAGTTTTTTCGAAGTCGTTCCAGTTTTGAGTTCCACCACGGCACATCCCTGTTAGTGGACGACTGTTTAATTGGACAGCTCACGTTGAAAGAATCGATTATTTTATCACTTACATTTTGCGAGAATGACTCCAATTTTTGAATAGAATTTATCTTTCCACATTTTGCAAATAAGTCAGAATTCAGGTGTTGAACATATTCATTCCAGTTTGTTTTCTTTGGAACTCTGAATGACTGTAACGAAAAGTAACATTTACTCCATTCAAATGTAATATGTTTATGATCAGACAGTGAAGTTTCGTCCGACACTTCCCAGTTCACATTTTTTCAAAAATTGCAGCACTACAGAGCGTCAAATTTAGAACCTCCTGTCTGATTGCGTTTATAAAGGTAGGTTCAGTTCCCTTATTACATATATCAATGTTGTTAGAAGAGAGAAATTCCAAAAGACACTCACCTCGATCGTTGATAACTAAGGGTATGCGATAACACACTTTTATCTAACGAAACGAAACGAAACGAAATATAAAATGTCCATGTTGATTCGAAACGGAACGAAACGAAATATAGATTTACTTTCGAGACTTCGAAACGATACGAAATCAAGGTCCATTTAATTCAAAATTTTACGGAACGAAACGAAATTTAATTTTTTTTCCGCGGAATTTTTATTGAATTGGTTATATATTGATTTCATTTTTTCGAAGTTGAAAAAAGGTTTTGGGACCAATAGCGTTATAGTAACAGAAGAAGCAGGCTGTGATAAATCGCCGCGTTTCCGTTTATATATCACTAGCAGACCTATCGAACTTCGTCTTGCCCACAATGGATTAGTTAGCACAAACTTTTATTTTGTTTTCACAATATAAGTTTGAATGTTTGCTCTACGATACGTCAAAACTCCTAGAGCGGGAAGGAGTCTCGAACCATTATATAACCATTTCTTATCTTTAAAAAGCTCCTCATGCCGGATTTGGTTCCATTTGCTTGATTCGTTCTTGTTTAATTTCTATGTTTAATTTCTATGGGACCCTCCCTCCTTCTAAAGTGGGGAGGAGTCTCAACCTATCATAGAAACATTTCTTGTCATCAAAATCTCTCATATGCCACATTTGGATCCATTTGTTTGATTAGTTCCTGACTTATGCAAATATTTGTGTTTCATTTGTATGGAAACCCCCTTTTCCAAATAGGGGAGGCCTTGAACCATCTTATGAGCCTTTCCTGGCCCGAGAAGCCTCTGTATACAAAATTTCAGGCCGATCAATAGTTTCCGAATCTACCTATAAGAGTCAAACAGACAGAAATTATTTTGTATGTATATAGAAGAAGATACAACCACACCAGTATTTGTATCGTTTCAAAGAAATTCATCGTGGAGCGTGTGCTCCCGAATTTGATCTATTTTATATCAGTTCAGTTTTATATCAGTAAGGCTAGCCTGCATATACACTGCCATCAGTTGGAAAAATCATGGAAAATGATAGAATCGACTATTTTTATTACTTTTCTTGTCCATATTTGTGTACGAAGCACATCATGAATGTAGTTCAAAGATAAAAGCCTACTGTGCAGCGTTTTCGGAGAAGTTCAGTGAAAATCAATTCATAATTTGATTTCACATTCAAGCCATAGAACGGGGTCATACCAACCCCTCCGTTCAAAATATTAAGTAATGACTAAAAAATAATTGATAATAGCATACATTTACTCACTTGACAAATCCTCTGCAACTTTCTAAAATGCACAAAGATAACAATTTCTGATTGTATTTCAGAAATGTGATAGCAAAGTTTCCATGGCAGCATCAGCAGTTTGTCAGGTATAGAGAAATAATTTTGAAAAGTAATTAAAGAAATGTACCAAAAGGCAATTATTTTACTCCAAATTCATATACAATCCAAATTCTCCAAATTCTGATATACAATCAGTTCGCCGAACTGAGCTATTGTCTGTTTGCTCTTGTATATGCGTTTCTGCATATTCAACAATTATTGCAAAATTTTCATCAACCGGTTTTCTGGCAACAAATTGCATTCGATAGGGACCAGATCTTTGTTGATCACTATTGAATTTGGATACGATCGGCCATCGCGTTCAAAAGTTATAGAGAAAATGGTGATTCGTATTGAAAATGTTGGTGTTATAGCTAAATATGAGAAAAGATTTTTTTTTTTTTCAATATGGAAAAATTTAAATTTTATAGAGGAGTTGAGCAGCATATCGTACTAAGTAGCTCGATTTTTTTCAAACAACAATACTCAATCTACCTTCATATTGGGTGCTGCAAAAAGAGCCGCTTTTCTGCTCTCAAGCGAGTAGAGGGATATTTTGAAATCATTTCTCTTTCCATGCTGTATGAGGTCGCACAAATGTGCGAGACTCTACATGATTTTACGATGGTTTACATCTATTCCTGCTCCAATCAGCTGCTGAATCTCGTAAAAAATTCGAGTGATTTTTAGTTGCATTCCTACTAATTTTCCACTTGAAATAGTGAAAATATTTGTTACAAATAATACACAACTCTAACTAAGTTTATTTTTTATTTTTTCCCCAAATAATAACAAAAAATCTCAATATAAGATCTAAAACGTTTGGCTCCGGTACAATAGAAAGCTTTGGCTTCAGTTTGACTACTAAATCGATTCTATTCGCACCACCCAGCCTTCATATATTGTACCGCATACGCGCGCGTGTAAAAAATCTATTCCTGCGCTTATTTTCAATCGCAACCAAAAATAAGAGCCAGTTAGTCGCCTAAGAAGTACATACCTTCAGAATAAAGCTACTTTGATATTTTTGAAAATCATAGGTAAAACACCCAGAAATCGCCTCACCCCAGTTTTCGCCCACCAATTTGGAAATATTCATTTCTCGATAACGAGTTAAAGTTCAACTTTTACTATAATTGATCGATAATTGTGTGGAAAAAATTAGAACTTTATTTGTTTCCAACAACTAGTTTTCGAGAAATGTAGATTTTTAAATTGGTGAGCGCAAACTGGGGTGAGGGCGATTTCTGGGTGTCTTTCCCTAATTTGGTAGGCACGTAGTTGATCTTGGCAGTGAATGCTTTGATAGCACGTGATATTTGTACTGCGGATAAATTTTGCTTATCTATCTATGAGACCCTTGGAAGATGATTACCATAGTTGTAATTTTGTTGGTATACTACAGCGCTTTATGACATTTTTTCTATACTATAAGTTGACCCAGCAGGTGTTGCCCTGTATAGTATTCGAAAATGTGCGTTATGAACTACCCATGTAAAAGATCCATACTAATTTAGTTGTTCATAATTTACTCAACCTCAATATTGATTTTTCCATGAAGAAATATTATATCATTTGACGCCTCAATGCCTCCTGAAGGATAAAATGTTATATTAGAAAATTAATAAATAGCGTTTAAAGCCAAACTGTAAAACTTAGAACCAAAGCTGAAGCGCCAGCTGACCAAACTCTTATTATGTAAAAAGATGATCAATAAATCTTAATGCATTCTACAACGCAACGAAGATAAAAAATTGTCTTTCGTGTTTCAAGCATCATGTATTTTGAGATGTGTGCCCCCGAAAGCGTGGGGTAGATTTGAAGTTGAATTCTAGCGGGTTTCGCCTTAAAGTACGCTTTCAATTCAGTGCAAGAAACAGCTGCTATGGACAGTATGAGGTGAAGGCAAAACATACTTTTGTATATAAACAATAAAGAATGATCCATGAAAAAAGGAAAAAAGATTCATAAACAAAAATCTGATTGTTCCATAAAACACTGCCATAAATCCCTAGAATAGTGCGGAAACCTCCAATGTTTGAGTCCTGGTTTGAGTCCTAAACGGAGGTGGACAAATCGGCCTTTAAAAGGAAAGAAGCACTAGAAAAAGACTTCGTATCTTATTACATTTACACTCTAAGCCTGACGTCTCAAATATTAAGCCCATATCCCAAAAATTGAGTTAAAGATACTTTTTGGGATCTCCAGTAGCATTGCGAGCAAAGGTGTAGGATTGTCAATCCGGGAATGGCGTGTTCAATTCTCGGTTCGGTCTAGGATGCTTTCGGGTTGGAAACATTTTCGACACCATGGGAATAGTGTATCCATTGTACTTGCCATACAAGATACATACTCATGCAATGGTGGGCATAGAAAAGCTTTCAATTGATAACTGAGGAAATGCTAATGTAGAGAAATCAAAGAAGAAGATACTTTTTGTTTTCTATCAAATATTTCAAACAAAACACTGAAGACATTTTATAGAAGAAAACTAAATATGTAATTATCAACCCAGAATGGGATTATATAGTAGGCGTTAGTAGAAAAATTTGCATAACATAAAGTTTTGAAAACAGTTTTTTAGTTAGTTCAGCGGCGCAGCCGAAAATTTTGATAATATAAAGTATGGTATAAGTTTAAATTGTTTCGAAATTCCGCGAAATTCCGTAAAATTTCGTTAGAAGCTAGTTTTCTCTAGCGAAATTTTTGGAATTTAACGAAACGAAACGAAATCAAGAAATCAGATTTCGCCATGCTTAAATACCGCGAAATTCCGCGGAATTTCGTTTCGAATCACCTAATACGAAATTTTTCGAAATACCGCATATGCTTATTGATAACCGTGCAGCCCCATACAGTATGATGCGCATTAGCATCACACCCTATGATGAACGGTTTGATGTTCGCTCTGCAGTACTCTATGAGTGAAGCGGTTTCAGGAGGAGGAACCTCAGGAGCATCACCAGGGAAATATGCTGAAGCTACAACAACCTCAGTTTTCCCCCTGGTGGTTGGTAGCTCAACCATAACCGCAACAATATCACGTTTGACGAATTCTGTAATAGGATAACATTTTAATGTATTAACGACTAGGATAGCACTTCTCGGTGAATTGTGCTTTTCATCGTAAAACAACTTACGATCTTTTGTACAAATTCCTAATACTTTTCCTGTATTGGACCATGGCTCTTGAATGAGTGCCACATCCAGTACTTCCTTTTTGAACCTCCGACTCAACACAGAAGAAGCACCTTTTGCGTGATGGAGGTTTGCTTGTAGAAACTTAATAGGTTTCATCGGTGCGGCTTACACGCTCATCTTTGCCTTTATGGGGAGCGACGGGCCCATCTTTTGTCCTCGGAGAAGTATTGGCAGGTATCCTTGCTGGTGTTTCCATGATTGGATGCTGACCATCTTCTTTTCCTGCCTCCTTATTCGTTTTTATCGATGCTGAATCCACTAAGACTTTTGATCTATTCATAGATTCATCCCGTTTGGAAGAATGAGCTTCGCTTAACTTATCCGGTTGACATTGAGCAGCGCTTTTCATTTTCCTTAGCTGCGTTTCTCCGAACCGGAAGTTTAGCACGAAGTTCCTTTTGGACAGTACCTCCAAAGAACATTCGTCTATGTGAAGCATCCACTCAGCATGTTTGTTTGCATTGGAACGGTTGAAAATCTTCCAGCCTTTGATACTTAAACCATCATTTTGGCTCTCAATGAGACCCTTCAGCCTATCATTGCTAAACTCAGCACTCAGTGGAAAGAATGCATGGAATACATCAGGACGGGGAATGTCCTTTTCATCCATAGCAATAAGTTTCGCATTTTCCCAAGGCGTGAGTGTCCTAGTTGCATCTTTTAGCCATTTTGCTGTTATCTGATCCTTGCAGTCAAGGGAAAGATAATCTTGCTTATAGCTACATTTTGCAAACTTGGGCTTCACTTCCTCGTGACGCTGCTTCTCTATTTCAAGAAGTAAAGCTTCTTGAACGGCATTTAGTTGTTCTGTAGTCATTTGATGTCTCGGATAGTTCTTGGTGATTATTCCCACCTTAACAATGCTCGCCACATCCTTGTAAGAGCTCCTACCTGAATTAGGATCCGCATTAGAATTTGTAGTTTGGCCTTGACCTCTCCCAATTCTATTCGCTTTCACCCGACTCAGATTGGACTCTTTCTTTGATATGGTTGCTTGTGGTGTTGCAGTGGTTAGTCCAGCTCGCACTTTCGGACAAATATTTGCTTTTGTCCTCTTAGCGATCGGATTCTCACCACTACTGAACTGATCACCATTTCTAGAGCGTTTTGTAGACTGCGGTGTTGGAGGAATATCATTCGAGAATACTTGAATTCGAGCTTCATGTTTACTTAGCCCGCCTTCAAGACATTTCTTCATTTTATTCCGTTGAGTTTTCGACATGTGTTTACGCCATTTAATTTTCGAACCGTCATCACTTTGAGATTGGTTTAGTTCAGACTCAACTGTGACATTAGGTCTAATAGTGACGTTAATTCCATCATCAGTATCACTTTCCATTATGTCATCGCATACTGGCGAATCAAGTATAGAAGACGAAGAAGACTGAGCTTCAGAGACAGAATCTAAAAGAAGGTTCTCCACAGCCTCATCGTTGTCAACTATCGTGTCCATTTTAATCGGTTCGGATGAACATACCGATTTATTTATACCTTTTTATTTTGTTCGCCTTTAATTTGCGTTACAGTTGCTGTAATTTGTTAGCTGCTTAGCTTTCTTCCGAAATAGATATTACGGCACGTAACTTTGAGAAGATGGAGGAAGCCTACATCAGACTGAAGAGGGAAGCTAAGCGGATCGGACTAGTCATCAACACGTCGAAGGCGAAGTACATGATTGGAAGAGGTTCAAGAGAAGACAATGTGAGCCACCCACCGCGAGTTTGCATCGGTGGTGACGAAATCGAGGTGGTAGAAGAATTTGTGTACTTGAGCTCATTGGTGACTGCCGAAAATGATACCAGCAGAGAAATTCGGAGACGCATAGTGGCGTACATACTTTGGACTCCGCAAGACGCTCTGATCGAATAGAGTTCGCCACCGTACCAAACTGACAATCTACAAAACGCTCATTACACTGGTAGTCTTCTTCGGACACGAGACCTGGACGATGCTCGTGGAGGACCAACGCGCACTTGGAGTTTTCCAAAGGAAAGTGCTGCGTACCATCTATGGTGTGGTGCAGATGGCGGACGGTACGTGGAGGAGGCGAATGAACCACGAGTTGCATGAGCTGCTGAGAGAACCATCCATCATTCACACCGCGAAAATCGGACGACTACGGTGGGCCGGGCACGTAGCCAGAATGTCGGACAGTAACCCGGTTAAAATGGTTCCCAACAACGATCCAACGGACACAAGAAGGCGAGGTGCGCAGCGGGCAAGGTGGATCGATCAGGTGGAAGATGACATGCGGACCCTCCGTGGACTGCGTGGTTGGCGACGTGTAGCGATGGACCGAGCTGAATGGAGAAGACTCTTATATACCGCACAGGCCACTTCGGCCTTAGTCTGAATAAATAATAATAATTCTTTGTTTGTTGGTGAGGTCGTCTCTAAAGGGTAAGCGAACCAAATAGCGTCCTTCGTGATTACGTACGGTGGTCGGTTGGTAGAGGTTTTGGCAGAACCTTTCTTCTACTGAAAAAAGTATCATTTGTGGACAAATCTTTCAATGCTCTGTTCTAGGAAAACTATATAGATACTACTGTCGATTGAAGTACTTCGTCCGCATCAGGTTCGTGTGCTGGCTTGATGTAGAAAGTGGATCCAGCAACAACCCATCCAAAGACGCTGTCGACAAGTGAAGGAAGCTGATCGTCGATTTGTAACCGAGCGGCAGTTGGGAAAAAGGCGTGAAAGTGCTTGGCGCCTAGCACCAAATCTATCGGTTGGCTCCGATTGAAGGTTGGATTCGCGAGTGTAATTTCCTCAGATATCTTTTATTCCATTCAAGAGACTTCTTGAGCAGGAAGGCAATCACCTTATTCATTACGAGGAAACTAACGTCACAGCAGAAATTATTCTTGTGGGAATTCACTTGGGTGCTCATTGATTCACGGACAGGTTTTGACAGTACCCAGTCAACACAAGATCGTATATGATGTCGAATAAGATGCTAAAGTGGAGGCCATATAGGTACTTCCCCATATAATATGTACGTATATCGCCTCCACTTTGGCATCTTTTGTTGCATCATATATGATTTTGTGTTGACTGGGTAGTCCTGCACCCATGGGCCATGATTGTAACGTAACGTTAACACGATTGCGCTTAGCGCAAGGCTTAACGTGTAGCAGCTGGGCTATACGTTCTGTGAGTAGGTTCGGCTGGGATTCACTGTCTAGCAAAGCACGGGCAGGGTGTTCCACCTGTCCGTCCACCGAATTAACGATGACAGTCATCAAGAAAAATTTTCCGTGGGCTGGTTGACCGCGGTCTGACGCTCTCGACGCGTGGAATGATCTCAGTCATTGCTGCTGTATTTTGTTCAACCGATTCTGTTTGTAGATGGGTTGATGTATGATGAACAACTTCTGGCATAGTGGAACTGTGGGATGGATGTTCTTCCGACTGATTTGTATGCAAGAGCGAGTGATGGCGTCTGTTGCAATGCTTGCAATTGAAGATTGACGAGCAGTCACGTGCAATGTGCTCTGCTCGTTGGCAGATAATACACAGCATATAAGCGTTGGCCATCTTCAATCGTTCAGAAACAGATAACTGGTGGAACTTCGAACATCTTAGCAGCGGATCTACCATTGGATGCTGCAGTTTTCGAAAACGAAGAAAGTCTGTGATGACTGTGGAACCGTTCGATGTTCGGTGGTTGTACAGTTGTGCTAGAATTCGAAGAATGATGGTTGACCGATATCGATTCCAGCACTCGAATCCTATGTTAAAGAAACTCGATTAGACAACTGTAATTCGGGTTCACGATTGTCGATGCGTGATCCTTCCATGCCTTGAGAGAGATCGTGAAGTAGCGTGCACAGTAGCTATCAGTAGGCTCTCCCAATTGGTGCAAAATTTTCGTATGCCGCTCAAAGTCGTCGAACAAAAATAGCGGTTGTTTCCCTTATGACTGGGGGAATATAACGCCTGAAGATGCCTCTTCTTTAGAAGGTACTCGTTAGCATATCGACCGGTTAGTGTATTCCATGCGAGATCATAGTTCGCTGACGAGACAGGAATCGACTCAACTAGCTGCGCCGCTTCTCCCTTCAAAGCAGCCCTCAAGTAATGAAATTTTTGTATTTCAGGGAGATCGGGATTGTTGTGGATCAAAGTGACGTATGTATCGTGGAATGGTAACCATTGCTCATAGTCACCATCAAATTCCGGAAGCATAATTGTAGGTAAACGTATTCCAGAGAGAGCCGAGGTAAAGAGAGAGGGTTTCGGGACATGCGCGATAGTGATTGGAGAGACGGGTAGTTTAGAGATTAAGTCGCTTTTAATTCTAAATAACCGTGGTTCGAACTCCACACGCGTTGCAGCATACTGTGCCCTTCCTTCGCTTGTCGAAATACTTCAACCGCAATCCAACTTGTGCCTGGTCTCGTTGTTCGTCGTAAGCTTCAAGAAATGCCTCTGCACGACCCAAAGCAAAATTCATGACAGCAACTGGGGCTTCTGAAGCACGTCCTCCATCGTGTCACCAACGTTCGGTAGAAACTGATGACGTCAAGTGATCAGCGATTCTGTGGAAATACTCACCAGAGTAGCTCCGGGAGGAAATCGAAAGCCGGAGCCAGCGAGCCAATGCCAATTGTAGCGGCCGTCGAAGGGGTGGAGCCTCGATCTCCATTGCAATCGAATACTGGGAGGCCGAGGTCTGGTTTCGCGACATCATCGGCAAAACGAGCCGAACGAAGCATCGAACTACCAAACATCATGGCACCGAAAGCCGGCGGTAGAATGGTAATTAAAAATGCGGCAGCAAGGCTCAGAAAAAAGAAAGCAGCAGAATCAGAAGGAAGACGTCACAAAAATGTATCCACATGGATGGCATTACTAGCAGCCAAGTAAAATTCTCTCTCAATACCATTTTGATTTTGGTTTTGCTGCTGTTGGCAGCCGAAGCTGGCGTATAAATTTCACTTGACTGCTGCTGCTGCCCGACCGGCGTCATCGATGCGACAGTACTGTGCGGTCCTCGTGTCTGCTCTGCGTGAAATCTTAATTTAACTGAGGATTAGAGCCCAGCCCGTAAGTTGCACGATATTGATATCTGTGTTTGCAATGCACATACGGGATTTGATAGTCTACCGATTTTTAACAGTGCCTGACTAAATTCAATTTTCCAATAGATTAGCCCTTTGAACCCATTGTTTTTAATAGTTAGACAAATTCCTCAAGAGTTCATCGATCGATTGATACCAGAATTGGTTGAAATATAGTTAAAATATTAGCCCATACTTCCTGACTAACTTTCGTGACGCTCTCAAATTTGAATCTGCAGAATGGCCCCTCTATCTTCCCGAAGTACGTAATCCTACGTCAAAAACAATTAACTTCAACTTTATAAAGATAAACCTTAGTGCCAACGTAAAATTGATTTTGTTATAAAATTCCTATACCTACTAATTTGATATTAACCTTTCCCGAACAGACTGGAGAACCCCTGCCCAAATATAGACATCCTCTGTCCCCACGATGATGGAGACGCCTGGTTTTAATCGAGTCTCGAGTTTCGATATTAAAGTTTTTATTTCGTATGAAATTGGATGCCACTACGGGGCGGCGATGATGCCATTTGATGCGGCGGCATCGGCGCTGTCCGGGATCGCAAGGATCCGAGGACCAGGTGTGTCATATGCGCTGATGGGTTCCCTGCTGCTGCTTCTTCTCGCGTGATATGGCATGTCGAATGCGCTCCCACTGACTGGATGGCGGGAGCGAGTGACGTATCTCACTCGTGGGAAATCACCGTCTTTTATTGGACACATTTCTTTTTTTTTTCGCCCAGAAAACGTTCACCTGCCGAAGCTATCATTCAGGGGCTCTATTTAAGTTATGGCATAGAAACGGTGGGTGGCTGTGAAGCAAAACACGAGACCAAATGGATGGGTTATGAGCAAGTCAGGGATAGGTATATGGGATGTCATGTCCTCATACGAAGCGAAGCCCAACGATTGAGGGACCATGTGTTCACTTTCTCATATGCGATTGGAACGTGGCCGATGAGACAGAAATTGAATGTTTGTAACGGAATCGCAGATTAGGTTATGTTCAATTGATGACTAAAAACTTAGTTGGATTCAGAAGTTACAATAATGTTAGAGTGCTAGATTTCCCAAGGTACCGTGAACTTTGTCAAAAAAGTGGATTATGAAAAAACAGGTTACATGTAATTTTAACAAATGAATATAGGGCAACTTCCCCTCAAAGCACTGGGGATGTGTGTTCCCACTAAACCACTATGTATGTGATATTTTGTCTAACTTAGACTTACTATTACTAGAATTGCGCAAAATTTTCAGAACTTTGTTTTTAATCCTTCAAAAATCTTGTTTGCCCACGGTTTCTGTTCAATGATGAAGCTATTGCGATCCCGAACTCACAAGTTTCATTAACCCATAAAAAAGGGAATTGGCGCAAAGTGGATTTGCAGTGGATATTTTATAGACCGATCCTGTCCAACGAGTCATGCGAAGGTATCAGCGTGCCAACATTAATACTCTTCTCAAATGCAGGCTGCAAACGCAAAAAAAACAACAACGCTGCCTGACTGCGAACTCCCCATTAGGCTCCGACTGCTATCGATTTTTATTAAGTTAGCGATGCAATAAAACACAATTTCCACATCGATAGTTATTTAAATGAATTTGCACACACATGTTGTGCCGTCCGTTCGTTGGTTGTTCGAAGAGTTTGTAGCGCTGCTGTGTCTGCGTGTACGGCGGCTGTGTGGTGGAAACACGATGTATGCAAAATTCGACCTGGATGCAACAGTCAGTGCTGGGTTCCCTGCTGCCCCGACTGGAGAAAGAAAGTATATCTCGAGGAAAACGGCCAAATGAAATGAAACTATGGACTATTTTTTGCGGCACCAGTGAAATTTATTGTTTCTTGAATTTGTGCCTCTTTTTATAATATCTTCATTGCTCAGCCCAATGCTTTAGAATAGCCGTGCATTGTACATAGATATGCACGTAATACAGACATTATGAATGAAATTCACGCACAGGAAAGACTCAAGGTGTAATCCATGAACATAATATGATTAGGGTAGGTGTACCAATTGTCGCCATACCTAAGAACAACTATTTTTTAAAAAATAAGTAAAAGGCATGTGGGTGGACTTCATATATCAAGCGAAAGGTTTTACTTTCTGCTCCTTAGAACAGCTGTGAAAACCACAATAAAATTTGTCATTATCCTTAAAATTGATTAATCCATAATAGCAACGCATGCACCAGTTATGGCACTATTCTTAATTTTGGTTCCTTATTTGGCAAATCCCATTGTTTTCTTATGGGACTGTCCAAATTGGGACCACTAGTGCGATAACTGGTGCAAAGGACGTCAAAGATTAAGCAAAATCAATTTTTACAATTATGCTTTGCTTGTTTTGGAGGAAATCAAAGGTGTTATCGTATCATATGAATATGCTTTATCGATATGAACTTGGTTTGCGGTGATTTGATTGGCCATTTGGCATATAAAGCACTAGTGCGACAACTGGTGCTATAGCCACAACTGGTTCATCTAGCCTATATTATGACTTTATAGATTTTTACGAAAATAGAGTAAAACAGGACTGGGGGAAGTGGGTAAAAGGTAATGGTTATAATTTTGTAATATTTAGGAATGTAAAAATCTCAACTCTTTACTTTTAAGTTTTTTTTAAATGTATTTAGGGGCCGTCCAGGAACCACGTGGTCATATATGGGGGAGGGGGGGTTTGGAAAATGACCACGATAAGCCGCATGGGGGGAGGGGGGTGTTGCTCTCGAACCACGTGGTTTTTTTTACACGAAAAACTTTTGTGAATAACAATAGCGGTGTAAAAAAATGATTAAATGCGTTTAATGGCAAAGCGCATCTAAGGGCCGATGCCCACGTAGCGTCTTTTCAACTCAGCGTTAAAAAGATGTAGGTGTGCATCGAGAAAAATCGATAACGCAGCGTCGGTCGCAACGCCGATGCATATCTGCATTAGTTGACCATCTTAGCCTAAGATCCTATATCCATACATAAATAAACGAAAAAACAGGTTGCGATTCAGTTGAGACTGAATTCCACAAAATTTCCATAAAAAAAATTGGATAGGAAAAATGGAAAAATATTTTGAAAAAAATCCGCCGCAGATGGTTTTTGGCATCACGCCGCCGACACTTTTTCATCAGCGGACTGCGACTACAATTTTGAAAAATGTTCATGTTTTTACAATAATCCAAGAAAAAATCTTAAGAAGAAAAATTCAAAAGAATTTCTTGTGGATATTCAAATCAAGTAAAGAAATTTCCTGTAAAAACTTTGACTGACATTACTTCATACAATCCTGATAAAGTGCTGGCATTCAGAATTTTTTTTGAACAATTCTCTCTGAAAAATTTTGCTTGGAAATTTTTCTACAAATTGATAATGAATAAAAAAGAAACAAAACATCTCCAGTGTTAATTCCGAAAAAAAAATCCTTAAAACTCCGAAAAAAATTCCATGTGAATTGAGTCTGAAAATTAAAAACAGTCCCGTGGGAAATACATATAATTTTCGGTGGAAAAATATTCAAACGAATTTCTTCGACAAGTTCTTCCGAATCTTCACCAGAAATTCTTCTTCATTTACAATAGAAGTTTTTCGAACATTTTAAGGAGTGCACTTCAAAATGTTCAGTCTCCAGTTAGATTTGCGAACAAAGGCGTAGGATTGCCAATCCGGAGATGACGAGTTCGATTCCAGTTCTTGTCTAGGATGTTTTCGGGTGGGAAACATTCTCGACACCCTAGGTATAGTGTATCCATCGTACTTGCTACACAAGATATATAATCGTGCAATGGCTGGCATATAAAAGCTTTCAATTTATAACTGCTAATGCTAATAGAATATACCAAGTTGAAAAGCAGATCAACTTCCAGTTGGAATATGGAGCCATGAAACACTTTGATATTTCCATTGATTTTTTTTTTCAATTTTGGAATTTTGAAATGAAAATTTTTCGGAATACTTTTTTACGCTCTTTGTGAGCTCTATCACATTTTTTTAAATTTTCCAAGTATTTTTTTATTCGAGGCATTATTTACAATTTCCACGGAAGAGCCTATGGAGTATCTTCAAAAAATCTTTGGATTTTCGAAGAATAAACCTTTAGAATTCTCAAGGTTCATGTTTTTTGAATTTGAACCAGAAATCATTTCAAAATTTCATCGGGAATTCATTCTTCTGATGTGTGATGTCATTTTGATTTCTTTGTAGGGTTAGCTAAACATTGCTTTAAATCTTTACCATGCAAAGATGCACAGGAAATGATTTAGAAGGTTTAGGGAATTTTCACATCAGAAAATCTTTAAAATTTTGATTTAATTTTTTAAGGAATTCCTACTGGAAATGCTTCAAAAGTACAACCTTTACAAGTACTACAAAAGTACAATTTTTTCGTTATTTCCACTTGCAAAAACATCGGAATTTCCTCGGGAAATTCATTATTGGTGATTCAGATGAACTTTTATCGACTTTCCAATGGAAAATCTTAGGAATTTCCATCGGAAATATTTTGACATATTCCGAATAATTTCTTTTGGAAATAAAAAAACCTAGATTAATCCACCTAGTGGTGATGGTGCCTTTCTCGACCTTCGTAAAATGTGTGTGCTTGAAAATAGATGAGCTAGCAGCTAGGAGTAAAAAAGAAAAAAAAATCTTTGTCCGTTCTATGAAAATCGGATTTTTTCAAGCAAAGATGTTGAAAACCGAAAATCATATTTTGTCCCATTCCCGAATGTCGCAACTGCATCGCGAGTGGTGCACGATTATGGCACAGATGCGCACTACTCGCGATGCAGTTGCAACATCCGGAAATGCGAGAAAATGCGATTGTCGCGAGACCTCGGTTCGGTTTTCAACTTGATCTTCAATATGCTAATAAGAATTTCGACAATTTTTTTCCTTTTCTAATCTTTTTGACGTACATACCCATGTTTTATTTTACCCAGTCATATATTTTGAGGATACCCTAGCAGCACAATTCACGTTGATTTGGTTGCAATAACTCATATATGACCAAATTCGGTCATATATGAGTATCATCAACTGATTTACAACATGTGTGTTGCTCGGGCTTTTGGATGTTTGTTAAACTGAAGCTCCGACTACACAAAAAGAAAACGAAAATGTCATTCCCATCGAGCGGAGAGCAATATTTGTTATGATATAAATCTCATGACCGTCCTTCTGCCAAACTCCCGTATGAAGAGGGAGGGAAGCGTATCAGTGTGGAAGCATCCAATAGATCGTTTTCGGAGAGAAATTATAGCCTTTCGGTACAACTTTGTTGCACAAGAAAGGCAAAAATTATGGCCAATTTCTAAGGTAATAATCCAATCTGGCCAATTTTCAATAGAAAATAATAGAACAGGATTCCGTGTCCAATGCAATTTGTTGTGAGTAAATCGATCAAGGGTAAGTGCATTAAAAGTGAGCTTAGCTTTTCTACGCGCCTTTTTTAAAACACAAAGTATTTTGGCCATAATTTCTGTGCCCATAGTCCAATCTTCCAAATTTTCAATATAAAACAAAACGGCAGGATTCCGCGTCGAGTGGAACTTGTTGTAAGTGAATTGGTTGAGGATAAGTACCAAAAAAACACACACACACACTTACACACACAGAGACACCATCTCAGTTCGTCGAGCTGAGTCGATTGGTATTTAACACTATGGAACTCCAGGCCTTCTTTAAAAGTTTAGTTTTGGAGCGAACATATAACCTTTTCGTATACTTTGTAGGCAAAAGGCGAAAATGGTGTTTCGGCCATAACTTCCGACCCCATATTTCGATGTGGCCAATGTTCAATAGGACACATTGGGACAGGATTATGCGTCAAATGTAACTTGTTGCGAGCAAATCAGCTAGAGATAAATGCCATGGTCCGATCTGGCCAATTTTCAATAGGAAATAATGGGACAGGATTCTACGTCGAATGCAATTTGTTGCGAGCAATTCGATTGAGAATAAGTGCCTGAAAAATTAGTGACATTTTTTACGCGATTTTTACGTATAAATTTGTATTTTGGTCATAACTTCCGATCCCATAGTCCGATATGGCCAATTTTCAATAGGAAACAACGGGACAGGATTCTACGTCGAATGCAACTTGTTGTGAGCAAATCGGTTAAGGATATGTGCTCGAAAAATGAGTGACATTTTTTATGCGATTTTTTCGTATGAATTTGTATTTTGGCCATAACTTTCGATCCCATAGTCCGATCTGGCCAATTTCAAATAGGAAACAATGGGACAGGATTCTGCGTCGAATGCAGCTTGTTGTGAGTAAATCGGTTAAGGATAAGCGCCCGAAAAATGAGTGACATTTTTTGAGTAGTTTTGCGCACACACACACACACACACACACACACACACACACACACACACACACACACACACACACACACACACACACACACACACACACACACAGGAAGTCTTCTGCCAACCGGAATCGTTGGACCGACCTCGGCACTTGAATTGCCAACCTGCTGAAGAAAGAAGAAAGAAGAAGGAAGTGCTTCGGGTATGTAGGGCACCGCCAGTGCGGACGTCATCCACCACCGGAACTGTCGGACCACCTCTGCAACCCGAAGACGAAGACGGCGCAATGCGCGAAAGCGTCCCCTGCGATAGCCGCCGGTAGTCGGGGCACCATCAGTGCGGAAGTTTCCTTCACCGGAACTGGTGGACCACCCTCGATTCGAGTGAGGAAGTTTGCGGCACGACCGCCGAGGGATCGAGACAACGTAGCAGTGGATCTCAGCAAGCCAGTCGGCGAACTAGCCTAAGCTAGAGGCCGGAATTTTAGAAGAAGTGCATGAGCACAGCTCCCCGAAGTAGTCGCAGCATCCCGTGGTCCTGGGGATCGAGGCAAGGAGGATAAGGGACCCGGTTTATCCGGGAGGCACATTTTTAGCAGGTCGGGAGGAGCCCATCCCTGTTCGCCTTCGAGCATAGTGTGGATGCTCAAGGTGTCTGTCGCGCAGATTTTTGATGGCCTTTAACCCTTGTAAAAAAAAAAAAAAAAAAACACACACACACACACAGACATCACCTCAATTCGTCGAACTGAGTCGATTGGTATATAACACTATGGGTCTCCGGGCCTTCTATAAAAAGTTTGTTTTTGTAGCGATCATATAGCCTTTACCGTATACTTAGTATACGAGAAAGGCAAAAAAAACTGCTGAAAATTTCTAAGAATTTCATTTGGAAAACGAAAAAAAAATCCATTGGAAATTTCCTTTGAAGATTCATTAAAGTTGCCCAGAATTTTGAAAAAATCTTTAGAGATTCTGTAAAAAAGTAAGCTGGATTTTTTTTTCTATTTTATACTGGAAATTCTTCGGAATTTGATGTTTATTGGAATTTTCATCGTAAATATGCATTTCGGATCCTTCTACGGATTCTTCTAGTTCTTCAAAATTTCTACCGAACATTTTTCGGAACTCTTCCACAGAATTTCGGAAAAAAATGTCGTTGAAATTCTAAAGATTTTCCGGGGAGACTCCGGAGAATTTCTTATCAATATTTCTAAGGGTTTCCCTTGCAACTCCAGAATAATTATTCTTAAAAATTAAGATCTTGGAATTTAAAATTAATCCAAGCAATAAATGTAGGCAATAATTTAGGCTTAAGAAGCCTAGTTTTTATGATATTGAATAATTATCATAATTGATCGAAAAAATTAATAATGCACCTAAATGTTCTGATTGCACAAAATGAAAAAGGTTATGACATAGAGAAGCTTGCATTTAAAAAATCTACATGAAATTCTAAATAAAAAGCTTTTTAAATTCATAAAAGGGTCTTAGAACTAAGGAGATTCCTGCGATATGAAAAAAAAGTGGCAGTGTTCCAGAAAAAAAAACTCTCCGATTCCCAAAACGATCTAGGTTAAAAAATAGTGTTATAATAACGATTGAAATTGAATTCCAAAACAAATCTCAACCCTTTCAGGAATGATTTACGACACCAAGTCCACACATCAGAGTGCCTCATTTTATTAGAACCAGTAATAATAGAATGACAACTCAACGAAGCCACTTCGCCCTTCGTGATGACGATAACCATTCTTTTAACCTACCGATGGACAGAGAGTTACTTGCAGCTGCTAAGGAACGTTTTTCGCGTCCGCCTCCAACACTGTATCGACCAATTGCATTCCAGAGAGGAGAAATTCTGAACCCGTATCCTGCTTCTCACCGTCCAACGACATCCAATACTCCTAATCAATCACCAATGCGCTTGGTTGGGACCTGTGCTTGCCAGTGTTTTTGCCAGAATTGACGAACTCCTTAGAGGAAGGTATTGAATCTACATGTATTAAATGTAATATTCATAGCATAAGTGACGATGACAGAATCACTGACATGACTGTGGTAGCAAGTAAAATGATCACGAAGTCCCTAATGAAATTTTAATATACTGTCAAAATTTTAACCGCATGCGAGGTGCTGGCAAAATTAATGAAATTCACAATAAAGTATGTACATGCGCTTACAATATTATAATTGGTACTGAAACTAGTTGGACAGAAAGTATAAAAAATGAGGAAGTGTTCGGTAATAAATACAATGTTTTTAGATGTGATCGAGACCTAATTTTAACTGATAAAAAATCGGGTGATGGTGTACTAATTGCTGTAAATACCGCATTTGATTCCGACTTAATTGAAACGGAAAAATTTAAAGAGTTTGACGACGTTTGGGTAAAGGTTTTGATTGGCCATGAGACACATATATTTGTGTCAGTTTATTTTCCTCCCTCATTTGCAAAGAAACAATCTTATGAAAAGGTTTTTATACAGCAGAACAAGTTATGAGTGACATGGATTCAGAAAATAGAATTTACATATACGGTGACTTTAATCAAAACTCAATTGAATTTATTGCAGATGAAGATAATATGTCTTTGCTACTTCCTATCATTGGTGAAAATGAAACTTTACAGTCACTTTTTGATAAATCTAGTCAGTTGGGATTAAATCAAGTGAATCATGTCAGTAACGACCGTAATGTCCATTTAGATCTTCTCTTCACTAACTGTACGGAAGATTTCAATGTTGATAAGGCCCAGCATCTTTTGTGGAAAAACGAACAATACCACACAGCAATTGAATACTCATTAATAATAAATTCTGCCAGCACTCGCTTGAATAAATGTGCATTTGAAATGGTGAATGACTTCAACAATTGTGACTTTGATAAAATGAGAAATGAACTTGACGCAGTTGAGTGGCAAACAATACTCAATAGTAACTTAGATATAAACAGCAGTCTACATTTTTTTAATCAAACACTGTTTGCGTTAGTAGATGAGCTAGTACCTAAGAAACGCAAAAAAGTTTTCAACAATTCTAAGAATCCGGTCTGATTCACTCGTGAGATAAGAAATCTAGGAAATCGTAAACAAAAAATGCATAAAACATATAGGAAAAATCGAACTTCTGATAATCTGAAACAATATATTGAAATATGCAGGGAGCTTGACGATCAAATATCAGAAGCATACGAAAATTATAAAAGGATTTTAGAAAATAATATAAAAAAGGATCCTAAAACCTTCTTTAACTTTGTCAAAGATAAAAATAAATCGGATACTTTTCCATCATGCATGAAATTTAATGAATTGGTTAGCCATGATAGCCAGGAAATTTGCAATTATTTCGCGATTTTTTTCCAAAGCACTTACAAACCTCTTGGTGCTGTTTATGATCGTGATTATTTTCATTATTTACCTGATCAGACAAATGATATTTCAATATCCGGTATTACTGTACATGAAATTGTAACAGCATTAGAAGCATTAGATGCGTCCAAGGGTCCTGGACCCGATGGAATTCCCGCTTTATTACTAAAACAATTAGCTACTTCATTTGTAAAACCATTATTTTGGCTTTTTAATAAATCATTAGCTCATGGAGTATTCCCACATTTATGGAAAAAATCTTATCTTCTTCCAATTTTCAAATCATGCAAACGCTCAGACGTACAAAATTATCGGGGCATTGCAATTATATCATGTATACCGAAATTGTTTGAATCTATTGTGAACATGAAACTCTTTGAACAGGTTAAGCACTTGATCACAAATCGCCAACATGGTTTCTTTAAAGGCAGATCCACTGCCACTAATCTCTTAGACTTCGTGACATTTTCACTTGCTGCAATGGATAGAGGTAACTCTGTTGAAACCTTGTACACGGATTTCAGTAAGGCTTTCGATAGAGTTGACATCTCTTTATTACTCTTTAAGCTTCAGCGATTAGGTTTTTCGGAATATTTGGTTAGATGGATTGAATCATATCTTAGAGATAGAACACAGTTAGTGCGCTTCCATAATAAATTGTCTTCGCCAATTAAAGTTACTTCTGGTGTACCACAAGGATCACACTTAGGTCCATTATTGTTCATTCTTTTTGTTAATGATATAACACTCATATTAAAACGCCTTAAGGTCCTTATTTATGCCGATGACATGAAATTGTACATGGAAATTTGTGATGATGCTGACTTAGCCGTATTTCAACAAGAAATTGACGATTTTTATAACTGGTGCTCAAAAAACCTTCTCGATATAAACGTGAAAAAATGTAGCATAATTTCATTTACTAGAAAGCAGATATTACAAAACATTACCTGTAAGCTAGTCCAGGAACGAATTATACAATGCACAAAAGTGAGAGACTTAGGGTTATTATTAGACTCCAAGTTGACCTTTGTAGAACATTATAACGTCATTATTCATAAAGCACATAACATGCTTGGATTCATTAAACGTTTCAGTTATCATTTCAATGACCCTTACACGATAAAAACACTCTATGTGTCCTACGTCAGATCAATATTAGAATACTGTAGCATTGTCTGGTCACCCTATCAAGAAGTCCACTCAAATCGAATCGAATTAGTACAAAAACAGTTTTTGCTTTTTGCTTTTTAGGTTGGTCAACCCTACCGCTTCCGTCATATGAATCTCGGTGCCTACTAATTAATATCGAAACACTTAAGAAAAGAAGAGAAGTTGGTTGTGTAACATTCGTTAATGGTTTAATCTCACATCAGATAAAAGCAGGAAGCCTTCTGTCAGGCTTGAACTTTTATGCACCGTCGCGTACCTTGAGAAATCGTGACTTATTTCAACTAAATCTGCAACGCACATCCTATGCTAAAAATGGACCGCTCAACTCTATGATGAACATATATAATAAATATTGTGAGGTCATCGACATATCAATGTCTAACACGCTAGTGAGGAAAACAATGAATAGTATAGCATAATAGTTGTCTAGTGATTAAAACAGATAGTGTTTAAGTGAAACAATGTGTTTGTAGTCTACAATGCTTGACGAAATAAATAAATAAAAGTGTGCGACGCTTCGCAGTACATCGTAGATATGTCCAGCGTTTTAGATTGTCTATAAAATCACAAAAGAGAGCTAGGCCACCATTTTCTTCAGTAAAATTGTTCATCTAGATATTGGCTTCACAGAAAAAATATCGGAGCTCAAATTTGACTGACCCTGAAAACTCAGATATCCGAAACCTTGGGAAGATTTCAATTCTAAGAGCGTGTCAATGAAGCTTAAATGTTT
The DNA here is from genome assembly GCF_024139115.2 of Armigeres subalbatus. Taxonomy (NCBI): domain Eukaryota; kingdom Metazoa; phylum Arthropoda; class Insecta; order Diptera; family Culicidae; genus Armigeres; species Armigeres subalbatus. Next base: position 22,251,152 of record NC_085139.1, on the reverse strand, counting down.
GAATCATTCTAAAAAGATGGGTGGTCAGATAAGATGGGTCATCCTGAACGTTAAGCCAGTGATTCAGGAATACGAGATGCTCAAGGTACTTCAAAATGCTCTCAAGTTCAGCCCACGAATCTACCAGATCAGTGACGGGAAATGTCAAAAAAATGTCATGGGGTTGCTACTACTAATTTGCTAATAACTTTTTTCAAAAGTTATTTACAATTCGGATTTTTTTATTAACATATAATGCTTAAAGGATCCTACAACTTTGCCAAACAGGACATTGTTCTAAATACACAGTGTGAGGCATGATAACGAATCTGAAAAAATGTCACGAAATGTCATCACATTAATGTCATTTGACACTAAATCGGCTCTCAAGCCGCCAATTTCAGTTTTAGAGCAATGACCTATCAGAACAAGTTTTAGTATCCTTTGAGGGCTTTATGTTTATATAAAACCTACGATTCTAAATTACTTGTGAAAAAAGTTATTAACAAATAAGTCCCATGACATCGATATGACATTTCCCGTCACTGTACCAGATCAATCAAGACATTTGCAATGTTCTCATCATCGGTATATACCCAATCCGATGAAATAAGCATATGATCCTAATTTCCATTAACATGAGATCCAAGAGACAAGGTACCCAAAATAATCTTGAGTCAACATCAAGTTGCACAATGACTATGAGGTTTGTTCGCAAACTCTTTTTGTAGGGCCTTAGAAGCACTGGGCTTACGGACTTGAGTAGTTCAAACATTACGACTTCCAGGACGTTTTGTATAACCTAAAAAGTCTGTAGTAGCTTGTATAAATAATAAGAGAAGTCATATCAACCCAATGGACCTACGGGGATATTATATCATACATCATTCATAAGTTGGTTAATTGGATAAATCAAATGATCCGAACTCCAAAATAATAATTGGTCTATAATAAACCCATTCCTTTATGAGTCGCTTATGAAAGGACCATTGACTGAAGCATATTCGAGATGTGGAATAGAAGTTCTTTGGAAAATTATTCCAAAGAACCATCAGAGTGACCGAGAAAATATTTTTAGTATGACATCATTGGCTTCCACGAGTCGACATCAAAATAAAATTTCAATGAAGAATTAGAAATTTTGAGAGATGAGTCAGCTCTGGATTGAAAATCTCTTTAGTAGGGAAAAAATAGAAATTTTCCATAATAAAATAGGAAATTGTCAATAAAGAACAATAATACACACAACAATAATAAATTAGCACTTGTAAAAGCAAAAATGCAATTATGAAATAAGAATTTTCTATAAACAAATCAAAATGTTCAACGAAAAAATACAAAATTTTCATGAATAAATCAATATTAGCAATAAACAATTTAAAAAAAATAATTTTATAGTTTTTTATTTCTAATATTGATGATTCTGAAAACAATACTGAAATTTCTACAGGAATGCTACTCAAAAGAAACAACAGTAGGAGGTTTTATTTGCATCTCTAAGATTACATATTAACTTTGTGATTCTCTGATAAACTTTTCGTTGTAGGAGTTCAGTTCAGATGCTTCGCTGAGGTTAATATCTTAAGAATTTCCAGTAGCTCCAGAGCTATGGAAGGTCCCAAATACTCTAAGGAATCTATAGGGATATTCAGTGATGAACTTTATAGTTATTTAAAAAAAACACTAATAAAACAATTAAAAAAAATTAAAAATATAGGGATATTTTGGAAAATTTCTAAACCATTATAAATTTTTCTCGAAATTTTTATAAGATATTCCACATTTTTTTGTATCCTCCTGATGCATTGAAGGTGTGCGAGTTCTAGATATATCCATAATCAAAATTTTCGACTTCATGAAAATTTATAATTTCCATGCTGGGTTTAGTTTAATTTTGAATCAATTGAAATTGTCCATCTTCAAAATTGATCGGATCAACCATATGTTTTAGTTACAAAAGGTTTTTTTTTAATGTTTGTACTTGAAAAAAAAACCACGTGGTCATAGGGGAGGAGGGGGGTCTGCCAAATGACCACGATAAGCCACATGGGGGGAGGGGGGTTGAAAATCTTCAAAAATATGACCACGTGGTTTCTGGATGGCCCCTTAGTAAACTTTTTAAAACTCTCGCTATTTTGATAAGAAAATAATATTGAGCTTTTAGTGGAATGTCTTTATTTATCATAAAACGAGTTTGTACAATTCTATTGAATTCCACCATAATTGTACCTTTGACATATACGTATATCGACCTTAGTGTCTCGTGACCTCTTCAGTGTCTCGTACGGTCGTAAGGCCGTCTTCAGTGCCTCGTAGTGCAGCTGAAAGTCGAGTCAAATACGAGACACTGAAGATGGTCTTATTGTTGAGATCGTATACGTATACGTATACGTATCTGTCAAAGATACAATCAAGTGGTGGAATTAAATGGAATTATACAAACTCGTCTTATGACAAGCAACTTTCGCTAATTTCTTTTCCTCCGCCAGCGTCTGATATTTTACATCGTGTTTTTTCTTTTTCATGCTGTTTTGATTGAGGAATCGGTTAAAACGAAATTCGGCCAACCTACTCCACTAGGAAGATGTTTTCGAGAACAATCACGATTTACAAACACAAAAGTGAAGTTACCCTGGAACCATTTTTACCATTTTGTAGGATTTTGAATACCTTTCCAGCGTACCATGTTTTTGGAAATCAGTTGAATATTAATTCTTGATACAAATATAATAAATTTACTCACTAGCGCAAAAATACGTGATCCTGTGCAAAAGGAAGCACAAAAATACTTGAAACTTCATCCGTACGTGGACGACCTAAACACCCCATCAACATCACTATAATGCAACTTAAATTTAAGCATTTACCCAAAAGCCACTCAGCCAACCGGTCTCCCCTATCATAAACAGCCATCATTTGGTTCAAAGGTCCATGTTTGCATTAGTTAGAAGCGACTCCTATTGATCTGGGAGGGAGATCCAGAAACCACACACGAAATAACAACAAAATTTAACGTCAAGCGAAATTACAAAATTTTGTTTAACGTGTCATTGATGTTTTCGTTGATTTCGTCGAAGCCGGTGCGTGGCATAGACGAGTGTCAGATACCGTTCCAAGTACGTGCAGTTGAAATATGAAGTCGGTCGGGTCTCAGCGAAACTGAACCAAGAGCCAGTTCGACTAGCTTGTAACATTTTGTACGTAAAATGAAAACAAAAATGGATTCTTATCATTTCATGTTTTTATTGGATATCCTCAGTTATAGCGTGGAAGGATATCCTATACGATTTGTGATCACTTCGATCTGCTACACAAAACTTTTACAAGAAAATGGGTAATTTTCATTGGCGCTTGCTGCGATTTGGCAGAGCCCCGACCAAGTGTCTCGTGAAATATTGCGGCCGGAGTATTGAGAAATGTCCGCGTTCATGCGGAGGGAATCACGAAATTCCGGTGGATTCTTCTTCTTTTTCTCCATGGCTCTACATTCCAACTGGAACTTTGCCTAGCTTTTCAACTTAGTATCCTATTAGCATTTCCTCAGTTATTAAAACATCCTAGACCGGACTGAGAATCTCCGGATTGGGATACCTACGCTTTTGCTCGCAAGGCTACTGGGGATTAAAGGGTAGGGTCATTTGACCGAAAGCCATTTGGCCGAATGACACTGGGCCGAAAGACATTTGGCCGTAAGGGTCCTTTGGCCAAAAGGGTCATTTGGCTGAAAGAATCATTTAGCCGAAAGGGTAATTTGGCCGTAAGGGTAGTTTGGCCGAAAGGGTCATTCGGCCGAATAGAACATTTGGCCGAATAGAACATTTGGCCGAATAGAACATTTGGCCGAATAGGTCATTTGAAAGTAAGAAATTAGGAAGAAACACGTCTCACTTCTCAATCTTCATTTTCGTCTCTTTACTGTGAAAGGTGAGAAACGCGAAATGAGTAATGAGACTTCTCACTACCCAATTCGCACTACTCACTTTTCAAAGTGAGAAGTGAAAAATTTCTCACTTTTCAAATATTCTATTCGGCCAAATGACCCTTTCGGTCATGTGATCATTTCGGTCAAACGACGCTTTCAGCCAAAAGACTTTCGGTCTAATGGTCTGTTCGGCCAAATGGTGTATTCGGCATAGTGGCATTCGGCCTAGTAGCATTCGGCCAAATAGCTTTCGGCCGAATGGGTTTCAGCCAAACGAATCTTCCCCGGATTAAATCTATAACATAATATAGTCGGCATTTGTACGTACTACGTACGTACTATAGGGTCGTAGGTTCGAGTCCCATCGAAGGGAAAGTGGTTACCTCCAATACATTTTTCAAATCATTATCATCCACATCTTTACTGTACGGCAAATCCTTCAAAAATGCCGTGAATACCAGGTCCCAACGCATCATCTGTTCGTTGATTTCAAGGCGGCATACGACAGTATAGACCGCGTAGAGCTAAGGAAAATTATGATCGAGAACAGCTTGCCTGGGAAGCTTACCAGACTGATCAAAGCAACGGTGGATGGTGTGCAAAACTGTGTGAAGATTTCGGGCGAACACTCCAGTTCGTTCGAATCGCGCCGGGGACTAAGACAAGATGATGGACTTTCGTGCCTGTTGTTCAACATTGCGCTAGAAGGTGTCATGCAGAGAGCCGGGTGTAACAGCCGGGGTACGATTTTCAACAGATCCAGTCAATTTATTCGTTTCGCGGATGACATGGACATTGTCGGCTGAACATTTGCAAAGGTGGCGGAACTGTACACCCGCCTGAAACGTGAAAGCAAAAGTTGGACAGGTGGTGAATGCGCCAAAGACAAAGTACATGCTTGTGGGCGGAACAGAGCGCGACAGGGCCCGCCTGGGAAGCAGTGTTACGATAGACGGGGATACCTTCGAGGTGGTCGAGGAATTCGTCTACCTCGGATCCTTGCTAACGGCTGATAACAATGTCAGTCGTGAAATACGAAGGCGCATCATCTGTGGAAGTCGGGCCTACTACGGGCTCCAGAAAAAACTGCGGTCAAAAACAAATTCGCCACCGCAAGAAATGTGTCATGTACAAGACGCTCATAAGACCGGTTGTCCTCTACGGACATGAAACATGGACAATGCTCGAGGAGGACTTGCAAGCACTCGGAGTATTCGAGAGACGGGTGCTTAGGACTATCTTTGGCAGTGTGCAAAAAGACGGTGTGTGGCGGCGAAGAATGAACCATGAGCTCGCCCAACTCTACGGCGAACCCATTATCCAGAAGGTAGCTAAAGCCGGAAGGGTACGATGGGCAGGACATGTTGCAAGAATGCCGGACAGCAACCCTGCAAAGATGGTGTTCGCTTCCGATCCGGCAGGTACGAGACGGCGTGGAGCGCAGCGAGCGAGATGGGCAGACCAGGTGCAAAACGACTTGGCGAGCGTGGGGCGTATCCGAGGATGGAGAGATGCGGCCTCGAACCGTCAAATTGTTGGCGTCAAATTGTTGATTCAGTGTTATCTGTTTAGATGTAGACTAAATAAATGAATGAATGAATGAATGAATTAGCCCCTTGTTGAAGAACTGTATTCTCTTTCTGAAAATTGCCGGACAATGGCATAACAGATGTTCCGAGTCTTCTACATGTATGCCGCAGAAGCGACATACATCATCTTGAAGTTTTCCTAACAGCTTTAAGTGATATCGACTCGGGCAATGGCCTGTGTATGTGTTAAGATCTTTTTTTGAAAGATCTAAAATTTTGTGATAAATACGTTTGGTGTGATGAAACGTTTAGAATGCCTCGCAATCAATGTGTTTTTCCAGATGTCCTCTTTTTTAGAATGTTCCCAAGATTTGAGTTCCATTCGAAGAGAACACGGTGTATCTGCGTGGCAAAATGGTTCGGGACCTATGAATTGTCGAGATGAACCAAGTCTGGCCAACAAATCAGCTTGTTCATTGCCGTCAATGCCACAATGACCAGGAACCCAATACAGGTTCACTTTGTTACGACTACCCCAGGTTTGGAGTGACTGAACACATTCCCAAACGAGTTTAGATCTGCATATTGCTGAATTCAAAGCATTCAATGCTGCTTGACTGTCAGACATTATGCAAATATTTGAATGCCTATAATTTCTGCGTAAGCATAATTTAGAGCATTCAAGAATAGCCTGAACTTCAGCATGGAAAATTGGCCATTTGCCCATGGGAATCTAAATATTTATCCCTGGGCCAGTCACGCCTGCTCCAACTTGATTGTTCAGCTTTGAACCATCGGTGTTAAATACAATTGATCCTGAGCGAAGATTAGGTCCACTGTTTGCCCATGTATTTCGCTCAAGATTAATTACATCAAAACAACGAAAAAAATCTCCACTCCTCCTCATCCAGTCATCATCAAGACAACGGCTAAAGTCACGTGAAACATCTTCGATGGCATTAAAATTCCTTTCTAGACGTGAGCAGTTTGGCGGAGTGGCACGCTTGAAGTCATACAAAGCTTGATAATAGCAAAATCAAATTCCTGGAGGAACTTCTGAAGAAATCCCTGGAGGAACTTCCGGAGAAATTGCTGGATAAGCTTGCGGAGGAATTCCTGGAGGAACTTCCTGAAGAAATCCAGGAGGCACATTCTGAGGAATTCCTAGAGGAATTTCTTAAGAAATACCGGGAGGAACTTCGGAATTCCTAGAGGAATTTCGGAATTCCGGGGGGAACTTCCGGAGAAGCCCGTAAGGGCTGGAAGAACTTCAGGAGGGTGTGCTGAAGCAATTTCCGGAGGAACTCCGTGAGGAACATCCGGAGGAATTCCGGGAAGAACATCTGGAGGAGCTTCCGGTTGAATTCCGGGTTGAACTTCCGGAGCAATTCCTGGAGAAGCTTCCTGAGGAATTCCGGGAGAAACCTTCTGAGAAATTCCTGGAGGAACTTCCAGAGGATTTTGCGAGGAACTCCGAGAGGGAGTTTCCTGGGAAGAATTTCCGGAGGAACTCCGGGAGGAACATTCGCAGGAACACCCGGAGGAACATCCGGAAGAATTCCAGGAGGAATTCTGGGAGAAACTTCCAGACGAATTCCGGGAGGAACTTTCGGAGGAATTCTGGGAGGAACTTGAACTTGGAACTTTGGAGGAACTCCGGGAGGCATTTCCGGAGGAATTCCGGGAGGAACATATGGAGAAATTCCGGGAGGAATATCTGGAGGAATTCTTGGAGAAACTTTCGGAGTAATTCCGGGAGAAACTTCAAGAAGAATTCCGGGAGGAACTTCTGCAGGAATTCCAGGAGGAACTTCCGGTTGAATTCCGGGTGGAGCTTCCGGAGCAATGCTTGGAGCAACTTCCAGTGGAATTCTGGGAAGAACTTCCTGGAGTAATTCCGGCAGGAACTCTCGAAGAAATTCCGGGAGGTACTTCCGGAGGAATTCCGGGAAGAACTTCCAAAGTAATTCCGGGAGGAACTTCCGGAGAAATTACGGGAAGAACTTATGGAGGAATTCAGGCAGGAGCTTCCGGAGGAATTCCGGGAGGAACTTCCGGAAAAATTCGGGTAGGAACTTCCGGAAAAATTCCGGGAGGAACTTCTGAAGGAGTAACTTCCGGAGTAATTCTTGGAGGAACTTCGGGTGGAATTCCGGGAGGAACTTCCGGAAGAATTCCGACAAGAACTTCCTGAAAAATTCCGGGAGAAACTTTCGGAGGAATTTCCAGAGGAATCGCGGGAGGAACTTGCGGAGGAAATCCGGGAAGAACTTTCGGAGGAATTCTGAGAGAAACTTGAATTTGGAGCTCTGGAGGAATTCCAGGAGGAACTTCCGGAGAGATTTTGGGAGGAACTTCAGTTGGAATTCCGGGAGGACTTTCCTGAAGAATGCCGGGAGGAGCTTCCGCAAGAATTCCAGGAGGAACTTCCGGTTGAATTCCGGGTGGAGCTTCCGGAGCAATTCTTGGAGGAACTTCCGGTGGAATTCCGGGAGGAACTTCCGGAGCAATTTCCAGAGGAATGCCGGGAGGAACTTCCGGAGGAATCCCGAGAAGAACTGTCGGAGTAATTTCGGGAGAACTTCCGGAGAAATTACGGAAGAACTTTTGGAGGAATTCATGGAGGAGCTTCCGGAGGAATTCCGGGAGGAGCTTTCGGAGGAGTTCAGGGAGGAACTTCCGGTTAAATTCTGGGAGGAACTTATGGAGGAATTCAGGGAAAGCTTCCGGAAGAATTCCGGGAAGAACTTTCGGAAGGAACTTCCGGAAAAAATTCTGTAGGAACTTCTGGAGGAACTGCAGAATAAACTTCCGGAGGAACTCCGGGAGAAACTTCTGGAAGAACTTCCAGGGAAATTCTGGGATGAGCATCCGGAGGAATTCCTGTATGAACTGCGAAAATCCGATTCCAATACAATTCAAATCCACTTCCAATCCAATCACAATCAGTTACAATTTCAACTCTGAACAAATTTCAATCGCATTCCAATCTATCATCATTAAAATTTCAATAACATGCCATTCACGTTCCAATAAAATTCAATTCAATCCACAACCAATTTAATTCTAATCGCATTCCAATTCAAATCCAACCTAATTGCAATCCAATTCCATTCCAATTCAATTCATCCAATTCAGTACTCGTGAAAAAGCACCAAACACATCAGCACACCAAGGATGTTATCGATCAATTAGTAAACTGCCTTCGATCATTTAGTAGTTTGTGAATAACTCATTCCAGAGTCTTAGTTTCAAAATATGTTGTATGGTGGACTTCTAGTGCAAAGCTTTATCTACAGCTCTGCGTAACAGTTCGTTGTTTGAATTTCACTAATAAGTGAGCTATAACGCTAATAGCAGTAACTTAGACTAAATGATTGCATATTTTGATATCATTTAGTATAAGTATTGCAACTAGCACCGTAACTCCTTTATAGTGGAATTCGAACATCGACCTGTTTGGGAGAGTTGTAAAAAAACCTTCGCACTAAAAGTCCACCATACAATACATTTTGAAATTAGGTCTCTGGAATGAGTTTTCGTGGTTTTTCGTGGGGAGTCAATGTTCGTCAAACTGCTTGACTGACGTAGCATAACGAGCAACTATAAAATAAATGCAAAAGCTCTTCCGAATCATAACAATTATTATTATTTATTCAGACTAAGGCCGAAGTGGCCTGTGCGGTATATAAGAGTCTTCTCCATTCGGCTCGGTCCATGGCTACACGTCGCCAACCACGCAGTCTACGGAGGGTCCGCAAGTCATCTTCCACCTGATCGATCCACCTTGCCCGCTGCGCACCTCGCCTTCTTGTGCCCGTCGGATCGTTGTCGAGAACCATTTTCACCGGGTTACTGTCCGACATTCTGGCTACGTGCCCGGCCCATCGCAGTCGTCCGATTTTCGCGGTGTGAACGATGGATGGTTCTCCCAACAGCTGATGCAATTCGTGGTTCATTCGCCTCCTCCACGTACCGTCCGCCATCTGCACCCCACCATAGATGGTACGCAGCACTTTCCTTTCGAAAACTCAAGTGCGCGTTGGTCCTCCACGAGCATCGTCCAGGTCTCGTGTCCGTAAAGGACTACCGGTCTAATTAGCGTTTTGTAGATTGTCAGTTTGGTACGGCGGCGAACTCTATTCGATCGGAGCGTCTTGCGGAGTCCAAAGTACGTACGATTTCCAGCCACTATGCGTCTCCGAATTTCTCTGCTGGTGTCATTTTCGGCAGTCACCAGTGAGCCCAAGTACACAAATTCTTCTACCACCTCGATTTCGTCACCACCGATGCAAACTCGCGGTGGGTGGCTCACATTGTCTTCTCTTGAACCTCTGCCTATCATGTACTTCGTCTTCGACGTGTTGATGACTAGTCCGATCCGCTTAGCTTCCCTCTTCAGTCTGATGTAGGCTTCCTCCATCTTCTCAAAGTTACGTGCCATAATATCTATGTCGTCGGCGAAACCAAATAGCTGGACGGACTTATTGAAAATTGTACCACTCGTGTTAATCCCTGCTCTTCGTATTACCCTTCCAAAGCGATGTTGAATAGCAAACACGAAAGACCATCACCTTGCCGTAACCCTCTGCGGGTTTCGAAGGGACTCAATAATGCCCTGAAACTCGAACTACGCACATCACCCGATCCATCGTCGCTTTGATCAACCGTGTCAGTTTATCCGGAAAACCGTGTTCGTGCATTAGCTGCCATAGCTGGTCCCGATCGATTGTATCATATGCGGCTTTGAAGTCGATGAATAGATGATGTGTGGGCACGTTGTATTCGCGGCATTTCTGCAGTACTTGGCGAATGGCGAACACCTGGTCCGTGGTGGAGCGTTCGCCCATAAAACCCGCCTGGTACTGCCCCACGAACTCCCTTGCAGTTGGTGCTAGTCGACGGCATAAAATTTGGGAGAGTACCTTGTAGGCGGCGTTCAGCAATGTGATTGCGCGGTAGTTGCTACAATCCAGCTTATCGCCCTTTTTGTAAATGGGACACACGACACCTTCCATCCACTCCTGCGGCAAAACTTCCTCCTCCCAAATCTTGGTAATGACCCAGTGCAGCGCTCTAGCCAGTGCCTCACCACCGTGTTTAAATAGCTCTCCTGGTAGTTGGTCAACCCCAGGGGCTTTGTTGTTCTTCAGCCGGCCAATCTCCTCCTGGATTTCCTGGAGATCCGGAGCCGGTAGAATTATGTCCTGCGCGCGTTCTCCCAGGTCCATCACCATACCGCCATCTTCGTCTGCCACATCGCCATTCAGGTGTTCTTCGTAGTGCTGCCGCCACCTTTGGATCACCTCACGCTCGTTCGTAAGAAGGTTCCCGTTTATGTCCTTACACATATCAGGCTGTGGCACGTGGCCCTTACGTGAACGGTTTAACTTCTCATAGAACTTTCGTGTGTTGTTAGCGCGGTACAGTTGCTCCGTTTCTTCACGGTCTCACGGAAAATCGAGTTTTGTCTGTTCCGCGCCTGTTTATATCGTGCCTCGTTCGCCCTCGTGCGGTGTTGCAGCAATCCTGCCCATGCTGCGTTCTTCTACTCCACTAACTGCTCATATTCGACGTAATACCAGTCGTTTCTCTGATCCGGGGCACCGTGCCTAGTGCAGCGGTTGCGGTGCTACCAATGGCGGATCGAATATCTCTCCAGCCATCTTCAAGAGACGCTGCGCCTAGCTGCTCTTCCGTTGGAAGTGCCACTTCCAGCTGCTGCGCGTATTCTTGGGCTAGTCTACCGTCTTGTAGCCGCCCAATGTTAAGCCGCGGCGTCCGACTTCGACGCGTGTTGTACACCGTCGAGAGTTTTGAGCGCAGGCATACTGCAACGAGGTAGTGGTCGGATTCAATATTCGCACTGCGGTAAGTGCGGACATTCGTGATGTCGGAGAAGAATTTACCGTCGATTAGAACGTGATCGATTTGGTTTTCCGTTTCTTGGTTAGGTGATCTCCATGTGGCCTTGTGGATATTTTTGCGGGGAAAGAAGGTGCTTCGGACTACCATTCCGCGGGAGGCTGCGAAGTTTATGCATCGTTGGCCGTTGTCATTCGATACGGTGTGCAGACTATCCGGTCCGATGACCGGTCTATACATTTCCTCCTTTCCTACCTGTGCGTTCATGTCACCGATGACGATTTTAACGTCCCGCAGTGGGCATCCATCGTATGTCTGCTCCAGCTGTGCGTAGAACGCTTCTTTCTCGTCGTCGGGTCTCCCTTCGTGTGGGCAGTGCACGTTGATGATGCTATAGTTGAAGAAACGGCCTTTAATCCTCAGCTTGCACATCCTTGCGTTGATTGGCTGCCACCCAATCACGCGTTGGCGCATCTTACCCAACACTATGAAGCCGGTTCCCAGCTCGTTGGTGGTGCCACAGCTTTGGTAGAAGGTAGCCGCTCGATGCCCGCTTTTCCACACTTTCTGTCCTGTCCAGCAAATCTCCTGCAGCGCCACGACGTCGAAGTTGCGGGGATGTAATTCATCGTAGATCATCCTGTCGCAACCTGCGAAACCTAGCGACTTGCAATTCCATGTTCCAAGCTTCCAATCGTGATCCTGTATTCGTCGCCTAGGTCTTTGCCGAATCATAACAAGCCATGATATATAACAAATTTATCAAACTTGAATACAAGTGCGAGAAAACAGGATCGGATAAGCAGCTCCCACACATAAGTGATGATTTTAGCTTTGTTTTCGCTCATTTTGTAGAACGCACAGCTGTGTAGAACAAGTTAACCTTCTTCGGATATTAGAAAAAACTTACGAATAAGATGTTGGGGTCATATTGACCCAGAAATGTAAATGCTTATAAAACAGTCAAATTATAACTGAATTGCAAAGTTTATATTGTGCATTTAGACCAAAACTGTTAGTATGACGCTGGTGAACTGGCAGCAAGGCCCACTTCCGACGAGATTCACACGGTAAAATAAAATAAATATGCAGCACTGCACGGAATTATCTGTCACAAAATCGAGCTTGTTTTGTCGCTGACAACGTCGTTGGCACCAAATTGAAGTTCGGAAGTCGATATCCACACTTCCGAACGCTCTTCCGACGATGTGTTGGTAACAAACTCAAATTTCGTTCTGACGTTCATGATGTCGGAAGTAAGTTCGGAAGTAAAACGTCGGAAGTCGGAATACAATTTAGTGCTGGCGACACAATATACCGTTCGAAGATAAACTCATCAATTTTGTGGCTATGTGGTGATATGCTGGTTCTGGAGACCATAGCCACCGGGAAACGACATCCACGGGGACCTTGTCGGTCATATAAGGGGAACATAAAAATCGCTCCATATATGCCATTCCATCGCTAATTCTTCATATATTCTCTTAAAACGGTAATGTATGGTCCATGAGAGGGCTTCCGATGAAAGTGGCCACTCCTGGTACATGCAAGGTGCCCCCGGGGAACCCGCAGGAGGGGACATTTCCGTTTTAGCACCAAAATATGCCGTGCGGCAACTCTTTCGTCATGATTTTCCACCAAACAGATGGTTATGCGCTTGAAATCACTAGGTGACCACATTGGCCACTCTTGGAGCCTATGAGGTGCCCCCGTGGAACCCGTAAAAGGGGACATTTCCGTTTTAACACCAAAATATGTCGTGCGATAGCTCTTTCGTCATGATTTTCCACAAAATAGATGATAATGCGCTCGAAATCGATAATTGGCCACATTGGCCACTCTTGGAGCCTATGTGGTGCCCTCGGGGAATCCGTAAAAGGGGACATTTCCGATTTAACACCAAAATATGTCGTGTGGCGGCTCTTTTATCATGATTTTCCACCAAACAGATGGTCATGCGCTTGAAATCGATAAATGATCACATTGGCCACTCCTTGTATATGCAAGGTGCCCCCGGGGAATCCGTAGGAGAGGACATTACCGTTCGGGCACCAAAATGTGCGGTGCGGCGGCTCTTTCATCATGATTTTCCACAAAATAGATGATTATGCGCTCGAAATCGATAAGTGACCACATTGGCCACTCTTGGAGCCTATGAGGTGCCCTCGGGGAATCCGTAAAAGAGGACATTTCCGTTTTAACACCAAAATATGCCGTGCGGCAGCTCTTTCGTCATGATTTTACACAACATAGATGATTTTGCGCTTGAAATCGATAATTGACCACATTGGTCGCTCTTGGAGTCTACCAGGGGCCCCCAGGGAACCCGTAGAATGGGATATTTCCGTTTTAACACCGAAATATGCCGAGCGGCGACTCTTTCGGTGTGTTTTCCCACCAAAGAGATGGTTATTCGCTCGAAATCTATAAGTGATCACATTGGCCACTCTTGAACCACATTGGCTACATTTGAAACCTATGAGGCTCCCTCGGAGAACACGTAGAAGATGACATTTCCGTTTAACACCGAAATATGTCGTGCGGCGGCTCTTTCGTCATGATTTTCCACAAAATAGATGATTATGCGCTTGAAATCGATAAGTGACCACATTGGCCACTCTTGGAATCAATAAGATGCCCACGGGGAACCCGTAGATGGTGACATTTCCGTTTTTATACCGAAATGAATAAGTGACCACATTATCCATTTTAGAACCTATGAAGTACCGCCGTGGAGCTCATAGGAGAGGACATTTCCGTTCTTACTCTTACTGTTACTTAGGGCCGATGCCCACGTAGCGTGTTTTCAAGCTGCGTGCACGCCGCGTCCACGCAAGGTATCTGGCATCAAATGTAGTAGTGCACACGTTTACGTGTGCATTACTCCATTTGATGCTGGGTACCTTGCGTGAACGCGGCGTGCAAGCAGCGTGAAAAACTTTACGTGGACATCGGCCCTTAAAGACATGCCGTGCAGCGGCTCTTTCACTATTATTTTCCATCAAATAGTTGGTAATGCTCTTGAAATCTAATATCAACCCGGGGGAACCCCAGGCCCAATTTCGGTAATTTTAGAGTGCCTTGAAGAATTCATTGAAAGTGTCTGTGCACACAAAATCTAACTCACTTTTGAGGAACTTTTCCTCAACCGAATTGCTCGCAGTAAATAGCATTCGACGAAAATCCAGCCCTATTGTTTCTTATTGGAAATTGGCCAGATCGGACTATGGGCTCCGAAGTTATGGCCAAAATACTAATTTCAGCAGCTACATGGGAAAATCACTTTTCTGGCACTTATGCTCATTAGGGCAGTTCAAATTTCAAAAATGTTCGAAAATTCCAACTCCCAAATGTCTATTAGCATCATTTTGATAATATAGGAGACCTGGCAAAATTTCAGGCAATTCGGTGACCATTTAGGGGTGACGCGAAGTCGAATTATGTTTATATGGAAATTTGTATGGGAAAAATTTAAAATTTATTCAAGTCTCCCTACAACTGTCTAATTGTGATGAATTCAAATAAACATCCCCAACCTCCCTTTTAGGAACCTATATAAATAAGACCTCTGGATAACACATTAGTTATGAGTGGATTGAACGGTTCTATTGACAGTGTGAATATGAGATAAATGGCTAAAATGGTGTAATTAGCCTCAACGTAACAGTGGAAATATAAATCAAAATTATTGAGTTATCCACTTGTTGAGCTCAAATAGATTCCAAAAATGGAGGTTGGGGATGTCATCACGATTTAAGAGTTGTAGGGGGATTTGAATTTTTTTAAAGTTTTTCCCATACAAATTTCCATATAAACATAAATTGACTTTGTGCCACCCCTAAATGGCCACCGATTTGCCTGAAATTTTGCCATGACTCCTATATCATCAAAATGATGCTAATAGACATATGGGAGTTGGAATTTTCGAACATTTTTGAAATGTGAACTGCCCTAATGCTCATCCGATTGGCTTGCAATAAGTTGCGTTCAGCAGAAAGTTTTAGAATGCAAATAAACAAAAATGAAAAATAAGAGCTATCTACCTATTAGTGTTATATTAGACTTTTCTTTTATATTTCTCAACTCTTTTGAACGAACGATAAAGGCACCATCACCACTAGGTAGATTAATCTTGTTTTTTTTTCTATCAAATAGGTCATTCATTCTGAACTTAATATCTACAACCTACAAGGTACCCGCAGGAGTCTCACAGAAAGAGAGAATTTTTTTATATCAAAATGTTGCGTTTTCATATCATTGTCCACTGCGATCGGTGAAAACCTCAAACTTCTACAAGTCGATATTGAAGGAACCATTGACTAATGGTAATATCGAGATGCGGAAGCTGTTCGAAGGAGTTATCACAGTAGCCCAGAAACTATTTTTTAATTTGACTCAGTATACTCAATTTCAAATGAAGAACAATTTCAAGCGCATAACCAACTTTTTGAAGACTTGTGGCCAGGGTAGACAATGATAGACGTAGATAGAGCTGCTGCAAGCGGCACAGTACATTTGATATAACCATGAAAATGTCCTCTCCTACGGGTTCGCAGGGCATCTCAAAGGTTCCAAGAGTAGACAATATCACTAATCAACTCCAAGCACATGACCATCTGTTTGGTAGAAAATAACAAAGAAAGAGCCACCGCACGGCATATTTTGATGTTAAAATGGAAATGTACTCTTCTACGGGCTCCCGGGGGCACCTCATAGGTTCTAACGGTGGACAATATGTCAATAATCGATTTCGAGGGCACCTATTTGGAGGAAAGTCACGACGAAAGCAGCCGCCGCATGACATATGTTGGTATAAAAATGGAAATGCCATCTTCTACGTGTTCTCCGAGGGAGCCTCATAGGTTTCAAATGTAGCCAATGTGGTCACTTATCGATTTCGAACGCACGTCCATCTGTTCGATGGGAAAACACCAAAAGAGCCGCCGCACGGCTTATATTGGTGTAAAAATGGAAATGTCCCCTTCTACGAGTTCCCTGGGGCCCCCGCATAGGTTCCAGGCGTTGCCAGTGTGGTCATTTATCTATTTCAAGCGCATAACCATCTGTTCGGTAGAAAATCATGACAAAAGAGCCGCCGCACGGCACATTTTGGTGCTAAAACTTAAATGTCCCCTCCTGCGGGTTCCCCGGGGCGCCTTGCATGTACCAGGAGTGGCCAATGTGGTCATTTATCGATTTCAAGCGCATAACCAAACCATCTGTTTGGTGGAAAATCATGACAAAAGAGCCACCGCACGGCATATTTTGGTGCTAAAACGAAAATGTCCCCTCCTGCTGGTTTCCCGGGGCACCTTGCATGTACCAGGAGTGCCCAATGTGGTCTTTCATCGATTTCAAGCGCATTATCATCTATTTGGTGGAGAATCAGGACAAAAGAGCCGCCGCACAGCATATTTTGGCGCGAAAACGGAAATGTCCCCTCCTGCGGGTTCCCCGGGGGCACCTTGCATGTACCAGGAGTGGCCAATGTGGTCTTTCATCGATTTCAAGCGCATTATCATCTATTTTGTGGAAAATCATGACGACAGGGCCGCCGCACGGCATATTTTGGTGCTAAAACGGAAATGTCCCCTCCTGCGGGTTCCCCGGGGGCACCTTGCATGTACCAGGAGTGGCCACTTTCGTCGGAAGCCCTCTCATGGACCATACATTACCGTTTTAAGAGAATATATGAAGAATAATTAGCGATCGAATGGCATATATGGAGCGATTTTTATGCCACCCTTATATGACCGACAAAGTCCCCGTGGAAGTCATTTCCCGGTGGCCATTGTCTCCAGAACCAGCATATCACCACATAGCCACAAAATTGATGAGTTTATCTTTCGAACGGTATATAAACTTTGTATTTCGGTTAAAATTTGACTGTTTTATAAGCATTTACATTTCTGGGTCAATATGACCCTAACATCTTATTCGTAACTTTTTTTGTGGGGTCGTTCCTGTTGCACCTTAAAATACTTTTTTCATTGCAGATGCTTCATTTCCACAAAATATTAAAAGTCAAGAAATTTCAGAGCGATCGGATTATCAGGTAAAAAGTTATTCTACTTTGAAGTTTCGTTTTGGGTCATATTGACTCCAACATCTTACTAAGGTTAAAATGCATCAACAGAATCGGAGCACTGATTCGCGATTGGAACTTTTAAAAAGAAATTTATCATGAAGTACAAATGGTCGGGGTTCAGCCAAACCGCACGCACCAAGCGGCTTTTCGACTGACTTGTGATATTTTGTTCGTACTAGGCCAACGGAAATAGTTTAATATCAATTTAAGCAGACATTTGCAGTAGGATATCCTCAATTATGGGGTTGAGGGATATTCGATGCGATATGCGATCAATTAAATCTGCCAAACGAATGTTTGAGCAGAAATTTTTTTCGATGGCGCTTAGTATAGCCTCCCGAATCAGTTCTTTATCATGACAGCTTGCGAAAGAAGCCTCTCGCGGTATGCTTCATTACATATATGTATACAGAGACGATAAGTGAGAGACTTGAATTCAAGACAAAATTGTCAAAACGACTTATCTGCTTTTGTAAACAAAGATTCAAACGACGATTTGGCGAATCTGATAGCTCTCCCACACAATTCAACACCATCAACAGGTAGCGGAATCCTTCACCTACCTATTGGTGGTGTTGGTTTGCGTGGGAGAGTTATCAGATTCGTCAAATCGTTGTTCGAATCTTTGTTTACAAAAGCAGATAAGTCGTTTTGAAAATTTTGTCTTGAATTCAAACCCTGTACATATATGTGTAGTCAGTCAAAGCTAAAAGCTAAATCACCAAAAATTGGAACGTGTTCGTTTTTATATCCCTGAATGAGTACTACGTTAAAGGCAACTGATACAAGACTATTTATGGAGTGAATGACTGAATCAACTCTATTTGCCGATCATTTAAAGAAGCATATTTTTGAGTAAATAAATTGGGAGCCCCAAATTTTGGTTAATTTATGATTGCATCTTGAAACGAGATCCAGTGAAATAATTAAGAATCCTCTCCAATTCATTTTTAAGTTTAGATCGAGGCAAACTTTGTTTCCGTTCCATTTCTATCACCTACTCGATATGTCCAGTGTCCACTCACGCTGTCGCCCCCGGTTCATGGCCGTGAATTGCGCTCCACGCAAACGAGCATAATGTGTTGGATTGAAATATGCATACGACACAAATCGACATTTTCGCCGGGACTTTGGCTCAGTTGTCTTGCAATTTCCCGGACGACGCCGCATCGCACTGATCATGATCGTCGTTGCCCGAAACGCCGAGCACTCCGCCCCGTATTAGTAAATTATTTTAAATTAAAATTCGATTACCGGAATCGTTTAAATAGCGGCCTATTCCCCACAGGGTAGTGGACATTCCCCATGAAACGCGTGCCACCAAAATGTGTACTCGATTCGGCTGTCAGCGAGCGAGCGAATTCGGAGCCGGAATGATACGTTAATACAATTCTAGGTCCATCATCGGTCATCTGCGTCGCTGTTGTCCGAAAATCGGGTACCAACACGGTTCATTTGCCGGCATTCATGATGATGGGTCACAAGTCGGGGCTTGGACTGATAATTATTTTTGTCGGTTTTCGAGCTTTACCCATGCCCAGCAGCGTAATGATTGCAAGAGGGATTTGCTTTTGGGGGATTTTGATGAATGAAGTCGTTCCCTTTGGAATTGAAATCAGCAGCAACAGTACATCGGAGCGGTCATCAATGGTTTAGTTGATGAGTTTCGAGTTTGGCGATGGCAAAATTGTGAAGGAAACTTTGGTTCTGCTCACATGGTTGAAAGCAGTTGTTATTTATTGACTCCAAAAGAAAATTGGAAAATGGATGCAATTTATTTTCAAGATAAGTAACTTGTACAAACCGGGGCCTTCCTTAGACGTGCGGTAAATTGCGCGACTAGAAAGCAAGACCATGCTGAATGTGGCTTAGTCCGATTCCCGGTCCGGTCTTGGACATTCTATTGACTTCCCTGGGCTTAAAAGTATCATCGTGTTAGCCTCATGATATACGAATGCAAAAATGGTAACTCGGCTTAGAAATCTCGTAGTAAACAATTGCGGAAGAGCTGCGAGGCGGAAATGTCCCAGTGGGGGATGTAATGCCAATAAAAAGAAGAAGAAGAAGAACTTACCCAAACTGTTGCAAACTCAATCCATGAAACCTCACAAGTGTTTTCGTATTAGTTTACTATGGATGATGTCCATCTGGGGCTTTAAGAAACAAACGCCTCATTAAAGAAGGATGAATAAGCTTTTTCAGTACTTCTAAAATAAAGGAGGCTTCCGGGCCTCTTGAAAGGAGGCTTCCGGCCCTCTTGAAAGGAGGCTTCCGGGCCTCTTGAAAGGAGGCTTCCGGGCCTCTTGAAAGGAGGCTTCCGCGCCTCTTGAAAGGAGGCTTCCGGGCCTCTTGAAAGGAGGCTTCCGGGCCTCTTGAAAGGAGGCTTCCGGGCCTCTTGAAAGGAGGCTTCCGGGCCTCTTGAAAGGAGGCTTCCGGGCCTCTTGAAAGGAGGCTTCCGGGCCTCTTGAAAGGAGGCTTCCGGGCCTCTTGAAAGGAGGCTTCCGGGCCTCTTGAAAGGAGGCTTCCGGGCCTCTTGAAAGGAGGCTTCCGGGCCTCTTGAAAGGAGGCTTCCGGGCCTCTTGAAAGGAGGCTTCCGGGCCTCTTGAAAGGAGGCCTCTGGGCCTCTTGAAAGGAGGCTTCCGGGCCTCTTGAAAGGAGGCTTCCGGGCCTCTTGAAAGGAGGCTTCCGGGCCTCTTGAAAGGAGGCTTCCGGGCCTCTTGAAAGGAGGCTTCCGGGCCTCTTGAAAGGAGGCTTCCGGGCCTCTTGAAAGGAGGCTTCTGTGCCTCTGGGGCCAGCGATGGTACCCCAAGGGGTACATGTATCCCAGGTTGAGAACCGCTGATTTATATCACAGCTGTTCATTTTTATCTTACCTTGGACTGAGATACTGAGATTAGAAATGGAACTAATCCTGGGAGTGGGACTGGGACTGGGACTGGGACTGGGACTGGGACTGGGACTGGGACTGGGACTGGGACTGGGACTGGGACTGGGACTGGGACTGGGACTGGGACTGGGACTGGGACTGGGACTGGGACTGGGACTGGGACTGGGACTGGGACTGGGACTGGGACTGGGACTGGGACTGGGACTGGGACTGGGACTGGGACTGGGACTGGGACTGGGACTGGGACTGGGACTGGGACTGGGACTGGGACTGGGACTGGGACTGGGACTGGGACTGGGACTGGGACTGAGACTAAGATTAGAAATGGAACTAATATTGGAAGCGGGACTGGGACTGGGACTGGAGCTGCGACTTTAACTGGACTGTGACTTTGACTGATATGAAGACTGAGAATTGGACATTGATTAGGACAGGGATTAGAACCAGGGCTGCAACTTTGACTAAGATTAGGACTGGAACTTTGACATGGATAAGGAATGGGACTGGGACCGTAACTTCTTTGACTGAGATTTGAACTGGGACTTTATTTTTTTACTTATTGATAACAAAATAAATTGTTGAAACACAGTTGAAAATGTTTCATTTTTCATGGCTTAAATAGAAATAGAATTCCATCTACGATTTCATCAATCCTTGAAATCAAGAGTCAAGTGCATCGAGAGCTCCATCGTGAGCTCTGACCACTGTGGAAGCACCGAAAACTCTACCAAATTATATTTCACTTATCATCCACAATCATAATGTGTCACCATACACGCGCATGAATTCATGAAAGCTTCCATCGTTCGCCGTACGGAACGTAGAAAAGATGAAAAGACTTCGTCTTCCATCGAAAGTTGAACGAGAAGTGTTGGCTTTCAGTCCGCTCCGGGGTCTTCCCAGGGAAGGGGATTAGGTTGCCGATGCAAAATTTATTCACCCAAGTGGACACACTTGAGGAGAACCGGCAAGTAGGTATTCATCTATTCATCGCATATGAAGACTGGAAAGTTGCCCAAGCTCTCACATGTGGAAGTTCTGCGTCTGTCTCGCCCAGAATAAGCAAATTTGTGCAATGTGCAGAGACAAGGAGCTTAAGTAAAATCAATTTAAAATTGTAATTTTCGAAACAGAATGGCAGAGCCAGAGTCCGTTGTAAGTTGGGGACCGATCCAAGGAGGATGCACTTAACTTGTTGTCGTTGTTGTAGTTGACTTTTCGGTTCGGTTGTAAAAGGAGAAGAAAGGATGTCGGTGGTGAGCGTTCCTGGCGGTCATGTTGTTGAGACGAATGCTAGAATGCTAATGCAGGGTGAATTTCAATTTACATTTGAAGAGTTGAGACCACAGGTGGCGTCAGATTGGGGCACCGCACATGCATCACAATATCGAATATGTGATTCGTACCTGAAAACCTTCCGCAAGATCTTGCTTCCTATCCGTAAGTGTACTTATAGAAACCATATTGCGGAAAACTATAAGAGGATATAAGTCTCAACTCCTTCCAACCCTTCTTATAAGAAAGTTCCTAACAACGCCATTGCTTCGGATGCTTTCAAAGTATTCCAAGTGCTCTATCATAAACGAGACCGATGCAACAGAAGATGAGGGGCGGCAGCTTATCCAAATTTAATAGGGTTGGCGTTTTTGTGGGCACTCGTATGTGAATGCACACAAGTTGAATATGAATTCCTGAAAGCTAGCCGAGGAGCATTTGTGCTTCTTTGTGTGCCGTGGATTGAATGACATATAGAAATAATCCAGCTCACTGCAGTTTAATTATATCGATGACCTGGTTCGCCCGCTCCCTCTCGGCACCCCAACGGAAAGTGAATATACCGTTTTTGTGCCCGCTCGCAAAGCTCGAATTCAGTTCATTTCTAATTATTGCTTTTGAATTTGTTGTTGGTGGTGGCGTGGCGCGAGGGTTTGCATTTCCAAGGGGAAACGAAAATTTAATTTAGAGCGCAGAAAAGCACGCATCATCGCCCGACCCGACACAAAAAGGTTACAGGTCACATCATATATGCCCTGAGCCATCATCGATCGGGGAAAGGCTGTTGATGGCATGTGTGGCTCATATCGTGGGAAACGAGTCCGATTATGTAAGCCATTCTGGCACCGAACCTGGACGGCATTCAATCGAATTAGAATTCCACTCTTCGAAGCGCTGCAGTCATGCAATTCTGAGAATCCAAGCTGTCGACGTGACTGTGGGTCAGAAAACGAATTTGTCTAGAATTTAGGAAAATTTGTTATTGATTGGCAAAGCATGCAGAAAACCGTAGTTACTAATCAGTTACCTACATAACCCAACATACAATCATTTTAGTCAACCATAAAATTTTGTTCGAAATATCAGTCAAAATACAAATGCCTTAGTCTTTCAGACTCTCCAGGGTCAACAAATTACATGAGCATAAGCATTTTGACCTTACAAGTCGTAGCAACTCTATGATTGACTATAACTTGTGAAATTGTACAGAAAATCAAATGAATGAGGCTTAGGGTTAGCTATCTATCCAATATATACGTTTTGGAAGCTCATATATTTCTATTCACGGCCACAGCACATATACAGGGTGCGGCAGAAAATAATGCGAAAATGTTTAAACTTGAATATTGGATTAATCCGAATAGCTAGTGACTAATTTCTGTTGAAAATATATTTGTTTATGTTTACTTTCAAATTCTGCATCGAGAGATTGTAATTATTTTATCGCAAATTTCTATAAATGTATGCAAAAGATGTGGTTACTAGTTTGTTGCTCGCCCAGAAGACACCGAATGAGATTACTATGGTGGTAGGATGTCTTTTGGCCACAGTTTATCGCCCTAAAACGTCTCTGCAGGATGGGCCTCAGCAGCGGAAGCCGGGAAGTGGACGTCCGTGCTTTGCACATATGCCAAACGTGATCAAATCGGCTCGTGGAAAGATTGCTCACAACCTGGTGCGTCTTATCAAAAAAAAATACCAAGGAAGTTAAAATTTCTGAGAAATCTATGTACCATTCAAGAGTTGCATGTACCTTCCAGGCCTTGAGTGAAACGCCACTTGATTACGGACCGGGAATAGGAACTACGAGTGAGTCGTTCAATAAGATTGCTTTTATTTGTTGAAGAAGGAAAAATATATAATCCTGTTCTCCGACGCGAAAGCTTTTCAGTATCGATGCTGACGCCAACGGCCACACGGATTCCAAACCAATTGAAACGTAGCCACAACGATTTGAAACTGCCGCCTGTTTTCATTTATGTTAGGTTTAAAATCAATACCGAATTATTTATCGGTATTTTAAAGGACCAAGTGCTTCCCTGGATGAGGGCCAAATTCTCCGATGACCATAACATTTTCCTACGGCATGATGGAGCGCCATGTCATACGCCCAATCGACCCAACAATAACTTAAGAACAAAATTAAATTTTGGTCGAAAGATTTGTGGCCCCATAGCAATCCAGATCTTAATCCGTTGAAGATATTATTAATAAAAATAGAGCACAAATTCAGTAAATTTGTTTGGAAGGGCCTTATATTGATAACCGAACTCGAAAATGTTATTGCTTGGAGCAGTTCAAATGGTATTTGAAAGAAAAAGAACCAATTTTTGCATTATTTTCTGCCGCACCCTATATTTTCGGCCATGACTCAACGATCATATAGAATGAAAGAATTGTTAGTGTGACCCTCGTTACTACTAGAGATCGAGATCACCTCTACATCTCCACGATTGTAATGGAATAGAATATTGTGTTTACCATAGGGGAATGTATATCAGGATTAATTTAAGTAAGCGATGCGTTCTATGGGATATGGTATATCAATACGCAGTGAACATGTTCTACTCCCGTTTTTTCCTATTAAATCGGCGTGCTTAACTATAGCATAATTTGGAAATAAATCCACACAAAGCAGATCAAACTATTTCAGATAATCACACGATTGTGTAGCGTGTCAGTCAAAAACACGATGAAACCCACACTTCGGATCGTACGAAGTATCTGCACGCTGTGCACTATACGATCCAACGCGTACTAATTAATTTCTACTTTGCACAAAGTAGACCAAATCCTCAATTTGCATCGAGTTAGTTATTCACATTTCCTGGGCAGACATCGATTCTGCTTTTTCTGGAAGGTGTAGGCTTTAACGGTTCGGAACTACCTGCTGCTTGAAAAGCTGTAACTTCTCAAGCAGCTCAATGACGGGACGCCTATCCACATCATCCCACACCTAGTACAAATTACACGAAATGTATTGTGTACTGCCGGAAAGTGAAGAACTATGAGACTAACGAATTTTTAGCGTAGCTTCAGGAAGAAGGTGTAAGCGACACCGAAGGGGGAAGGCAAGGTCTGGGTCAACACTTTTTGGTTGATCTTCACAGTTAGAGGAACTTTAAGACCGTAATATATCCAGGTGCTTAACCCGTCCTTACTATCCGTCTGTGATTCAATACTTCAGCTGCTGGGCCTTTGGTCATTCCATAGCACGTTGCAAAGCCAAAAACAAAACATGTAGGAAGTGAGACAAGCAGAAGATTTGCAGAACATGCAACAATGACGAACACAGCATAGGCCACGGATCCTGCCCCTTTTATAAGGATGAAATCGATTATAACTGAACCAATTCCGAAGCCAGGAGAATCCTCCAGCAGAGTAGAATTCCGGAGAGAACATATACCGCTGTCGTCCAAGATAGTTTAATCATCCTTCTCCCCCGCTATGATCAAAGGCTTTTCGGAGCTCTCTTCTATGATGCAGCGTAGAAAATCAATAGTAAACAACGCCACTAGGCCTACTCCCATCTGGCCGAAAGTCCTTTGGCCGAATGGGTCATCCAGCCGAATATGTCATTTGTCCGAATAGGTAATTTGGCTGAATAGGACATTTGTGACCGTTTCGGCCAAATGACCCTTTCGACAAATGACCCTTTCGGCCAAGCAACCCTTTCAGCCAAATAACTTTCGGCCTAATGGTCTGTTCGGCCAAATGGTATATTTGGCCAAAAAACTTTCGACCTAGTGGCATTCGGCCAAACGGCCCTTCCCCGTCTTGACAAACGCTCAGTCAATTTGATTGCCAGTATTTCGGTACCTTACTCAATGTCGAAGAAGCTGTGAAGTACTTTACACTTGTCATCAATCGCGTAATAGCTGAAAATGTTCCTGTAAAAAAGCCACTTTTCAAACCAGCTTCGTCGTTTAAAACGGCGAAGATCAGCGGTATTAAAGAAATATTCTCGAATCCGAAATCCAACTACCAAACGACTGTTTTCACAGGCCAGCAATGATTGTTGTTTATACAATTGCCAATTTTATCGCCGCCATGTAAGTCGTACTCAGGAAGGACTACCGGTTGAAATTTTTCTAGGAGATTGTCATGCTAGCACGTGTTTGGATACATGCAATCTTTTAGCTGACAAATTGAGAAGTCACAGTTGACAACCAGAGCTTCTATACTATTACTGACCAGCAAACAAACACTACTTTCTACGGATCAACTGCGATTATCAGCAGAGAATCGTTCTGGACCCGGTGCTGAGACTGATTCTGCAGACATTAAAAGAAATGCATCAATCGACGATAGCTATTCAACATCTAGTTCAAACACATTCGACGATGGGAACAACAAAACGACCCAGCACATACCATCGCAACAAGAATCCAATTTTACTTGGATACACTATGAATAATCAACTTCTGGGATTTACCCTCGATGCTGGTCTTACATTCAAGCAGCATTATTCGGACAACATCGCCAATAGTTTAAAATTGCCGAAGAATTCTGTGATCCATTGTGTCTGAAAGCACTGTATGGTGTCCATTTCACTCTGTTTGGATCGCAAGGCTGAAATCCGTTTCTCCTAGGAATAACCCTGAAACTCTTCCTCCATATGCCGACCGGTGTCGACTGCTAGGTCTCGATACCCTCGAAAACAGGCGCAGGCGACTTTCCCCGCCAATTCCCCCCAATGGAGACATCGACAGTCCTGCAATACTGGGTCAACTCGGAATCTATGCTCCAGCACGGACTCTCCGCTCTAGGAATTTCTTTTTTCCGTCCGTCAACTATGGGATACATGATCCGATCCGATCTATGTCCGCGCGTTTCAACGAATTTTACTCACTCTACGACTTCAACGGCATCACATCATCTACATTCAGGAACCGAATTCAACATGAAATACTGGATCGAGATCAAGGATCTTGAATGTCACTGGCCTCCTCTTTGATGTTGTTATATGAGTAGTTTTGTATCCAGTTCTAGATTTTACCTAATTTTATAAGCTAATTTGTAACGTTTCTACGTCATGTTATTTTTGTAAAAAGATATGGGGTTTTCGCGCCTTCTCGAACTCGGCAAAATATGGCTGGTTCTAGTAGGATTTTCCCCATCACACATTACTTCATTAAGACTACAAAAATCAGATGAAAAAGATAAATAAATACAAATACACATACCAGAGGCGTCGCGTGATCAATCTTTCAACCTGTGCACTTAGGCGACTATCTGGTGCTGCGACAAAAAATAAACTGATGATTAGATTTTTGTATGAGCGGTATAATAATTCGCATATCATACCAGAAAAATGGAGTCATAGCCTAAACATGTTTCAATTAATAATGATTTTATTTTCAATTTATTTCTGTGATCAATATTTAGGAAAGAACAAATGTCGATCAGTGATCCGTTCATCAGCATGGACATTTGCTCTCTTCAATTTTCATTAATTTGTGTGAACCATGGACCGTCGTCTTACCCCCTGTGTTGCCCACATAGTATACAGATAGCTCCCTTACTAAATATATTGGATTTCACGAAGAGAATCTTCTGAAATAAATTTCTTTCAAAATGTTGACCCGTTTCAAATTCGCTAATTTTGCCACAATATAGACTTTCATCAAAGAATAAATAGGAGAAGGGTCATTTGGCCGAAACCCATTCAGCAGAAAGCCATTTTGCCGAATGCTACTAGGCCGAAACCCATCTGGCCGAAAGTCATTTGGTCGAAAGGGTCGTTTGGCTGAAAGGGTCGTTTGGCCGAATGGGTCCTTTGGCCGGAAGGGTCATTTAGCCGAAAGGGTCATTTGGCCGAATGGGTCATAAGGCCGAAAGGGTCATTAGGCCGAAAGGGTCGTTTGGCCAAAATGGTCATTTAGACGAATAGGACATTTGGCGGAATAGGTCATTTGGTTGAATAGTTCATTTGAAAAGAGAGAAATCAGGAATGAGAAGAGAGACGTTTTACTTCTTACTCTTCATTATTCTCTTCACACTGTAAAAAGTGAGAAGCACGAAATGAGTAGTGAGACGTCTCACTACCCACTCCACAGCAGTGGTGGAAATCGGCGAATCTTACTCACAAAACAAGAAGTAGGCAACGCAAAAGACTCGCGAACATTTGTTTTGCCTTTTTCTTGCCTACTTACTACTCGCAGAGAAAACAAAAAAAAACCCAGATTAATCCACCTAGCGTTGGTGGTGCCTTTCTCGCATTTAGTTAAGACACCAACCTTATATGGGGTTTATATGGTCTGATGTACCATTTTCTGCATAACTTTTAAACGCAATGACCGATCGTTGTAAAATTCAATAGTGATCAACAAGGCTTTGTCCCCTGTCGAATGCTACTTGTTGCGAGAAAATTGGTTAAGGATTACTATACGAAAAGTTGTCTAATGTTTTTTATAGCTTTTGTGCACACACATACACACACACATACACACATACATACACACGGACAGACAGACATGTGCTCAGCTCATCGAGCCGAGTCGATTGGTATATAATACTATTGGTCTCAGAGGCTTCTATAAAAAGTTCGTTTTCGGAGTGAAATGATAGCCTTTCGGTACAACTTAGTTGTACGAGAAAGGCAAAAAGAACCCCGAAAAATGTTCGTGAAGCTTCGCGAGTCATTCGGGTTAATTTGCTAAAAGTCATAGAACAACCTCGGAACTTATTTCTCACTGATGTTCGAGCAAGAGCATAATTGTTTATTGTTATTGTGATTATGTCAAGTCAAATCTATCCATTGTATTCGAAGTAATCACAAAAACTCGCGACCGTATTTTTACTCTTGAACAAAATACAGCCTGGCTTTTGACGTGAACTACGTCTAAGGGGAAGACTCGAATACAGGGTGTAAAATGAAAATTTCAAAATTGGGGACCGTCACAAAATCATGTAACATTAATAGATCCTTCATCTTTCAATGGATTTTAAAGATTTATATATCAATCGATTCCCAAACTCTCCACCAATTTGCCAGTAGTATTTAAACTATTGATTATCAACGTTAAACTATTGAAAATTTTAGTTCTTTCATGCATCATGCATCTGCTATTCAGCGTGTTCCAATCCTTGGTAATTGCCTACTTTTAGGGTATTATCAATTATGGAACTGGGCTGTATAAATGGGGTAGTCCAGCTGCTAAACAGTGGAGTCCCTACCCCTCGCATAGTGGGAGGGTCTGCAAAAACAGGGTAGTAGTGCCGGTGGGATGGTTCCTTCTCTTCTATATAAAGCGGAATGATTTGTTCAGTGTACTGTATTTGGTTTTACGTAGTTTACGTCGAGCGGTCGTGTCTTGTATACAACCCCAAGATTTTTGTTTTTGCTCTGCCAGTATTCGCGAACACAGTAAGCGCCAGAAAAATGTAGGCAGTAGGTTCGCGCGAGTATGGCATTTTTGGTAGGCCCAATTACACTCTTTTCTTACTCGTGAAGCGAGTATTTCCACCACTGCTTCACAGACGTCTCACTTCTCAACCCTCATTTCTCACTTCTCACTGTAAAAAAAGGAGCGCGAAGTGAGTAATGAAACGTCTCACTACTCAATTTGCGCTTACAGCGAGAAGTGATAAATGAGAAGTGAGTAGTGAGACGTCTCACTTCTCACTTCTCATTTATCACTTCTCGTTGTCAAAAGTGAGAAACGCAAAGTGAGTAGTGAGACGTCTCACTATTCACGTCGCGCTTCTCATTTTGTACAGTGAGAAGAGAAAAATGAAGAGTGAGAAGTAAGACGTCTCACTTCTCACTTCTCTTTTCTCATTTCACACTGCTCACTGTAAAAAGTGAGTAGTGCGAAGTGGGTAGTAAGACATCTCACATCTTTCGGCCAAACGACCCTTTCGGTCAAATGACCCTTTCGGCCTAATAACCCTTTCGGCCTAATGACCCTTTCGGCCAAGTTGCTCTTTCCGCCAAATGGCCCTTTCGGTCAAATGGCCCTTTCGGTCAAATGACCCAATCGGTCAAACGACCCTTTCGGCCAAACAACCCTTTCGGTTAAATGACCCATTTAACCAAATGACCCTTTCGGCCAAATGACCCATTCGGACAAAAAAGCCTTTCGGCCAAACGATCCTTTCGACCAAACGACCCTTTCGGCCAAACGACCCTTTTGGTCGAATGACCCTTTTAGCCAAACGACCCTTTTGGTCGAATGACCCATTCGGCCAAATGATCCTTTCGTCCAAATGACCCTTTCGGCCAAACGACCCTTTCGGCCTAATGACCCTTTTGGTCAAATGACCCATTCATCCAAATGACCCTTTCATCCAAATGACCCTTTCGTTCAAACGACCCTTTCGGCCAAACGACCCTTTCGGTTAAATGACCCATTCGACCAAACGACCCTATCGGCCAAATGACCCATTCGGCCAAACGATCCTTTTGACCAAACGACCCATTCGACCAAACGACCCTTTTGGTCAAATGACCCATTCGGCCAAATGACCCTTTCATCCAAACGACCCTTTCGGCCAAACGACCCTTTCGGCCTAATGACCCTTTTGGTCAAATGACCCATTCGACCAAATGACCCTTTCGTCCAAACGACCCTTTCGGTCAAACGAGCCTATCGGCCAAATGACTTTCGGCCAAATGACTTTCGACCTATTGACCCTTTCGGCCAAACGACCCTTTCAGTCAAATGACACATTCGGCCAAATGACTTTCGGCCTATTGGGCTGTTCGGCCAAATGGTATATTCCGCCAAACAACTTTCGACATAGTGGCATTCGACCAACGCTATTGATGGCTAACGCTAAAATACCAGCAGATGACAATTCCTGTTTACGCTATGCTAATGTCGTGCTAGTATTGTCGGGCAGTGCATCATTAGCTATAATTCGCGAATAACTAACGAGCCATTAATCCCATTGAATATCAAATATTAAAGGCGCTTCTGCTCAGAGATGCTAATTCAAAACGTAACTTTCTTCTTGGAACGCTTTGAGAGATTAGAAATGCGCGTGCTTTACTCTTCCCTTTCCATTTTGTTCTAATCGCGCGCTCTTCACCGAATCGCGCATGCGCTGTGTAAAGCGGACTTGGTAAGCACCAAACCGTGCACTGCCAATGAAGAACGCTTTGACTACCTATACATTGCCTATTGTGGTAAGAGCGGATGACCTACACATACAAAACAATGCGTGTATGATGCCTGACAAAGCGTTCCTGACTGAAAGTTCACGCGTTGAGCAACATGTGGTGGGGATGTGTCGCTTCGGTATCGTAGAGTAGAATATAACGCGCCTCCATCGTAGCATTTCGATTGCTCCACATCACATGCCGTCTATAATACAATCTGTGCATATTTTCCGATTATGCATTTATGCCTAATCGTCAAATTTGTACAATACATATTTGGATTAGAATGACAAGAAATCTTTCGAGAGTTTAAATGTTAAAATTTCCACCTGTGCAGTGCACAGGTTGTTGAGATATTTATATATTCTGAGTCTTTGTCCAAAAATACGTTTTCTGGCCAAAAAAAACGATTTTTTTTTTGTTCTGGAATGTATGAAATTTTTTACGTTTGTTTGAGAAACTACATATATGCACGCACTTTAAGCACTGCTTACAGTTTTTGCACTGGATTGTCCCAGGGTGTTATGTTTTGCCAAAAACTATTGATCTGTATCGAAGAATAGAAAGATTCGGCGACAATTTGTTAAAAAACAGTTTATTGTTATTCTCTCAAAATTGTGTAAAATTGATATATGCAATTTTTCAAACAAATGACTCAAATACAAATACAACCCGAAAATTGCCTTGACTGGACCTGGAATTGAACCCAGCCACCTACAGCATGGTCTTGCTTTGTAGTCGCGCAACTTACCACACGGCTAAGGAAAGGCTTGCGGATTGACAGTTATCCCTTATTTTAGAGCGATGAAATACGGCGGCAGGCTCAGGTTCAACATGATTAAAACCCTAGCCCCTAGCTCACATAAAAACTGTTTCAAGAAAGCCATTCAACTAAATACGAAATAGCCATGGTCTAATTAGTCCTCTACTCAACTCTATGATATTAACCAGATATTAAGGCTGGTATCCGATTCGTGAGTCAACATATGCAACCGTTGATTCAAATATGTTCAACATTAGGAATACAACTGGCAATCAATTGGAGATTGCGCGACGATCAATTCAGTGTAAAACGCAGCCCAAATGCAGCTATCAAACATATTGGCTGCGTTCGTTGGTTGCTAATCAGTTGCGTCCGTATGTACTTCGCATTCTGTTGAATAGATGGCGGTAGTGAGTCACCGTACATCAGTTCAAAAGTTTACACAACATTTTCAATAGCATTTGTCTTGCTTCAATATCTGTTATCTGTGACTTTAAATATGAAACTTTAGTTGTGTACCAGCCACTGGATCAAACTGGAAAACCTTAAAGATCAACAAGTGATAGGCATGCTTCGGACTGGGCACACAAGACTCTCTCATTACTATGGAGACGAGCACTTAAAATATGCACGGTGTGCCTGTGACCATTATTAACGAAAAAAAATGTCCATCAATTCTGAACTCGCCTTTCGAAAGATATAATATCCAGGCGTCTGCTATGAAAATTTCAAAATCTTTCATCTAGGGAATCGAAAGTTATAGCAGTAACAAATTTAATGATTTTTGCGTTCGATATTTCACTAATATGCAACCATATATACCGTGAATTTCCTCCTGATTACATAAAATAAATTATCATTAAATATGCAATTTGCAACCTCAATCAACTATAACCTAAAACCTATTCTTTGAATAATAGAAAAAATAGCAAAGGATGTGAGAGATAACATTACACTAATATCAATGACAAAATAGACAATACAACCACAATACAGTATTCAAATTACAGAATTATTGCACTTCAATCTCCTAATCATACCAAAGTGTGAATATTGTCTATGGCAGACAAGTAACTACACTCTGTATGATGATTCTGCTTTTATTAAATATGAGAATAGTTGGTAACATAGAATACCGCGCTGAAACAATGTTGTCTTTCTTGGGTAGTTAGTAAGACTAGTAACCAACATTTAAACAACAATGTGCATCATTTGTTGTCAGTTATACAACCATCATCCAGTTCGATTCAAGCAGTGGTACGAAAACGAGTTCCATTTGGAAAAAAATGGGAAAGGCTAGATCACCCGAGGAAAACCGCCTTTTCCGAGAACGGTAGACGGAAAAAGCATATATGCACCACTTTGGAACGTCTCAACAATTTAACTGATTTGCTGAAAAACGATGCATTTACTTCATAAAATAATGCATTTACTACATAAATTAATTTACAATGTTATGAAAACTTATATGTGAATATGTACATTTTGTGGAAGATAATGATTTGAAAATGTATTAGAGGTAACCACTTTCCCTTCGGTAGGACTCGAACCCACGACCCTACAGTACGCTAGACTAGTGTTTTAACCAACTAAGCTACGAAGGACCTCCATCGGCCTTCGCAACCTAGAGGCTACTGAATGAGCTCGAGATTCCTAAATTGGACGCATAGTCAAATCACTCGCAATCCATTTGTCAAGCCAACACTTCTATATGTGTATAGTACACGTCCACATTAGAAGAGCGTGAGTATTTAGTCTGTTGACTTGTAAGGTCGTCTTCAGTGTCTCGACTTGAGTCGAGTCAAGTACGAGACACTGAAGACGACCATACAGTTGAGGTCGAAATACGATATGTAATATGATTTGGTGGAAATAAATGGAATTGTACTAAAATCGTCTCATGACAGTGAAATATT
This sequence comes from Armigeres subalbatus, assembly GCF_024139115.2. Lineage (NCBI taxonomy): Eukaryota > Metazoa > Arthropoda > Insecta > Diptera > Culicidae > Armigeres > Armigeres subalbatus. The sequence continues at coordinate 22,217,822 of NC_085139.1, read as the reverse complement.
TCTTAAATAGTTTCAGTCTTTTAAAATCTATCATTTTCTTACCTGGCTTTATGGAAATGCGATGGTTTCCATCTTCTAGTCGGATACTAGAATTCCCTGTGTCAGTTAATTTATGTAGTAAATGCATTAATGTATGAAGTAAATGTATCGTATTTCAGCAAGTCAGTTAAATTGTTGAGACGTTCCGAAGTGGTGCATATATGCTTTTTCCGTCTACCGTTCTCGTAAAAGGCGGTTTTCCTAGTGTGATCTAGCCTTTCCCATTTTTTCCAAATGGAACTCGTTTTCGTACCACAGCTTGAATCGAACTGGATGATGGTTGTATAACTGACAACAAATGATACACATTGTTGTTTAAATGTTGGTTACTAGTCTTACTAACTACCCTATGCCCAAGCAAGACAACATTGTTTCAGCGCGGTATTCTATGTTACCAACTATTATCATATTTAATAAAAGCAGAATCATCATACAGAGTGTAGTTACTTGTCTGTCATAGACAATATTCACGCTTTGGTATGATTAGGAGATTGAAGTGCAATAATTTTGTAATTTGAATACTGTATTGTGGTTGTATTGTTTATTTTGTCATTGATATTAGTGTAATGTTATCTCTCACATCCTTTGCTATTTTTTTTCTATTATTCAAATAATAGGTTTTAGGTTATAGTTGATTGAGGTTGCAAATTGCATGTTTGATGATAATTTATTTTTATGTAATCAGGAGGAAATTCACGGTATATGTGGTTGCATATTAGTGAAATATCGAACGCAAAAATCATTAAATTTGTAACTGCTATAACTTTCGATTCCCTACATGAAAGATTTTGAAATTTTTATTGCAGACGCCTGGATATTATATCTTTCGAAAGGCGAGTTCAGAATGGATGGACATTTTTTTTCGTTAATAATGGTCACAGGCACACCGTGATATGAAGTGTCTCACATCAACACAACTTCTTGGCCGGCTAACGCTTCAGTTAACGACGAATCCACCTTAGGGGTGTTTCACTGCATCTCGGAAGAGATTTTTACCGTGATCCACTGAGACTGCACCCACCGATGAAAAGTCACCCGCTGGAGGAGAACAGCCTTCTTGGAACTTCAAAGCTATAAGTTTCACTATCTCAGTAACTAGAAACTTTCATGGGGGTCCCATGAAAACTTAGTTTTGATTAGAGTACAACTTTGACGAATGTAGCCAACTCGCATGATTCGGTTGGGAGCTTAAAGCCTATGGCGAGGTGAACTGCCCTTGTTGTGAGGCAGGTAAACAACCCTAGCAACACACATATTCCATATAGGTTACTGCAACTCATATGTGACCGGAATCAGTCACAAACAAGTTGCTGCAACCATTTTGGTCTGACTTGTGCTGCTCGGGAATGCTACCCAGTTCTTCACATTGTACGGCAAACCCTCACAGTTACGAAAGCAAGTCCAAGACGATGAAACGCCCTGATATAGGGAGTTAAACGACGTGCCGATATAGTCGTTGAACCGCTTTGCTTACCGTAACATAATCTACAGGGCTTCTTTGCTTCATCGCTGCAACTCTTAACTCCGGTACATGGAAGCGTTGCCTGAGCTCGTTCACGATGGTTCCGTTGTTTGCGTTGTTTTGATTACAGTACATGAAATCTTCCGGTGAAATTCGTCGATAATCAGCATTGTCACGTAGTGTCCTTTCGTTTGGATCACCGGAAAATTTGCGCAGCTGTACTGCGAGACCCGAGCAACACATTTGTCTTAGATAAGTTATTGTGGCTTTTGTTCGACGGCATCTAGTTATATTTGAGAAGCTATAACCATATCTGCAAGAATTATGCTACTTAGGGAGCTGCACCGATTCGACCGTCATTGAAGATTAGTCCATCTTCACCGAGGAAAGGATTGAACTTATAAAAACGGCTTTTCGTCTCGATTGGTTTCGAATAATGCGAAGGATCTTTCCCCAGTGGCTCTCGCACATTCTTACGGGTAGACTTGAAACTAAACCAACTTCAACACCATTATCTCTGCTTCCTGCAAGTCCTTGCTGCAAATATTCTTTTAATAGATGTACGGCAGGTATTTTCTCTTTCCTAGCCATCTATTCAGGAATCGTCTAATATACCCCATCGATCGCATTCAGGAAAGCGTTCATACTATACCGTGCGAAACCGGAGTTCGAAACCAACATTAGATGTAACATGTTGACTTCTCTCACGAGCTCTACCGCATCATGGGCGATATGAACACTATGCAGATAGTCATCCACATAGAAGTTGCGATTCTTTACAATCTGCGCCAAAATTTTGGAAAAGTAGCTTCAAATAGGGAAGATCCATTAATTACGTAACGCAAAAAAAAATATTTTAGCTGTAACAGATTGTTGCGCTACAGAAATCGATTTGCTCGACTATCTTCTGGCGTGATAACCACCTGGTGGAATTTTTTTTGGTGTCGGTACTGATGGCCACCATTCTCTGTCCAACTCGGAACGAAGTTCAAATCAAGTACGAGACACAGAAGACGGCTTTACAGTTGAGGTAGAAAAGATATCTGGAATAGTAATAAATTTGTCTTATGACAAGTGAATAAATAAATATTATTTGTTATTTTTCATTTATACCAATCGCGGTTGACTCCGTAATGTTTAAAGAAAACGTCTGAGCCTTAATAAACAAATAAATAAAATATAAAAACAATGAAGAACTATTAAAAATATACTCATAACTAATTTAAATGAATAAAAACAAAGTACTAACCCGACCAGATCGTGCGAACTGTCTACAACACGATCAAACATGCACTTTTTTTCAGACATGAGTCTACAAATTCTAAACAAATTTCATCATCATTGTGAGTCTAATCAATCTGAATCAACTTAGCCCACAGTACATGCTACGAAGCACTAGAACTAGCGGCAACGATAACCGTTGATGGAGGTCTGTTCTATATCCAAATAGCATGCAGAAGCAACAGAAAAATAATTGAATCGATGCGTTTATATCCAAAGTGCAGCGATGCACAGTCACAATAATCCACACCGGGGTACATTTATTTAATCCAAGTAAAGCGGGCATCACACGTGCCGCCCGGTTGATCACATGGAACCTATATGAAAAAGGGGACGGGTGGGTGCCGCAGCACAAATCCATCAAACATCGCCCGTTGAGCCGCGCACGTCAAGTCATGTTTGGGCGCCAAGATGTGACAGGTTGAAGTGCTTGCAGGCCATGCATTGGCCCGACCCGAGTGCATTTTGATGGCGCCGCGAAGCAGAAAAAGTGTGTACACTGGTGAGATAGATAGAGATGTCATCAGTCAGCGGCCTATTATTTATAAAAATGAATTTATAATAAAAATTGAAATACCTACCCCCGGTCCGATGAGATGCGTGCCTGATCCCTGTTTGGAGTACATGTCAGTGCAATGGAAAAGCTGTATAACCTACAAAGCACGCCAGGCCAGACCGGGTTTGAAGTCGATAAAAATGCAGATAGAGTGCACTTGACAACGTTATTACGAGGGTTTGTGTTTTTTCCAGGAACGCTGTCTGTATCAGTTGAAAATATACCTCTCTGTGTACGCTCGAAACGGCTTCAATCGATGCAGCTGAAGGGAAACTGAAATTGAAATGAAGAATCAGGCTTTTGTATTGGTAATGGGGTAACTAACATTTAGTGCATTGAACCTCTCTTAATACCTTTAGGATTCAGAACATATAGCTTAGTAATGAAATGGGCTCGTAGCCGAATTTAGGAAAAGTTGCAAAAAAAAGTTATTTCATAATACCGTTTGTTACCCTACTTATATCAAGGTTCAATTGCGCGGAATAATTTTGTTCTAAACTGTTTTATAGTCATTCAGTACCACAGTGTTCTCACTTTTGATCATGCGGTTCCATGGAGTGCATTGAAAGGGAAACCAACCATTCATCACTCAAACGGCATAACCATCAATGATTTGTTTGAAAACTTTCTCTCTGATGCATGGATGCTTTCAACCAGATGCTGTTTAATGGAGTCGAGGTTAGTCAGATAGATAACCGATAGATTGGACCGATGCACATATTTTTAGGATTTTTTATGATAGAACATTAGGCGAATTAACAAATAATATTAGTTTTCCATTTAATTTATTTGACTCGAAGACCCTTAACACTCTTGAAAAATAACTAAACTGTAAAAAATGTTCTTCTCCTTTCCCTCGGTGCACAGTGGGAATAAAAGGGCCCGTAATAGTACTTATTTAGATGCCGCTATTTTAGAGGTCCGGAAAAGACCAATTCTTATGTAAAAAAAATCAAGGAATCGATTGGTGATATTTTCACTGCAGACAAACCATAGGAAAGGGCCCATTTTGCCCGATTTTCCCCAAAATACACCATAAAAACGAATTATTGAACGGAAAACCTTATTTGCCGCTCTCGGAGAGGACTCAAATATTACTCAAATGTTGATAGAATATTGGTGAAATGGATTGCATTGAATTCTGTGCGTGACATAACTCAAAATTAGCCTATTTTGCCCGATTCTCCCCTAAACTCATGATTTAGGAAATAAAAGCTTCTGGAAAGTAATTTCTCGCGTTTAAAATGATCTTTGCTGGTGCAAATCTATTCAAAATACATGCAGACAGACATATTCTAATCGATGCTGGGTCATTAGGCCGAAGGCCGTTAGGCCGAAGGTCATTAGGCCGAAGGCCATTAGGCCGAACGGTCATTAGGCCGAATGAGTACTGGGGAGTGAGAAGTGACTAGTGCGAAGTTAGGAAGAAGTAGAACGGAAGAGGAAAAAAAAGAAAAAGGACGGAGATGGAAGAAGGAGGGAGATGGAAGAAGGAAGAAGAAAAAAGGAAAAAGGAGGAAGAAGTAAGAAGGAAGAAGGAAGAAGGAAAAAGGAAGAAGTAAGAAGGAAGAAGTAAGAAGGAAGAAGGAAGAAGGAAGAAGGAAGAAGAAAGAAGGAAGAAGGAAGAACGAATAAGGAATAAGGAATAAGGAAGAAGGAAGAAGAAAGAAGGTAGAAGGAAGAAGGCAGAAGGAAGAAAGAAGAAGGAAGAAGACAGAAGAAAGAAGGAAGACGGGAGAAAGATGGAAGAAATTAGAAGAAGCAAGAAGAAAGAAGGAAGAAAAAAGAAGGAAGAAATGAGAAGGAAGAAGGAAAAAGGATGAAGGAAGAAGGAAGAAAGAAGAAGGAAGAAGGCGGAAGGAAGAAGGAAGAAGAAAGAAGGTAGAAGGAAGAAAGAAGAAAGAAGAAGGAAGAAAGAAGAAAGAAGAAAGGAGAAGAAAGACAGAAGAAGGAAGAAGGAAGAAAGAGGAAGATGAAGAAGGAAGAAGAAAGAAGGAAGAAATAAGAAGGAAAAAGTTAGAAGGAAGAAGGATGAAGGAAGAAAGAAGAAGGAAGAAGGAATAAGGAAGAAAGAAGAAGGAAAAAGGAAGAAGGAAGAAGGCAGAAGAAAGAAGGAAGAAGGAAGAAGGAAGAAGAAAGAAGGAAGAAGGAAGAAGGAAGAAGGAAGAAAGAAGAAGGAAGAAGGAAGAAGGAAGAAGGAAGAAGGAAGAAGGAAGAAGGAAGAAGGAAGAAGGAACAAGGAAGAAGGAAGAAGGAAGAATGAAGAATGAAGAAGGAAGAAGGAAGAATGAAGAAGGAAGAAGGAAAAAGGAAGTAGGAAGAAGGAAGAAGGAAGAAGAAAGAAGGAAGAAGGAAGAAGGAAGAAGGAAGAAGGAAGAAGGAAGAAGGAAGAAGGAAGAAGGAAGAAGGAAGAAGGAAGAAGGAAGAAGGAAGAATGAAGAAGGAAGAAGGAAGAAGGAAGAAGGAAGAAGGAAGAAGGAAGAAGGAAGAAGGAAGAAGGAAGGAAGAAGGAAGAAGGAAGAAGGAAGGAAGGAAGAAGGAAGAAGGAAGAAGGAAGAAGGAAGAAGGAAGAAGGAAGAAGGAAGAAGGAAGAAGGAAGAAGGAAGAAGGAAGAAGGAAGAAGGAAGAAGGAAGAAGGAAGAAGGAAGAAGGAAGAAGGAAGAAGGAAGAATGAAGAAGGAAGAAGGAAAAGGAAGAAGGAAGAAGAAAGAAGGAAGAAGGAAGAAGGAAGAAGGAAGAAGGAAGAAGGAAGAAGGAAGAAGGAAGAAGGAAGAAGGAAAAAGGAAGAAGGAAGAAGGAAGAAGGAAGAAGAAAGAAGGTAGAAGGAAGAAGGAAGAAGCAAGAAGGAAGAAGAAAGAAGCAAGAAGGAAGAAGAAAGAAGGAAGAAGCAAGAAGGAAGAAGAAAGAAGGAAGAAGAAGGAATAAGGTAGATACAAAAAGGGGGGAAGAAAGAAGTGGTAAGGTGAAGAAAGAACTTCTCATTTTTCTCTTTTTGCAAATTCGGCCTAATGGCCATTCGGCCTTATGACTTTCGGCCAAATGGCCTTCGGCCTAACGGCCTTCGGCCTAATGGCCTGACACCATTCTAATCGTTTCGTGATTAAAGATTTACGAAATAGTCTATTTTGCCCGATTATCTCCTAAATTCGTGATTTAGTCTAGTACAATGATCTAGTACGTGTACGATACTACTTCAAACCCGCAATAGAGCTACTGGTAATAGATATATATATATATATATCAGGTTATCAGGAACAATTGATTAATGCTGTTTGATTATTATAGCCATTAATTTAGAAAATTCCTGATAACTGACTTCCCAACAAATATTGCAAGCTGAAAGAACGCTTATTAAGTTGAAAATAGGCTTCTTCAGCCAAAAAAACATGCTTATTCAGCCTAAATTGTTTGTTGGGTTTTTTCATAAGAAAATGCAAAAATGTTCTACATCGGATTCTGTTTCTACACAATTTACAATTTACGACAAAATCAGCTAGAAAAAAAACGGGCAAAATGATCCATTTCATAAATCTTCAATCACGAAACGTTTAGATTATGTCTGTTTGCATGTATCTTGAATAGATTTGTATCAGCAAAGATAATTTTAAACGCGAGAAATTACTTTCCAGAAGCTTTTATTTCCTAAATCATGAGTTTAGAGGAGAGTCGGGCAAAATATGCTAATTTTGAGTTATGTCACGCACAGAATTCAATGCAATCCATTTCACCAATATTCTATCAACATTTGAGTAATATTTGAGTACTTTTCGGGAGCGGCAAATAAGATTTTCCGTTGAATAATTCGTTTCTATGATGTATTTTGGGGAAAATCGGGCAAAATAGACTATTTTGTAAATCTTTAATCACGAAACGATTAGAATATATCTGTCTGCATGTATTTTGAATGGTTTTGCACCAGCAAAGATCATTTTAAACGCGAGAAATTACTTTCCAGAAGCTTTTATTTCCTAAATCATGAGTTTAGGGGAGAATCGAGCAAAATAGGCTAATTTTGAGTTATGTCACGCACAGAATTCAATGCAATCCATTTCACCAATATTCTATCAACATTTGAGTAATATTTGAGTCCTCTCCGAGAGCGGCAAATAAGATTTTCCGTTCAATAATTCGTTTTTATGGTGTATTTTGGGGAAAATCGGGCAAAATGGGCCCTTTCCTATGGTTTGTCTGCAGTGAAAATATCACCAATCGATTCCTTGGATTTTTTTACATAAGAATGGGTCTTTTCCGGACCTCTAAAATAGCGGCATCTAAATAAGTACTATTACGGGCCCTTTTACTCCCACTGTGCGGTGGGAGAAACGACAGGAGTGATCACCAATTTGTACTAATAACAATCACAATCGTTTATTTGCCACATCTTGATTAAATTCTCTGACTTAACAAAGTAGTTCAGTTCGTAAAAATCTAAATTTCAAAATATATTCCATTCCTACATAATGGTTATGTGCCTTTTACTGCGTAATGCTTATTACTAACTACGAATGTATGGATGTTCAACAGAGAAATAAACCAACATACTTCAAATATGAGCCGGTTTCGTAACAGGCAGGCAAATTATTCTTCTTTTCTTTCCAGTATCTGCACCTATTCCTGACAGAGAAGCTCACCCTCCTCTCCACTTCCACAGAACACAAATTGGCTGAATGCATGTTGATTTAACACAAGCTGGCAAAAGATCCTGGCCAATTCAACTACCGGAAAAGGGGTTTAATTGAAATGAAAAGTGCAGCAAAGGATTGCTTTTCAGTGGCGAAAACTGTGCAGGGTCTGGCGTCGGGGAGAGGAATAATCCTAAATTATAAATCGAACAACATCCGGTCGGTACAGCATGAGCAAACAGAACCAATTTACACCCATTCAGGACTGGATTGGTTTGCAGCAGTGGCGTAGCCAGGGGGGTGGTTTTGGGGATAAAACCCCCCCCCCAGAAACAACATTTTTAGAAGAAATTTTTTTTTTCGAAAAAAAAAAATGTTCAGGAAACCCCCCCCAGACCAATTTTCTGGCTACGCCACTGGTTTGCAGAATAGGAAAAATGATGCCCTTTCACTTGTAGTGATAGATGCAGTTGGAAACTACGTCTCGCCTTTTGCCAGCCCCTTTGAATTCAACAGAATGTGCAATGGAGTAAGTAAGCAGGATTATTGAAGTATTTAAGCTTTGCTTATATTTTCTGATAAAATGGAACATATGCTTTATTCTTCGAAACTTTCTTTTTCGGGGAATTCACAGTTGAGAAAACGTTCAAACTCTTTTGTTATTCATTGACAGCTTTCAATCTCTAGCAACGTGCGCCAATATTTCTAGACCAGCGGTTCTCAACCTCGGGTACATGTACCCCTGGGGGTACTTTCGATGGCCCCAGGGGTACCTCGGGCAAGAATGCGTAATGGCGGATGTATTATAATTTTAATAGAAACTTATTGACACTGTTTTGATAATTGTACATTTCCTTTCCTAAAACTTTGTATTGTTTGTAAAAAAACGTCAAAAAATATTAAACACAATCTTAAATCTTCAATGTACCTAATCGAGTCAAAATATTGAATAAAAGGTTAAGAATCTAGAATTTTAAGTTTCTGAAGCATCCATTTGAGAGACATGAAGGCCATTTTTCCGAAAAGCACAGTAGCTTCGTTGCAAGAGGCTTGGAAGCCTCCTTTCAAGAGGCTCGGAAGCCTCCTTTCAAGAGGCTCGGAAGCCTTTTTTAAAGAGGCTCGGAAGCCTTTTTTAAAAAGGCTCGGAAGCTTCTATTGGAAAGGTTTGGAAACCTCCTTTCAAGAGGCTCGAAAGCATCATTTCAAGAGGCTCGGAAGCCTCCTTTCAAGAGGCTCGGAAGCCTTCTTTCAAGAGGCTCGGAAGCCTCCTTTCAAGAGGCTCGGAAGCCTCCTTTCAAGAGGCTCGGAAGCCTGCTTTCAAGAGGCTCGGAAGCCTCCTTTCAAGAGGCTCGGAAGCCTCCTTTCAAAAGGCTCGGAAGCCTCCTTTCAAGAGGCTCGGAAGCCTCCTTTCAAGAGGCTCGGAAGCCTCCTTTCAAGAGGCTCGGAAGCCTCCTTTCAAGAGGCTCAGAAGCCTCCTTTCAAGAGGCTCGGAAGGCCTCCTTTCAAGAGGCCTGGAAGCCTCCTTTCAAGAGGCTCGGAAGCCTCCTTTCAAGAGGCTCAGGCCTCCTTTCAAGAGGCTCGGAAGCCTCCTTCAAGAGGCTCAGGAAGCCTCCTTCAAGAGGCTCAGGAAGCCTCCTTTCAAGAGGCTCAGAAGCCTCCTTTCAAGAGGCTCAGAGCCTCCTTTCAAGAGGCTCAGAAGCCTCCTTCAAGAGGCTCGGAAGCCTCCTTTCAAGAGCTCAGAAGCCTCCTTTCAAGAGGCTCAGAGCCTCCTTTCAAGAGGCTGGAAGCCTCCTTCAAGAGGCTCAGCCTCCTTTCAAGAGGCTCGGAAGCCTCCTTTCAAGAGGCTCAGGAAGCCTCCTTTCAAGAGGCTCAAGCCTCCTTTCAAAGGCTCAAGCCTCCTTTCAAGAGGCTCAGGAAGCCTCCTTTCAAGAGGCTCAGAAGCCTCCTTTCAAGAGGCCTGGAAGCCTCCTTTCAAGAGGCTCGGAAGCCTCCTTTCAAGAGGCTCAGAAGGCTCCTTTCAAGAGGCTCAGGAAGGCTCCTTTCAAGAGGCTCAGAAGCCTCCTTTCAAGAGGCTCAGAAGCCTCCTTTCAAGAGGCTCAAGCCTCCTTTCAAGAGGCCTCAGAAGCCTCCTTTCAAGAGGCTCGGAAGCCTCCTTTCAAGAGGCTCGGAAGCCTCCTTTCAAGAGGCTCGGAAGCCTCCTTTCAAGAGGCTCGGAAGCCTCCTTTCAAGAGGCTCGGAAGCCTCCTTTCAAGAGGCTCGGAAGCCTCCTTTCAAAAGGGTCGGAAGCCTCCTTTCAAAAGGCTCGGAATCCTCCTTTCAAGAGGCTCGGAAGCCTCCTTTCATGATGCTCAAGCCTCACGCAAGCAAACACGAATTTGAATTAGAAAATCTTTGGTCTTACTTTTCAAAATAAGCAAATAAATCATCACAGCAGGCTCTGGAATTTTGATTTTTCAACAAGGTTCATCGAAATTAAGTAACAAACAACTTCTCTGAAGAAATCACACTTTAAAAACGCTGTTTGGCCGATTTAGCGTATAGGACTTAAATGCGAATAGACACCTATGATATATTTCATCATTTCAATGCCAGAGAGATATTTTACATGTTTGTACAAGGGTTGCCCCAATGTGCGGTGGATTGATCCTTTATCCGCGTGCATGCGTGCTTGAGTGACACCAACGACGACCAACAGAATGTCGTCAGCGTATATAGAATTGTAGATGTTTGGTGGTAGGAAGCGAAACACACTGTCAGGGTTTCGACTTTTCGTTTCAATGAGACCAAAGCAAGCGTTTTTCGGGCCATGGGAAAATCTTGTTTCTTAGTTTATGTTGAGGATCATCTTTCACCCATCAATCTTATCTCTAGAATTAGCATTGGAAGATGAACGAAAATCTTGCCTATTAGATGAAAATCCTTTTTCGTTTCATTACTTTTACCTCCACTCACTTTTCGCGAGAATTGTCGCAGAACAATTACAAAATTGTATGGCCGCGCCGGGATTCGAACTCAGAATAGTAACAATAATAGCTGTGGGGATGCGCTTACTTAAGCCACACCACCACGCTATCTGTATGAAAGCGTTAAGTTATTTGTTCCATATAAGCTACTACCATTTGCATTGATGATGCCACGAAAAGACTCGAATATGAAATAAAAAGAGCAAGACAACGTTTAGCGGCAATCGAAGTGAGCGAAAAATTGTTATCACTCTCCAGGCTGTTTTTCTTTCCCGAAAAGCGATTTCTCCCCGAAAACTTTCGTGAGGGAAAATCATGTGCTCCTGAGATTGAGTGAGCATTACGAACCCTGCACACTATTCATGGCGATGAAGAAAAGTGTAACAGCCAAGACAAGACCCTTGGGGTACGTCAGTTTTCTCCTCGCAGGCAGAGCATAAAATATTCATCATTATGAAGCAACTTCAGTCCGAATTTTGACAAACATCGCATGAATATTCAAAACATAGAATGACATAGTCAGACGACTACTCCACAAACTCATTCATTCGACTGTCACTGAGTGTGCTTGCTATGTGCAGAAAAACATAATTAGCATTGTTTATGTTGATGTTTACCGTTGAAAGTGCCTCGCGGATGAAAATCGGATTCAGTTCTATGTGATACATTACTTTACTCGTTTGAAACGTGTTCAGATTTCAGATAATTTATCAATTTGTAAAATGTGCATAAATATTCAATGACTAATATTCAACTGAATATTGACAGTCCAGAGCCGACTATGAATGTGTCTGGAAGTGAGCTGACAAGTGAAGAAAGGTGGAGTTCACCAAAAAAATTCGATTATTTTACACTCTGCTCGCAGGTCATCGAAGAATGTTGACGGAAAAACCGAAATCACTCAACTGCCGGAGAAAGAATGGCGTCTATGTCCTGTTAAACGCTTTTGATATGTCGAGAGATACAAGCTCCACGTGTCTTTGCTTCTCGAAGGCGTCCTGTAGAGCATCTTCCAGGCCAGCGAATTAGAAACCTGGGCGGATGGCGAGCTACCAAAAACCGAATCTGCCATCTGTTTCGAGTGTTTCCTGTATCTGGCGGTTCACCGCCACTCGACACGCAGAAGGTCAAGGAGATTGGCCGGAATTTCGATGGCTGTTGGTCGTGAAAAAGGTAGGTGAGCTATTATTGAGAGGCACCAGGTCTGCCATCCCAAACGCGTCTAGCAGAGCGGTACGTGACAACTGGGAGATCTACGACTTACGTTGAACTGTAGTACGTCGAGTAGGATCTCGCGAAGGATCCCGATCCGATCTCCACGGAATGCTGGATATTGGTACCTGTAGGTTGGGATTGTGTCAATGTCAATGGTTATGTCCGGAGCGGTGCTGCTGTTAGCAGAAGTTTCTTGGCTAGTCAGTAGCCAGCTAGACCCGGAGATAGGGTCAGTAGGTGTAGCTGGAATATCGTTGCTGTTCTTCGGAAATGGTTTGCCGCAGAAGACAGTGAACTGCTGGAGGTGGTTGGACTTATCACCCGGGTTGCCTAGGAAGCTGAGACCTTGCCCAAGTTGGTGTCCACGGGGTGTCCGAAAAGCCTGAAAATGTAGGAAATTACCTTCCGAAAAACACATTCTGGATGACCCAAAGCAGATTGGGGTACTCATAGCGTCCAATTTTAAAATTTTGCTTGGATTTTCCTGCGTAGTTTGATCGTTGCTACTCGATGGCATGAATCCCTCTTCGTCAGTCGGGGAAAAGCAAAGTGTCTCAATTACACCATACAGCGAACGATTGCCTCCTACGGAGTCCTCCGGAGAAGCAGCGGCTCGATACCTTGCGCATGATTGGCTTCCAGGGAGAGAGCGACCCTCTTCTGCCTGTCCCCTGATGCAGGGGGATGCTCCCTAGTTCTGTTGTGGCAAAGTCGTCCGCACTAAGGGGGCTGACTACCAAGGGAAAGGTCTTTCATGCTTAGCGAATCTTCGTCCACCGGGTGATGAGGTCGATCCGTTCGTTTTGTTGGGGTTATGGTGTCCGGTCCACCGGCACCTCGACTTCCCAGGGCACCAAAAGAGGTTGTTCGTCCGTAGCCTTTACCAAACGCCGGGGTCGGTCCAAAGTTTCCAGTTAGGGTATAATGACTCTCCGAATTAGGCGATTTCTCAGAGGTTGCGGTAGATTTTAGACACGTTGGAGTCTGAGTGTTTCGATTCCACTGGAGATACTACTTTGTGGATCATTAAGCCTAGTAGGGTAAGTGTCCGATTTTGGACCCCTAGAGAAAGTGCTTACCGACATCTGCTTATATCTATCGAATGACACGTTTGATACAAGCGAATATCACACCATGTCATAGATAAAAGTCTCATTTTATGAAACAGTAATTTGAATTTGTGAAATGAAAATATTCTTCGTTTTGGACAGTGCAACATATTTTGGACCTCCAAATGTACACATTTTGGAGGGGAAGGGTCATTTGGCCGAAAACCATTCAGCCGAAAGCCATTTGACCGAATTCCATTAGGCCGAAACCCATCTGGCCGAAAGGGTCATTTGACCGAAAGGATCGTTTGGCCGAAAGGCTCGTTTGACCGAAAGGCTAGTTTGGCGGAAAGGGTCGTTTGGCCGAAAGGGTCATTTGGCCGAATAGGTCATTTGGCCGAAAGGGTCATTTGGCCGAAAGGGTCATTAGGCCGAAAGAGTCATTTGGCTGAAAGGGTCGTTTGGCCTGAAGGGTCAATTTGCCGAAAGGGTCATTTGGCCGAAATAATCATTTGGCCGAAAGGGTCATTAATCTGATTCTGAGATTTTCAGTGATGTATGCTTTGAAGCGTAACGCATTGTAACGCTCGCCTTCTTGAACAAACTGATTTCACTGAAATTTTATCTAAATATCGTTATTTTCGCACGGGAAACAAGTGAAACAAATGCAGATCAATATTATTTTTCTGAAGCCAGTGGTGGAATGTGTAGCATCATTGATTTTATTTAAAAAATCAAGAAAATGTCGCCAGGAGGGTCCAAAATGTTTAGAGGTCCAAATCAAGTTGGTTACCCTACGCTGGTCATACGGAAAGCGTTCATGGAAGGTTTGATCAAATTAGGTACAAACATAAACTCGACAGCTGATCAAGTATGTGTGTATACAAACTAACCCCCACTGTCTGGCAGTGATGTTATGGAAGAAAGCTGTCTGTTAAAACAGTCAGATTTAATCCGGGAGTTAGAAAGTGCTAGCTCTACTGCAGCTTAAGTGACCCATTTCAGAGTGCCTGGTATTTCATGTCCACTCCGAGGTCACTATCACTAACAGTAAGCCCCGCATAAATACATTCAGATATCAAATGGATATATGCAATATATTTATACTTCCGGGATCAAGATTTATATCCATGATACATCATAAATATACATCGTTGAACTCAGACCGTATTTAGTGAAATCATTTTATGTATATATATATATATATATATATATATATATATATATATATATATATATATATATATATATATATATATATATATATATATATATATATATATATATAAGTATGGTTCTAATATACGCTATACATTGCCTTAAAATCAATTACAACTCCGCAGATGGTGAAAAGACCTGCTCATAAGAGCTTAGAGAGTTGAAACATACTATCGCGGTAACAAAGAAATATAATTTTGTATGACATTCACTATTTGCCTTCTTGAGTGTCTCCGATGTACAAAAGCGGAACATCGAATAATGGAAAATCGAACGTTAAAGGCAAAATATGATGAAAATATAACGATAAAGCTGGATTTAAATGTACTTACCTAATTCAGATTGGACTTACAAGTACAATTTTTTTGCTATTCGAATTCCGGAAAATAATTGGTTAATTATCGCATCAGTGTTGCTCATCGTGAGGGTTTGCCGCAGGACCTCCAATGTCACTCCGTCTCATCTTCCGCCACTACTGATTACTGGTGATGGTGATTAATTTGGGCTACCACCGCGGGGAAAGTAATGCGCATCAAAATGCACCTCAGCTCGCGATGCTCCCACCGTTGGCCCTGTTCTGATTCTGTGTCGAAAACCAACAATAGGTAAAATAGGCTTCCGTAATTCACTGCTCTTCTTCTTGTCGCCACAAGTCTCGCAGTCCACAGTACTATCTTATATCCAACTGCCATCGCGGTCATGTTTTTCAGTCTAGCAGCAATGTGGACACTAACTTGCAATTTACAATGTGCTTCCGAGCATTCTCAAGGTGCTTCTTCTTCAACTGGGAGGGTATCTTGAAATAACAGGCATGTTGTGTACTGGGCGGTGACATCCAAATCGGGACCAGCTTGCAATTTTTGGTCAACTATCGTCCAGCTCCAGCCGGTCTAGACATCTGATGTACCCTCTTCTTCTGTCGCCCGATAAATATCTTCAATACTGCTTAATTTTGGCAGTGATGTTGATCAGCCTCAGAGCTACTTTCTTCAGCACTAAGGAATTCCACGTCCTCACTTTCTACAGCTACTTTTATTTGTAATATAAACTATTTTTTAACTTAAAAAAATATTAAAAAGTGACAGCAATGCGCATAACCAACTCGACAGCTGATCAAGTATGGGAGAAAAGTCAGTTTTCCTTGCGGAATTATGGGAAGGAATATATTTTCCAAGGAAAAATCACAACTTCATTTACTTTACATAGCAGGCGTTATTAGCGTTACGTAATTTTCTCTTGCCAGCTCCATACTGCTCAAGGAATCATTCCTTGATCATTCCGTGTCCTATCTATTTGCACAGTACTTATCAGCAGTGTATTACTCTTTGTGATGATAGTGCCATAGTGTTATATACCGATCGACTCAGCTCGACGAACCGAAGTGATGTCTGTGTGTGTGTATGTTTGTATGTGTACAAATTTTGTAGACAAACTTTTTGGAACTTGGCACTACCTGATTTACAAGTTGCATTCGATGGGGAATGTCTCATTGTTTGCTGCATTTCGGAATTATTGAAAAATCATTGTTTTTTTTCCAATTTCCCTTGGAAATTGTTTTCATGAATGGTGACAATGCATAGTAATTAATGCAAAAACATGCAAAATGATAGAAAAAAATGCGATATATTCCCCTGAAGTGTTATTTCAATATGTGTGATTTTTTCAATAAATTTGAGATGCACGAGAACTCATCACTTGAGAACAATCAAACTCATCACTCATGTGTCCTGAGCACTCCTAGGGGTACATATGGATAGGCCCAACGTAAATGGTCTCCATCCTGGGCGGCTACTCACTTTAGCATTGATCTGGGCCCAGGTTAGATTCCCATCGACTTCCTTTATTTCCTTGTTGAGGCAAGATCGCCACGAGCCCCTGAATCTGCCTCTGTTGCAATGTCCAGCTGGGTTCCAGTCCAGCGCTTGCTTGCAGATCTCGTCTCCGCTCTTTCGTAATATGTGGCCAACCCGCCTTCATTTACGCTCAACTCAAAACTTGAATATTCGAAATTTGGAGCGTTGCCTAATTTCCTATGTCGATCTTAGATTCACCGTCCGACGCTAACTGGCTGCCAAGATATTGAATGTTTTTGACCTTATCCACAGCTTACCCAGCTACCGTAAAGTTGGAGGGGTTGTTCGTTGACGATGATTTTGTCCGGAGCTCCCTTGCATCTAAGGGAATCCCACAGATTTTAGTGGTTCAGACAATCGACATCTTTTTCGTAGTCAATGAACTGTGAGATATCGTAGAGGAGGTAAATATTGCCAGTTGTTGTTCACCCATCGCGACCTTTGCTACTCTACGCTTCTCCATTTACCGCCAGATTGCATCTGTAATCCATTCTTTCTGCTGAGTGCGCTGCTCACCCAGGTTGTTCTCGCTTGTTTCGACAAAGGCATTCTTAATAGCCGTTCACTGCTCTTCTACGCTGCCACATCCGCTGACCGAGTTCAACAGAAAAAAATCAAACCAAGCCAATAAATTAGATATTCATTACTGTACTGGGGTAGATTGCATCGTTCAATCATAAATATGAATAAAACGGCTACGCAGTCTCATCTAATTGAAACGAGTTTAATTATTCGCCCGACGTTTTTACACGGTTTTAGTGTCTTCTTCAGGGAAAGAGTAATTTGTTCGTTTTGCTTTTAGCGTATACTAAGAATTCGTAAAGGCTATAGGATCACTCCAAAACCGAACTTTTGATAGAAGGCTCGGAGACCCATAATGTTTTATATCAATCGACTCAGCTCGACGAATTGATGTGATGTCTGTATGTGTGTATGTATGTATGTAAGTGTGTGTGTGTACAAAAAAATGTAAACACACTTGTGTTGAGGATTATTAGGGACATCAAGAGAATTTCGGATTTCGACGTTAATACTCCGGGGGCTTGATATAGACTAAAGAATATATTGTATATGACAAAATTAAATGTGTACTCTTCTGTGTTTGTAAGTGTGTAGGTGATTAACAATTTACTGGGTTCTTCCCATTTAGTATAAAGTCCATAACAATCGGACACCCAGACATTTAAGATGTCCACATCGAATTAGGCTCTACTCTTAGCATTAGCATTTGCATTAGCATTGAGCAATTCGCACAAATTCGTAGGTGGTACAAGCCAAGACAAAGTAGGAAAGGGACGAGCCTGGAATTGAACCCACGACCTCCTGCTTATAAGGCAGAAGCGGTAGCAACTAGACCACCGAGCTCGTCACATCGAATTAGGCTCTACTCTTCACCACAAAATCGTTCAAATAATTCAATACAGTTTAGTTTCGATTTTGAGTTTCGTTATTGGATAGGATGAGTTCGTCTACAACTTCACACCATCTCTTCATGCGGTCTACTGCATATGCAAATGAAAATGTTCTACCATCAAAGCCTGGAACGGTAGCCACTCTATAACGATCATGTGGTAGTACTTCAGTAGCCACGAATGGTCCTTTGTACCGAGGCTCTAACTTACGGCTGCCACCAGCAATGTATTGGTCCTTCACTACCAACACTAAATCGTCTACCTGGTAGTTGGCCGCTGTCCGCCGCCGTCCATCGTAGTATTGTTTCTGCTTCGCTTGGCTCTCTCGGGTGGCTCGCTCCACGCGACCTCGTATCTCTACTATCGGCTCCGATACAGGTGCATTTTCGATGGATACCACAGATATGATCTCGTTCTGAACTACATCCTTCGGTTTATACGTCAACACTAGCTTACTTGGTGCTCCCTTTGTTGTGGAATTCGGTGCCGTATTGATAGCACTCTGCACAAATTTTATCTTCTCATCCCACCGTTTATCAGCCTCATCTATCATCGATCGTAGAGCAGTGAGTATAGTTCGATTACTTCTCTCGACCTGTCCGTTGCCACGAGGTGTGCCCACTGCTACCAGTACGTGATCCACTCCGTAGTCTTCGCAGAATTGTTTGAATACTCTCGAAGTAAATGCGGTTCCACGATCCGTTATAATCCTGGAGGGCAATCCGAATACACTGGACATTTCTTGTAACGCCGTTATTACCGGCTTAGCCAATAAGAACTTCGAAAATCCACAAATAACGGCGAGGATGTGCTCATTTCCCTTAACTGATCTGGGAAAAGGTCCTAGATGATCGATGTGCACCGTATGGAATGGTACCGGCGTTTTCGGGATCGGATTCAAAAAATCCTCCGGGGTCCCCTGATTGGTTTTAAAGAATGCACACTTAGGACACGCCTCGATGTATACTCGAATATATTTCCTCATTTTAGGAAACCAAAACAGCTCCCTCATCATTTGCACTACTTTTTCTTCTCCAAAATGCCCTTTTTCATCATGGTAGCTGCTCACCATTCTCCACCGCACGTTATTCGGCACCACCCAACATTTTTTCTCCATCACTCTTCGATACAAACGGTGATTATCCAACACATAGTTATCATGGATTTGTTTATCTTCATCGCACAACGGATCACGTGAAAGTGTATTTACGATAGCTTGGTATACGTATCTCGAATCGCCGAACAGTCCGTACGAAGAATATCCCAATCAAATAATGTCTGAATCTCTCCACGCTCGCCACTACCGCCAGTAGTTCTAATTCGTAACTGTGGTAAACTGCTTCTGCTTTGGACGTTTTCCGGCTGAAATAACTGACCGTTTTCCACAATTTTTCACACTTCTGCAAAAGTATTCCAGCCAACCCAACACTAGACGCATCCGTATGCAGCCTGATCTCAGCACTGGCATCGTATAACACCAACAAAGGCCGCTCTACTAACAACTGTTTGATTTTTAGGAAAGCACTTTGCTGTTCTTCTTTCCACACAAATTCGGCATCTTTTTTCAGTAGCCGAAACAGCGGTTCAGCAATAATACTGTAATTTTTCACAAAACGTCTGAAAAATCCGGAAAGCCCCAAAAATTTTTGAACTGCATATGCCGAGGGGTAGGGAACTCTGACACTGCTTTAGTTTTCGCTTCCCCTGGACGAACTCCGTGCTCACTCACTTCAAATCCCAAGAAGCAGACGGATTGCTTGAAAAAGTAGCTCTTGCTCAAGTTTATGGTGAATCCAGTAGTTTTTCGAACTTTTCCAATAACTCCTCTTCACTGTTCCCCGGGATAATCAAATCGTCGATGTAACTATGCGTTCACCACTATTTTCTTCTTTTTTAACACATCCGTTGGCTAGACCAAATGGCATCCGTAGAAATCGGTAATGCCCCTCTGGTGTAGAGAACGCCGTGTAATGTTGACTTTCCACGTCTAGCGGGATCTGATAATATCCACTATACAGGTCGATTGTATTAAACAACCGAGATCCGGCTAACTTCTGTAAGCACGCTCGATGTCGGGAATTGAAAATTTATCCTTCACAGTCTTCGCGTTCGACAGCCGATAATCCACAGCCATTCGGAACCGATTATTTTTCTTTGGAACTAGCACCACCTGACTGTTGTACGGAGATTCCGTTTCTGCTATTATACCGGCATCTAGCAACTCACTGACGATTCCGTGTAATACATTCTGACGCGCGTATTCTACTCTTCTGGGCTTCATGTACACTGGTTCGTCACATGAGAGATTAATCTTCATCACCGTTGATTTTGCGCATCCCTTCTCCATCATGTTGAGAGCAAAACAGAGAGAGCTGTTTATGTTGGTGATCTCCATCAGTATTCTCAATCTCCTTGTCTGCCGCAACCGCTATCGTATACATTCGAGCTACAGAAGATTCACCTGTCTGCTCTCCAGACTCTAAAGCGGGAATTACAGACTCCGTCTCTTTTTCCCATGAAAACTTTACGTCGCTCTTTCGTTTCACCATAATTAGCCGATCCTGGTCAATCACATCTTCTCCCAATATGATAGCGGTATCTTGTACCCATGTGGGCACGACCTTCAGCTCTACGGGCAAAGTGATTCCATCAACTAGAAGACTTTTGAGGACACTTTTGAAAACACATTTACCTCCTTTTTTCCAAATCCCCGCAACACTTTGCGACTAGGCTTCAGCTCTCCGACTCTTTTTGCATACTTCACCTGAATCGTCGATACCTTTCCTCCGGTATCCACTAGAGCTTTCAGTGGTATTCCCGCTACTACCACATTCTTCACAAACATGCTCTTCTCATCTAGGGTAAACTGGGGTAATATGCACCCCCGGGGCAAAACGACCTTTTGGCATTTTTAGCGGTGTTCCAGAAATATTTTCATGAATGTTTACTACGGAGTTGGTAGTTCGAGATCCGAACTACATGCTCTGTAGTAAATACTATCGAAAAACTGCCGAAAATGTATTTCAAAATGCCAAAGGGTCGTTTTGCCCCGGGGGTGCATATTACCCCAGTTTCCCCTACTACTCGCATCAATTTGGGATTCAGCTCCCGAGTGTCTTTTTTCTCACTCTGAACTTTACAGTCTCTCTTCATGTGTCCGTCTCGCATACACAAATGGCACTTCACTTTGGGGCAATTTCTCGCAATATGTCCAATCTCACGGCAATGAAAACAAGACTCTCCGTCAGTTTCACTTTTTCGTCGTCCGTCTTTATAGTTCATTACTACAGCACCGGCCTCGCTCATCTTTCTGGTAGTGGCCACCGCGTCAACACTGTCAATCCACCGCAATTCTTCCAGCAAACCCTGAACTGTCGTAACTTTGCCGATTGCCATCCCGGAACGTTTGACGTACATCTTAAGTCCACTAGTTATGTACGTTACAATCGTCTCTTCGGTAAAGTCCCCTTTACGACCCATTGCCAGCATCTCATACACATATTCTTCTACTGTTTCACCATTCTTCCATTTTCGCGATGAGAGCATATTATGGTAGTAGATGGGATTTTTTGTTGATGGGAATCCACGTGCAATTTCTCTCTTGAAATCTGCCCAACTCTTCACCATACTCTGGACACCTTCAAACCACAACTTCGCACACCCACTTAAGCTCAAACGGGCACAATGGAGTCTCAAAGCTGGATTCCACGCATACAGATCTCCAGTTTCATCAATGCTTTTCACCCATGCCTCTGCACTCGGGCATGATGGCACTTTTGGGTCGAATATAGCAACGTATTCCCTAATCTCTCTGAAATCAGGCACTCTTTCTGCTGCAACCATATTGCCATTAATACGAGAGTGTTCACCCGACTGCGATGAACGACGTAGATCATCTAACTCTTTCTTCAACGCATCTACTTGGGCTTTCATTTCTTCCATCTTTCCAAAGTGTTTGTCCTTTTTCTTTCGGTCGGTAACAAATCGTGAGAGCTCTGTATGCTCAACAGAGTCCTTGAAACTATCGCCTTCGGCTTCCGATCCACTCATACCATTTATTCACCTTCACGATTCCAACCGTATGTGGTACGGTGGTCTTGTATACTGTTGTCTTAACAGATCACGTCCATGTGCTCACCACATGGCTCTAAGAGTCTACACTACAGAATCTGCTTTTAACACTCGTCCAAGCAACTTGACAACAACTTGACAATCACTTCCTTCATGGAATCCACACGATTTCTGATCACGTGACCATCTTTCTCAACTACTAATTTTCCCGAAAAAAACTTAAAGAATCAACACAATTCCTAGCTTTTCCACACCGACGCGAACCCAATTCTGTCTATCGACTGTTGAGGATTATTAGGGACATCAAGAGATTTTCGGATTTCGACGTTAATACTCCGGGGGCTTGATATAAACTAAAGAATATATTGTATATGACAAAATTAAAAGTGTACTCTTCTGTGTTTGTAAGTGTGTATGTGATTAACAATTTACTGGGTTCTTCCCATTTAGTATAAAGTCCATTACACTTGTTTGTACTTAACCTTAGCCGATTTGCTTGCAACAGGTTGCATTCGACGTGGAATCTTGCCTAATTTAATTTAATTTAATTAATTAATTGCGTTCCGGTGTTACTAAGAAAACATTGTTTCTTTCTCCATTTTTCTCAATGGTCCCCTTGGAAAAAAAATAATTTTTTTTTTAAACTGCTGCAATGCATTCAAATGAACGCAAATAAATAGAAATTGATGTAAATAACTTAATCTACCTCCTTAAAGTGCAACTTTAACCTCTTTCATGTGCTTTTTTTGTTACATTTTATAATATACGAGAAAGGCACCATCACCGCTAGGTGGATTAATCTGGGTTTTAGGTCTTATATTTCATCTTACTATGACTGTCTAGCATCAGCTAAATCAGACAGTTAAAGTTAGACAAAAAATAAAAAATAACCCTTAGCTTGAAGCAGGCACTAATAATTAAACTCGTTTCAATTAGATGAGACTGCGTAGCCGTTTTACTCATATTTATCATATTCATTACGTACCGATCAAACTCTCTATGCGAAATCCAGGTTTTTAAAGTTGAATCACATTGATCACAATAGCTGTATGGTATAACAGCACCTCAAGCGTTCTAATACTCCTGCTTCTACTCTTTAACCGCCGCCCGGATCTCTCTTTCGGAAACGATGCCATTCTATAGCGTTAGTTCACTTGGAGTGCCTATGCAGGAAAATACTTGACTTATGTGAAGTAATGCTAACTGTTTAGATTGGATAAGATTGCTGTGTTGCTGATGGTAATCTTATGACGCTGTCAGCTTCAGACAGCGAGAATGTCCATTTTCCAAAGGTAACCTGGTTGACCCTTTGAACAGAAAATCGCCTATTTCATATTCATGATGGGCGGAAGCTTTGTAACGAGTTGATGAAAGAGCAAGCGATCTTACGCAAAATTAAATAAAACCACCTGAAATAACCGAAAATTAATTAAAACAATTTTACTGTCTTCAACGAATCAAATTGAACGCATACCTACATAGAATAACGAAAAACGGACAATACCTAGTCGATCTGTGAAAAAAAGCACGGCGAAGCGGGAATCCAGCCCTCACCTCATAAAACACAACATACTACACAATATCCTCAAATGACTGCCCCCAAGATCTAGATCGTGAAACATTATTTGATTGAAAACATATTTGGAAAATTCAAAGATTTAACGTTCGTTGCTTTTAAAATTCCCGTTCTACAAATTAACTGTGGTACTCTGAGAACAATGTACATAACTTCTAAACGAGATTGTCAGTTGGTGTATCATGGAACATAAGTTCCCTTCGTGCATAAGCAGATCAAACTGCACGCACAAAATAAACACAACTTCAAACTAGTAGAGGCTCCTCTGCACTGGGACCCAATTTACTCGCTTGTCTTGTAATCGAATTCAATTTTACTCTCGATTCGTAGCCCGGCAAATTGTTCCTAGTGGAATTTCTGAGGAAGCAAAGGCACAATTGTCGTTGCCTCACACCCTTTCGGCGAGCAATGACGGACGAAGGCAGGAAGTCACGTACAGCGAGGAAAGGTTTAGAACCCTGGGACCCGCCCGGAATAAATGAAAAACAAATTTTCTTTCAGTATTTTTTGGCACTTCTCAACCCGAAACTCGGTGCTCGTTGGAGTGGAGGAAGGAGAGCATTCGGTTTTTTCGGGACGCCATTTGTTGTTGTTATGGTTGTTAAGTTGTTTGGTTTAGGTTTTGTGCAAACTGGGAAAAGAAAAGAAACTGGATTAATATTCTAACCAAGACGTCGGATGTGGTGACGGTTGTTGAATGTCGGTCAGTAAAGTTGGAATTAGGCCCAAAGGTAGGGAGCATATTTTAACCGAGGTTTTCTTCTTATGTACAGCTAGAGAATCAATAACTGTATGTAGTTCGACACATCGAAGAAATAACGCGGATTGGCAAGAGCCTTGTTGAGCATTTTTTAGAACTTGGTTGATATCAGCAAGATAAAATTTTTGCTGGTTTTGTAGGAATTAGGTAGATCACAGTGATTTCAATGCTTATCAATGCGTGTCGATATTTTCAAAGAATATGGATTCGATTTACAATTGGAAGACAAAACATTTTCTAACCCGAATCTCTTTATCCTAAGAATTGAAAGCACCACTTATGAATTTTACCACCTTAGCGACATACCTGAGTATGTTATACATTTATTTAATAAATTGAATATGACTTATGATTCATTGAAAGATTTGTCCACTATCGACTATCCACTTTGCGTTGAAACTATGTCCAGGTCCAGTAAATCGAAGTCACTGCCTACCCGAGCAACACACATGTTGTAAATCAGTCTATTATACTCATATAGAACTAAATTTGGTCATATATGAGTTATATCAACCAAATCAACGTGAATTGTGCTGCTAGGGTACAGTTTCCAACGTTCAACGATTATTATTTATTATGCAAACGGCCCGGCCCACTTCCCTTCAACGGCAAAGTACCGAAGAAACGCCTAATTCAATTGATGACAACTCCAAGATCCGAAAAGCTTTCTCCTCACTTGAACGAGAGCTACTAATGCCTATATAGGACTCGGAACGAACTCGATAATAAATTGCCAGTCTTAATTGCATCAGAATGTTCCACAATTGCCAGGTCCACCCTGGCCTCTTCGTGCGCCATTGTGTGTGTCCATATGTGTCCGGAACCGTGAGAAAGTTATTTTGTACTCAGGGTCGGATTCACCTTTGTGGTAGTCTGGGTGAAAAGTTTGAAAGGTCAAATTGGTGTACCAAGAACTTGAAGTAACTGTTTTTCATATTCCTGCGAGGAAAGCGGGTATGCCATCTCTCACTCATGTCCGGTCCTGATCCTACTGAATGACTTACCGTACGGAGAAGGAGGGCACTTCGAATCGGCCCCAAAGTGGCACCAAGTTAATTTGATTGTTTAATCTCCATTGGATTCCGGTCAGAGTTTGTTCGACTCCAGGTACTTTACTGTCTACTCTAGATTCTGTCCTATAGTTGTCAATTACTATCGACCCCATTGGCTCTGGAGTTGCTGTCTCCGGCCCATTTAGCTCATAATCTTCCACACAAATCGTTTAGCACTAATGAAATTTATATCGGCTCGGATAATATGCAGCAAATCGTTTCATATCTTGATCCAGATACGAGTTGAATGCGCATAAAGTAGGTAATAGACAAAACATGAAACAATTACAAATTTTTATTATCATTAGAATGTTTTCTTGACTGTGTCTAATGGCGGTTTACAATTGTGTTCACATACCACAAATTAATTTTTACATGTTATTCCATTTTTTGTTTCGCACAACTGCAACATTATATGGTGAGAAATTATATAAAGGCGACGAAGTGAAAAAAAATCTCTTAGTTGTTACAAATTATTTTTAGATTTTCTACGGAAACTACTTTGAAGTTGTCACGAGAAATTCTTTAAAAACTCCATTGAAAGCTGTTTTCCGTGAAAAATTCTTCGGAATTAACATAGGAAATAGTTTTAAATTTCTTTAGAAAATTATTCAAAATGTGGCTGAATAACACGTTAAGCCAAAAGTCATCATGCCGAATTTAATTTGGCCGAAACGGTTATTAAATCGAAAACGGTTTGGCTGAAAATTTCATGTGGCCAAAGCGTTTGCCCTAACAAATAATTTGGCCGAAACGGTAGTTTGACCGAATAAGTTATCTGGCTAAAAAATCCGTTCTGCTGAAATGGTCGTTTGACAAAAATGATCAATTAACTGAAACTGTCATTTGGCAGAACAGGTCATAGGCTACAAATGTCATTTGCTCAATCGGTAATATAGTCAAAAATGTCGACCCGTTTGGCAAAATGATATTTGTGGTCAAATGGCTTATCTGCCGAACGACCATTTTGGCCATAGGATCATTTTGGTAAACGCTTTTTTTGGTCAAATAACCTATTTGGCCAAACGAATTTTTCGATCAAAATAACCAGCTTATTCGACATTTTCGGCCCTATGCCCATTTCGGCTAAACAACATTTTCGGCCAGATGGTTTTCCACCAATCACCTTTCGGAATTGTGGCCTACGCCCGACATCTCTTCCCTTCATTTGATTGAAAATCATTCGGCAGAAAGCCGATATGTTCGAAATGAACGTTTGTGCGAAACGGTTATTAGGTCGAAACTGATTTGGCCAAAAATATCATCATCATCAGCGACATACAGCCGAAAGTAACGGAAAAGTTATTTTCTTTAATAGGTCAATTAGCTGAAAATTACGTTTAGTCTGAATGGTCGTTTGGCCGAAAATATCGTCCGAACGTCATTTTCGGCTGTCAGTCCGTTTCGAAAAAATAACATATTAAGCCAAACAACAAATGATCCTATGCCCTCTGCCAAGCAATGTATCTCCGTACAAATACTTTATTTTCATAAAAAAAATCTGTGAATTTTAGCGGGAAATCCTTTGGAATTTTCATCTTAGTTCATTTTCGTTTTAGTTTTCTTAGAGCTATACAAAATTCCAACGGAAAATTGTATAGAAAGGGGTTTTACGCGAAAAGTTGTCTGCAGCTACAACGTGATGTTGTTATGATATCAATCGGAAAATTCTGCGTCAGCAGAATTTCCACAAACAAATCTGTGAAGTTCTAAAAATTGAAATCGGCGTAGAAAATTATAGATTAGCGGCGTGACAAATTTTTAACGTCGGTGTGCCAAAAACTGTCGTCGGCGGTATTCCAATAGGGTGGTCAGTATTGGCCATTTTTGTCAAATACCGGTATTCGGTATTTGATGGAGTCAATACCGGTAATACCGGTAGAATACCGGTTTTTGTGAAAATTTCAGGTGGTAAAAGAAAAACTTTCGATTTGGACTTTTGGATGAAAAACAATATTTATTGACAAATTTCAAATGTTATCATATATCATCTCCCAGTCCCGCATTGGATTTTGGTAGTAATGTTTGCAACTACTGAGAATGCCTTCTCTGGTTCAACCGAAGTAGGACGAATGGTTCCAAGACTATTGAAAATCAGTGTCGAACACTTGCCCTTAATCCCTTCCGATTCTTAGTAGGAGAATTCCTTACGGATTGTATGCAATGATCCTGACGTTAACGTATTTGCCACCAGCAACGTAAGTGTTTTGCTCTGCTACATTCTCTTCTCTACTTGTTCTTTAACCGATAAACCAGAAAAAAAACCATAGAGGCATCTTCTTCGTACCGATCGTCAGGTATGATCGTTGTCTCTGTTTCAACGATCGCATCAGGAATCATAAGACGCTTCAAGATCCCATGCGCTTAATCAAAGTAGCTTTGGATGCCTCGAAGAAAATACCAAAATCGTTTCTGATTAATTGCTTCACGGCTTAATTATTCAAAAAGAAAAACATCGGCGTATTTGAACCGTCTCTCTTGGATTTATTCCTTAAAATTTAAAAGCATCGAAATAGTGGCTTGATTTGATAATTGTTCCTACGTAAATTGGAACGCCATGACCGAATTCAGAACGGGCAATTTTTTGCAGAAAATCGTTTTTCACAGGTGGTCTCCGGAAAAGAACTACTACGGCTCGTACTTTTTCACAATTTCATACATTGCGGGAAAATTCTCGACGATATCAACTATGCTCATTGAAGAAAAAGGCATTCGCAGTTTGACTAATGTGACCAGCAAGCGTCCTGCGAAACGCGGGACGCCTATCTGGATTACGTCACTGGCTTGAAAATGGATCCTCCAAAAGTGCATTTCGCATAGATTTTGGCACAAAAAAATTGGAAAAACATTTGTAAGGTTGTATGAATTGTAATAAATTTGTAAAACGAGGTTGAAAATGCAGCGTCTCGCGAAACGCGGGACGTCTGGTCACATTAAGTTTGACAGATGGCTAAGATAATAAAGCAACAGGTATGATTAATGACGATGCTGATCGATATTTGTTGTAGCGTAAACTTCGTCAATGATGCTAACTTGGGCAAAGTTACTCATGCGCGCATTTAATTGATGTATTTTATGCTCGATGAGTCTTTACTGCTTGTTACCGAATATTTGTCCCACGAGCGATTACAGGCAGTTGAGTTGATAAAAGTAGGTGAAAATTATTCGAGATTTTTATACTGACAGCAAAATTTGAAATACCGAAAATACCGGTATTTTCCGTCTCTAATACCGGTATTTTCGGTACCCAAAATTGGCCGGTAATACCGGTATTACCGGTTTCGGTACTACCGGTTAGACCACCCTAATTCCAACACAGCGTGCACCATCCAAAAAGGGTATTGAATTCAGGTCATCAGAACTACCAAAATAAGCTTAGTTCATTCGGCTTAGTTCGAACATATCAAATGGTATATGTGAAGATTTTTGGAATTTCTCGTATTGGCATACCGGAATGCACGAAACGTGCTGATATGTAGGTCGTAAGGCATACACACTTGCCCGCTGCGTACCTCGCCTTCTTGTGCCCGTCGGATCGTTGTCGAGAACCATTCTCACCGGGTTACTGTCCAACATTCTGGCTACGTGCCCGGCCCACCGCAGTCGTCCGATTTTCGCGGTGTGAACGATGGATGGTTCTCCCAGCAGCTGATGCAACTCGTGGTTCATTCGCCTCCTCCACGTACCGTCCGCCATCTGCACCCCACCATAGATGGTACACAGCACTTTCCTTTCGAAAACTCCCAGTGCGCGTTGGTCCTCCACGAGCATCGTCCAGGTCTCGTGTCCGTGGAGGACTACCGGTCTAATGAGCGTTTTGTAGATTGTCAGTTTGGTACGGCGGCGAACTCTATTCGATCACGTCTTGCGGAGTCCAAAGTGCGTACGATTTCCAGCCCTTATGCGTCTCCGAATTTCTCTGCTGGTATCATTTTCGGCAGTCACCAGTGAGCCAAGTACACAAATTCTTCTACCACCTCGATTTCGTCACCACCGATGCAAACTCGCGGTTGGTGGCTCACATTGTCTGCTCTTGAACCATCTTCCTATCATGTACTTTGTCTTCGACGTGTTAATGACTAGTCCGATCCGCTTGGCTTCCCTCTTCATTCTGATATAGGCTTCCTCCATCTTCTCAAAGTTACGTGCCATAATATCTATGTAGTCGGCGAAGCCAAATAGCTGGACGGACTTGTACCACTTGAAAATTGTACCACTCGTGTTAATCCCGTGTTAATGCATGTCGATACTTGTCGTGATACCAACACAAAAGAAGTTGCGTAACGCGGTGCTCCCGAGGTAATATAATTGGGTATTTAGTGTCGAAATCGAGAAAGTCCGCAGCGCCTATCCTTCCATCGACTCTAAGCACGCCATATTCATCCATCCATGGTGGCAACTTAGCGATCTCACTGAACATCTCCAACGGCTTCTGTTGTGAACCTGACTGTTTATTATGCTTCATCACTGCCACTTCGTCGGGAAAACATTCCGCCTGTACTAGTATCCATAACGAATTTTCCGCATTTTGTAACTCCTGCCTGCTCAATTCTGTTCCCGTTTTGCGAGGATAATCTTTGATACTTCTTCGCAAATTTACCAGATATCGGAGGATGTAGGCAACATATCTTCTCGAACACTCAAATTTGGAGAAACGTTTAAATCTAATTGTTAGTGCCACAATGAATTGGGAACAGATAAAGAGTGGTCTAAGTTCCTCTTTCGTCGAATCAACTCGTTGTTCCGCGCAATCATAATCTTGCTCGTATAGGAACGAAGGTCCACGATACCACCGGCTATCAGCAGTAATTGACGGTCCTTTGTTCCACTTTGACGCTTCATCTGCGACGTTAAATCTTGTTCCAATCCATCTCCATTCATCCAAGGTGGTCAGGCTGAGAATTTCGTTAACTCTAAAGGCAACGAATTGGCGGTAGCGTCTAGAATCAGATTTTATCCATGCGATTATTATTCATGTTCGTTGAGTCACTCCAGAGAAAGGTACGAGTGACTTTTACAGAGTGATATTCTTCTACTGTTTTCCTCAGCCGTGCCCCAATTAGGGCTGCCATTAGTTCCAATCGAGGCACCGAAAGTGATTGTAGTGGAGCCACTTTAGTTTTCGACGCGACTAGTGAACATCTAACTTCTCCCTTGTCTACGATCCGAAAGTAAGCGACGGCAGCATAGGCTTCTTCGCTTGCGTCGACGAAAATATGAAGCTGTAATGAGTCGTAACTAATTTTATCGTATCCCGGGAAATAACACCGGTTGATTTTGACCTTAGTCATCTCTTTCAATACTCTCAACCATTGTTGCCAACGACAAAATATCTCAGGCGGAATTTCGTCGTCCCATCTAATATGTGTTCTCCATGTCTCTTGCACGAGCACCTTTCCCCGGATGATGAAAGCTGATATTAATCCAAGCGGGTCATAGAGACTCATTACGACGCTCAACAACTGGCGTTTACTTGGAACAATATCTCCTTCCATCAACAGTTTGACTTCTTCTCGAAGACAAAGATCGAAAGAAAACGTATCTTCTTCTGGTAACCAGATCATTCCCAAAAGTCGCTCGAAACTACTGTCCTTGCTGACCGTGAACTGCTTGACCGCAGCTGGGTTTGCTTCTCCTATCCGCTCAAGAACATCCTTTGTGTTTGACATCCAGTTTCGAATAAAAAAGTCTGCTCTCCCATGAACCGTGGCTACATCCGTGGCTAATTGCAGTATCGACACTGTCGAGGTAATCGTCGACATAATGTTTCTTCTCTATTGCCGTCGAAGCTCTGTTTTATTGCGTTCATGTTCTTCACAAACTGAGATTGTGCTGGCGAACATGTTGCGCCGAAGGTAGCCACATCTGTAACCATAATCCTAATTGGCTCAAAGGACGAATCCCTCCACAAGAACAACAAAGCGCTTCAACCAGCATCGCGGATAATAATTTGCAGGAACATTTCCATTATATCTGCCGATAAAGCCACTTCACGTTCACGAAATTGAAACAAAACCGCTAACAAAGGAGTAAGTAGATCTGGTCCTTTCAGAAGGTGATCATTCAAGGACACGCCGTCGATTTTAGCTGCCGCATCCCAAATAAGCCGAACCTTGCCAGGCTTGTTGGAATTCGTCACAACTCCGAGGGGTAGGTACCAAGTGCGTCGTAGGTCAAAGTTATCCAGCTCGTCTTTTGTTGCTTCGTGCACATACCCCTTCAGCTTGAATTCTTGTATCTGCTTCCGAACGACTTCATACAGCTCTGGATTCTTTTGTAGACGTTTTTCTAAACACTTTAGACGTTTTACTGCCATGGGCCAACTGTCTGGTAACTCGATGTAACTGTTCTTCCACAACAGGCCTGTCAGGCCGCAGTCGGTGCGAACAGTAGTCTGCTCTAAGATCTCTCTTGCTCGTTGCTCTTCAACGCCTCCCTGGTTTGAGGCCACCGCTATCCCTAGGCTCTCGAGTGAGAAGAACTTCCGTACGTAGTTATGAAGGTCAATCGCCCTAGCAGCACACATGTTTCATAAAAGTTACTGCAATTCGTATGTGACCAGATTCAGTCACAATAAAGTTGCTATAACCATTTTTGCCTGACTTGTGCTGCTCGGGCGCCGAGTTTCGCAAGCAAATGTGCACTTGCCGATGCTGTAACTGATGTTACAATCCCTCCAATCCGACCATAAACTGCCCACCCAATTCGGGTCTTCGTTGCGACAGGCTCTCGTGTACGACCTTCCCGCAACTTAAGCGAAGCAAGAAGGTGTGCATTGTCAACTCCAATCAATATTCCAGGTATTGCCGGAAACTTTGCACTGGTAGTTTTTTGAGATGCTCAAACTTACTGGAAAGTTCTTCGAAGTTTAAAGACTGCACAGGGAGCCCTAGTCCACTGACGGTGTAAGCTTCGTCAACTTTAAACTGTTTGTTGCTGCCGGGAGCAGAAATTCCCATTTGTACAAATTGCGCATTGGATATCTGTTTGTTGATGCCACCAGTCCATTGGATGCATAGTGATTCTGATGGGCCGGTTAGCCCAAGTGTATCGGCGATGCTACGTTCCACTAGGGTTACAGACGATCCGTCATCAAGGAAAGCGAATGTATTGACTTTCCCTAATTTCCCATAAAAAGTTACGGGAAGCACTCGAAAAAGAATCGGTGAAGTAGGCTGTTGATGAATAGTGACCGTGGCGTTGGTGATCTGCGACCTTCGGTGTTGCAAACTAAACACTGTTTACCACGCTCGCGATCAGCCCTTTTGACCCTTGCAATTGGTGCTTCCTCCGCTTTTGGTATTTGCGCTGCGGGTTCGAATTCCGCATCTTCCATCGTCGTGTGAGTATTCAGATAGGCTTTCTCCTTTAATTTTACACGATCATCCCTTCCACTTACTTACTTACTTATGGATCTTGTACACCTCCGGTGGTGCAAAGGGCCGACTTGGAAGATCTCCATCCTGAGCGTTGCCCGGCTATCGCTTTAACCTGTTGCCAGGTAAGATTTCGGTCGACTTCTTTTATTTCTTTATTGAGGCTTCGCCGCCATGAGCCTCTGGGTCTGCCTCTGCTGCGATGTCCCGCTGGGTTCCAGTCTAATGCTTGTTTACAGATTTCGTTTCCGCCCCTACGTAGAGTGTGGCCGACCCAGCCCCACTTCCGATCCCGAATTTCTGTTGCTATCGGCCTCTGGTGACAACGACGATGGAGCTCGTTGTTTGAGATCCAGTTGTGAGGCCACCAGGCCCGAATTATATACCACAGGCATCTGTTAATGAACACCTGCAGCCGTTGAGTGTTCTCCACTGATACACACCATGTTTCGCTAGCGTATAGCAGCACAGATTTCACGTTAGATTTGAAAATTCGTATTTTGGTGCATTCACTTATCTGCCTGTTTTTCCAGATATGTATTTCTTAAACTCGCAAAGGCAGCCCTTGCTTTCTTGATCCGTGCGCCTATGTCGATCTTGGTACCGCCGTCTGACGCCATTTGGCTACCAAGATATTGGAAGCTTTCAACATTCTCCACTGGTTGCCCGGCTACTGTGAAACTGGAAGGAGTCACCGTGTTTACATCCAACGATTTGTTTTTGTTGACGTTGATGACTAAACCTGCCGAGGAGGAGCGCTCGGCAAGGTCGTTGAGCTTACTCTGCATATCAGAGCGCCGTTGCGCGAGGAGTGCAACATCATCCGCCAATTCGAAGTCATTAAGGTGCTCCATGGTTATAGGCTGCCATAACAGCCCGCGGTTTGGTTCACGGTCAATCGCATCTACCAGAATCTCATCGATTACGATGAGGAACAGTAACGGTGATAGAATACATCCTTGCCTCACACCAGCTACGACCCGGATAGGGTCGGACAGGACCCCATTGTGCAGCACTCTACACGAAAAGGCCTCGTACTGTGCTTCGATGAGGCCGATGATTTTCTCAGGAACCCCCTTGCGTCTCAGGGCGCCCCACATATTCTCGTGATTGAGACGGTCGAAAGCTTTTTCGTAGTCAATGAATACCAAGTAAAGGGACTCTTGGAATTCGTTGACCTGCTCCAGAATTATGCGGAGCGTGACAATATGGTCACAGGATCTTCCGGCACGGAATCCGGCCTGCTGCCGACGGAGAGTCGCACCGATCTTCTCCTGAATCCGGGTTAGGATAATTTTGCACAGAACTTTGAGAACGGTACACAGCAACATAATGCCTCGCCAGTTGTCGCATACAGTCAGGTCACCCTTTTTGGGCACCTTCACTAAGGCTGACACTTGAAAAAGTTGTTCGAAGTGCTCGAACCAGCGTTTCAGCTGGTCAGATGGGTCGGTCAATAGCTGATCATTCGCGTCTTTCACAGGCAGCGTTGCATTCATCTTCGCCCCGCTTAAGCGTCGTGAGATATCGTAGAGGAGGCGAATGTCCCCGGTTGCGGCGGCTCTCTATCCTTCGTCGGCCAGGGAGTCTGCCCACGCTCGCTTGTCCCGTCGACATGAGCGTTTTACTTCCTTCTCAATACCCGCGTATCGTTGACGGGCTAAGACTTTGGCTCCTCTGGTTTTCGATCGCTCTATCGCGGCTTTGGCTTCTATTCGCTCCTCTATCTTCCTCCAGGTCTCATCGGTGATCCATTGCTTTCTCTGGGTGCGCAGTTCGCCCAGATTATTCTCGCTGGTGGCGATGAAGGAATTCTTGATGGCGGTCCATTGGTCTTCCACGCTGCCACCTTCCGGAATATCTGCAGCACGCGTCTCCAGTTCTTCAACGAAGGACCGTTTCACCGTGGCATCTTCCAGTCGGCGTGTGTTGAATCGTCGTCCAACTCTTTCCTCCTGCCGACGAATCCGCGCAATGCGCAGGCGTATTTCGCCGATGAGGAGGTGATGATCAGACGCGATATCGGCACTACGTTTATTCCGTACATCAAGAAGGCTCCGTTTCCATTTTCGGCTGATGCAGATGTGGTCGATTTGATTTTCTGTAAAGCCGTCACGGGAGACCCACGTGACCTTGTGAACCGGTCGATGAGGGAAGAGCGATCCCCCGATCACCATGTCGTTATTACCACAAAATTCTGCGAACAGCTCTCCGTTTTCGCTCATTTCTCCGAGACCATGGCGATCCCTTCCACTCTTCTGATAAATACTGTTCAGTGTAACGCTGCTAGCGGCCGATGTTACTCGTGTCATATAGGGTAAGACGGTATAATATGCCCCCCCTAAGGCAACTCCTTGATAACTTTTTACTTTTCAACGCAATTTATGCAAACTTTGTGTTATTTGGTAGTGCAGGAAGTCACAAAAGCATTGCCCGTGAGTAGTCACATAAAAATATTACAGATAACACGTAATAAAGCTTTTTTGAAAAGTCGTGAAAAAATGAAATTTAAAAAGTGCCTGGGCAATACGCCCCACCTCAACCAAAATCATTTAATAGCCCTTCATTAGTATTTTATCAATCCCATAATAAAAAGGCTACAAATCCTTATGCGCTTGACATTAAAAAACCAACATTGGTCCATCCAAGCTGGTATGAATTACATTTAAGTATTTTCCATACAATTTGGAAGCAACGTCTGCAGGCTCGCTGCGCTTGTGTCCAGTTGGTAAGAGCATATCGTCCTGCCTACACTGGGGCGTTTTGGCCAGTGAAACATGTTTTCGAAAATCGTTACATTTTTGAAGATGGAAGCAATTTTATATCATATTAACCACTGAGAAAAGTAATTTTGTTGCCCAACTGAGTGTTCCAGTGCAAGTTTTGCGGACAGTATGCCAGAGTCGCTCCAGAATGTTCAGCAAACAAACATTAAAAGTTACATCAAAACTGTGACTTTTTGTATTTTGCAAATATTTTCATTAAGTAATACAAAAATATTCCCATATTCACATAGGATGATAGTTTTACAAATATTTATAGGTGCCAACTGAATTTGACCCTTAGTTAGTTATAGTTTTCTAGAAATCAAAGGGGGGCGTTTTGGCCAGGTGGGGCGCATTATACCGTCTTACCCGTAATCGCCGAAAGCATTGAGGTCCACCACAGTTAACTGTTGCTGATACAGCGCCCAGTTCAGCTTGACATTCGCTGGTAATTTGTCTACAAGCTCTTTCAACAATGTCGGATTCGATAAATGCTAGCAAAGCCCGACTGCCTTTAGCTGCGCACACAGATTCTGCACTACCAATCCAAACCCTACTAATGTTTCCAGTCGCTCCGGTTTGGGTGGTGCGGTGGCTCGTACTTTTTCGATCATATTATGAACGATCTGCTCTGGTCGCCCGAATAGGATTTGAAGCGTTGATATCACCTGCGGCACTGTCGAAGGGTTCAACAGGAAACTGCTTACTGCTTCCCTTGCTGCGCCATGCAAGGCCCGTTGGAGTCGTAACAAATTTTCAGCATTGGAATATCCACAAACGTCCCACTAAGGGGTAACTGGACCAAAATCCTGGCCAAAATTATATTTCGGCGTTTTCTGGTAGGTTTTGCTTTTATGATGCAAAAACATAGTAACAATCGATTTTCGAACATTTTTACAGGTGCAAATTCACCTACCAGTGATAAATGACCTTTCTTGGTATGTTCAAAAATGAAATTATAAACTGATACAGAAGCGACAGCTCCATGACAGTTTTTTCACTCACTTTTGTCCTTAATTGGCGTGGGAAACGTGAAAAATTAAAAATCTCGCGTAGCATTTGATAAGGGCCTATTACAGAAAGGTAAACATTAATCGATTCAAAGCAAAACATTAGATTTTCAGCTCCCATTTCACAAGTTTATTATTTGTCATAAGACGAGTTTGTACAATCCCATTTAATTCCACCACTTAATTGTACCTTGACAGATACGTATTTCGACCTCAACAGTAAGGCCGTCTTCAGTTTCTCATACTTGACTCGACTTACGAGACACTGAAGACGGCCTTACTGTTGAGGTCGAAATACGTATCTGTCAAGGTACAATTAAGGTGCAATTAAATGGGATTGCACAAACTCGTCTTACGACAAGTTAAGACATTCCACTAAAAAGCTCAAAATAATTTTCTTAATAAAGTTTATTATATTTTTAGCAGCGAAAGCTACCCAGAACGTACAATCAACACTGATTTCTCACGCATAACATCAGTTGCATCGGGAAATTTGAAATTGATTAAACAAAAGTCTGGCTATTGTTTTTGCACCCTTATGGGTCGTTCATAAACTTTTGCTTTAATCATCTTCATCTCACAATAACATAGGATTGATTATTTTTGGAGAGGAAATGTTTCTTTCTATTTCCTGTTTTGGTCCTATGTACAAGGTTGCCTCAAGTGGTTACACTGGATTTTGTTTTTACACGATTTACATTTTCTCAATTTTCGACTCATCCTAAATGTTTAACGCATATTAATTATCATGTGATTTTTCTTCGATTTATTCTGGATTTTTTGAAACATGTTGGGAAGAGTTTGGTTGTAAACTGAAGTCACACGATCAAAAATACGAGCGAAAAAAAATCGTGTAAAAACAAAATCCTGTGTACTTCACTCAAGACCAAGTAGACTGCTTATTCGAATTGTTTATATTTAGCTTGAACTGGCACTTGCCCGTTTTATCCCCTACCCCATATTATTTCTTTGCTTCAACTTGTCTACATAATATCAACTATGATGTATTTAAGTTATATCGAGATTTACATATCTGTTGTCAATGCAATCGCCAAATTCAATCCAGTATTTTGCGCTCGATAATGGCGGCCGAATGAGTGTCTTTTTGACAATCAAGAGGTAGAAAATATTTACATATTTTAATCAATGTAGGCCTTGATTCATTGCAAAACACTGGCACTCATTTGTTATCAACAAATATATGTCAAATATGTTCCATTGTATTATTCAAGTAATTGGTAATTATCCTATGGATTTTTGGTAATAATTTAATTTATTTTCTAGCACAACTGCAAACTTACAAGCATGTTTCTGCTTTATAAACCTACTTGAGCAGAATCCCGAAACCCCCTGATTTACTGGAGCGAGTCAACGGCGAGGAAGGTGGTTTAGATATGATTCCGTATCGATGGTCATCAAATAATGCCGTAGGATGGAGGGCTCGATCGGTAATTCACTGGCGCCGGTTTATATTACTAGCCGCGGGGCTTTGTAAGCGTCGGGGCCTGTAGACCGCAAATGGGAAGAACAAAGGTTCCCTGTGATGGCGTCTATTTGCGATCCCAATGATGGCCGCATCAATGTTAGGAAGGGTTTGTTAAACACGTTCAGCCGGGGCTCGCAACAGCATGTTTGATAATTTCGGAGTGCATATGATTACGACCCTGGAGGCGGTTCAGATCGTGGACCTCCGGGGACTCCGTTTGATGGACCAACGTAGCTAGATGCACCATTCAGAGACACGTGAATGACTACGGAATGGCAACCTCCGGATACACGGACCACTATGACCGTTCACCTGCACTTCAGCTGCATGGAAAAACTTGAGGCTAGTTTGGCCACAATAGCTCCGATTCGAAACTTCTGAAACTTTTCGGTTGGAAATTTGGGAAAATAAAACTCATTACAGCTCAATTCAATCGTCACCGAAATGTGCTTTTCTTGGTTGAAAATGCCCATACTACTATTTTGATGCTTCTCGATTCGCAGGTTCACATCAACTGCCACACCAAGCTTTTACCAACACCTTCCCGCCCAAACCAACAATTGCTTTTCACTTCTTGCATCCTTGAACTGGATCAATGGATCTCGTCATCCACTCGGCAGCCAAATAATGTAATCGAACATGGTGCGCCTCGCGCATATATCGACTGAAACATGTATGCGCATCAATATAAAACGATCGTTGGAGTTCGTAAATCAACTTCACAATATGATACCTGTTTGGAATTGTCAAGGACCTAACCAACGTATTCTTTACTTCACCTGTTTCAAAGTTGGCAGTTCAACCAACAATTAGTTGAAACTTCTTAACAATACTCTATTTTGCCGTAATCATGATTTGTTTGTTACCCGCCGTAATCATAAATTATTTGCTACCCGCCTGTAACAGTCTAGTGGTGCCAATTTGATCAAGGTGGATAAGTGGATAAGCATTGGAAATGCAGGGAAATGCTAGAGGTGTCTGAATAAGTCGTCTAAGTACATGCAAATCAGTGACCATAATGCACAAAAGTCCCCTTGAAGTATTGCCGAGAGTATTGGTTGATTTCAGTCGAGCGTAATGAATTCATTCCTGTCTATCGTCTCACCCAGGTGTCTGATTGCAGATTTCGTTTCCCTTAAAAGCACTTATTATAATCATGATACATTTGTCGATATTCTGTTTCTTCTACTATTCCTAGAAAATGCAATGAAATCATTACAAAAAAGCATGATGAAAGTATCAAACCCATGTGTAACGCGAAGGAAATATTTGACATTTCGTTTGTTTGTTGATACCGGGTGAGTGCCAATGTTTTTCAATGAGTCAAGGCCTGCATTGATTGAAATAGGTAAATATTTTCTACCTCCTGAATGTCAAAAAGGCACTCACCAGGCCGCCATTATCGAGCGCAAAATACTGGATACAATTGATATTTAGATTTTTCGAAAAATTGGATAGTGGAAAGGAGATGAAAGATAATGGAGCATGCGCTATGCTTTGTAGAGATTTAAATGAGCAGCAGATGCCCCAAACTAACATTATTATTTGAGGGGTAGGTTACAAAATTGTATTAAAAAATCGGCTCCGTAACGCCCTACAGCATTTGAGCCTACCAAATGAACGAAAGAATAACAAAAAACACAGTATGTTACTATTGTATTCAATCATGTCTATGTGTCAAATGCCTCGAAAACCAGAAAAAGTTATCTGCCGAATTTTTCTGCCTATATACTGTTGAAAACAATGGCGGAAAATATGAAAACAACCTATTTTGAAGTTACTCGCAAATTCGTTTGCGGACGAGTGCGGATGATCTTTAACCCGTAATAGAAAGATGAAAGCCTATATTTTCATGTGTGTACAATCTCGAAGCGGAATACGAGGAAGTACTTCTACTTTTTTAATAATGAAGTTTGCTAAAAAATGTCAAAAACTCCATGTTATTTATGTTTATGAAATAATATCTTAATGTTAAATATAATTCATTTCAACTCATGGAGGTCCTAGGACAGTCTATAAATGATGTTTTGTGTACTATAAACCTAACATTATATGTGTTGTTTAGATCAGTCAGGAGTGGTAACTGATCTTTGTCTTACGGCACGCTAAAAACCATCAAATTAACATGATTTTTGATAGGTTGTCATTAATATTAATAAGGAACAAGCGTAAAAATTTAAATGACACATAATGGAGATAATATTGAAGAATATTCTAAAAATATAATACTATGCAAAAGTTCGAAAAACGAGAAAGGGTTTTTGGCCAGCCATTTGTTCTAGCTACTCCACCGTAGAGTCCGTAGACGTCCGTAGAGTTGCGGTAGCTACTGAAGAATAATGGCCATTCAGTGGGATCTCCCGTAAAGGCAGGTAACTCCTTGGACAGCAGCTGTCTAGCCGCTCCGGAGTAAGGCGGAATACCTCTAGCCGCGGTTGGATTGACGGCAGGTGTTGGTAACTCTAATTCTCCGAGTAGTGGTGTAGTGTGGGTTCTTTGTGGAAGGTTTGTAGATGGTGTTGAAATAGGGTTAGAAGGTGGCAGGTGGCGAACATTTGCAGTCGGAGACGGAATCTGATGGTCCACAAACTTTGTGAAACTTTGTGGTTGTTCTTAATGGTGCAGCGATTCAAAGGCATGTGATGTGCCGCCGGTTCGTAACTCGATTTCTTGTTCTTGCTGTTGCGCTTGACTGATTGAAAGCAATTGTTTCAACAGCTGTTGTTCACCTCCGCGTAGCCGACGAATCTCTGCATCACGTTCCTATAATTCCGCATGTCGCTGTAGATCCATGGCGGTCTGCCGATCAGAGATTTCTTGGAGCTGCTTCTTCACGTCTAATTCGTATTTTCGTAGTTCCTCTGCTCCTGCATCATTTTTAAGTTGAAGCCGCTTTATTTCTTCTACCAGTTCTAGCTCCCGTTCACGTCTTGCCTCTATTTCCTTTTGATGTTGCTGCTCCATCTCGTTATTTTTGCGTCGTTGAGCAGTGTCCTTCTGCCACCGTCCATACGGCAAAAGAACGTTACTTGCCAGTTTCGGTATCGCTCCTGTGTGTTTCACAATTGATCTTTGTTCATCCAGTAGATGTTGTAACGGGTTGAGATTTACTAACGGAATTCCAGGGGAAATCAGACTGTTTTTCATACGGTTCCTCCCCGCTGATTCTCCGTTGTAGTTCTCTCCGATCGTAACGTCATTGTTGGGAAGTGGAGGCGATACTAGATCAATTTCGAATGGTTCCAAGGGTTCACATTTTACGACAAACGGATCTGTAGTTGTGGGTGTTCCATCTAGTGCGGGGGTGGAAGTGAGTTTTTGAATATGAACGTCTCCGGAATTCACTGGTGTATGATGAGTTGGTTCAGATGGCTTGGACGTCTCTCCAACGACGCCCGCATCAATGCCTTTGGTTATTTCCACCTGGCTGACTACCCAGTCTTCGATACGATTTCCAGTGGATCGGTTAGAGTGACGACTACTCACGCTCGCGATCTCATTTTCCTCGTCTTGTTGGATTAGCAGATCACGCTTCCTCGCTAAATATTGCTTATCGCGTTCAATTCTCTCCCTGGCAGCCTTTTCGTTCATCAACCTTTCTCGTTCCAACTGCTCTTTACGAGCTTCGTCTTCCAGCCTCCTCTCTTCCTCAAGCAATGCAAGCTCTCGAGCTAATCTAGCCCTACGTACACTAGACGAACTTGATCGGCAGGAACCGGACGAGGGCGGTGGTGGACATGTAGATGAAACGCACAATGTACACTTGGCCTTTTACTGGGAACGAGTTTTCCTATTAGGCAAATTGAAATTTCGTTCGATAAATTCTTGAGAAATTGTTCTCGACGTTCGATATTCTTGAAGCAAAGTCGAGCTTATATTTTAGGACAGCTCAAGCTACAAATGTTCTTCTTCTGCTTCTTCTTATTGGCATTACATCCCCACACTAGGACAGAGCCGCCTCGCAGCTTAGTTTTCATTAAGCACTTCCACAGTTATTCACTGCGAGGTTTCTAAGCCAGGTTACCATTTTTGCATTCGTATATCATGAGGCTAGCACGATGATACTTTTATGCCCAGGGAAGTCGAGACAATTTCCAATCCGAAAATTGCCTAGACCGGCACCGGGAATCGAACCCAGCCACCATCAGCATGGTCTAGCTTTGTAGCCGCGCGTCTTACCGCACGGCTAAGGAGGGCCCCTACAGGCCAGCTACAAATGTATTTATTAGAATTTAATTGCTATTTCTGAGTTCAGTATATTACTTACAATTTAGTGTTCGAACAATGTTGTCGACAAACAAATATTTGTGATTATATGGAAATGCTAATATCATCTTCCAAACTTAGACGTACATGTTCATGATAGAATTAGAGGCGAAAGTATAGAATTGATAGTTCCGTTAGGATACGGCAGTGGAGATACTGGCCAGTGGAGATATATCAGCTTCCACACTGATATTCTTCCCTCCCCCTTCATACGGGAGCTTGGCAGAAGGAAGGTCGTGTGATATGTGCCATCACAAATATTGTCCTCCACTCGCTTTCAAATCGACTTCTATAAGAACATTCTTCATGCCTGCCGTATCCTAACGGGGAACTA
This sequence comes from Armigeres subalbatus, assembly GCF_024139115.2. Classification (NCBI taxonomy): domain Eukaryota; kingdom Metazoa; phylum Arthropoda; class Insecta; order Diptera; family Culicidae; genus Armigeres; species Armigeres subalbatus. The sequence continues at coordinate 22,175,456 of NC_085139.1, read as the reverse complement.
TCAATTCTATACTTTCGCCACTACACCCAGGTTTTTTTTTTTACACGGTTGGAATTCATTAATTTCTCGGTTAACCTGAACTTTCACAGCTTTTTAAATACCCCCTGAATTTTCTTTGATTTTTTGTGAATTTTTTCGTGGGGTTAACTCATTGTTTTATCGACGCTTTAGGTCTTAAACGACTAAAACCAAACCGTGTAAAAAAAACCTGGGTGTAATTCTATCATGAACATGTACGTCTATGTTTGGAAGATGATATTAGCATTTCCATATAATTGTAAATCGTTAAACTTCACGTAGAAGTAACACACACAAAATCATTAATTTAGTAAATATTTGTAGATAGTACGGTAGATTTCGTTCTGCGAGTAATTCAAGGCCTGGATTAAACAATACACACTCCTGGCATGAGATTTAATTCAATTGTTTTGCATTAAGATTTAGTGACATTATTAGGGCATCTCTCTTCTCTGACATTCGCAATGCTTTAAGAGCTTTTGAAATACGGGCTCTATTTGGACCAGCCGTCATACGCATAGTTGTCCCATGTTTGCTGGGATTTCCTATGTACATGGGACAGTTATGCGTATAACGGCAGCAAAGCAATAATATAGAAAATAAATATGAAAAATACTTTGTACATAATATATAGTATAGCAAATTAATATTCGTTTGGTACAAAAATAAATCCTGAGCATATTACGCCTAAAGTATTTTGCGTATACATTTTTGGTACAATTTTTTGGTATTTTACCTCTTATGCACACCTAGGTCATACCAACTGCTGTTATCGAGGTCGTCGCTCCTGCTCGGGCAAGTAAGTTTTCCCTTTCGTGGCACATCCCATTGATTGCGATGATGAGGGAAGACGCCTCGTCATAGTGACGTGACAATGTGCACCGCCGCGCGACGGCCTTCTCCAGTACCCACCCGACTGTTTGCGGCCATGAATAATCATGATGTCATGGGCATTTAAGGAGTGATTAATAGCGCTCATTCATTTTCATTTACGAGCCTCCCGCCGAAAACATCGTTGCCGAAGTCATCGTCGCCGTCTTGGTGCGGCGTACCTATTAGTCGCTTTCGTCGCCATCGTCGTCGTCGTCATCAGCCGGATCATATTCATTGCTAGCGCACGATGGAAGCTGGCGCACCGGAACGGGATCCGAAGAAATGCTGGTTCTAGCCATAAACTACGCTGGGAATTTGCAGCCGAAATTCGAGATAGGCCGATACACGTACGAACGGATCCTGTTTCTATCAGCCAGTCGTTTAACCACAGGGATAAGAAACACGAAAGCGAGGTGCTTTCCAGGAAGTGTTTCGTTTATGGTCTTTGGTACAGCGATTATGTACATGAAACCCAGAATAGACGGTCTTATTCCCATCTAGTAGCAGGAATGCCATTTGACCAGAGCAGGGGAATAGATGCACGAACTGAATGGTTGGAGAATGCCTACATCATTTTGAAGTCGATTGAAATTCATGGCTTGCGATATACGGCTTTCGAAGATGTTATCGCATATAAAATGAGTGATGGGTTGAGTTGATAATTGTTTTAGTAGATGGGCGTTTCTCACATTATTTTCCGTAACGTGGTAAGATGACAATGGCGTTTACACTATGCTTGCAGCTGAAGTTCGTGGAAATCGGTGCTTCGTTTTCGAAACTGCATCGCCTCAAACATCGCCACGCGATTTCATGAGCATTGTCGATGTAATTGAAAGTGAACAAAAGTTGACTTTTCTGAGTGCTAATGTTGATCACTGAACAACATTTTCGAAATTTTAAATGATCCGTTATTTTATTAATCTGGACTCTCTCCACCACCGTAAACTCGTGCATTTTACAAATTTCTTTGAATATGGTGGAATATTTAGAAATAAACTCAGAAGACCAAAAAGTTTGCAAAAAATCCGCACCAAACGCTATAATGAATCACCCAATTTTATGCACAAAATAACGTATAGTGGTTCTAACTATAAACAATTCGTTTCGTCTAACTATAAACAATTTATCGTCTCAGTATTGATGATATTCTTTATCAAATAAGCGCATAATTCATGTGAATATTGCTTTATGTCCCTTTCACGGGCAAAGTATCACAATGTCAAAAAGTCGATAATCAAAAATTCTTCTGTTTTCCTTTTTATAACGTATTACGAGGAAAGTTCAATCGCCGAACAAAAAAAGAAAGCGAACGAAAACGTGTTTCGTGCCACGCCACGTTAAAAATGACTAGAGAGTGGTTGATGGTTTCTAATACAAGTCCAACTCCTATACTCGTGCGAAAAATGTCTTCGGCCAAAAGTTTTATACAACAAAAAAATAGGTGCTAGTTGAACTAAAATGAATACCCAGCAACTCGAAGCTTTTCACATCACAGACAGTGCAGTGCGGATCTAAATATCGCATGTCTATGACTCATTTCCGCATACTGCTCCGAAGCACTTCATTAGCACGTTCGTCAGGACATTTCCTGAACACATATTCACCATAACATCCAACCAAACTTGCCATTTCCTGGCACATTCAAAATCATCCCATTAAAAAAAATAACGAAACAAAAGCAGTGAAACCCGCCCGTCGTCGCCATAGATGACTCATTTTCGGTAGATTCCGGTCCGAGTCCGTCCGACCACGGTCACCATCAATGGTCACAACCAATAGTGCAGAAAACTAGCGTGAAACATCATTTAATTAACTGAAGCTTAGCAACGTGCGGTGGATAACGATTTGATCCGCAGCAGGCAAGTTTGAGTGCGAAGACCGAAGCGAACCCCATTGTAGGCGAGAACTGTTCGTCAAGTTTTCAGTCAGTTGAGTCCTCGACATGCTCGTTGGCATCGTCACCGAGGACGATGGACATGGCTCCACGAGCTGAAGCTAACCAACCGACCACATCAACCTTCCAGAGTTGTGAACAGAATGTGGCATATGTGTGAAATGGAATGAAATGCGGTGGCAGAGGTTCTGAGAGCAAACGTTTTAATTAACGGCTAGAGCCAACGCTAGCCATTACGTTTTTTTTGTGTTCAGCACTCTTTGAGGAAAGTATCTGAGCAAATGATGAGGGCTAAAACTTTTCTCGTCAACAGAGTCCCTTCTACGCTGCGTACAAACTGTGACACTGATAATGATACGATCCGTGTGCAATATAATAAGGAAAACGTTCCATTTTATATCTACCTCTATCATATTCAGCTTTTTGTAAGCATGCGTGCTCAACTGCTCACAAACATCCAATTTCAGACCAAAGAAGTTACGTATGCATGGAAGATTGATCCATAGTACACTGCTTTAACGTAAGCATATGCGGTATTTCGAAAAATTTCGTTTCAGGTGGTTCGAAACGAAATTCCGCGGAATTTCGCGGAATTTAAGCATGGCGAAATCTGATTTCTTGATTTCGTTTCGTTTCGTAAAATTGAAAAAATTTCGCTAGAAAAAACTAGCTTCGAACGAAATTTAACGGAATTCCGCGGAATTTCGAAACAAATTTAAACTAATCCATACTTTATATTATAAAAAATTTTGGCTGCGCCGCTGAACAAAATCGTTAAGTTGTTTTCAAAACTTTAGGTTATACAATTTTTTCTATTAACGCTTACTACATAACCTCATTCTTAATCGACAAATACGTAAGTAGTTTTGTTCTATAAAACGTCTTCAGTGTTTCCATAATATTTTTTTTGCTATTTGCACAATATGAATGCGGAATCGATCGTTTTGCTGTTGGTCATGGGACGGCAGCTAGTCCGGGAGAACGCGAAGTGAAAAAAATCTACCTCGCGTGGCAGAAATTTGTTTAACTAGTGTGCAATCGATCGTGTTGATGCTGATCACGCCAACTAGTGTGGGAGAACGTGAAGTGGTAAAACTAATGTCTGCATCGAAGAGCACAAAATTATTTAGTGCGGAATCGATCGTGTTGTAGAAGATTATTAAACGATTCACATTGATTTTGCGTTGGATTGATTTGAAACACAGGTTTCGTCTTCTTGTTTTCAAAATAACTTCGTTTAAAATAAATATTTTGTCGGTTACCAAGGGGTTTCACATGAATTACCTTCTCAACCAACGATTCCTTTTCCGTAGCGCTCACGGAGATGCAGAGCATTCCTCGGTCTCATAAATCAATGAGTGTTAAACTAAATTTCCTCTCCTAATCCTAAATTGACTATAAGCACGTGACCAGCACCGTTATTGGTCATGAATTGGAAACTCCGAAGCAAGTATACAATAAGAATAACTTTTTTGTTTCCCAAGAATATTATTTAATTGGTGAGCTGTTTATATTTGCCGTTTTTCGGCCAATCAAGATTAGCAACTACGATGTGTACAGTTAATCAAGCTCAGCTCTTCTTTGACTATTTGCACAATATGTAAGGAACATTAAAGATTTGTGGGCATTTCTAGACCTTCGCATGGAATTTGCAAAAAAAAAATCAGAGCGAGTGGAAATATCATTAAAATTGCTGAGAATTCTTAACTTATGATTGCTTTCAGCATATACTGACCATAACAGCTGTTCTCATATGCCAAGGGCACACACACAATAGTTCAGTTTGTCGAGCTGATTGTATATAAGACTATGCTACCGCTAACCGCTAGTCGAGCACATCTGTATATGGACGCCCATATACAGATGTGCTCGACTGCGGTTAGCGGCAGTATGGGTCTGTGAAATTCAATCTGAATTACATATCTTTGTGCATTTTAGAAAGGTGCACAGGATTCTTCTAGTGAGCAAATGTATGCTATATATGTAGACGAAGAATAGGAAGAAATAAATTTTGGCAGATACGCCCTTTTCAAATGTTGATCTAGCAATATCAATTCTATAAATGCGTATACGCCTGGCAGATGTGGATACGTAATTAAGTATCCCACTAAATAAAAAATAAATCTAGGCATTCTTTTCAAATTTTGACTAAGTCAATACTGTAAAACCACGCTGACAAGACAATATGAAGTATGCTTCAGCATAATTATATAATTCTTAGGTGAACTAAGGTTTTGAACAAAATTTGAATCCGTATATGAAAAATCCGACAATTTCTTTATTTTTATATGCCGTCATCTGGGGGGAAGATGATCATTTTTAAGACAAAACATGCGATAACAATGTGTGTTTACATTTTAAATCGAAACAAATATTTTCAAAACATGTGCTGCTATATGTTGTAATAATTAACAACTTTAGTTTTCTGAAATGCTTTCGCATTTATTAAAATAAATTAAATTATCACACATTTTTTGAGTAATCTGGTTTGGGGTGAAGTTGATCAAGACAGCTCTACTAAAATCATTATGACCTAGCGGTCAAAATACACTAGGTTATTTGTATGAATGTTGAATTTACTACGTAAAGAAGTCTAGGAAGTCAATATTTGAAACGAAAATAGCGTCATTTATGACTATCTCTCTCTTTCTTCCACGAAATACATTTTCATGATTATAATCGAAAAACTCGGATTCTCTACCTAGCGGTAACATTACTTGAACGGCTAATATTGTTGACTACCGTTTCATGAAAAAAAATAGGCACTTTTGACTGACACATCAAATGATCATCTTCGCCTCGAAGATCATCTTCCCCCCATATGACGGTACTTACTGATATAAAATTGATCAGATTCGGGAGCACACGCTCCACGATGAATTCCTTTGAAAGCGGCACAAATGCTGGGGTATTGCCTTATCGCCAATGGTATATGCGGCGAGAATGTGACGATTTATCAGAGATTGCCTCTTCAGTTATTATAACTCTTTTGGTCGCAAAACAGTTATTCGACTTCGAAAAAGTGGAATCAGAATTGCGTGCATAATGTAAAACCAATTCAATAAAAATTCCGCGGAAAAAAAATCAAAATTTCGTTTCGTTTCGAAAAATTTCGAATTAAATGAACCTCGATTTCGTATCGTTTCGAAATCTCGAAAGAAATCTATGTTTCGTTTCGTTTCGATCCGAATCAACATAGACATTTTAAATTTCGTTTCGTTTCGTTTCGTTAGGAAAAAGTGTGTTATCGCATACCCTTACTTTAACGATGCAAACAGTTTTTGAGTTCCACTACAGAAGATTGAAATCGATGATTTAGAAGGCTTCGGTTAAAATAGAAAATGTTCGGAAGTGAAATTTCGAAAGAATTCCAAAAATTTCTTCCTAGAGCTTCGGAAGGGATTTTTTTGAGAAATAACTGGAAAGAATTCTTTATTCAATTTCCGCAGCAATTCCTGAGGCAATTTTCAATGAAATTCATAAAAAAATATAAAAGAAATTCTCCTGAAAGCTTTTCCGTTGAAATTTCAAATAAATTTTTAATTGAATTTACAAAATAATTGCCGAAGAAATTTCTAAAAGAATTTGTAAATGAATTATCGAGGGAAACGTTAGACAAATTTCCGAAGGAATTTCTGAAGGAATTTTCAAGAATATTTCGAAAAGTATTTCCGAAGACAAATTCAACAAAATTGGAATTCCAAAAATAAGAAGGAGGACTCCATTGGAACTCTTCATAATATTCCTTCAAAAATTCAAAGATTGGAATTATAAGAAAATTTCAAAAGTTATTCCGAAATTCATTTATGAATTCTTTAATGAATTTCTTCAGAATATGTTTAAAGAATTCTGCCAGTAGTTTCCCAAGAAATGCTTTCGAAAACTCTAGTAAGAATTTCTTTGAGTTCCTTCGTAATTTTCCACAGAAATTTCTTCAAATCCCAGGTATTCTTTTGAAAAAATCTTATAGGAATTTCTTTGCTCGTTCATACGGATTTTTTAGCTACTCTTCCAGAAATGCCTTTAGATTTTTGGAGATTTCTTTTGAAACTTCTCCAGAATTCCCTTTGAGCATTCTTTTGGGAATCCATTCAGAAATTCCTTCAGGAATCCTTCTGCAATAACATATAGTGGTTCCCAGTTAATAATCGGCCTAATGTACATCGGAGATCCCTCCAGTAATTCATTACTAAATTCCTCAAGGAATTTCGTCAAAAATTGTTCGCAAATAATTTAAGAAATACCTCCAGAAATTTCTTTGGGAATTGTTTGGAAAATTTCTTTAAAAGATTGTCTGAAAATTCTTTTGGAAAATAATCCGGAATTGGAATTCCAAGAATATTTCGTATGGAATATAGACCGCATTCCGAATGGAATACTGACCGGATTCCGGATGGAATCCTGACCGAATTTCTGATGGAATCCTGACCGGATTCCGGATGGAATCCTGAACGGATTCCGGATGGAATCCTGACCGGATTCCGGATGGAATCCTGACCGGATTCCGGATGGAATCCTGACCGGATTCCGGATAGAATCCTGACCGGATTCCGGATGGAATCCTGACCGGATTCCGGATGGAATCCAGACCGGATTCCGGATGGAATTCTGACCGGATTCCGGATGGAATCCTGACCGGATTCCGGATGGAATCCAGACCGGATTACGGATGGAATCCTGACCGGATTCCGGATGGAACCCTGGCGGGTTTCCGGATGGAATCCTAACCGGATTCCGGATGGAATCCTGACCGGATTCCGGATGGAATCCTGACCGGATTCCGGATGGAATCCTGACCGGATTCCGGATGGAATCCTGACCGAATTCCGGATGGAATCCTGACCGGATTCCGGATGGAATCCTGACCGGATTCCGGATGGAATCCTGACCGGATTCCGGATGGAATCCTGACCGGATTCCGGATGGAATCCTGACCGGATTCCGGATGAAATCCTGACCGGATTCCGGATGGAATCCTGACCGGATTCCGGATGGAATCCTGACCGGATTCCGGATGGAATCCTGACCGGATTCCGGATGGAATCCTGACCGGATTCGGATGGAAGCCTGACCGGATTCGGATTGAATCCTGACCGGATTCCGGATGGAATCCTAACCGGATTCCGGATGGAATCCTAACCGGATTCCGGATGGAATCCTAACCGGATTCCGGATGGAATCCTGACCGGATTCCGGATGGAATCCTAACCGGATTCCGGATGGAATCCTGACCGGATGAAATCCTGACCGGATTCCGGATGAAATCCTGACCGGATTCCGGATGAAATCCTGACCGGATTCCGGATGAAATCCTGACCGGATTCCGGATGGAATCCTAACCGGATTCCGGATGGAATCCTAACCGGATTCCGGATGGAATCCTAACCGGATTCCGGATGGAATCCTAACCGGATTCCGGATGGAATCCTAACCGTATTCCGGATGGAATCCTAACCGGATGAAATCCTGACCGGATTCCGGATGAAATCCTGACCGGATTCCGGATGAAATCCTGACCGGATTCCGGATGAAATCCTGACCGGATTCCGGATGGAATCCTAACCGGATTCCGGATGGAATCCTAACCGGATTCCGGATGGAATCCTAACCGGATTCCGGATGGAATCCTAACCGGATTCCGGATGGAATCCTAACCGGATTCCGGATGGAATCCTAACCGTATTCCGGATGGAATCCTAACCGGATTCCGGATGGAATCCTAACCGGATTCCGGATGGAATCCTAACCGGATTCCGGATGGAATCCTAACCGGATTCCGGATGGAATCCTAACCGGATTCCGGATGGAATCCTAACCGGATGGAATCCTAACCGGATTCCGGATGGAATCCTAACCGGATTCCGGATGGAATCCTAACCGGATTCCGGATGGAATCCTAACCGGATTCCGGATGGAATCCTAACCGGATTTCGGATGGAATCCTAACCGGATTCCGGATGGAATCCTAACCGGATTCCGGATGGAATCCTAACCGGATTCCGGATGGAATCCTAACCGGATTCCGGATGGAATCCTAACCGGATTCCGGATGGAATCCTAACCGGATTCCGGATGGAATCCTAACCGGATTCCGGATGGAATCCTGACCGGATTCCGGATGGAATCCTGACCGGATTCCGGATGGAATCCTGACCAGATTCCGGATGGAATCCTGACCGGATTCCGGATGGAATCCTAACCGGATTCCGGATGGAATCCTGACCGGATGGAATCCTAACCGGATTCCGGATGGAATCCTAACCGGATTCCGGATGGAATCCTAACCGGATTCCGGATGGAATCCTAACCGGATTCCGGATGGAATCCCAACCGGATTCCGGATGGAATCCCAACCGGATTCCGGATGGAATCCCAACCGGATTCCGGATGGAATCCTAACCGGATTCCGGATGGAATCCTAACCGGATTCCGGATGGAATCCGAACCGGATTCCGGATGGAATCCGAACCGGATTCCGGATGGAATCCGAACCGGATTCCGGATGGAATCCGAACCGGATTCCGGATGGAATCCGAACCGGATTCCGGATGGAATCCGAACCGGATTCCGGATGGAATCCGAACCGGATTCCGGATGGAATCCGATTCCGGATGGAATCCTAACCGGATTCCGGATGGAATCCTAACCGGATTCCGGATGGAATCCAAACCGGATTCCGGATGGAATCCTAGCCGGATTCCGGATAGAATACTAACCGGATTCGAGATGGAATCCTAACCGGATTCCGGATGGAATCCTAACCGGATTCCGGATGGAATCCTAACCGGATTCCGGATGGAATCCTAACCGGATTCGGATGGAATCCTAACCGGATTCCGGATGGAATCCTAACCGGATTCCGGATGGAATCTAACCGGATTCGGATGGAATCTAACCGGATTCCGGATGGAATCTAACCGGATTCCGGATGGAATCCTAACCGGATTCGGATGGAATCCTAACCGGATTCGGATGGAATCCTGACCGGATTCCGGATGGAATCCTGACCGGATTCCGGATGGAATCCTGACCGGATTCCGGATGGAATCCTGACCGGATTCCGGATGGAATCTGACCGGATTCCGGATGGAATCCTGACCGGATTCGGATGGAATCCTGACCGGATTCGGATGGAATCCTGACCGGATTCCCGATGGAATCCAGACCGTATTCCAGATGGAATCCGGGTTCGGGTTCCGGATGGAATCCTGACTGTGTTCCGGATGGAATTCTTTCCGTATTCTGGATTGAATCCTGACCGGATTCCGGATGGAATCCTGACCGGATTCCGGATGGAATCCTGACCGGATTCGGATGGAATCCTGACCGGATTCCGGATGGAATCTGACCGGATTCCGGATGGAATCCTGACCGGATTCCGGATGGAATCTGACCGGATTCGGATGGAATCCTGACCGGATTCCGGATGGAATCCTGACCGGATTCCGGATGGAATCCTGACCGGATTCCGGATGGAATCCTGACCGGATTCGGATGGAATCTGACCGGATTCGGATGGAATCCTGACCGGATTCGGATGGAATCCTGACCGGATTCCGGATGGAATCCTGACCGGATTCGGATGGAATCTGACCGGATTCCGGATGGAATCCTGACCGAGATGAATCCTGACCGGATTCCGGATGAAATCCTGATCGGATTCCGGATGAAATCCTGACCGGATTCCGGATGAAATCCTGACCGGATTCCGGATGGAATCTAACCGGATTCGGATGGAATCTAACCGGATTCGGATGGAATCTAACCGGATTCCGGATGGAATCCTAACCGGATTCCGGATGGAATCTGACCGGATTCCGGATGGAATCCTAACCGGATTCCGGATGGAATCCTAACCCGGATTCGGATGGAATCCTAACCAGATTCGGATGGAATCTAACCGGATTCCGGATGGAATCCTAACCGGATTCGGATGGAATCCTAACCGGATTCGGATGGAATCCTAACCGGATTCCGGATGGAATCTAACCGGATTCCGGATGGAATCCTAACCGGATTCGGATGGAATCCTAACCGGATTCCGGATGGAATCTAACCGGATTCGGATGGAATCCTAACCGGATTCCGGATGGAATCCTAACCGGATTCGGATGGAATCCTAACCGGATTCGGATGGAATCTAACCGGATTCGGATGGAATCCTAACCGGATTCCGGATGGAATCCTAACCGGATTCGGATGGAATCCTAACCGGATTCCGGATGGAATCTAACCGGATTCCGGATGGAATCCTAACCGATTCCGGATGGAATCCTAACCGGATTCCGGATGGAATCCTAACCGGATTCCGGATGGAATCCTAACCGGATTCCGGATGGAATCCTAGCAGATTCGGATGGAATCTAACCGGATTCCGGATGGAATCCTAACCGGATTCCGGATGGAATCCTAACCGGATTCCGGATGGAATCTAACCGGATTCGGATGGAATCTAACCGGATTCGGATGGAATCCTAACCGGATTCCGGATGGAATCCTAACCGGATTCGGATGGAATCCTAACCGGATTCCGGATGGAATCCTAACCGGATTCCGGATGGAATCCTAACCGGATTCCGGATGGAATCCTAACCGATTCGGATGGAATCCTAACCGGATTCCGGATGGAATCCTAACCGGATTCCGGATGGAATCTAACCGATTCCGGATGGAATCCTAACCGGATTCCGGATGGAATCCTAACCGGATTCGGATGGAATCCTAACCGGATTCGGATGGAATCCTAACCAGATTCCGGATGGAATCTAACCGGATTCCGGATGGAATCTAACCGGATTCGGATGGAATCCTAACCGGATTCCGGATGGAATCTAACCGGATTCCGGATGGAATCCTAACCGGATTCCGGATGGAATCCTAACCGGATTCCGGATGGAATCTAACCGGATTCCGGATGGAATCTAACCGGATTCCGGATGGAATCTAACCGGATTCGGATGGAATCCTAACCGGATTCGGATGGAATCTAACCGGATTCCGGATGGAATCTAACCGGATTCCGGATGGAATCCTAACCGATTCGGATGGAATCCTAACCGGATTCCGGATGGAATCTAACCGGATTCCGGATGGAATCCTAACCGGATTCCGGATGGAATCTAACCGGATTCCGGATGGAATCTAACCGGATTCGGATGGAATCTAACCGGATTCCGGATGGAATCCTAACCGGATTCGGATGGAATCTAACCGGATTCGGATGGAATCCTAACCGGATTCCGGATGGAATCTAACCGGATTCCGGATGGAATCCTAACCGGATTCGGATGGAATCCTAACCGGATTCCGGATGGAATCTAACCGGATTCGGATGGAATCCTAACCGGATTCCGGATGGAATCCTAACCGGATTCCGGATGGAATCTAACCGGATTCGGATGGAATCTAACCGGATTCCGGATGGAATCTAACCGGATTCCGGATGGAATCCTAACCGGATTCGGATGGAATCCTAACCGGATTCCGGATGGAATCCTAACCGGATTCCGGATGGAATCTAACCGGATTCCGGATGGAATCCTAACCGGATTCCGGATGGAATCTAACCGGATTCGGATGGAATCCTAACCGATTCGGATGGAATCCTAACCGGATTCCGGATGGAATCCTAACCCGGATTCCGGATGGAATCTAACCGGATTCCGGATGGAATCTAACCGGATTCCGGATGGAATCTAACCGGATTCCGGATGGAATCTAACCGGATTCCGGATGGAATCTAACCGGATTCCGGATGGAATCCTAACCGGATTCGGATGGAATCCTAACCGGATTCCGGATGGAATCTAACCGGATTCGGATGGAATCCTAACCGGATTCCGGATGGAATCCTAACCGGATTCCGGATGGAATCCTAACCGGATTCGGATGGAATCTAACCGGATTCCGGATGGAATCCTAACCGGATTCGGATGGAATCTAACCGGATTCGGATGGAATCCTAACCGGATTCCGGATGGAATCTAACCGGATTCGGATGGAATCCTAACCGGATTCGGATGGAATCTAACCGGATTCCGGATGGAATCCTAACCGGATTCCGGATGGAATCCTAACCGGATTCGGATGGAATCTAACCAGTTCCGGATGGAATCTAACCGGATTCCGGATGGAATCCTAACCGATTCGGATGGAATCCTAACCGGATTCGGATGGAATCTAACCGGATTCCGGATGGAATCCTAACCGGATTCCGGATGGAATCTAACCGGATTCGGATGGAATCCTAACCGGATTCCGGATGGAATCCTAACCGGATTCGGATGGAATCTAACCCGGATTCCGGATGGAATCTAACCGGATTCCGGATGGAATCTAACCGGATTCGGATGGAATCCTAACCGGATTCCGGATGGAATCCTAACCGAATTCGGATGGAATCTAACCGGATTCGGATGGAATCTGACCGGATTCGGATGGAATCTAACCAGATTCGGATGGAATCCTGACCGGATTCCGGATGGAATCTGACCGGATTCCGGATGAAATCTGACCGGATTCCGGATGAAATCTGACGGATTCCGGATGGAATCCTAACCGGATTCCGGATGGAATCTAACCGGATTCGGATGGAATCCTAACCGGATTCCGGATGGAATCCTAACCGGATTCCGGATGGAATCTAACCGGATTCGGATGGAATCTAACCGGATTCGGATGGAATCTAACCGGATTCCGGATGGAATCCTAACCGGATTCGGATGGAATCCTAACCCGGATTCGGATGGAATCCTAACCGGATTCCGGATGGAATCTAACCGGATTCCGGATGGAATCCTAACCGGATTCGGATGGAATCCTAACCGGATTCGGATGGAATCTAACCGGATTCCGGATGGAATCCTAACCGGATTCGGATGGAATCCTAACCGGATTCCGGATGGAATCTAACCGGATTCCGGATGGAATCCTAACCGGATTCGGATGGAATCCTAACCGGATTCGGATGGAATCTAACCAGATTCCGGATGGAATCTAACCGGATTCCGGATGGAATCCTAACCGGATTCCGGATGGAATCTAACCGGATTCGGATGGAATCCTAACCAGATTCGGATGGAATCCTAACCCGGATTCCGGATGGAATCTAACCGATTCCGGATGGAATCTAACCGGATTCGGATGGAATCCTAGCAGATTCGGATGGAATCCTAACGGATTCGGATGGAATCCTAACCGGATTCGGATGGAATCCTAACCGGATTCCGGATGGAATCTAACCGGATTCGGATGGAATCTAACCGGATTCGGATGGAATCCTAACCGGATTCGGATGGAATCCTAACCCGGATTCCGGATGGAATCTAACCGGATTCGGATGGAATCTAACCGGATTCGGATGGAATCCTAACCGGATTCCGGATGGAATCTAACCGGATTCGGATGGAATCCTAACCGGATTCGGATGGAATCCTAACCGGATTCGGATGGAATCTAACCGGATTCCGGATGGAATCCTAACCGGATTCCGGATGGAATCCTAACCCGAATTCGGATGGAATCCTAACCGGATTCGGATGGAATCTAACCGGATTCGGATGGAATCTAACCGGATTCCGGATGGAATCCTAACCGGAATTCGGATGGAATCCTAACCGGATTCCGGATGGAATCTAACCGGATTCCGGATGGAATCTAACCGGATTCCGGATGGAATCCTAACCGGATTCCGGATGGAATCCTAACCGGATTCGGATGGAATCCTAACCGGATTCGGATGGAATCTAACCGGATTCGGATGGAATCCTAACCGGAATTCGGATGGAATCCTAACGGATTCCGGATGGAATCCTAACCGGATTCGGATGGAATCCTAACCGGATTCAGATGGAATCCTAACCGGATTCCGGATGGAATCCTAACCGGATTCGGATGGAATCCTAACCGGATTCCGGATGGAATCCTAACCGGATTCCGGATGGAATCTAACCGGATTCCGGATGGAATCTAACCGGATTCGGATGGAATCCTAACCGGATTCGGATGGAATCTAACCCGGATTCGGATGGAATCCTAACCCGGATTCGGATGGAATCCTAACCCGGATTCGGATGGAATCCTGATTCGGATGAAATCCTAGCGGATTCGGATGGAATCCTAACAGTTCCGGATGGAATCCTAACCGGATTCGGATGGAATCCTAACCGGATTCCGGATGGAATCTAACCGGATTCGGATGGAATCTAACCGGATTCGGATGGAATCCTAACCGGATTCCGGATGGAATCCTAACCGGATTCCGGATGGAATCTAACCGGATTCGGATGGAATCTAACCGGATTCCGGATGGAATCTAACCGGATTCCGGATGGAATCTAACCGAATTCGGATGGAATCCTAACCGGATTCGGATGGAATCTAACCGGATTCGGATGGAATCTAACCCGGCTTCCGGATGGAGTCCTAACCGGATTCCGGATGGAATCCTAACCGGATTCCGGATGGAATCCTAACCGGATTCCGGATGGAATCCTAACCGGATTCGGATGGAATCTAACCGGATTCCGGATGGAATCCTAACCGGATTCCGGATGGAATCCTAACCGGATTCCGGATGGAATCCTAACCGGATTCCGGATGGAATCCTAACCGGATTCCGGATGGAATCCTAACCGGATTCGGATGGAATCCTAACCGGATTCCGGATGGAATCTAACCGGATTCGGATGGAATCCTAACCGGATTCGGATGGAATCTAACCGGATTCCGGATGGAATCTAACCAGATTCCGGATGGAATCTAACCGGATTCCGGATGGAATCTAACCGGATTCCGGATGGAATCTAACCGGATTCGGATGGAATCTAACCGGATTCGGATGGAATCCTAACCGATTCCGGATGGAATCCTAACCGATTCGGATGGAATCCTAACCGGATTCCGGATGGAATCTAACCGGATTCCGGATGGAATCTAACCGGATTCCGGATGGAATCTAACCGGATTCCGGATGGAATCCTAACCGGATTCGGATGGAATCTAACCGGATTCGGATGGAATCCTAACCCGGATTCCGGATGGAATCTAACCGGATTCGGATGGAATCTAACCGGATTCCGGATGGAATCCTAACCGGATTCCGGATGGAATCCTAACCGGATTCCGGATGGAATCTAACCGGATTCGGATGGAATCTAACCGGATTCCGGATGGAATCCTAACCGGATTCGGATGGAATCCTAACCGGATTCCGGATGGAATCCTAACCGGATTCGGATGGAATCTAACCGGATTCCGGATGGAATCTAACCGGATTCCGGATGGAATCCTAACCGGATTCCGGATGGAATCTAACCGGATTCGGATGGAATCTAACCGGATTCGGATGGAATCTAACCCGGATTCGGATGGAATCTAACCGGATTCCGGATGGAATCTAACCGGATTCCGGATGGAATCTAACCGGATTCCGGATGGAATCCTAACCGATTCCGGATGGAATCCTAACCGGATTCCGGATGGAATCCTAACCGGATTCCGGATGGAATCTAACCGGATTCGGATGGAATCCTAACCGGATTCGGATGGAATCCTAACCGGATTCCGGATGGAATCCTAACCGGATTCGGATGGAATCTAACCGGATTCCGGATGGAATCTAACCGGATTCGGATGGAATCCTAACCGGATTCCGGATGGAATCTAACCGGATTCCGGATGGAATCCTAACCGGATTCCGGATGGAATCTAACCGGATTCCGGATGGAATCCTAACCGGATTCGGATGGAATCTAACCGGATTCGGATGGAATCCTAACCGGATTCCGGATGGAATCTAACCGGATTCGGATGGAATCCTAACCGGATTCGGATGGAATCTAACCGGATTCGGATGGAATCTAACCGGATTCCGGATGGAATCTAACCGGATTCCGGATGGAATCTAACCGGATTCGGATGGAATCCTAACCGGATTCGGATGGAATCCTAACCGGATTCCGGATGGAATCCTAACCGGATTCCGGATGGAATCTAACCGGATTCGGATGGAATCTAACCGGATTCCGGATGGAATCTAACCGGATTCCGGATGGAATCCTAACCGGATTCCGGATGGAATCCTAACCGGATTCGGATGGAATCTAACCGGATTCGGATGGAATCTAACCGGATTCCGGATGGAATCCTAACGGGATTCCGGATGGAATCCTAACCGGATTCCGGATGGAATCCTAACCGGATTCCGGATGGAATCCTAACCGGATTCCGGATGGAATCTAACCGGATTCGGATGGAATCTAACCGGATTCCGGATGGAATCCTAACCGGATTCGGATGGAATCCTAACCGGATTCGGATGGAATCTAACCGGATTCGGATGGAATCCTAACCGGATTCCGGATGGAATCTAACCGGATTCGGATGGAATCTAACCCGGATTCCGGATGGAATCTAACCGGATTCCGGATGGAATCCTAACCGGATTCCGGATGGAATCCTAACCGGATTCGGATGGAATCCTAACCGGATTCCGGATGGAATCCTAACCGGATTCGGATGGAATCCTAACCGGATTCCGGATGGAATCCTAACCGGATTCCGGATGGAATCCTAACCGGATTCCGGATGGAATCTAACCGGATTCCGGATGGAATCCTAACCGGATTCGGATGGAATCTAACCGGATTCCGGATGGAATCCTAACCGGATTCCGGATGGAATCCTAACCGGATTCCGGATGGAATCCTAACCGGATTCGGATGGAATCCTGGCAGATTCCGGATGGAATCCTAACCGGATTCGGATGGAATCCTAACGGATTCGGATGGAATCCTAACCGGATTCCGGATGGAATCTAACCGGATTCCGGATGGAATCCTAACCGGATTCCGGATGGAATCCTAACCGATTCCGGATGGAATCCCAACCGGATTCGGATGGAATCTAACCGGATTCCGGATGGAATCCTAACCGGATTCGGATGGAATCCTAACCGGAATTCGGATGGAATCCTAACCCGGATTCGGATGGAATCCTAACCGGATTCGGATGGAATCCTAACCGGATTCCGGATGGAATCCTAACCGGATTCGGATGGAATCCTAACCGGATTCCGGATGGAATCTAACCGGATTCGGATGGAATCCTAACCGGATTCCGGATGGAATCTAACCGGATTCGGATGGAATCCTAACCGGATTCCGGATGGAATCTAACCGGATTCCGGATGGAATCCTAACCGGATTCCGGATGGATCTTAACCTTGGATTCGGATGGAATCTAACCGGATTCCGGATGGAATCTAACCGGATTCCGGATGGAATCCTAACCGGATTCCGGATGGAATCCTAACCGGATTCCGGATGGAATCCTAACCGGATTCCGGATGGAATCCTAACCGGATTCGGATGGAATCTAACCGGATTCCGGATGGAATCCCAACCGGATTCCGGATGGAATCCTAACCGGATTCGGATGGATCTAACCGGATTCCGGATGGAATCCTAACCGGATTCCGGATGGAATCCTAACCGGATTCCGGATGGAATCTAACCGGATTCGGATGGAATCCTAACCGGATTCCGGATGGAATCCTAACCGGATTCGGATGGAATCCTAACCGGATTCGGATGGAATCCTAACCGGATTCCGGATGGAATCCCAACCGATTCCGGATGGAATCCTAACCGGATTCGGATGGAATCCTAACCGATTCCGGATGGAATCCTAACCGGATTCCGGATGGAATCCTAACCGGATTCGGATGGAATCCTAACCGGATTCCGGATGGAATCCTAACCGATTCGGATGGAATCCTAACCGATTCGGATGGAATCCTAACCGGATTCCGGATGGAATCCTAACCGGATTCCGGATGGAATCCTAACCGGATTCCGGATGGAATCCAACCGGATTCCGGATGGAATCCTAACCGATTCCGGATGGAATCTAACCGATTCCGGATGGAATCCTAACCGGATTCCGGATGGAATCCTAACCGGATTCCGGATGGAATCTAACCGGATTCCGGATGGAATCCTAACCGGATTCGGATGGAATCCTAACCGGATTCCGGATGGAATCCTAACCGGATTCCGGATGGAATCCTAACCGGATTCCGGATGGAATCCTAACCGATTCCGGATGGAATCTAACCGGATTCCGGATGGAATCCTAACCGGATTCCGGATGGAATCCTAACCGGATTCGGATGGAATCCTAACCGGATTCCGGATGGAATCTAACCGGATTCCGGATGGAATCCTAACCGGATTCCGGATGGAATCTAACCGGATTCGGATGGAATCTAACCGGATTCCGGATGGAATCCTAACCGGATTCGGATGGAATCCTAACCGGATTCCGGATGGAATCTAACCGGATTCCGGATGGAATCCTAACCGGATTCGGATGGAATCCTAACCGGATTCCGGATGGAATCCTAACCGGATTCCGGATGGAATCCTAACCGGATTCCGGATGGAATCCTAACCGGATTCGGATGGAATCTAACCGGATTCCGGATGGAATCCTAACCGGATTCCGGATGGAATCCTAACCGGATTCGGATGGAATCTAACCGGATTCCGGATGGAATCCTAACCGATTCCGGATGGAATCCTAACCGGATTCCGGATGGAATCCTAACCGGATTCGGATGGAATCCTAACCGGATTCCGGATGGAATCTAACCGGATTCGGATGGAATCCTAACCGGATTCCGGATGGAATCCTAACCGGATTCCGGATGGAATCTAACCGGATTCGGATGGAATCCTAACCGATTCCGGATGGAATCCTAACCGGATTCCGGATGGAATCTAACCGGATTCCGGATGGAATCCTAACCGATTCGGATGGAATCCTAACCGATTCCGGATGGAATCCTAACCGGATTCGGATGGAATCTAACCGGATTCGGATGGAATCCTAACCGATTCCGGATGGAATCTAACCGGATTCCGGATGGAATCCTAACCGGATTCCGGATGGAATCCTAACCGGATTCCGGATGGAATCCTAACCGGATTCCGGATGGAATCCTAACCGATTCGGATGGAATCCTAACCCGGATTCCGGATGGAATCTAACCGATTCCGGATGGAATCCTAACCGGATTCCGGATGGAATCCCAACCGATTCGGATGGAATCCTAACCGGATTCCGGATGGAATCCTAACCGGATTCCGGATGGAATCCTAACCGGATTCCGGATGGAATCCTAACCGGATTCCGGATGGAATCCTAACCGGATTCCGGATGGAATCCTAACCGGATTCCGGATGGAATCCTTAACCGGATTCCGGATGGAATCCTTAACCGGATTCCGGATGGAATCCTTAACCGGATTCCGGATGGAATCCTTAACCGGATTCCGGATGGAATCCTTAACCGGATTCCGGATGGAATCCTTAACCAGATTCCGGATGGAATCCTAACCGGATTCCGGATGGAATCATAACCGGATTCCGGATGGAATCCTAACCGGATTCCGGATGGAATCCTAACCGATTCCGGATGGAATCTAACCGATTCCGGATGGAATCTAACCGATTCCGGATGGAATCCTAACCGGATTCCGGATGGAATCCTAACCGGATTCCGGATGGAATCCTAACCGGATTCGGATGGAATCCTAACCGGATTCGGATGGAATCTAACCGGATTCCGGATGGAATCCTAACCGGATTCCGGATGGAATCCTAACCGGATTCCGGATGGAATCCTAACCGGATTCCGGATGGAATCCTAACCGGATTCCGGATGGAATCTAACCGGATTCCGGATGGAATCCTAACCGATTCCGGATGGAATCTAACCGGATTCCGGATGGAATCCTAACCGGATTCGGATGGAATCCTAACCGGATTCCGGATGGAATCCTAACCGGATTCGGATGGAATCCTAACCGGATTCGGATGGAATCTAACCGGATTCCGGATGGAATCCTAACCGATTCGGATGGAATCTAACCGGATTCCGGATGGAATCCTAACCGATTCCGGATGGAATCCTAACCGGATTCCGGATGGAATCCTAACCGGATTCCGGATGGAATCCTAACCGGATTCCGGATGGAATCCTAACCGATTCCGGATGGAATCCTAACCGGATTCCGGATGGAATCCTAACCGGATTCCGGATGGAATCTAACCGGATTCCGGATGGAATCCTAACCGGATTCCGGATGGAATCCTAACCGGATTCCGGATGGAATCTAACCGGATTCGGATGGAATCCTAACCGGATTCCGGATGGAATCCTAACCGGATTCGGATGGAATCCTAACCGGATTCCGGATGGAATCTAACCGGATTCCGGATGGAATCCTAACCGATTCGGATGGAATCTAACCGGATTCCGGATGGAATCCTAACCGGATTCGGATGGAATCCTAACCGGATTCCGGATGGAATCTAACCGGATTCCGGAGGGAATCCTAACCGGAGTCGGGATGGAATCCCAACCGGATTCGAGATGGAATGCTAACAGGATTCCGGATGGAGTCCTGACCGGACTCCGGATGGAATCCTAATCGGATTCCGAATGGAATCCTAACCGGATTTCGAATGGAATCCTAACCGATTCCGGATGGAATCCTAACCGGATTCCGGATGGAATCCTAACCGGATTCCGGATGGAATCCAACCGGATTCGGATGGAATCCTAACCGGATTCCGGATGGAATCCTAACCGATTCCGGATGGAATCCTAACCGATTCCGGATGGAATCCTAACCGGATTCCGGATGGAATCCTAACCGGATTCCGGATGGAATCTAACCGGATTCCGGATGGAATCCTAACCGGATTCCGGATGGAATCCAACCGGATTCCGGATGGAATCTAACCGGATTCCGGATGGAATCCTAACCGGATTCCGGATGGAATCCTAACCGGATTCCGGATGGAATCTAACCGGATTCCGGATGGAATCCTAACCGGATTCCGGATGGAATCCTAACCGGATTCCGGATGGAATCTAACCGATTCGGATGGAATCCTAACCGGATTCCGGATGGAATCCTAACCCGGATTCCGGATGGAATCTAACCGGATTCCGGATGGAATCCTAACCGATTCCGGATGGAATCCTAACCGGATTCCGGATGGAATCTAACCGATTCCGGATGGAATCCTAACCGGATTCCGGATGGAATCTAACCGGATTCCGGATGGAATCCTTACCGATTCCGGATGGAATCCTAACCGGATTCCGGATGGAATCCTAACCGGATTCCGGATGGAATCCTAACCGGATTCCGGATGGAATCCTAACCGGATTCCGGATGGAATCCTAACCGGATTCCGGATGGAATTCTAACCGGATTCCGGATGGAATCTAACCGGATTCCGGATGGAATCTAACCGGATTCCGGATGGAATCCTAACCGGATTCCGGATGGAATCCTAACCGGATTCCGGATGGAATCCTAACCGGATTCCGGATGGAATCCTAACCGAATTCCGGATGGAATCCTAACCGGATTCCGGATGGAATCCTAACCGGATTCCGGATGGAATCCTAACCGGATTCCGGATGGAATCCTAACCGGATTCCGGATGGAATCCTAACTGGATTCCGGATGGAATCCTAACCGGATTCCGGATGGAATCCTAACCTGATTCCGGATGGAATCTAACCCGATTCCGGATGGAATCCTAATCGGATTCCGAATGAAATCCTGACCGAAACCCGCATGGAATCCTAACCGGATTCCGGATGGAATCCGGATGGAATCCTAACCGGATTCCGGATGGAATCCTAACCGGATTCCGGATGGAATCCTAACCGGATTCCGGATGGAATCCTAACCGGATTCCGGATGGAATCCTAACCGGATTCCGGATGGAATCCTAACCGGATTCCGGATGGAATCCTAACCGGATTCCGGATGGAATCCTAACCGATTCCGGATGGAATCCTAACCGGATTCCGGATGGAATCCTAACCGGATTCCGGATGGAATCTAACCGGATTCCGGATGGAATCCTTACCGATTCCGGATGGAATCCTAACCGGATTCCGGATGGAATCCTAACCGGATTCCGGATGGAATCCTAACCGGATTCCGGATGGAATCCTAACCGGATTCCGGATGGAATCCTAACCGAATGGAATCCTGACCGGATTCCGAATGGAATCCTAACCGGATTCCGAATGGAATCCTAACCGGATTCCGGATGGAATCCTAACCGGATTCCGGATGGAATCCTAACCGGATTCCGGATGGAATCCTAACCGGATTCCGGATGGAATCCTAACCGGATTCCGGATGGAATTCTAACCGGATTCCGGATGGAATCCTAACCGGATTCCGGATGGAATCTAACCGGATTCCGGATGGAATCCTAACCGGATTCCGGATGGAATCTAACCGATTCCGGATGGAATCCTAACCGGATTCCGGATGGAATCTAACCGGATTCCGGATGGAATCCTAACCGGATTCCGGATGGAATCCTAACCGGATTCCGGATGGAATCTAACCGGATTCCGGATGGAATCCTAACCGGATTCCGGATGGAATCCTAACCGATTCCGGATGGAACTTAACCGGATTCCGGATGGAATCCTAACCGATTCCGGATGGAATCCTAACCGGATTCCGGATGGAATCCTAACCGATTCCGGATGGAATCCTAACCGATTCCGGATGGAATCTAACCGGATTCCGGATGGAATCCCAACCGATTCCGGATGGAATCCTAACCGGATTCCGGATGGAATCCTAACCGGATTCCGGATGGAATCCCAACCGGATTCCGGATGGAATCCTAACCGGATTCCGGATGGAATCCTAACCGGATTCCGGATGGAATCCTAACCGGATTCCGGATGGAATCCTAACCGGATTCCGGATGGAATCCTAACCGGATTCCGGATGGAATCCTAACCGGATTCTGGATGGAATCCTAACCGAAATTCTGATGGAATCCTAACTGGATTCCGGATGGAATCCTAACCGGATTCCGGATGGAATCCTAACCGGATTCCGGATGGAATCCTAACCGGATTCCGGATGGAATCCTAACCAGATTCCGGATGGAATCCTAACCGGATTCCGGATGGAATCCTAACCGGATTCCGGATGGAATCCTAACCGGATTCCGGATGGAATCCTAACCGGATTCCGGATGGAATCCTAACCGGATTCCGGATGGAATCCTAACCGGATTCCGTATGGTATCCTAACCGGATTCCGTATGGAATCCCAACCGGACTTCGGATGGAAACCTGACCGGACTCTGGATGGAATCCTGACAGGATTCAGGATTGAACCTTGATCGGATTACGGATGGAGCCCTGATGGAATCTAGACCGGACTCCGGATGGAATCCAGACCGTATTCCGGATGGAATCCCAACTCGATCCTGGATGTAATCCTGACGTGATTTTGTATGGATACCTGACCGGATTCCTGATGCAATCCTGGTCAGATTCCGGATGGAATCTTGAACTGATTCCAGATTGAATCCTGACAGAATTCCGAATAGAATCCTGACCGGATTCTGAACGCAATCCTGAATCGACTTCGGATGGAATCCTGTTCGTATTCCGGATGGAATAATAACCGAATTCAGGAAGGAGTCGAACTTGACTTCGAGAGGAATCTCAACTGGACTCCGGAAGAAATCTCAAGCTTATTTTAAAAGAAATCTAAACCTCTCTCTCAAATTCCTGGATAGATCACGTATATGTAAATATTCCCTACCGCATTGTAAATATTCCTCACCGCAATTTGGATATAAACCGACCGGATTCCGGATAGAATCCCGGACGAATTACGATTGGAAACTCAAGCAGATTTTGTTCGGAATTCCAAAAATATTTCGGATGGAATCCCAACCGGATTCTGGATGGAATCTCAACTGGATTGCGGATAGAATTCCGACGGGCTTCTGTATAGAACCCCGACCGAAATCCAGATGTAATCCCAAACAACGCACAATGGCGGAAACTTGGACATAACCTCAAACACTTTTTTTAATTTCACACATATATTAAATGGACTGAGTCCAAAATTTTGATGATTGTAGCTTGTTAATTTAATTTTTGGTGGTTTGTAGAAGTTAATGCTGTAAAGCATATCCCGAACAAATTTGTATGGAAAAAGACAAATTGACTAAAGTTTTTTCGGGAACGATTCGGAACGATCTGGTATCATGTATTGAAACCTATTTTTGGTCTACTTTCCGGTGGTTCTTCATCTTCTTCTTCTTCAATGGCTCTACATTCCAACTGGAACTTGGCCTGCTTTTCAACTTATTATTCTATCAGCATTTCCTCAGTTATTAATTGAAAGCTTTTCTATGCCTGCATTGCCATTCTATTGCATGAGTATGTATCTTGTGAGGCAACTACAATGGATACACTATGCTCAGGGAGTCAAGAATGTTTCCAACCCGAAAACATCCTAGACCGGACCGAGAATCGAACAAGCCATCTCCGGATTGGCAATCGTACGCTTTTGCTCGCAAGGCTACTGGGGCCCCGGTGGTTAGCGTGGTGATTTGCTCCTAATTGCTCCAAAGCTGGAAATTGACTAATTCAATGTAGAATGAGGACGCTGTTAATGCTTCAGACCATAAGGCTTGCGCCTCCAGAAGTACTCTAGTAGCATAGTATATGTTGGATAACAATTCTAACCTCAAAATGAATTTAGCATCCCAAAATCACTCTTTGTTGAAAGATTCGAGAACAGGTTTTATCCGGCATTTGTAGGGGGGCCGCCACTGTGCAACGGTTTGGTTTTGGTTTGGAAGCTCAAACTGGTAGAATACCGAACGGATTACTGGTAGAATCGTGAGCGTATTCTGTTTGGAATCAAATACGATGAAAATATATTCCAAATTTAATGTGGGATAGCAGCAGAAAACTCAGTAATATTCGAAGGTTCGATGGGTAAGTAAACGATCGATACCGCCCTCTATCCATCGGTGCCATGATTCAGAAGCTGCCGCAGCTCGGTGACACCTGATCGGCAGCAGGTGACACCGCCCTTTGTCCATCGGCACTAGAAGTTAAAAAAAAACGGTGGGAGCTCCTGCAAATAATGGTTTTCAAGACCGTTATAAAACGAAAAATGTTACTTGGGGACATTGGCCCTATTGGCAAAATATAAATTCCGGTGGCTTCCAGCACCGTCGAGTTTTTGCAACAGTTGCGCATATGAGGATCGAACCTGTCGGCACGGCTTGCAAACCTTCACGGAGAACTTTTCCTGGTGGAACGGAAGGCACTTGAACCTATAATATTCGTCTTCATACGATAGAATATTTTTTTTTTTCATTTTACTATTCTTCGTCTTCTTGGGCGTTATACAGAAAAATACAAAAGCAGGTAATAATAGAATTTACTGTGAGGAAGTGGTCTTACAGTAGTTAGGTCTTGATCACAATTGTGTCAGGAATTGTTCATCAAGAAGTTTTGACCATCGTTTAGGGTTAAGGCAGGCATTTTCGCCTTTTCGTCATAATCTCTAAAATCAATAAAACAGATACTTTTTAGCCAAAATAATCCCCGTACAAAATCGTAAGCTCAGGAGAAACGTTCTGCTATAGTGGAGTTCTAGCAAAGGGACGTTGCCCCTACGACGATGGACGGAAATAACTTCCGTGTCCCTATGTGCATGGAAATAAACTTAAAGTCATGTCTCAAAATTTCACAACCCTGATCCTAGCATATACCTTGCAAATGTGATAAAATCTCGCTTAACTTTTCAAAAGGTCCTACATTTTTTTCATGAATTAATTTTAATAGCGCAATCAACAAAACAACACGAAAGCTATTGCTTGCAGTATTCAAATTAATTCATGAAAAAAATGTTACTTAGGTCCTTTTGAAAAGTTAAGCGAGAAATATCTACCAAGTCATACGAATACAAATTGCATCGCTCACCTATTCATAATACCTTCGATACTTCAATGAACGAATATCCCTGCGGAAGAAACTTCTCATTCGCTTGAATATGCATACGGCATTAATTGTCCGCTGGCCCAGTGAACTCACTTCCACGGAGCGCTCTAGAACTGGCACCGCGGAATAAAATAAATAACAACGATCCAGCCACCGACCGCCGCCGTGCCACCAACTGAGTTCCCATTTGTCAGTAGTCGACTTATGCTCGATATTGGCGTTCGCCGCCCGCCCGTACCGCGCTGCTGCTGTTAAGCCGTTCGGTAGACGTATGCCACGGAATGCGGATAGGTACGTACGCAAAACGGTTTACAGTGTGGAGAAAAGCCATAAATTTTCCCCAGCAAAAGCCACCATTTTCCAGTTGATTTAGCGAAGCATGAATGTTTGGTTTTTGTTTGGCTCACGCTCACGTGAACTTCTATGGTTGCGGCGTAAAAGTTTTTTTTTATTTGCCTCTCCACTGGAACCCAGGCATGTGGAAATGCGTTAATTTTGCGTAATCTATTGCTCGTTGGAGCGCGGTAGGGTGACTTTTTGTCAGCCGGCAAGATTAACAACTTTCGCCATTGCAGTTGTAGGTCATGGCGAGAGTGAGTGATGTGAAATTGCGGTTGCTTTAGCGCCGAGAAGCCGGGGGTCTATTCAGATGCAAAGAAAATTCCATCCATTCAGCTTTGACTAATTGCCCGAAGCATAATTGCTAATTAAAATGTTAACCTCTTTCACTAATTGCTAATCCCGACCGAAGAATTCCATTCCATTCGACAAAATGCTTCTAATCGATGCCGGTCGAATGACCGCTTTGTCAGGATCCAAATTTGAGATAATATGTTGTTTTAATATTGACCGTCTTCTTCTTGGGTAGAAGAGCACCCGGGTGTGCAATAAATTTTAAATTCCTCGCCATTATAGCCCCTGCTTCGGACGTCTTCCAATGCAAATCCGGTTCATCCCGGCCTGGGAGCGCGGCGGCAAATATTATTATTAAAGGAGACGAAAGCCACCCGGGGAGCGATAACCATAAAACACCTTTATTGGGGGTAATTGCTATCTAACGCTTCCTTGGGCCGGTTGTTTATGCAGGACTCCCCGTATTGAGCGGTATTTCGGATGAGTATCATTTTGGGTACCCAACGAGGCGTCGTTAATTCGTTATGAAAATTCACCTTTTGGTGTCGAAGATGGCACGTACTTGACGAACGCAACAAGGTCTTTGATGAGATGTCATTCCATCGAACCGAAGAGACACTCTAAGGTGGTAGGGGAAAGCAGTCATGGCCCATCATGGAGAGAACAGGAGCAAGAGTATGTACTCTGAATGGAAAAATGAGAGGATAAGCTGAATGACGAAACTGCTGTCCGATAGGTTGACAAAGCATCCGTCCGATCAAGTTTTCTCTTCTTTTTGCCAACATCACTGTCGAGAATCATTCCTGTATGGATTATATCTGACATTATAGGTTCATGCCTAGTCCACGATAGTTTACCGTTCTTCACGACATGGCCGATAATCGCTGGTGCAAATAAAGGATTATTCGTACTCAATTCCTTAGGAAATATTCACCGATTTTCAATGAATAACGTGGATTATTTTTTTACATGAACACGCGAAAAAATACCTTTCTCACAGCATTCGTACTATCAGTTGCTTGTTTCGCTTCGATGGCGTCTGTTGCG
This sequence comes from Armigeres subalbatus, assembly GCF_024139115.2. Taxonomy (NCBI): domain Eukaryota; kingdom Metazoa; phylum Arthropoda; class Insecta; order Diptera; family Culicidae; genus Armigeres; species Armigeres subalbatus. Next base: position 22,147,111 of record NC_085139.1, on the reverse strand, counting down.
ATCGTGGCAGCAGCGTGGTGGAGTACGTTTATTCAACGGTGGCATCAGAAGTACCCTCAAATGGCAATCAGTGGAAGCAGTTCTCAAGCCACATTTTCATGTAAATCCAAACAGTCAAGGGCGTAGCCAGGAGGGGGAAGGTCCCCCCAACCCCTCAATGGTGGAAAGATTGAACGGGTACTGAAATGAATTCCCTTAAAAATGTGCACTTTACGATCCAATCATATTCAGAAATAGGTGGTTGAAATTCAAAAACTTCATAAAAACTTATTATGGTATTCAGGATCCGTAAGGGGCCCCATACACGTTCCGACATGTTGTACAACTTTGACTCCTCCCCCAGGAAATTTGGCTCGGTTGGAGTAAAGTCGGACCGTCTGTGAGCAAGTTGTACGACTGTTGGATAGTACAACTTGCCCACAGACGGTCCGACTTCACTCCGACCGAACCAAATTTCCTGGAGGCGGAGTCAAAGTTGTACAACATGTCGAAGCGTGTGTAGGGCCCTTAATATATGAAAGTTCAAAACAACTCGAAACATTTCGGGCTCAAGAATTCTCCTTGAAATGTTTGTATTCTGTTTGAAATTCCTTTATTTAATTGTGAAACTCAATAATAACATTAATACTATATTCACTATTCAGTATTGAGGACTTTTTTAACCTTCCTAGTGCATTGGAGTCCATTTCGACCCAAGCACACCTAAAACACCGCTGTAACTTTGTGACGCAACGAGATAAAAATCTGAAATATTCTCACTTTTCCTAACTTTCGGAAATTAAGATTCCCTTAGAAAATTAGCTTCCAGCGACATCTAGGAGAGGCGCCACAAAAAAAGTGACACATTGTGCATTGGGGTCCAGTTGGACACAAGATTTCATCACGATCACAAAACTCAAATTTCAACCGATTTTTGATCTTTAGGCACCAAACGGAAGCTGTAGGTTCCAATAACAAGCCCACGGGGTTTTTTTTTAATTTCTTTATTATAGTGATTTTTCAAAGAATAATAGAGTTCATCTCTTAAGCCCACGGGGTGATTCATCCAAATTGACCACTCTAGTCCCCGGGGAACCTGTGCTAAAGAGGTACTGTTTGAGCTTCTCAATTTGGCACCAAATTTTCGAGTTTCGTGTTATGAAACATAAAATGGCTTGCAAATATGTGCTCTGATGATCCCAACTGTATTTGCTATATTGTATATGCCATTTCTGGACAAATTTATCCCTCGAGCGGTCATCGGAAAGCCCTCTGGAAGATCCGGAACTTCCGTAAAATGGCCAATTCCAAAAGTTCATCCCAGAGCTTCGCGATTTTTTGATAACCATTCATTCTGGCAAATTGTGGGTGCAACAAACAGTTAAAGTCTTCTGTGACCCCAAAATGTCCCAGAAACGGTCCTCCGGAAGATCCGGAACATCCGTAAAATGGCCAATTCCAAAAGTTCATCCCAGAGCTTCGCGATTTTTTGAAAACCATCCGTTCTGACAAATTGTGGGTGCAACAAACAGTTAAAGTCTTCTGTGACCTCAAAATGTCCCAAACGGTCCTCCGGAAGATCCGGAACATCCGTTAAACGACCAACTCTAAAAGTTCATCGTAGAGCTTCGCGATTTTTTCGTAACCATTCATTCTGGCAAATTGTGGATGCAATCAATAGTAAATGTCTTCTGTGACCTCCAAATGCTCCAGAAATGGTTCTCCGAAAGATCCGGAACATCCGTAAAATGGCCAATTCCAAAAGTTCATCCCAGAGCTTCGCGTTTTTTTTGACAACCATTAATTCTGGAAAATTGTGGGTGCAACAAACAGTTAAAGTTTTCTGTGACCAAAAAATGTCCCAGAAATGGTCCTCCGGAAGATCCGGAACATCCGTAAAATGGCCAATTCTAAAAGTTAATCCTAGAGCTTTGTGATTTTTTCGGAACATCCGTAAAAATGTTTAATTCCAAAAGGTAATCCCAGAGATTCGCATTATTTCGTAATCATCCATCCTGACGAATAATGGATGCAATCAGTAGTGAAAGTCTTCACTGATCCCAAAAAGCTCCCGAAACGGTCATCCGAAAGATCCGGACCATACGTAAAAGTGGCCAATTTCAAAAATACATCTCAGAGCTTCGCAATTCATTCTTAACCGAATTGCCTGTGCAATCAATTGTTCAAGTCTTCTACGACCCGCAAATGCTCCCGAAAGGGGCCGATAGCACCAAAGTATTCCAGAGCATTACTATTTAATTCATAACCATTCATACGGGCAAATTGTGTACGCAATAAATTGTTTAAGTCTTCTGAGATGACCACAAACGGCTCTCCGGGAAATCCGAAACATTCGTAAAAGTGGCCAACTCCAAAAGTTCATCTCAAAGCAAATTTTCGAAACTTCGGATTACGCAATCAATAGTGAAAGTCTATTGCGTCCCGAAATGACCACAATACGGTCCTCAAGAAACCCTAAACATCCGTAAAATAGGTTAATCCTAAAATTTTATCCCAGAACTGAGCATTTTTGTTAGCATTCACGTAGTAATAGTGAATTATATGTGGAGTAAATAGTGAAAGTCCTCTGTGACCTACCAGAAGTTAATCACATTCGATTTTCTAGACATTAACATTAACATTGTAACGGCTCTCCGGAAAATTTGGAACATCCGCTAAAATTATGAATTCCAGAAGTTTATCCCACAGCTTCACATTTTATTTCCAAAACATCCATAGCGGAGAGGTGATTGTGCAATCAATAGGGGAAGGTGGAGAGACTTGATCCCCGGGGAGACTTGATCACCCTCTGTTTTATCGAGAACTAAAGAAGTTTTGTTCTAGCGTAATTTTAAGTATAGATCCTCTAGACAAATGACCTTTATGTGGTGAGTTGTTTTCTGGATTGACAAACCTTATTCATTCTGCAGGCCGGTTTGCGTGTTTTGACTTTCCCAAGGATTTTATTATTGACCACGCAAACTTTTAACAACTTTTCATAACAATGACGAAATGCTTTCGTTTTCTCACAGCACAAAGCCATAAATATGCTAAATGATATGTACTGATGAAAATGTCAACATTCCATCAAAGTTTTAGGATATTTGGATTTGAAGTTATTGCCTCAATATGGGGACAATTGATCCCCCATTAGTTTGTTTATTTTATTTCGTCAACCAACGTAGACTAGTACATATACATATACATGTTTGTTTTTGTAATGCTTTAGTATGATTAAATAATAGATTTTTTTTAGTAAAGTGATGTATAATTTTGATTTTGAATTTATATTGCTGAATTTGTAATGTTTGTTCTTTGAAAATATTGTCTAATGTTATGTCGAGACATTGTTAAGTCAATAGTTTCGCAGTGTTGATTGTAAACAGCCATCATTCGGTTGAGAGGCCCAAATTTGGCGTAATTTGTTCGGCAGTGGTTGGTTAAAAATAATGTTCCATGTCGAATAAGCCGAGAAGGTATGTAAAAATTAAATTTCGATAATTCTTAGAGAGTCTGTGTGGAAATCGCGTATGTTTATATATTATTGGTTGTGATACATCGGAAATCAGAAAAAGGGATCAAGTCAACCCAGTCTCCACTAGTAGGCATTTTCTAGGGCGTCTGAATGTGCACAAAACCGTCCTCCGGGAGATCAGGAATATCAGTGAAAATGGTCCTCCGGAAGTTCGTTCAGGAGCTCCCCGGTAATTCTTTCGGAAGTTCATCAAGTAATCCCTCGGAAAGTTCTTACAGGCAAGGTCTTCTGAGAATTCTGAGAGTTCTTCCGCAAATCTCTCCCGTAGTTCATCAAGTAATTCCTCGGGGAGCTGCTCCGGGAGCTCCACCGAGCTTCTTCCGGAAGTTCCTCCAGAAATTCTCAACGAAGTATGAATCCGTAAGTTCCTCCTTGATTTTTTTTTGAATTGGCCACATTCATGGATGTTCCGATTCTTCCGGAGTACCATTACCGTACAGTACCGAAAACTTTAATTATTGATTGCAAACACAATTCGCCAGGATAGGTGGTTACGAAAAAATCGCGATGCTCTGAGATATTCTTAAGCACTTAAGCACATAGTTTCTTAAGCACTTGGAGGTCACAGAAGACTTTCCCTATTAATTTGCCAGAAGGAAAGGTCACGAAAAAAATTACTGTGCTGAAGTTTTGGGATTGTTCACTTTTACGGATGTTTCAGATCTTCCGAAGGATTGTTTCTGCGACATTTGTAGACCACAGAAGACTTTCACTATTGATTGCACCCACAATTCACCAGATGAATGGTTACGAAAAAATTGCTAAGCTCTGGGGTGAACTTTTGGAATGGCCACTTTCACGGATGTTCTGTATCTTCTGGGGGACCGTATTTGGGGCATTTTGGAGGTCACAGAAAATTTTCATTATTGATTGCATCCAAAATTTGCCAGAATATATTATCATGAAAAAAAAAAAGCTCTAGGACGAACTTTTGGAATTGGTCATTTTTACGGATGTTCCAGATCTACCGAAGGACCGTTTCTGGGACATTTGGAGGTCACTGAAGACTTTCACTATTTATTGCACGTACAATTTGTCAGAATGGATGCTTACGAAAAAATCACGTAGCTCTGGGATAAAATTTTAGAACTGGCCATTTTACGGATGTTCGAGATCTTCCGGAGGACCGTTTCTGGGACATTTTGGGGTCACAGAAGACCTTAATTGTTTGTTGCACCCAATTTGTTGCACGCCAGAATGAATGATTATCAGAAAATCGCGAAGCTCTGGGACGAACTTTTGGAATTGGCCATTTTATGCATGTTCCGGATCTTCCGGAGAACCATTTCTGGGGCATTTGTAGGTCACAGAAGACATTTACTGTTGATTGCACCCACAATTTGCCAGAATGAATGGCTACGAAAAAACCGCGGAGCTCTGGGATTAACTTTTAGAATTGGCCACTTTTACGGATGTTCCGGATCTTCCGGAGGACCGTTTCTGGGACATTTTGGGGTTACAGAAGACTTTAACTGTTTGTTGCACCTACAATTTGCCAGAATGAATGGTTGTCAAAAAACCGCGAAGCTCTGGGATGAACTTTTGGAATTGGCCATTTTACGGATGTTCCGGATCTTCCGGAGGACCGTTTCTGGGACATTTTTAGGTCACAGAAGGCTTTAACTATTGATTGCACTTACAATTTTCCAGAATGAATGGTTACGAAAAAATCGCGGAGCTCTGGGATTAACTTTTAGACTTGGCCACTTTTACGGATGTTCCGGATCTTCCGGAGGACCGTTTCTGGGACATTTGTAGGTCACAGAAGACATTAACTATTGATTGCACCCACAATTTGCCAGAATGAATGGTTACCAAAAAATCGCGAAGCTCTGGGATGGACTTTTAGAATTGGCCATTTTACGGATGTTCCGGATCTTTCAGAGGGCTTTCCGATGACCGCTCGAGGGATGAATTTGTCCAGAAATGGCATATACAATATAGCAAATACAGTTGGGATCATCAGAGCACATATTTGAAAGCCATTTTATGTTTCATAACACGAAACTCGAAAATTTGGTGCCAAATTGAGAAGCTCAATCAGTACCTCTTTAGCACAGGTTCCCCGGGGACTAGAGTGGTCAATTTGGATGAATCACCCCGTGGGCTTGTTATTGGAACCTTCAGCTTTCATTTGGTGCCTAAAGATCTAAAATCGGTTGAAATTTGAGTTTTTGTGATCGAGATGAAATCTTGGGTCCAAATGGACCCCAATGCACAATGTGTAACTTTTTTCTAATGCATTAGGAAGGTTAATTGTTTACAGGGTCTTTATATTTTTCACCATTTCTAGAATATATAGTTTTTAAAATCATAAACCACTCTTCACAATATTTTTTTGTGATGCTCGTTCTTTATGGCATTATAAATTTACTCTAGGATGATAAAATCTGGAATTAACTTTGAAAATAAAAGGATTAGTTTTAGATTTTAATAATGTTTCTCTAAGACCCCGTGTTCTCTACCAAACACAATATTCCAATGCTTTTATAAAACCACGCTTATCCAAGTTGACTAAGCCGGGATCTATCTATTATTCCAAGAAGAAAAGACGGTGGTGCCATACGACACTGACCACCCACGACCACTGTCCGTGAAGTGATTGTGAGTTTTTTTTTGTGTTGCTGAAAATCCAATAGCTAGCCGACCATAGGATTGCCGGAGAGCCTCTTCTGTCCTCAGTTACTCAAGGCTCGATCACAATAGCGCGTTGCGCTGACATCGCGTTGACCCATTGTTTTGAAAATGGCATTTTCCTTTTCGACCAGCACAATAGTGCGTCGTGCGTCGTTGTTGTACTAAATGCACAGAGAACAGATGTTCATCTCATGTCGCGAAGTTGAGTTAAATCATGTAGTGGTCATTTTATAGTATGACGTTTTGCCCCTATTGTGCGGTGCTAGTGTGCTAAGAATGCTGATAAAAATTTGCTGTATTTTATTTTTTAGCGCTAGAGTTCATTCATCACCTCGTTTATGTAGTGTAAGCCAACGCCATCGCTTGATAAGATTGAGTTTGTAAGTCGGGCAGTCTGTGTTGGAGGCGCTGAGGAGCTTTACACACGTTTTCAACAAAATTTTGTATGAGCATCTTATGTCTGTTCTCTGCGCTACACCCCGTCATAGCGTCGGTTTTGAAAATATTTAAATGTATGGCGTTTACGCTGACGAAAATCAAGCAAACAGCCAAGTAAAAATAAATATCGAGATATCGACACCTAAATTTTAATTGAAGAAGAAGAATTTTAAGAATTTAAGAATTTCAATATTTATTAACAACGGTTCATTGCATCAGCTGTTGGGAGAACCATCCATCGTTCACACCGCGAAAATCGGACGACTGCGATGGGCCGGGCACGTAGCCAGAATGTCGGACAGTAACCCGGTGAAAATGGTGCTCGACAACGATCCGACGGGCACAAGAAGGCGAGGTGCGCAGCGGGCAAGGTGGATCGATCAGGTGGAAGATGACTTGCGGACCCTCCGTAGACTGCGTGGTTGGCGACGTGTAGCCATGGACCGAGCCGAATGGAGAAGACTCTTATATACCGCACAGGCCACTTCGGCCTTAGTCTGAATAAATAATAATAACAACGGTTCATTAAAAAAACAAAACAAATTTGAAGTGAATCAAAACGTAAATGTAACATCTGTGGTTATAGAGACCGACCAATAGTCTGTATTTTTGCGGGTGTTACGAGAAGAAGTAGGGTTTCTTATCCCATTCCCGGCCTAATATGCATAAGACTGCATATTTATGGAAGGAAGCAACTTTTCCTGAATTTTGTGAGCCGTGCAATACTGCAATTGGGTTCACTTCTGCCTAAAAATAGCTATTCTTGCAAAACATCGTTTAGAAAAGCTTTTATTTGATTTAAATTAACGAGGTGCAGCTCTCATTTCAGTCATAGCGATTGCATTTCCGGCACACTTTAAACCAGTTCCCGGCCTAAGCAAAATTTCACTCAATCTCTCAACATTTTGCTCTCATTTTCTCTCGGCACGGTAAAAAATGCGACGTTAACAAAAATATGCACGTTCTACGACAACATGATCATGGTATTATTTATAATAATTTTTGTTTGGTTAGAAAGATTTTTTTCACTTTTTGAAATCAATGGAATTATAAATAACATGAAAGCGTCAACGTAGGGTAAAATGCCCAATAGTGGACCCCATAGTAGCGGTATTTAGCTCTTCCTGTCACACGGAGTAGAAATTTTCAACATAAGGTACACTGGGGGAAGTGGAAAAAGGGGGTAAGTGTAAAAATCGACTCGAAAAATTGGAATTGTACATACTTTACAGTTTTTACCACATCATAGCATCATGCAATGTTATACTTTGATGCTCTCACTAATACTATGTTGAAATTTGTATAACACATACACTAACACGGTTAACGCTTGAACTGTAATTTTAGGTTTCGCGAAAAATTTATATTTGCATTCATAAAATCAATTCTTATTTGCACCAATTGTTCTTTTGACGTAGGACTACGTCTGTGTTTTCTATATTGGGGTACACTTTACGATTGCGAAAATCGAGGACCGTCACGAAAATATGATAGACTTTAAACTTTAATATCTAAGCCGTTTCTCTATGGGTTTTCAATTTTTTTGGACCATTCGATCAAGGATGAGTCAACGCTTCTTTGTATTTATTTGAAAATACTGATTTTCAACTATTTATTATCGATAATTGATAAAAAGTTTAGAAATAGGTAAACTAACCAATCACGTACATGCATCACTAGCACAGACATCAAAAATCAATCACTTGCGGGTTTGGATCTAATCCTCAGTTTAAACAAGATTTCACGCATAGCAGACGCATCAAAGCGATCGTAGCGGAGCGGACACAACATCACGGAGGCGCATCATCACATTTTCAAAGAAAATCCATCGCATTGGTGGTGGTGCTCGATGTGTTGCTGCAGATCATTCAACCTCAACGAACCAGAATTTCATATGAAGAAAAGGTTGACCATAAAAATAGCACTGTGGCGATCCCGCACCAAATTATCAAAATTTATTACAAATTGTGGTGTCAGTTAGTTGGAAAGGAACATTGGGAATAGAAAATTGGTTCTTCTCAGGACCAACATTTTATAAAAAGAAAGAGTTAATTGCGAAAATGGACTGTTTCGGTGGCATCGGGTTTGGCGTGGTAGTTTGGTTGCTGTTAGTGACCCGATCCATTAAAATTCACTACATCATCTCCCTCCGACGCGGTATCAAATTCGCTATTTACGATTGAGTTTTGAACTTTGAAGAAAGTTTATTTCGGATCAACTTTCTTTTGTGTAAAATCCATGAAAACTATCTACCTACAGCAACTACTTATTAGTGAACGTCGCTTGGACAGACATCATCTCCCTCCGACGCGCTATCAAATTCGCTATTTACGATTGATCTTGATCGATTGATGAAATTCAGAATCTTTCGAGAAAGTTTCATTGGATTCTTAGAATTCATAATTCTCCGAACGGTCCGTTGTCTGTGGAAACCCGATCGAACTGGCTCGCGCGCGCGGAAAACCAGCTTTCTTATATCTAATGAAGTAATCCCATTAGCCCCGCCCCTTCATTAATCGTTATGAGTGCACATTATATTTACACTATATCAGCTCACAAAGGGGCGGGGCTTACGGGTTTAATTTATTAAATACAAGAAAACTGCTGTTCAGCGCGCGCGAGCCATTTTGATCGAGATTCCACAGAAGGCGGTTCGACATCCGATGCATCGAAGCGGACACAGCAGCACGAAGTGGGTGGCAGTGTGGCAATGCTGCAAATTTACACAAGCGATTTGATGCAGTTAGTGATTGGAATGGGAATTGGGAAAAGAAAATCGGTTCTTCTCAGGACCAACATTTTACGAAAAGGAAGAGTTAATTGCGAAAATGGACTGTTTCGGTGGCATTTGGTTTGGCGTGGTAGCTTGGTTGCTGTTAGTGATCCCATTCATTAAAATTCACTACATCATCTCCCTCCGACGCGCTATCAAATTCGCTATTTACGATTGATCTCATAACCAAATTCAGAATCTTTCGAGAAAGTTTCATTGGATTCTTAGAATTCATAATTCTCCGAACGGTCCGTTGTCTGTGGAAACCCGATCGAAATGGCTCGCGCGCGCGAAAAAGCGGCTTTCTTATATCTAATGAAGTAATCCCATTAGCCCCGCCCCTTCATTAATCGATATGAGTGCACATTATATTTACACCATATCAGCTCACAAAGGGGCGGGGCTTACGGGTTTAATTTATTAAATATAAGAAAGCTGCTGTTCGGCGCGCGCGAGCCATTTTGATCGGAATTCCACAGAAGGCAGTCCGACATTCGATGCAGCGAATAGAGATGTCGTAAAATCCCGATTAATCGATTAGTTACTAATCGATTACTCTTGATTCTTGTCGATTATTGAATCGATTAATCATTGTATAGTAATCGATTCAAAATTAATCGATTATCACAACGATGAATCGATTAATCGAAAAAATCAAATAATTTTCGACATCCTTATGATGTCGTAAAATTCTGATTAATCGATTAGTAACTAATCGATTACTCACGATTCCTCTCGATTATTGAATCGATTAATCGTTGGGTAATAATCGATTCAAAATTAATCGATTATCACAACGATGAATCGATTAATCGAAGTAATCGATTAATTTGCGACATCTCTAGCAGCGAAGCGGACACAGCAGCACGAAGTGGGTGGCAGTGTGGCAATGCTGCAAATTTACACAAGCGATGCAGATGCAGTTAGTTATTGGAATGGGAATTGGGAAAAGAAAATGGGTTCTTCTCAGGACCAACATTTTACGAAAAGGAAGAGTTAATTGCCGAAATGGACTGTTTCGGTGGCATTGGGTTTTGCGTGGTAGATTGGTTGCTGTTAGTGATCCCATTCATTAAAATTCACTACATCATCTCCCTCCGACGCGCTATCAAATTCGCTATTTACGATTGAGTTGTGCACTTTGAAGAAAGTTTAATTTGGATAGTCGGATCAACCTTCTTTTGTATAAAATCAATGAAGACGTCACCTCAGTGGAAACTTTCTACAGCAACCACCCATCGGTGAACGTCGCTCGGACAGACAGATGTCAAGAGATAATGTTTGGTAATATGGAGAAACTTCGTCTTGAGTGAAATTTCTGCTGTTATTCCTCGTAACAATACACATCTAAGATAAACAACATCTCATAACCAAATTCAGAATCGAGGAAATTTCATAGGATTTTTAGAATTTGTCATTCTCCGAACGGTCCGTTGTCTGCGAAATCCCGATCGAAATGGCTCGCGCGCGTCTAAAAGCAGCTTTCTTATATCTAATGAAGTAATTCCATTAGCCCCGCCCCTTCATTAATCGTTATGAGTGCACATTATATTTACACCCATATCAGATCACAAAGGGGCGGGGCTAACGGGCTTAATTTATTAAATACAAGAAAGCTGCTTCCACAGAGAACGGTTCGTTGCATTGCGCTGGGATACTGGCAAGCCGATGGCAGTTCGAAAGAACGAACGACGCACCGAAGTACCACCCACATTCCAGTTCGAGACAGCAACACGTACGGACGTGTTTTTTGCTCGCGCATTTTTTCGAAGTGTTTTTTCTCGTTCTTTCGCTGTTTACGTTTTCGCCTGTCGCGTTGGCGTTATTTTCTCCCGGACCCGTCATGGGAGACTTGGTGGCCGATTCGGTCGCTGGAAAAGTGCCTAAGCGCACTGCTCTTGGAGGCGCGGGTAACCCCTCCAAGCAGCTTTTGCAGAGCAACGTGTTTTCGCCGTTGCCGCTTGATGACGCCGGCAATCCGCCGAAAAAGAGGAAGAAGCAGCAATCGCAGCTGCCGCAGGTGCAACCGGAGCGGAAGGAGAAGTGCCCGCCCGTGTTTGTGAAGGGCGATCCGCCGGATTTACGCCCAAAAATTCGCCAGCTGATCGCTAAGGGGCTGAAATGTACTTTTCGGCTCTGCAGCGAGGGCGTGAAAGTGATGCCGGCCAACAGGGACCATCATCAATCCGTCGTGGAGTTCCTCGAGGTCCACAAGTATGAGTACTACACTCATGACCACCCCGGCACGAAGCCGCTCAAGGCTTTGCTGCGAGGACTTCACGACATGAAGGAGGAAGAGCTCCAAGCAGAGCTTGAAAGTTGCGGACTGAAGCTAGTAGCCGTCCACAAGATCGCTCGTCACGACAAGGCGAGGAAATATCGCGACCAGCTTTACCTGATCCATCTGGAGCACGGCTCCACTACCTGGAAGGACCTGAAGCTGGTTGGCGTTATAAATTACACCGTCGTTGACTGGGAGCGGTATCGGCCAGTGCACCGCGATGTCACGCAATGCACCAACTGCTTCAATTTCGGGCACGGCACCAGGAACTGCCGCATGAAGCCGCGCTGCAACAAGTGTGGCGAACCCCATCCGACGGACGAGTGCGACAAAATGGAGGTGGCCGATCCCAAGTGCGCCAACTGTGGCGATAAACATCGGGCCACCACAAAGGGCTGCCCAAAGCGAGCCGAGTTCCTGGAAATCCGGAAGAAGGCTTCCACCAGGACCATTCCGAAGAAGAACCGTGTTCCTGTAATCAACGAGGTGAACTTTCCAGATATCCCGGCTCCCCGTCGTGTGATTCCAATACTGCCACCATTACAGCCGCACAAGCGACTGGCAGCGGCAGCTGCGTCGGTTCAAGCTCCAGCATCGTCGGCACCATCCACCAGAGAATGGACCCCGCTCCCTCCTCCTGGGTTCCGTCGGCAGTCGGAGAACGAAGCCGTCCCACCGGAAGAATCTGCTCCGCTCTACACTCCGGAGCAACTGATACCGATCTTCGCGCAGCTCGTCACTCGGCTGCGCGGCTGCAGAACCCGATTCGACCAGGTCTTCACACTTGGCATGTTCATCATTGAAAATGGCTGCTAGGGTGGGCCTGGTCAACTGGAACGCTTGCTCGCTAAAGAGCAAAACAATCGAGCTGAAGGATTTCCTTGAGGAGAAGGAAATAGACGTGGCGTTCATCACCGAAACGCACCTAAAACCGGAGGTGAACATCAACATCCCGGACTTCCGCATCGTGCGACTCGACCGGCCGACCAGGGGAGGTGGTGTGGCCATCGCTCTTCGCTACAACATCAACTGTCGTCTGCTTCCAAGCTTCCAGCTCAGTGTCATCGAGGCCATCGGTGTCGAAATCACCACTTCGGTAGGCACAATCGCGCTCATCGCGGCGTATTGTCCAACGCAAGCCAAAGCCGGCGATGGATCATCGGCTGCCCTTCGGAGAGACATCGTCAAGCTGACGCGGAGGCAAGGCCAGTATATCATTGCCGGCGACTTGAATGCCAAACATCAAGCCTGGGGCAACAGTCGCGGCAATCGAAACGGCACCATCTGGAGCAACGACATGGAGGAAGGCCACTACACGATCCTGAGCCCGGATTCCCCCACTCGGCTGAGTCGGTCCGGTGCCCACTCAACGCTCGACCTCTACGTAACAAACCTGAGTGACCACGTCTCGCAGCCGGTTGTATACCAGGAGCTCAGTTCGGATCACTATCCGGTGGTGGCGGAACTGGGCTCCTCGGTCAATCGGCACCAGCAGTTACGGCGGAACTACCACCGAGTGAACTGGCAGCGTTTCCAGCAGTGCGTCGATAACACCGTCGACTACGAGGTGCGTCCGGAGACGCCGGAAAGTATCGACCGCCAGCTGTGCGCTATCGAGGAGGCGATCACGGCGGCCCGAGAGCTACACGTACCGACGGCTCGGCAGGTAAGCAACTCCTTAAACATCGATACACTCACCAAAGATTTGATTCGATTGCGGAATGTCACTCGCAGGCAGTTTCAGCGTACTGGACTGCCTGAGCTTAAGGCACGCTGCAATCGAATCACAAAAATTATCAAGGCCAGAATGGTGGACCTCAAAAATAATGACTTCTCGAATAAGATCCGCACTCTCCCAGACTATGCTAAGCCGTTCTGGAAAATGACCAAAATTCTAAAATCCAAGCCTCGGCCCATTCCACCTTTGATCCCACTAGACAATAATGGCTCTAAGGATCGCTTGATAACTCCTGCAGAGAAGGTCGCTGAAATAGGTCGTCACTTCGTCAGCTCACACAATCTTGGGCAGAACATCGTCAGTCCACACGAAGCAGCCGTCAACGAGCATGCTAACAACATCCATTTGATTCCCAACGACTTCTCGGAGGAGTTGGAGATCTCAGCTGACGAATTGACGGCCTATATCAAATCGTCGAAGAACATGAAGGCCCCAGGCTTCGACAGCATCCTGAATCTCGAGCTCAAACACATGAGTGCTCCGTTCTTTGAGCACCTCTCGCTGATCTTTAATCAGTGTCTCCGGCTTAGCTACTTCCCATCGTCCTGGAAGTCAGCGAAAGTCATCCCCATCCGGAAGCCTGGGAAGGATCCTTCCTCCCCCAAAAGTTATCGACCCATCAGCCTTCTCTCAGGGTTATCCAAGCTATTCGAAAAAGCTATTCATCATCGGTTACTGGAGTCTGCCGAAAATCTCAACATCTTGCTCGAGGAACAGTTTGGTTTCCGACGCGGTCGGTCAACTGTACACCAACTGACCGGAGTTACCAACGTCCTCAGACGGAACAAGTTTGTCTCGAAAACATCCGCCATGGCCTTACTCGATGTCGAGAAGGCATTTGACAATGTATGGCATGATGGCCTGGTGTACAAACTACAACGCTACAATCTTCCCAGCTACCTGGTGAAAATCATCAACAATTACCTGTCGGCAAGGACATTCCGGGTCTCAATCAGCGGAGCGAGTTCCAATGCGCACAACATCGTCGCAGGCGTCCCCCAGGGCAGTATCCTCGGGCCCCTGCTTTTCAATCTGTTCACCTCCGACATGCCAGAACCTCCAGAAGGCGGCATTCTGTCTCTGTTCGCAGATGACACATCCATCGTCTACAACGGTAGAGTGATCAGAGCGCTAGTGGCAAAACTCCAACGAGGCCTGGATGCCCTGACAGAGTACCTCACCAGCTGGAAGATCTGTATCAACGCGGCGAAGACCCTGGTCATCATTTTCCCCCACTCCAAATCCCCTAAGCTTGTTCCGCCTGGGGACTGTAAAATCATCCTCAATGGCACGACTGTGGAATGGGCCAATGAGGCCGGCTACCTTGGCTTGACCCTCGACAGCAAGCTTATTTTCAGGCAACAGGTTGACAAAACGGTGACAAAGTGTAACGTTTTGTTGAAACTACTGTACCCTTTGATCAACCGCCGGTCGTCATTGTCCCTGAAAAATAAGCTTGCTGTCTACAAGCAAATCATCCTCCCGGTGATCGAATATGGCATGCCGGTCTGGGAGAGCTGCGCTAAAACCCACCACCTCAAACTTCAACGGGTCCAAAACAAATTCCTGAGGATGATCCTTAACAGCCCTCCCAGGACAAGAACATCCGAGGTCCACCGTCTGGCCGGAATAAAAACCTTACATGAACGCTTTGGTGAGTGTAAAGAAAAGTTTAGGGTCCGTTGCTTGCATTCGGATCAGGCTCCAATTAGGGCGCTAGTTCCAATCTAGGTTATCAAATTTTTTATTGTAAATATTAGTGTACATAGTAGTTAGGTTATCAAATTTTAAAAAACACACCAGCGCCTCCTAAAGGCCGTCATGATACATTATATTTTAAAAATCAAGTAATAGCATAATAATAATAATAATAACAATAATTGAAATTGAAGTTGGAGGGCCATGCCGGCCGATCACTGTACATGTATAAAATGATTGTAGAACAAAAAATGATTTAAATAAAGAAGAATTTTACTACTACTACGAGAACGGTTCGACATTCAATGCAGCGGAGCGGACACAGCAGCACTGAGTGGGTGGCAATGCTGAAAATTTATTTCAACTTATGGAGGCTTAGCGAAAAATCATCAAGTGGCGGTCGAACAGTTGCAGTAGTTTTTGGACAGAAGGCACATTGGGAAAAGAAAATTGGTTCTTCTCAGGACCAACATTCAATGAAAAGAAAGAGTAATTACGAAAATGGACTGTTTCGGTGGCATCGGGTTTGGCGTTGTAGCTTGGTTGTTGTTAGTGATCCCATCCATTCAAATTTATTGCATCATCTCTCTCCGACGCGCTATCAAATACGCTATTTATTTACGATTGAGTTTTGCACTTTGAAGAAAGTTTATTTCGGATAGTCGGATCAACCTTCTTTTGTATAAAATGGTGGCTTTTGTATAAAATCAATGAAGACGCCACCTCAGTGGAAACTTTACACATCAACCACCCATCGGTGAACGTCGCTCGGACAGACAGATGCCGAAAGCTAATGTTTTGCAATATGAAGAAACTCTGAAGAAACTGTTGTCGTTCCTCGCAACAATACGCATCTAAGATAAACTACATCTCATAACCAAATTCAGAATCGATAAAATTTCATAGGATTCATAGAATTTGTCATTCTTTGAACGGTCCATTCTCTGTGGAATCTCGATCTAAATGGCTCGCGCCCGCCGGAAAGCAGCTTTCTTATATCTAATGAAGTAATTTTATTAGCCCCGCCCTTTCATTAATCGTTGAGTGCACATTATATTTACACCCATATCAGATCACAAAGGGTTAATTTATTAAATTCAAGAAAGCTGCTTTCCGGCACGCGCGAGCCGTTTTGATCGGGATTCCACAGAGAGCGGTTCGACATTCAATGCAGCGGAGCGGACACAGCAGCACTGAGTGGGTGGCGATCCTGAAAATTTATTTCAATTTTTGGAGGCTTAGCGAAAAATCATCAAGTGGCGGTCGGACAGTTGCAACGCAAGGTGTCGACAAGCGATTGGATGCAGTTAGTTATTGGACAGAAGTTGCATTGGGAAAAGAAATTTGGTTCTTATCAGGACCAACATTTTATGGAAAGAAAGAGTTAATTGCGAAAATGGGCTGTTTCGGTGGCATCGGGTTTGGCGTGGTACCTTGGTTGCTGATAGTGATTCCATCAATTCAAATTTACTGCATCATCTCCCTCCGATGCGCTATCAAATTCGCTATTTACGATTGTGTTTTGTACTTGAAAGAAAGTTTATTTCGGATAGTCGGATCAACCTTCTTTTGTATAAAATCAATGAAGACGCCACCTCTGTGGAAACTATCTACAGCAACCACCCATCGGTGAACGTCGCTCGGACAGACAGATGCCAAGAGATAATGTTTGGTAATATGAAGAAACTTCGTCTTGAATCAAATTTATGTTGTTACTCTTCACAACAATACGCATCTTAGATAACCAACAGCTCATAACCAAATTCAGAATCTTGCGAGAAAATTTCATGAGATTCTTAGAATTTGTCATTCTCCGAAAGGTCCATTGTCTGCTGCGGAATCCCGATCAAAATGGCTCGCGCGTGTCAAAAAGCAGCTTTCTTAGATCTAATGAAGTAATTCCATTAGCCCCGCCCCTTCATTGATCGTTATGAGTGCACATTATATTTACACCCATATTAGATCACAAAGGGGCGGGGCTAACGGTCTTAATTTATTAAATACAAGAAAGCTGCTGTTCGGCGCGCGCGAGCCGTTTTGATTGGGATTCCACAAAGAGCGGTTCGACATTCGATGCAGCGGAGCGGACACAGCAGCACGAAGACGGTCGGACAATTTCAACGCAAGGTGCTGTCAAGCGTTTGGATGCAGTTAGTTATTGGAAAGACGCATTGGGAAAATAAAATTGGTTCTTCTCAGGACCAGCATTTTATGGAAAGAAAGAGTTAATTGCGAAAATGGATTGATTCGGAGGCATCGGGTTTAGCGTGGTAGCTTGGTTGCTGTTAGTTATTCCACCTAGAGATGTCGCAAATTAATCGATTATTTCGATTAATCGATTAATCGTTAACGACTAATCGATTCAATAATCGAGAAGAATCAACAGTAATCGATTAGTTACTAATCGATTAATCGGGATTTTACGACATCATAAGGATGTCGCAAATTAAGCGATTACTTCGATTAATCGATTCATCGTTGTGATAATCGATTAATTTTTAATCGATTACTACCCAACGATTAATCGATTCAATAATCGATAAGAATCGAGAGTAATCGATTAGTTACTAATCGATTAATCGAGATTTTACGACATCTCTAATTCCACCCGTTCAAATTAATTGCATCATCTCCCTCCGCCGCGCTATCAAATTTGCTAGTAACGATTGAGTTTTGCACTTTAAAGAAATCGGATTGTCGGATCAACCTTCTTTTGTATGCAAAAAGACCTTTTTGGAGGACACCATCCTCAAAAATGGCCGAAATAAAGGAGAAATAAGCAGAATCAGAAGTGGCGTGAAACCAAACGCAAATATATTTATATGCAACGTTTGGTCTTCGCCCGCGATGTAAGCGTTCGTGGCAAAGTAAGGATTGTGATGTCCCCGACTGAAAGCCAGTCGAGTGGCGTCAGCGGCCAATGAGTCATGTTAATTCCACGGTTAGAGACTCAAAGTCCATCCAACTGGGAACAACTATTCGACTTCTTGATTCAGTTGGCCTCCGAGCAGTTTGCTCAATGTTAATAAAACGACATAAATTATTATGGCAAATACTATCAATTTCGAATAGCTACGTAGTCCTACGTCACCTTTGCGTACAACCCGATTGGGCTGCACCTTTGAGTTTTTTTTTAATTTTTTGATAAAATAGCGACCAAACTCACGGCTACACCCATCTCAGGGTCGGTGTATACTTACTAGAGTCGAACTTACACAACCAAGCTTTGGAAAGAAGGGAACACCACAATCACCGAAAACCCAGGAAATCTTCCAAGAAATGACAACAATTTCAACAATTTAAGCTTAAACATAATTTATTGAGAAATTACATTTGTGCATACAAAAAACGGGAGGGGGAGCGGTTTCGTTGGGGACCATAGATGGTACATTCGTATAAATAGAGTGAGAATGATGTAGCTCACGTAACAGCACGGCTACAGCAGACCTCTTCATGTTTTCAAAAAGTATCAAAAATTCAACCGGTCAGCCCAGAATCGCAATCCTTATGCTAAAATAAGCCTCATGTCAAATTTTCAGCTGACTCGGATAAAATTTCGAGGTGGCTCAAGTCGATTTAGCGTTTTTGGGCAATTTTTAATTTTGAAAAAAATCTTAAATTTAAGATATAAACGCCGAAAACCATCGCAACAACCTCAATATGGAACTCTTGAACAACTTCGGTAACGTCCAACTTTGATGATAAATTTCAACTACTCTTTTCCTTTGTTGTTCCCTTTCCTCCTTCATCATTTCTCCCGCTTCCTCCACTCTCGTCCCTCTCACTCTCCATTGAATCTGGAATCAGTCGTGCCACTCTTGCAGAGTGCAAACCTCTTTTTTGGTAGTACAGTGATCAGGGCCGGATTTAGCCGGAAGGGGGCCCCAAAATGTACAAAATAGGTTGGTTTTGGTACATAAGATTTGTGGGGGCCCGGGGCCATGCCCCCCTCCTAAATCAGGCCTTGACAGTGATTATGCATTGTTATCAAATGTTAATTGTGGAGGATGTCCGCCCAGCCATGTACAGAAATCAATGTGATTGTACAATCGTGAGAACTTATCTTCATCCATTTCATCCATCATCTTCATCCATAATTGTAGCATCCATAATTATAGCCATGTAGCTAGCAGGGCCGATCCGCCCTTAAACACGTGGCTTAAGCGCCACTCCACGGGGGAGACCACGTGTGCAGATTTATTGCCCGGACGAGACTCTCCTTAGGGCGAGTCCATTTAATTTCCTCGAAAGGAATTTTACGGATCGTTTCAGCTAGCTAGCGAACCAACGACCGAACGGGTTTCCCCTTATTATCGCAACTTCCTCATACAACCAGAAGGTACTCAGATATTTCGGTGAGGGATCCACCCATACTCAAAAGCGATGCAACAGGCTATGCTGCTCGCAACATCTCATCATCGGAGATCCACCGATCGTCGCGCAACAAACAACAGATAGAAAGTGGACTGACTGCCCCTTACGTCACACTCCCATATGGTGGAGGACGGGACTCGAAACAAACAAACGCGAAGTGACGTAAAACACATATAAATCAATCAAACCGCAAGGAATTGGGACAGAACTAAAATTTATTATAAACACGAGTCGAAATAGCTTTTAGGTTTACATGTATTTGGTTTCATTGCTTATTTTCATTCATGTTCAGATTGTATTCGTCCTCTCTATTCTATCCCTACTATGTGTGCGTTCTCTCTCCCTGTCTAGTTCTCATGTGCTCATGTGCTTTAAATGTTCTTGATGTGACGTCACATTTCTAGCAGCGCATCGGTGGGGCTAGTCTGCGCTCCTGGTGACAAGAAGTTCTAGCGGCGGCAATTCGTCACGCACGCTTTCACGGTCACCAAATTTTGTGAATGGCTTTATGGGCACATTCCTTCAGTCTTTTGACTGGACAAAAAAACGACTACGAGGCGCCCTCAGCGGACGCCCCACTCCACAAAAAGAAAACTTCCACTCACCGGATTCTGATGGCTTACCGGCCCAGTCGTTGACCTACGGGCAGGTCAATGTGCCCGTCTCGAGCGGCGACGATGACGCCAAGCGCCTGCTTGGTCGATGGCGGTTGGCTTGCTCGCTCTAACAGCGGCGATGCAGCGATGGCGACACGCGGTGGCAGCTTGTGATGGCGGTTGGCGGTACGATGAAACGGACCGATTTCTGGACCCTGTCCACGATGAGGTCCCCCAGGCCTCGCCCGGACGATTTGTTGACGGATCGTCCGGCTTCCAGCGGGTTGACGGTTGCTGGGAAGGCTTTCGTCCGTGGAGGGAAAGGAATTCGCACGCTTGGGTGCGAGTGAGGTTGCTGCGAATTAGATAGCCAAACGGCTAAACAGAACACTTAGCACAAGCACAGCACAGCACATATAGAGCACGTTACCTTATCTCGTTGGTTTTAACTCAATTATCGCACACAATTCCTAACTACGCACACTTTACTTCTAATCTAAGGACGAACAAATATTTAATTAATCACATGCACTTAACGTCACTATATTTAACATACTTTATAGAAAAAACGAATAAATTACAAACGCGCACACTTCCTATATACTGGCTGTTCACAGACGAAATGGCAGAATATATGTTAACTCAGATTAAGGAAAGTGAATCCCGGACAATCCTGAGATTCGCCATTTCCCGACATTTCTTCGTGCACATTCGTGATTGCACAATTCCGAAGGATAACTCGGTGCGCTGGACCTGCTGCCGTCCCTTTCCAACCTTTCGAGGCGACAACTAAACTCGCCCAAGGAAAGATTGGGCAAAAATTTATGGCTTGTTGCCTATGCTAAGGGACAGTTAAACATTTAAACATTTTGAATGGAATTTTCGCCCATTCACATATATACAGAAACACATTTAATATTTACAAAATTCTGACCGTTACAAAATGTGAAAATTAATTTGTTTTATTCACGGTAGACATCAAGACATATTGCAGGTAAACAAAGCATAACATAACTTTGAAGTGCTAATATATAATTCATTTCAAAGGTATGGCTGAATTCTAGTAGGAGTGTAAGCCCATGAAACAGAAGAGTCGAATACATTACAGTAATAATAAACATTGTCTTGATAAAACTAATGTATGTGTGGTTCACCGAAATACAAAAGGTATGGTGGTGGGATGCGGCCAAATTCAGTTTGAGAATCCGTATCCAATGTTATTTTCAATTTCGCATATTCAAATTGTAGTTAATGATGTGAAATTAAAAAATTAGATACATTAATCGAAAAAAAAATCAAATGTTTTAAAAGTTACGTTACATGGAAGTAAAAGTTGCCTTATAACGAATTACGTTATAACGAGGTTGCTTTATAACGAGGCTGACCTGTAATTGACGTAATATTTTCCTTTTCTCCACCTCCTACAAAATAATATGTTTCTACCAGAAATCCTTCTAGAAGTTCCCCCGGGAACTTCTAAATTCCTCCGGAAAGTTATGCACAAATTTCTCTGAAAATCGTTCGAAACTCTTTCTCATGTAATTGTGATTCCTCTTTATTTAGAAACCCCTCACCATTTTTTTTTTAGGAAATTCATACGGAAATTCCATGAAGATTATCTTTCTTCTCTCCAATTTCACTTCTGAAATTTTGTTCGGCTATTCGAGTTCCTTCAAGAATACATACGGAATTTCCTCCCATAATTCCTCAAAAAGGTTCTTTAGGAATTTATGACGGAAACCCTCCGATTTCGTTCCATAATTTCACTTGTAAATCTATAAGAAATTCCTTTAGAAATTCTTCTAGGAACTTCTCCGGGAATTCCTTCAGGAACTCTTTCTTTAGTTCCTCCGGGATAACTTCAAAGAATTTTTCAGGGAATAACTTCACAAAATGAATAGCGAAATCCTCTAGGATTTCATTCTGGAATTCTTTTCGCAATTACTTCAGAATATCCTTCTGGAACTCCTCTAGAAATTTCTTAAGGAATTTCTCCAGGAATTCGTCCAAGCATTTCCCCGGAAATTCTTCCATTTATTTTTACGGGAATTCCTTCAGATAATTCTCTAGGAATTCCTCCAGGAATATCTCCTGGAATTTTTTCGCGAAATTGTGCAGGAACTCTTTCCGGACTTCACTCGGAATTTACTCCAGAATTTCATTCGGAAATTAATTCGAATGTTCCTCCTATACCTCCAAGATACTTTCCAGTTCTTCGAGGAATTTCTTCACAACAAACCCCCGGGAAATCATCCGGTAATTTCTTCAGCTATTCATCTGGGAATACTTTCAGGATATCATCTGGGAATTTATGCATTAAATCCTCCTGATATTTTTCTTGCTATTCATTCAGATATTTTCCCGGAAATTCCTTCAAAAATTATTTCAGGACTTTTTTGTGAGAATTCCTCCGGAATGCTTGTGGGAGTTCTTCCGGGAGCTCCTCCAGGAGTTTTTCCAAGAGTTCCTCCGAGAATCCCTCCAGGAACTTCACAGGAAATTTCTAGAGGATATTTGGCAGTAATTTCACCGGAAATGGAATTTCGGAAGTTCCTATAGAAATTCAACTTCGGGTATTCCACTGGCTGTTCCTCTGAAAATTCCTCCCGGAGTTCCACCATTCATTTAGGCTTCCTTTAGAAATTTATCTACAAACTCCTCCAGAAGTTCCTCGGAGAACTTCTCAGGGAGTTCCTCTGGGAGGTCCTTTAGGAATTCTTCCAGGAGTTCTTCCTGGAATTCTAACGGCAGCTCATTTAGGAGTTCTCACGAGAGTTCCTCCGGCAATTCCTCCAGGATTTCCTCCGGGAATTCTTCCTGTAGTTCTTCAAGGAACGCATACAAAAGTTCCAACGGCAGTTCCTCCGAGAATTTATACGGGAATTCCTCCGGGAGTTCCTCCAAAAATTTCTCTAGGAAATCCTCCTCAAAAGAACACCCAGAGGAACTGCCGATGAAACTCCCGGAGGAATTCTCGTAGAAACTGCAGGTGGATCTCCCGGAGGAATTCCCTAAAGAACTGCCGGAGAAGCTTCCGTAAGAACTCCCGAAAGAATTTCAGGAGGAACTCTTAGAAAAATTCCTGGGGGCCTCCCGAGGAACTCCCAGAAACTATCGGAAGAACTTCAGGAGGAATTTTCAGCTAAATTTCTGAAGAAAGCCTAAATGGTTTCCTGGAAAAGCTACTGATGGAACTCCCGGAGGAATTTTCAGAACATCACCCGGAGGAACTGCCGGTGGAATTTCCGGAGGAACTCTTGGAGGAATTCTCGAAGGAGCTCCCGGAGGAATTTCTGAAGGAACTCCCGGGGGAATTTTCAGAGGAATCCCCGGATGAGCTGCCAGTGAAACTACCAGAAGAATTCTCGGAAAAAATCTTGGAGAATTCATCTTATAGACAAAGCTTGTCTAGCTGAAACCTATGTAGTGGTATGTAGCTGGACCACCATCAGAGGACTCATACGAGTATCGTCTCGGACTCGCAACGCTATAAAAAGTACAAAACCATCAAAAATGCGCACTTGGCATAACAGCAAGACGGGAAAACTCCGTTTTTGCACCACGTCTGGAAGGTTAAACGAAAGCTCTCTCATTCTTTTAAAATTATTGCGTTATTCCTGAAGTGCGTCAAAGTTATAATGCTCGACAAATGAAATTGCTCTTTGATTTGCTTCCTCCAAGCGATAAAAAGAAAAAGTTCGTTCGTTTAAATCCCAGCACGGAATACGCAGGCAACGGTGTCGCACAACTGTGTTCCTCATTTTACTTTCCGTTAACGGGGGTGTTTCTCAGTTCAATTCTTATTTGCTAAAAGGTAATTTTGCCCAAGTATCAGAACCGATTTCTTTTCGAAAATGAAAAACAGATGAGAATTTGCCATTCAATTGCTTCCAATCAATACAAGGCATTAAAAAGAACAAAGAACTGCGTTACTTCTTCTCGCCAGTAAGCACTTTTTATCATTTGACATGCTTTCTGAGTCCCGTGCGATTATGACTAATACCTGGAACAACTTTCTCCGAGATGGCTCCAAGGCGCGAAGAGATTGGCGCTTTCGTGCGAACTTTTTGCTCCCCGAGACAAGTGGTTTCGCATGTGCTCAACAAGTAGGTAGGGCACGTGAACATTTTTCAAGTTAATTGCCAATTACATTTCAATTACATCCTGCTACCATTTGTCAGCCGAAAAAACAGTGTGATGAAGAATGCGGACATTATTCAAACCATGCTGTTTAGCGTGGCGGGAAAATCATTCGCTTTTGAATTTACTCTGTTCCTCTTTTCAGAGGACTTTTTATTTAATTAGGGCTCACAATCTCTCGAAAAACTTGCAACGGGATACCGTTCAGCAGGTGAATGAATGAAATGTAATTTATTCACACCCACTGTTTCCCAACTTTCCTATCCCTTCAAAATCAAAACCCAAGTCCCAGATCAAATTCCGGTTACCAGAATTTAGGTCCCGCTCAAACATTATGCGAAACTCGGCGTACTTTAACGTAGTTAGATACTCAGGAAGTTGTTTGTTTTGTTTGATCCAACGCAATGTGCCTGGATCGTTCCGTGAAATTCAAAGATCGTGGTCGTAAAGCGCCTTTACACTATAATAACGCGAATTGACCTTCTATTCCCTCAATCCCAATGCTTAGGCAACTTACAGCTCTCAATACCATCGAGGGTTCGAAGCTGACCGAATTATCAGAAGAACAAGCCTGCTAGCGAACATCATATGCTGAGAAAATTCATTGCCGGTTTTTTTAAAAGCGGAATCCCTAGCGGGCGTTTGTTTAATCGATGCCGATCTCGAATTTAACGTCATTATTATTATTATCTTTACCAACGATGACTGAACAATCGACTCACCTTTGTGTTTTGCGAGGCCCGTTCGGGTGGAAGGTAAACAACGGCTAAAGGTGGCCAAAGCGTTGGTGTGAATTGATATGGTGCCAAAGGGCACTGTGCCCTCGCGTTTTCCGCAAGGCTGATTGGACGGCTCCGGTTTTGTTTGTTTTCGGTTGATTGGCTTAATTTTCAATGGAGGGTGCAGTGTCGGCCCTTTGATTGATTATTAATTAGTTCGTGGAATTCGTTGAAAATATGAGAACTTCGGGTATAATAAAAAAAAGTTCAAGTTTTTTTTTAATACAGCGCATGAATCCGCTCAATATTCGCAGGAACCATCCTCGAAGGTGACAATTGTTCAAATGGGGCTAAGAATGGGTCACTGTTTCAACTACTTAGGGTCGATTTCTTCACCTCCGCTTAGGCCTTAAACCATGTTTAAGCGTATGGGTAAGCACCGCTTGAGAGTTAAGCGGAGGTGAAGAAATTGGTCCTTAGAGTGTTTGTAGAATAGATTATATTTTTGACGTAGGACTTACGTCTTTCTATACTATACTGGGTGTCATTTAGATTTTTGGAAATCGAGAGCGTTGCTAAAAGGGAAGATTTCGAACGTTACTAGCGCCTTTATCTTTCGATGAATTTTGAAGATTTATATATCAATCGACTCGGACACTCTCCAGTAATTTGTCAATTTCATTGAAACTTAAGATTATTAACGATAAGCTATTGAAATTTTTAATTCGTGTCAAGGCCAACAAAAATTGCATATATAACCATTCCTAACACGGACATCAGACTGCTGTATGTCTTGGGCCTTCAGGTCCACTGCAAGATTTTCTTTGTATATAAAAGAAGCTGTGCCTGTGAATCGGAATCAGATATTTCTAATTGATAACGGCACGATAGATATCAACTTGTGGTGAATCTCGGATAGGAATAAATCCTAGATGCATCATTCAATTATCACGCGAAGCCTGCTTAATTACTCGTTTTGAATTTACGTGGAACAACTACGTGGACACGTATACGCAACTGAATCTATAACACCCTCCAAAAATATATTCCTCCCGTCAAATTCACCCAACAGAAAGTTCGTGGTGTAACGTGATTCAGAAGCGAACATTATACACCAAGTGTTAGAGCGAGTAGAAAGATACATCGATTTTGAAATTTAGCTTAGACATCCCTAGATCGAGAGTAGAGAAACATATTCTCTCGCGGCAGTCGGTTTTCTTCCGCTCTCGTTAGTTATATACTCTATAGATACCAATAATCGAGTCAGCTGATCACACGCTTAAAATGAATTACATATTTTTGTGTTCCGTTCACACAAAACGGGCCTCTCCTGGAACAACTCATATTATGAGTAACTACCATGTTACTCACTTTTGTGTAACCGATGGCCGACGATTTTCAATGAGTGCATTTCACACAGCGAGAGAGCAGTCGGAATCCGGACCTAACCTGAATTGTATGATTTCAAATTGATATTAAAAGTAACCAACTTTTCCATACTTATTCGGAGGTTTCTCCAATCGTTTCGATCAACAA
This sequence comes from Armigeres subalbatus, assembly GCF_024139115.2. Taxonomy (NCBI): domain Eukaryota; kingdom Metazoa; phylum Arthropoda; class Insecta; order Diptera; family Culicidae; genus Armigeres; species Armigeres subalbatus. The sequence continues at coordinate 22,120,667 of NC_085139.1, read as the reverse complement.
AACACAGTGCGATGATTGTATTCGCACATTTTGTTGTTTCGCCATCGAACCAAAAGGAAAAACAACCGAAAAAGTACGAATCATTGCGGTGCATTCTGCACACGTTCGCAATCATAGCGACCCGAAGGAACTTTGACAGTTCGAAGCAAACTCACTTACACATACCATGCGTATGTGAGACAGTACACAGCGACTGGTCGTGTTTCACACAAAATTTTCAATCATTGTGAGAGTCGGTCAAGGCGTCGCCGTGATGTGTGAAAATTATTCATGCGATGTGTACTTGACTTTAAGCGTGCAGATATGTAACAATTCTCAGTTGAAATAAATCGTCGTGGAAGACACCTCGTCTGCTCTATTATTGTAATACAATCGTCGAGTGTTTGCGTAATAAAGGGTGTTTTGCATAAATAGTTTTTTGTTTTTTAAGTGTCCGAAGATTTCCGCGACGGGCGCAAACATTTTTGCTCCTTCGAACAGGATCAGTGAATTTCGGACACTTGACACGATTTCTGAGTGGAAATAAATCGGAGTGATATCAGCTGTTTGCTGGGAACAGTAGAAGAAAAACGAACGATAGACTATGAGTGCGTGAAAGTCGATGGCAAATTAGTTTGCGAGATTGGCTCGGAAGATTTCTGTGGAAGTTGTACAATCAAGGATTCGGCAGATTACAACTGGATTGGATATTTTGCGCCATTGCTAATGCCTAGTTCTATCGAATCGCGACGCCATCATCGAAGAAGCGGAGGACATCTTGTACAAAATCCTCCAAAACGCCAACGACGAGACCGAAGTAGCCCAATCTAATGCGGACATACTGGGAAGTATTTGGTGCATGTTTGAAATGTGTGTTATTGCATGTGGATATTATTGGCAATAAATAAATGATTGAGTGCATGCGAGTTGCTCCTTTTCGCTACATAGCCCTGTGGCATCCGCTGCTAGCTTGATTATTGGTCTTGGTGTCTGCTGGTTTTTTCAGCTTGTTTTCATTGTTGGTCGCTCCCCCATGGGGCAGTGCATAAGTTCATTATGTGACGTTTGAGCGGTGCCAAAATTAGTTATGAGTGAACTCGATGTATGAAAGAGTGTTCATTTTTAGTAAACAGCGCACCGCTCAAACGTAATTGTGTTCATTCGATGCACCTCCCCATTGCTGCTGTCTGCTTTGTCGTTTGAACAGTCAAACTGTCTCGTGAGGTCGCGATCGTGTGGAACGTCGAGTCGATCGGTAGTGTTTTTGAAAAAAAGTGCAGTGTTGAATTAATGGTTAATTACGCATCTCGTGATTAGTCTCAGTACAGTTATGGTGGAAATTTGCAATAATGAGCAAACTGAGGACGCTTAGCAATTAGGATGGATTGGAGAAGTTTGTGAAGCAGTACGATCCGGCTAGAGACGAGTCCCAGATTAACGTACGTTTAGAGACATTGGAGTCCATCTGCAAGGAGTTTTATGGCATTCGAGAACGAATAGAGCTTCTGACAGACGAAGCTGTTGATAATGACGCCGACCCAGAAAAGGAAAAGGAACAAGAAGAAGCAAACTTGCAGATTTTGACTAAATTCGAGGAACGATATTTCTTCGTGAAGGCCAATTTATCCTCAAGGCGAATATCTCTACCAACTAATTCAACGCATGTTGGGAATGGTCAACTTGGCGACCGTCCTGAAACAGCTCTTTCAAGAATAAAGCTGCCGGGAATTCGCCTCCCGTCGTTTGCAGGGAATGTTAAGGAATGGGTCACATTTCGGGATAGCTTCCGTAGCCTGATCCATGAAAATAAGCAGCTTTCCGATATAGACAGGTTCAGCTATTTAAAATCTGCATTATCTGGTGAAGCTTTGCAGGAAATCGAATCGCTTGAACTTTCGTCAGCGAACTATGGCGTGGCGGGGAAAGCTCTTGAAATGTGATACGAGAACAGAAAGCTGATTGTGAAGGCCCATCTAGACTCCCTATTTGCTGTGGAAAGCTTGAAGCGTGAAAGCTACGATGGTTTGAGTAATCTTGTCAGTAT